>NW_027361706.1:6018750-6735000 GCF_039654945.1 Dendrobates tinctorius | reverse complement strand
ACTCCTTGATGCCGGTCTTCGCGCCCTCCCCGATGTACTGCATGTGGTCCTGGTAGAGCTGGCACAGCTTCTTCTGCCCCTGCGAGAGCCCCGACAGCTGGCTGCACAGCGGCTGCGCCCCGATGATGTACACCTCCGGGAGCTGCACGGGGTTCATGGCCAGAGACCTGCACGGACACAGCACAGAGCCGATCATCAGCACACAGACGATCTGATCGGACGAGCGATCCACGTGCAGCCGTCATTTCTGCAGGTGACAGTGCAGGGAGGGCGCGGCGTCGGATCTGCGCTGCTTTCTCACCCGCGATCTGATCGCATAGACCACCAAGGACAAGAGACGGATGACATCTCCATCCTGCTCTAGAGCGAAGTACAAGCTAAAAGTGCAGCTCTGCAAAATCACAGGGGCGATCAGATCGCTCATACAATCTGCCAGCAATGCACAGCAGACAGTGAACTAGAATTCTGCAAAAAAAGGCTAAACCGATCACTTGTGCTGATAAAATAAAGATCTGATCGTTTAGACCATGTACAACAGATTCTCACTGGGTACGAACGATGACTTAACTACAAAACACAAGGTCGATTTGATCGTTCATGCAATCTACTGCAAACACACAGGAGACTGTGCCATCGAAATAAATAAAATATGCCACATCAAAGAGAACAATGATTAAAAACGACGTGCGACAGCGTCACCGCCGACACTTGCTGCTACGACGACAATCTGATCGCATGTGCGATCTACAGCAGATAGATACGTGGCATATATTAGTAACTGTGCCATGGGAAAAAAAAATAAAAAAGTCTAACAAAATATAAAATGTCTCTTATCCTCATCGAAAGCTTAATAGTGATTAAAAGAGCATTACAAGACTGCCAGACAAGAAAAGATCGGTCAGACGACCTATAGCAACGTGATCGGTCATGGTGCAAAAAATAAAAAAAGAATTAAAATAAATAAGTTTAAAAAGAAAAATATACTTATGCAGTAATACATACAGAATGGTTGGGAAAAAAAATTAAATTAAAAAAGTGCTCACCACCAAGAACTGGCGTCCACCACCACCTGAGAGATGCAGGAGAATGTCAGGAGGAGGACCAGGAGATAACTGGAGATCATGGCTCCCCCGGGGACCCTAAAACCTCCTGCCTTCAATAACAGTCCCAAGGAAGGCTGAAAAAAAAAATAAAAAAATAAAAATATATATAAAAAAAAAAGTGCAACTAAACATTGGTATAAAGTTGTGTTTACATATTATAGGTAAATATTTACTGGAAAGATAAAACAGGAGAATAGTCAGAAAAATAATACAAAGCAGCAGTGATCCATAATGTATAGAATGCCCTGATATCATATAGGTTCCATGGTGGAGCAGGGACACTCAGCTCTCCACCTACGCAGGGACTGGCAGCCTGGGGGTCCATGCTCTTCTGCATTAGTCCCTGCAGTGTGTGAGGAGCTCCAGGGTCTGTGCCTGCTCTGTGGACTTGTTGGTATCGTTTATATGTGCTAATAGATTTACAAAAAGGATGTCCAAACCCTGAGACAGGGGAGCTCTAACGAATAACATTTGGATTAAGCAATCTCCCAGCTGCCAGCAGCAGCAGCACATCTGCTCCAGGCCCTGCTGCTGCTCCTGCTGCTCCTGCTCACACACATCACATGCACTGAGCAAAGAGACAAGTGCACCAGAAAGCCAGAGACTGAAGCAGAGAACTGGACCCTGCATTCACAACCAGGATAGACATTCTGTCTTCCCTTCAGCTGCCCCATTCTCTCCTATTATCAGCAGCCTCTGTCCTACTCATCTCCAGGAGATTCCAGCAGGAGGAGGAGACCTATGGAGAGAGGTTCCTGCACTGGGCCCATCACAGCCTTCATATTCTCTGCTGCCAGTTATTTAGGACTTACAATAAGTTATACATTCCCTGTTCACCATCATCATCAGCTATTGATTCCTCACACAGTGACAATCCTCTGCCACCTCTGATTAGCACATTATCCTAGAAAGTCACAAGTGGTAAGAAACCCCATCGATTCATAGCCGACAGTGTGTTCTCTGGGAGAGCACCCTGATTAGACTGCATTCAGCTAGAATGGAGAAGAACACTGGCAGCACATAGGATATATATTCACAGACATTAGATCACACTGCAACATTACCGCAAGGA
Source organism: Dendrobates tinctorius (assembly GCF_039654945.1). Lineage (NCBI taxonomy): Eukaryota > Metazoa > Chordata > Amphibia > Anura > Dendrobatidae > Dendrobates > Dendrobates tinctorius. The sequence continues at coordinate 6,732,825 of NW_027361706.1, read as the reverse complement.
ACTTTATATACCAGCACTTTAATCAGTCACATATTAATGATTTATTCAATAGATAATACTAGTATTATAGTATACTAGTATGTTGCAATATATAATACTGGGCATATACTATTATTCCACAATGGAGTATATTGCATTTGATTGTATTTTAAAAGATTTCACTAGGTCAATAGCAAATTCATATATATACACACACATATCAACCTATCTCAACATATATTATGCCATTACTTTCAACCTACTACTAGAATGTAGTACTATAAGTGTGTAATGGATCGATATATCGCCAAATTCTAGCAGTGGGTTGAAAGTAACAGCACAAAATGTATTAGTATATAGCTGCATTAGTATATGGTGCACACACACTGCTGCTATATACACTAATATATAGTGATATTACTCTCAATTTACTGCTAATATAAATAAAATATATATATATATACACACACACTCTCTAATATATATCCACATACATTATATATATATATATATATATATATACACATACATACATACACACACAAGCATACATACATAATGTGTGTATGGTAGCTTAATCTGGATATATATTTGCGCTAATATATTGTGCTATTAGACTATAGCAATATAAATAATATATATTAATATATATATTATACATGTGTATGTTATATAATGCTGCTATGTACCAATATACTGTGCGTTTCAATCTGCTATCAGACTATAGTAATATGCATAATGTATAATATATATATATATAGAATATGGTATGCTATATAATGCTGCCATGTACTTATATATTGTGCTGTTACTTTACATCTAATACTAGACTGCAGCACTATATACAGTGTGTGACCTGTACGTGTTTGTCAGGCTTGTATGTTGTTGTACTATATTTTAGTAATAGAAAGTAACAGCACAATAATATGTATTCGTGCATAGCAGCATTCTATTATATGGAATATCAGATTAGGCTATTGTATGCAACTGCATTTCTCTTATTCTACATTATACCGACATATGGCATTATTATAACCTCGCCACCTTTTCTTACACACTCCTGACCCTTGCATGATCAAACTAAAGAATACAGAAAGACACACTTCTCCTTAAACACTGCAGAGGCCACTTATAGGAACACGTTCATTGTCATCCTCAGTGGATCATGAAAATTAAAGAACATCAAAACAAACAAAAAAACAAACAAAAAAAATAAAACATAAAAAAACACAGTTTATTCTCTATCCTAATCCCTGTGGTGAGGATCAGACCCCCTTCTTCCCCTTGCCCCTTTACCATCAGCATCTTGTTGTGACACAATTCTGCGAAGAGTAAATATTTAGATTAGAATGAAATCTGAACATTCGGGAATTGTTTCCCCCCCCAGACCTGAATCCGCTCACAGCTCCTATATACATTTCTCACTTTCTTTACTTCGATCTGCTATTAGTTATTTTCTTGGTCTCTAGTTATAATTTGGGCATCAGATCTATAAATCGTTATAAATCGTTCTCTGCAGCTTTCTTATGGACACTGCATTACATTAGAATGGGAGCCTTTCATTTGAGCTAAACAATCAATGCCACATTTTTTTTAATTTTTTTTTTACCAGCAAAAAAATATTTCAGGTTTTTTTTTTTTTTTTTTTTTTGGGGGGGGGGGCAGATATTATAATCAGATCACAAAGCGGCCACTTCCCTCCATTCATTCCCTCTTTATACCGACTTTTCTACAGACCTATGCCACAAGAGGGCGCTCTCCCTGCATGGTGAATTCTGCATAGAGGAGAAAGGTGCAATTAATTTTTACTTTTTCTTGTGGGGGATGGGAGAGGGGAGAAAAAAAAACTAGGTTGTTGGGGGGGGGGGGGTATACTTGTCAGAAGAAGCGTACGGGAAATTTATGATTACAAGAAACTGCTCTGGATACACAGAGACTTCAGATTTCATGGGGGGGGGGGCAAATTGGGATTTAAATGGAGAAAAAAAAAAAAAAAGAAAGCAATCTACTATGGCTGCTTGTGCATTCCACCGTGCTAAGTAGTTTAATAAAAATATATTAGGCATATTTTTATAATGTCCCTTTAATAGATGGAGAGCAGATTGGGGGTAGATAGTCTTGGTATTTAGAGATGGAGAGTCCTCCTCCATTGTCAGGATCACTGTCTTGTGTCCCTTGTCCACTTAATGAGATAAGTGAGATGTTGACCAGGGTAACAGATGCCAACAGGAATAATCACTTTCTAAAAGTGACAAATCTCCTAATTGTTTGTGCAAGAAGCAGATTAGGTATCAATTGAAAATCATTAACAAGTTCAACTAGAACCTGAGGCTATGGACAAGGTAAAAGACACATTCTAGAAAAGAACCTGGAATCCCAAAAAGTAGTTCAGATTTGATACATTGTATCCAAAGTGAGACATAACCTATAGACACTGGAGTCTAATTAGTAGGTTTAAGAAGAGTCCAAAAATTATTTTCCTTTTGCAGGCTTCAAATATAAAAAAAATGTAGCAATCACCGATATAAAATCACTAAAAGTTTACTAAAATGGAGCATTTTTTTTTTATATAATTGATTGCAGTTACAGCTCTGGTCAATAGGAGGCAGCACAGGTTGCAGTTTGCTCAGAGCTCACCTCTTTCTTAGTTTACCTTCCTACTTTTTACATAGAGGATGCCTGATTGAAGTATACATTAATAATGGGGGGGTGAGTCATAGTCTTTGACCACCTGCACTGGGTGAAAGCCCTCAAGTTCACTGCTTCCAGTCCCATAGTAAAAGTGTTATGAGTTCACTCAGTAACAAGTATGTGGAATTCCAGGGCACAAATGTTCTACATGGAGGCACAAATGTGCAACATCCACCCCCCCCCCCCCCCCTCCCTCTCCAACATATTGAGCCATGTTGTGAGTTTTAGGAACACGTACAATAAAACCAGCCCTGGTGCTATTGTCTACCCTATGTAGCCTGTCTGGGAGGGAGGAGATCCTGGCTTTGAGTCTAGGTGTAAAGTGGGACCATCTTTGTCTCAAATTCCATGTGTTCTGTAAAGGAACATTTGCACAGGAGGCTCCAAAATAAACTCTCAGGGTCTCAGTTTGAACTTGTAGTGAGAAATTGTCGAAGTTCCCCATCCCTACTGTTGACCACAAGACATGGACACATCTACTCAAGTGACCACATTAGATGAAATCTAACATCTACTCCAGTGACCACATTAGATGATGTCTACCATCTAGTGATCACATTAGATGATGAGGTCTAACATCTACTCCAGTGACCACGTTAGATGATGAGGTCTAACATCTACTCCAGAGATCACGTTAGATGATGATGTCTAACATCTACTCCAGAGATCACGTTAGATGATGATGTCTAACATCTACTCCAGAGATCACATTAGATGATGATGTCTAACATCTACTCCAGAGATCACATTAGATGATGATGTCTAACATCTACTCCAGAGATCACATTAGATGATGATGTCTAACATCTACTCCAGAGATCACATTAGATGATGATGTCTAACATCTACTCCAGAGATCACATTAGATGATGATGTCTAACATCTACTCCAGAGATCACATTAGATGATGATGTCTAACATCTACTCCAGAGATCACATTAGATGATGATGTCTAACATCTACTCCAGAGATCACATTAGATGATGATGTCTAACATCTACTCCAGAGATCACATTAGATGATGATGTCTAACATCTACTCCAGAGATCACATTAGATGATGATGTCTAACATCTACTCCAGAGATCACATTAGATGATGATGTCTAACATCTACTCCAGAGATCACATTAGATGATGATGTCTAACATCTACTCCAGAGATCACATTAGATGATGATGTCTAACATCTACTCCAGAGATCACATTAGATGATGATGTCTAACATCTACTCCAGAGATCACATTAGATGATGATGTCTAACATCTACTCCAGAGATCACATTAGATGATGATGTCTAACATCTACTCCAGAGATCACATTAGATGATGTCTAACATCTACTCCAGAGATCACATTAGATGATGTCTAACATCTACTCCAGAGATCACATTAGATGATGTCTAACATCTACTCCAGAGATCACATTAGATGATGTCTAACATCTACTCCAGAGATCACATTAGATGATGTCTAACATCTACTCCAGAGATCACATTAGATGAAATCTAACATCTACTCCAGTGACCACGTTAGATGATGTTGTCTAACATCTACTCCAGTGACCACATTAGATGAAGTCTGACATCACTCCAGTGACCACATTAGATGATGATGTCTAACATCTACTCCAATGACCACATTAGATGATGATGTCTAACATCTACTCCAGAGATCACATTAGATGATGTCTAACATCTACTCCAGAGATCACATTAGATGAAGTCTACACTATTATTTAGGAATATATTATATAAAAATGTAATAAAAAGTGGGTAATAACTTGTGTGTGAAGTCATTGAGCTGGGAACATCATTGCTTTGTTTCACCGAGAGTAAAGAAGCTGAAGAACCATCAACTTCTGAGAAGTTTCAAAGACTTTTGGTTGAACCTTAAAAGCACAGAGGCAAAAAAAGAAGTTAAAAGTTAGTAGTAAGGTCCTGGTAACATATAGTAAGATATCCAGTGAGGTGGGACAAGTGTAGAAGGTTTTTGTTCCTTCACCTTTTGAAAATAATCATCTAGGAAAAGTGTGGAACAGACAAGCTCTGCTCAGTGACTCACCTTCATTATGGTCACACTGGTGGTAGGACAATGTTATAATCCAAAACAGATTAAATCCCAAAAAACAAAAACACAAAAAATGAACTTGATCCCCCTTAGAATAAAAAAAAGGAAAGGGAGAGGATTTGTGTGTAATCCCCGATGAGTGAAGCTCCAGAGACTTTCTTCAGGTTCCTCCTGGTTTTTTTTAGAAGCCACCCTGGTAGCTGTAGTAAATCCTGATCGCTGGTTGATTTGGGGGATCCTTTTTGCCAAGGTTGATCACTTTCTTTCCTGGAGATCCAGAGATATACGAGTATATGGAAGTATTCCGAAGTGGGAGTCCAAAATGTGACCAAGTATCCCCCCCAGAATGAAGCAGTCCTTCCTGGTAAGTGTAGGAAGCCCACCTATGCAGCCCCCAACAGTGGTGGTGGGATTCTCAAAAGTGATTCATGGAAGGCAGAACTTCAGACACTGGAGGTGGGTGACAGCACCCCTGGTCTCAGCAGAAGGCGCAGACTCGGGGTCATCTCAGTGAACCGGTGCAAGGTTGCGCCAGATCCGCTCCTCCAGAATGAATGCGCCCGGCGCATGGAGCTCCCCTTTAAGAAATGTGACTTGCGCAGATCTGTCTTCCCGCAGCCAGCTGTGGAGGAGTCCGGGACAATCCGTGAGTGGAGCGGGGCTCGGGGGTCCCGGCGGCGGCTGCTCTCCTTCTCTTCTGCTCTCAGTGTGGAAACTCCAGCAGCCGGAGCTGGGGGAAAACTTCCCTGGCGCGCAGGCGCACTGACTCCACCTATTGCAGGCTGGATGGACGTTGTGCCGGCAATTATCTCTCCGGCAGGAATGAGGGGGTCGGTGCCACAGAGGGGGGCAGTCATGATGATCTGCACTCACAAAGCAGCAGGGTTAACTCCAGCTGTCAAAAAGTTTGATTTTCATGACGTCATGTTGCATGGCAAAGACGTCACACACTTGGCTTTTATTTGTGGGGGGGGGGGGCAGCTTGGAAAAATTTCATCTAAAGGGCCGCTCCGAAAAGAACGCTGATCTCATTCCTAAACGCCCATGCGTCTATATAATGTAATAAGTTGTAATCTAATCTCTTTTTCTAATATATTTTCATTAAAAAATTTGTTACCGGTCCCGCTCTACCCCTAAGGCTTCATTCACACGCGCCTTTTTTTTCATGGCTACCGTACATACTCATTATAGTCTACATGTCAGCGTAAAACACACAGAGACGCGTACGTTTGTTTGGGTTTTTTTTTCCTGGCAGGACGGATGACAAGGGCCGATACAAGTCTATGGGTCCGTGACAAACACGGACAGCGCACGGATGGCGGCAGTACAGAGTATAGGAGAAGCTTCGGGGGTCTTTATTTAGCCATCTATGAAAAACATTGAAGACACGAGTGGGAAAAATGGACACGCGGGTGAGAAAAACAGGCACGGGTGGGAAAAACGGACACGGGTGGGAAAAACGGACACGGGTGGGAAAAACGGACACGTGGGTGGACAAAACGGGCATGCGGGTGGGAAAAACGGGCACGGGTGGGAAAAACGGGCACGGGTGGGAAAAACGGGCACGCGTGGGAAAAACAGGACACGGTGGGAAAAACGGGCACTGGTGGAAAAATGGGCACGCGGGTGGAAAAACAGGCACGGGTGGGAAAAATGGGCACGACGGACACGCGGGTGGGAAAAACAGGACACGGGTGGGAAAAACAGGACACGGGTGGGAAAAACAGGACAAATCATTCTGGTTTCATCTAGAAAACTCAGACTATTGTTTTCTCACTTTCCGTCATGTGCGGTCTGAGTGTCTGTTTTTTACGTTTATGCGCCATCCGTGTGTCAGTTTTTCCATCAGTGTGTTAGTTTTTTTACGTTCATATGCCATCCATTTGTCGGTTTTTTATGTTTATGTGCCCTCCACGTTTCTATTTTTTTCATCTGTTTTTCTGCCTCTTCCATTCGTGTCCGTCTTTTCCATCCATGTCGGTTCTTCCATCCGTGTGTCAGCTTTTTACAATTATGTGCCATCCGGGTTTCCACTTTTTCCATCCATTTTTGTCCATTTTTTCCATCCTTTTTTTCTGTTTGTCCGTTTTTTTATCCATTTGTCCATTTTTTCCATCCGTGCATCTGTTTATTCCATCTGTTTTTTTCCATGTTTGTCCATTTTTTATATCCGTTTGGCCATTTTTCCATCCTTTCGTCCGTTTTTTTATCTGTTTGTCCATTTTTCCATCTGTGTCCGTTTTTTACATACTTGCGACTCGTTTTCATACAATTCCATTAAAACCTGTCCGTGGTCTCATACAGTTTCCTAATTTTAGAACAGCGGTCTCTCCATAAAAGAGGGGCGCCACTTGGATATTCCACGCTGGATCCGATTTTTCTCTCGCCCCCATAGTCTTCAACGTGTGAGTCTCACCTCAAACTCAGATGAGCATACTGCATGCTGCGATATTTTTTTTTTTCTCGTGACACTCCGCCCGAGAAAAACAAAACCTTTCATCTGAACAGTCCAACGAATAACCCGAGTCAGAGTGCGGTCAGATTATAAATCAGAGAGCGCCGCTCCGATGTATCCGCTCGTCTGCCTGAGCCCTTCATGGAAACGCGCGAACCAAAACGTCAGTGTGGCCAAATTCCCACCACATAGTGTGATGTTCAGCGACAAACTCAACTCTACTATCTGTCCGTTTCTTCTCTCTCTTTTCTTGGATCATCAAGACGCCTTTGATCAGCAGCGTCCTTCATCCACACAGCGAGCTCTGCTACATCTGCACAAGCGCCACTCATCTCTGTCCGGACAAGTCGCAGGGGTAAGACTGCAAGATTGATCTTGTAGCCATCCTTTCAATAAAAAGGCAAAAAAATTGGAAGTCAGGACGCGATGGCATGTTGATGTAGCAGAGCCGAGTATGTCCTCGATGCACCATAAGGCGATGGTATGTTGATGTAGCAGAGCCGAGTATGTCCTCGATGCACCGTAAGGCAATGGCATGTTGATGTAGCAGAGCCGAGTATGTCCTCGATGCACCGTAAGGCGATGGTATGTTGATGTAGCAGAGCCGAGTATGTCCTCGATGCACCGTAAGGCAATGGCATGTTGATGTAGCAGAGCCGAGTGTGTCCTCGATGCACCGTAAGGCGATGGCATGTTGATGTAGCAGAGCCGAGAGTGTCCTTGATGCACCGTAAGAAATTCGGTAACTTTCGAAATTTAATCAGACTCATCTGAATCCCTTTAACGTATTGTGACGTCAGCGACTAATCCAACCCTGCTACATCTCTTTCTCTAAGGCCAGGTTCACATGAACGTATATATATATATATATATATATATATATAGAGAGAGAGAGAGAGAGAGAGAGAGAGAGAGAGTTCGGTTTGATCCAGAAAAGTTGAATGATTTTTTTTTTTTTTTATTTCCCTCCTTCACACTTTTCATCCATATACAATTTTTTTTTTTTTTTTTTAAACTCAGTAGCTATTAATAAATTTACAAATTCCCGTTTTCTAGAATTGCAATGTATCCATAAAAAAAAAATTAAATAAATTGGGTGTTATACTGTGGCATCATTTTTTTTTTCACGCCCTCATAGACTTGTATGGGTGGATCTCATCCAATTTGCAGAAGATGATAGTGGAAAAAAAAAAAAAATTAAAAAAAAAAAAAAAAATCTGCACTACCCCATTAAATACCATTGATCCAAGCGCAGTCCATCCCCCCCCCATGGATAGCACTCGGAGTAGTGATGAGTGAACGTACTGGGCTAAGGTGTTATCAGAGCATGCTCGGGTCCTAACTAAGTGACTTTGGCGTGCCCTAAAAATATGTTCAAGTCCTCACGGCTGTTCGACAGCCTAAAAAACAAGCAATCCCTGCACGTATTGCGTCTGTTGACTCGTACATAGTATTCGAGCTCGCCGAAGACACTCGGTTAGGACTCGAGCATGCTCAGATAACACCTTATCCCAGCACGTTCGCTCATACTAACTCGGACTGAAAATATGGTTCGTGTGACTCCAGCCTAGATCTTGCTTCAGCCACACAACTCACACAGCTCGGCTCTCTCAGCAGTTTCCTTCCTTTCCATCTGGTATCAGATTACAAACTGAGCTCTGCTGCATTTGTCCAGACACACACACATCACAAGTCACTTAGTCTCAGGTGTAAGGCTGCAGTAATGAACTTGCAGCCATCCTCCCCCTTCACTTCCAAAGCCAAGACCTGGTGCCAGGTGGCTTGGCAATGAAGTCATGCATGCAGGCAAGAGGAAGGAGAGCAAATCCCTGGTATCATGTCCCAGGTACTACACCTTCCTCTCTTTCAAAGTGGCATTATCAAAGCGCAGTGAGAAAGGCAAACAGGGCTGCGGAAATCTGCTCCCTATCAATATGTGGCATGGAGGCTTCTAGAGCAAACAAAGCCCTGCAGCCAGAAAGGGCTGATAACCAGAGCACACAGACACAGCCCTAAAAAATAGTGCTTCTTACATTATTGCCCATTGGAAGGAGATTTACGGTCCATAATAATCACTAAAATCCACCGCTGTGAGGTGCTAATCAGATATACTGCTCTTTTACGACTGGAGCGTTGCGATGATGATGGCCCTAAAGAGACTTCCTTATGGACCCTGTGTTCGGTCCGAGCGCTGTCCGGTCCAAAAAAAACAGATCGATGGCTGTTCAATAGGGGGGCGCTGATGAACAATGTGTGAGTGTGGAATTTTCTCTTTTTTCTTAAACTTGTGAATTTTCCACCTCTTATGGGAAAATCCAGAAAAAAAAAAATCAAAAAACACCGTGCCCCCAAGAAAACATCGCAAAACGTCATCATATGTTGTGTATTTTGCCCCCTAGAATTTAATCTGCCTCAAACTCTATTTTAAAAAAAAGTATAAAAGTAAATTGCCAAGAAAATTTTACTTATTCATTTTTTTTTCTTTTAAAGGAAAGCCCTTGGAAGTTTTTACATGTAGAAAAGATCTACAAAAAAAAAAACAGCGCCACCACTTTTGTTGGTGGCCGTGTCTGGTATTGCATCTCATTCTATATCAAGCAAATCACTAGTAAGTAAAATAAAATGTATAAAAAAATACTTTAAAATTTTTTTTTTTATTCACCCCCCCCCCCCCAATAAATAGCGCCATCAGTCTTGTTAGTGGTCATGTCTGGTAGTGCATCTCATTCTAAGTAAAGCAAATAACTAGTAGGTTTTATGTGTACAAGATGTAAAGGAACCCAGATAATTCAGATCTGCTGTGGATCAGGTTTTTTACTGATGTCTTCATGAAGGAGCTATTTATTACAGTCATGGCTAGCCTGCAGGTGTGTCACTGAATAGCAGATATAAAGCCGCCATTAGTAGCCCAGCGCAGGTTTTTATGGCCCACATACCTGAATTGGCCCCTTTAGGAAGCTGCCTCGCTGTTAGGTGTTAAGGGTCATTGCTGAAATCACTAGAATTAGCAGAAAATGGCACAGATCTGTCAATGAGTGAACTACGGCTTCAATCACCTGAAATAAAACCTTCTATTGCCCCTATCCCAGGGGCTGGGGACACAGCTGCTCAAAGCAATAATGTCCTCCGATGTGTCACGGACGAACCTCAATCCGACGCCGATGGCCGAGACTCAGAATATTGAAATATTTGGCTTTAACAGTGATCCAATTCCAAGAAAGTCTAAGGAACTACAAATCCCTGCAAGCCCGGCTTCCAAATCCAAAGCACATGCAAAAAAAAGCAAAAAAAACAACAACCTCTAAAAAATGTGCAGAACTACAAGTCCCTGCATGCTCATCATTGCACAGATGATGGGAGTTGTAGGCACCTTGGAGCAGACTTATCAAAAGGTTTTTGTTTTGTTTTTTTGCTCAATTTATTTTTCACCGCATTTTGTGCCAAAAATATTGTTTCGCCATAAAGTCAGAATTCAGGCGTGGTTACTGAGAGTCATAAGAGTTATTGCAGGTTTTAGGTACCAAATTCTGGGCTGAGATAAATCATAAAAAGAGAAAGAAAGGAAAAAAAAAATGGAAGTTTGTGTTCAAATTTTTTTTTTTTCATAGGAGTTTTTCATTCAAAATAATTAAAAAAACAAAAATTTGCTTGGAAACTCTTCCTGTTCAGTCCCATGGATACTTTGCTGTTGATATGAGAATTTTTTATTTATTTTTTTTATTTTTTGAAAACTACTGATGGGGAGGAAAAAAAGCGTGTTTCACTTTTTCGTTGAAGTAAATCAAAAGACGGCTAAAACTGCTGCAGAAAAAAAAAAGGAGGCTTCAGGAGCAGAAAAACGCCTCCGAAAGTTCCACCGAAAACTTCTCCTGATGTGGTTACTGCTTGAAAATCCTTCTCAAAATGATTTGGTGTGAACATAACCTAACGTGCCAAGATTCTCCAAAGGCTGCTGAAAGATTAGCAGCAGGAATTGTTTCCTTATTGAGGAACTACAAGTCCCTGCAAGGATTTGTTGCCAACTCTTACAGACGTCGTGGAGGCGTAATATATGCAAATGCTCAAAATAAATGTATAAATAATGTGTGCGCAAGTGTATCGAAATAATTCTGTCGCACTACAAGTCCCTGCATGCCTTTTGCTGCAATCAACCAAAGGAACTATTCTAGATGTTACATCATGGATACAAATAAGCAAAACAAAGTAGATAAAGTAAACGTGCGTGTGAGAGTATTAAATTTGCATGTAGTACTACAAGTCTCAGAATGCCCTGCCTGTAATTCTAAATCTACAAAGCACATTTGATTTTGAACCTCCCAGGTCAGCGTTCTATTCTTCTGCATACAAAAGGACTACAAGTCCCATACATGCCGAAAGCATCTTCGCAAACATCTGAGTTCTCACTGTGGACAGGCGCCTATAACTTTTGTACATACTCTAATATGGGACTAGTAGTTCTGCAATATCACAATGAGGATATCCCAAATCATCTATGTAGTCTACTATGGGACTTGTAGTTCTTCTGCGGGTACAGTGCTAACAGCCTGGAAAAAGTTCAGCCGAGCTGCATTTATTTCTTCTGAATAAACTACAATCTAGTAACAAGATGGTAAAACCCATTCAAGCTGTTGTAGAACCAGAAGTCCCAGCATGGCACAATATTCACTAATTGGATGGTTATAAAGACAAAAGAAGTAGTGATGCGAGAAAGCGTTTAGGGAAAGAATACTACGATAGATGTGACCGTGTAGAGGAAGCAGTGAGGTACTTACTGAGCAAGCGGCAGCAGCGAGTGTCAGCGGTGATGGGAGTGCAGCCAGTTATCTGTGGGCTCTGTCCTGGAACAACTGGGCAGAGGCTCCGTCTAATTACAACATGTGGGAATAAGACCGGCAGGTAAAATCCTCCAAGGCGTCCAAACGAGGTCTCAGAAATGGAATTTTATTTTCCTGCGAAGTATTAGGCTGGAATTAAAGAGCCCTGTCATTATCATTCACTCTGCCCCCTCCGTAAAGTGATAAACCCCCAATAATATCTATTGGTCCCCAATCACTAGTAATTAGTGACGAGCGAATGTGCACGGATAAGGTGTTATCTGAGCATGCTCGGGTGCTAACGGAGTGTCTTCGGCGTGCTCAAATAATATATTTGTCTTGTGGCTGTTCGACAGGCGCAACCTGTTTGTTAGGCAATCTCTGCATGTGTTGCTGCTGTCGAACAGCCATGAGACATGCAGCCGCGTGGACTAGAACATAGTATTAGAGCACGCCGAAGACACTTGGTTAGCACCCCATCATGATCAGATAACACCTAATCCCAGCACGTTTACTCATCACTATTAATAATCTTTAATGATCGCTGTATCCCATTGTGTGATCACTTGGCAAAGAGAAGGTAATAGACTCTCTAATGAATGGGTCCATGCAACAGCAATGATCGGTATCTGTGTGTGATAATTGTGCACAGGAAAGTATAAAAGTGCTGTAAGGAAAAGGATGAGTGGTTATTGCAGCACATCGAGAACGATGGTGATATCACAACTCTTCAGTTATACTACACAGATCAGGAGGGGGCTCAGAGAACTACAAGTACGGATGTATAAGTTGTATTAGAAATTTCTACCAGTATATTTGAGTCAAAGGACTTTTCCAGGATAGGTAGATATCCTGCACCTGGGACCAGCAGCTGTGGTATTGCCGAAATATATGGGAAAGTTTAGTGGCGTAACGTGAATCTTGTGGGCCCCAACACAAAAGCTCCAACGGGGCTTTTAATTATTGCCAGTCTTTTCAAATGTAATCTGTCAGAAGGTTTTTGCTCCCTCATCTGACAGCAGCCTGATGTAGGCAAAGAGGAGCTTACTCCAATGATGTATCAGATAGATTACTGAGTGCAGCTGTTCTCTTCTAGTGATGACGAGCAAACTTGCTATGGTAGGGTGTTATCTGAGTGTCTTCGACGTGTTCGGGTAATATGTTCATGTCCCTGTGGCTGCATGAAGCCTTGTCAATCCCATCCTTGGTGATTTTTTTTTTTTCAATAAGGATAGTATGAGATACGTTATCAAATGCTTTGCTGAAGTCGAGATATACTATATCTACCGCATTTCCCTGACCCACCCAGACAGTGATTCCATCATAGAAGGAAGTTAGATTAGTCTGGCATGGCTTGTTATCTACAAACCCCTGCTAACTATGGTTAATTACTGTATTATTATCCAAGTACTTACATACATTTTGTTTAAAGATTTTACCTAGTATAGAAGTAAGGCTCACTGGCCTGTATCTTCCTGGATCCATCTTCTTTCCTTTTTTGGAGATAAGGACAACATTTTCCCTTCTCCAATCTTCTGGGACATCTGTTTTACAGGATTTTTCAAAGATTCTGGCTACTGGTTCTGCAATTTCCTCTGCTAACTCTTTCAGCACCCTAGGATGACTCGAACATATTATCTGAGCAAGATACTCAGAAACCCAAGAACGTTTGCTCATCACTAGTTCTCCCACCATCAGAGCTTTTACAATTAGCAATACAGCAGAGCTGAGGAACCTAGCCCCACCCACTCCAAGCTCTGTATAGACAGTGTCTATAGACAGTGAGCTGCCAATCACAGGAGGGGATGGACCAGGAGATGCACTGCTCTAGTCCAGCAATAAGTTCTTGGTGCTGAAGCGATCATTGCTAGCAGATGACACCCGAAGCTTGATAAGAGGTATCTCTGAAATCTGTGTTTTAACACCTAAAGCATGCTGTCTTCAGCTTGCATAGCAAAAAACCTGCTGACATACTATTGAAAATAATAATAAATAGTCTTTTCATATTGACAAAAGGGGCTTTTTGAGCAAATCATCAAATAGCAATCAAGTCCATGGAAAACATCGAATGCACTCGGATGATATCTGTGTGCAGTCAGTTTTTCATGGACTAACCAAATGGAGGCATTGGAGAATTTTTTTTTCCCATCTTCTACACATCGGATCACATTTTGATCATAGCTTGATCCGAGTGTGATTAGAATAATCGGCCCGATTTTTCTCGGATGAGAGAATAGACGCTGGTAACCCTAGTCTCAGAGTGTGTAAATAACATAGATGCAGGGTTTATTCCAAAAAAACAAATGCTGTAAAGATCCCCGTGCACCTGTGCCAGCCTACCATGGTGAGGATGGGTTTTCCAGCCTCAGAATGTAAGCGTAGAAGGAATAAAATAATAAAAAAAAGTTTCATTTTATTTCACTGGTTGGCTTAATTGTAGTCAGTGGTTTCCATATGTGATGATGAAGCACTAACTCACCCGTCGATGACTGCCCAAAGCGATAATGAGTTCAGTGTGCGGACATCATTCTCTCCATATAAGGACCCATCTCGCCGTCATGTCTTCGAAGAGTGATTCATGTTCTCGGGACATAACAAGACAATGAGGACACTTCTGAAGTCTGTGGTTATTCAGATCATGAATCTATTGCAAGTAAACCCATGACACAATCTTTTTATCCAGGCTTTCAATGACAAGACTGCACAGGTGCTGCTGACCGGCACCAGAACGTCCCCTTCGGCCATTGCCTAGGGCGGGAACAGTCATACTATCGTGTCTGGTAAGCTCAGCCTTTCTTATCATGATGTTCTAAGCCAATTGGGAGAAACGTCTGCATGGTTACACATATTCTTTGAGAGGGATGGAGAGCGGGTACCAGCTAAAAACTATATGAGGGCATCTGGTGCAGGCTCCGGTGCCGTATTTTGTGCCTATTTTGAACAGCCGTTGTTGTATTTCTGTTTTCTTCCAGTGGAAACTAGAAAGTCAATGGTGAGATCTGTAGCATTCGATTGGAAGTGAAAATTACAGCTTACGAGGTCCTTCAAAGGAATGAAGTCCACATATCATCGACCTTCTTGGCACTTGACCCCTGTAATTTCCTGCCAAAAATGGTAACTATTTTTTTTTCTACACATCGTAGACTTTGTGGTAAAAGACTGAATTCTATCTGCTTCCTCTTGGAATGTGAACATAGTAGTAGTACCAAGAAGAAAGATCCATAGAGAAGTGCGACACCACCTAATGTTGGTTTACGTCACCACGTACCCAAAACTTGTTCACCTCCTCACATCCTTCCCTTCGTAACAGAGAAGTTGGTTATGAATTACAGGCACGACCATAATGTGGCACAGAGGTTGTGATGGCATTGGAGCCCTGGAGACTAAAGGGAAAAAGGTCCTAATGCCACCCATAGTTATGCCAGTACAATCAATAAAGATGTGTGTTTTCGGCAACTTTCATCTTGGCAGAAGATGACCATCTTTGAAAAAAAAATCATGATCTTGCAATACTCTGTCTTTATACGTGGCTCTGTAGTCATGGCCGAAAGTGTTGGCACCCTTGGAAATTGTTCCAGAAAATGATTTCAATTACACATGTTTATTCCCTTTGTGTATATTGGAACAACACAAAAAAAAGCCCCAAAATTGGCCAGACAAAATTCTTGGCTCTCAACTTAATATTTGGTTGCACACCCCTTTTGGAATAAATAAATGCAATCAATCACTTCCTATAACCATCAACAAGCTTCTTACTGGAATTTTGGCCCACTCTTCTTTTGTAAACTGCTCCAGTTATCTCCTATTTGAAGGGTGCCTTCAAAAATCTCTCCACAGGGGTTCAATGGGATTTGGATCCAGACTCATTGCTCGCCACTTAACAATTCTCCAGTGTTTTGTTTCCATCCATTTTTCAGTGCTTCCCAACAAACAAGCATGTGTTTGCGTGGGTTTCCTCCCACACTCTAAAGTCATACTGATAGGGAATCTAGATTGTGAGCCCCATTGGTGACAGTGATGCTCGTGTAAGTAAAAGGCTGTGGAATTAATGGCACTATGTAAGAGCGTAAAATAAAATATTTTTGAGGGTGTACAGATGTGACAATCATCAACTTGACACCAAACAAACAAGGTGCAAATCATGATGCTTCAAACCTTATAGTCACCAGACTTTACAATATAAACTCCATTTGTTATTAAAAATGTCAGATCTGATGAGGTTCCTGTACTTACTTTGAAAATTCATGTCTGAATGTACAATCTTTACATTAATATGCGTATTTTATTAGTCCAGTTGAAGAGTTAGAGAGTTCATTCTTCAGCATTCAGTCTCAACTGACTGACAGAGCAACAGCTTGTACTGAGGAGTGAGAGATAGCAGCAGCAGGGAGGAGGGACACTGAGGAACTGACAATCAGGACAGGTGGGTGGAGATTCAGCGGCAGGGAGGAGGAAAGCTGAGGAGCCGTTAATAGATCTAAAGACGAACATTCAGCAACAACAAGGAGGAGAGTCATCGATCAGTCTAAAAGCAAGGAGAATCAACACCAGAACAAAAAAAAGTGTGACACTGAGGAGTAGCCAATCAGGATAGGTGGGCGGACATCAAGTTTAAACATTCACAAAGGATTATATTTAGCTATTTTAACACCAATCATAGTAAGTATGCCAGCCTCATCAGGCCTAATACATCTATTGACACTTGTCATTGAAAGTGTTAATTTACTATTTGATCTGTAATATACTGTATTTTCACACTGGGTTCCTTAAAGCTCCAAGTTCTGCCTCCAACATCAATAAACTGGAGTGATCCTTCATAAGCTACCAGAATGCAGTCACGTGATTCATAAACTAATCTCAATTCCTGCACAACATTTATTTATAGGGGTTGTCTGGCTTGGAAAACCCAATTTCATATTTAGTGTATTATTAGAGCACCCAGTAATAACCCCATTTAATCAGCGTACAGAATGGATAAAGAACATGTAACACTTTGGAGGACCAGTCACATTCATGCATTACATGGATAGGGCATTAAGTCAGCGAGAACTGTGTTATACTCGGTTTCACCTGCGGAGGAGCTGTAGGAGAATCAAACAATTGCTGCCAAGTTTTACAGCTGATCTTTAGGGACCCAACAGCAGGACTGACTGTAAAGCTTATTTTTAGACGATAACCATTTCCTATCTATATCTTTACTGTAACTTTTTTTTTAGGGATAACCATTATTTGACATCAATGAACTTTGCAGATACCCATTTTTAATCGTATCTCTCCAACTTTAAGAAGTCTAATATTTTCTTGATGCCACTGACCTTTGATACATTCCTTTTGGAGAAAGCCCAATGTCACAAACCTCTGTAAATTATAAATCGATAAGCAGTTTTGTTTTTTTGCTTTTTTTTAAAGAAGCAGATTACGCAATATGTATTTTATATATTAATGATTAGCTGCTCTGTTCACAAAACTTGGATGTAAGGGAGAATGTAGCAGATTCTACAAGGATTTCTTTTTCTCTAGCAATGTATACAGGTGGTACCAGAATAAGGATTATTTTAGAAAGCTCCACCCCATTTGGCTGCTACCCCATGGGACACTATTAACGATTTATAAGGACTCCTCTAAAGGAATTTGTCAGCAGGAATTGAACCTAAAAAGTATTGATATGCACATGTAGCCCTTTCAAAGACCAGTCCAGAAATACCTTTACATGGCCAGTCCGTTTCTCCATTGAAAACTTTGTTTCAAGCAAGCGATGCTTATTTAAACTCACCTGTGGCAAGTAACAGGTGTGGGCATTATGAAAATCACAAGTGAGCCAGATAAAAAGAGGGGGGATGTTGACTCAATTTGTGTGTGTATGCCATGCCAAGCATGGAGAATAGAAAGAGAAGAGAACGGTCTGAGGACTTGAGAACCAAAATTGTTGAAAAATATCAACAATCTCAAGGTTACTATGTTCCTAAGTCCACAGTGTGCAACATAATCAAGAAGCTTACAACCCAGCTTACAACCCAGAACACTGTAGGTGGTCTCCCTGGATGACAGAGAAAAATTGATGGAAGGTTGCAAAGCAGTAAAGTCCTGATAGTGGATAGGCAGCACCAATCAAGTTTCAAAGAAATTCAAGCTGTCATGAAGGCTAAAGCTGCATCAGTGTCAGCGTGAACTGTCCATCGATATTTTAATGAAATAAAATGCTATGGCAGTAGACCCAGGAGGACCACACTGCTGACACAGAGACATAAATTCTAAACTGCAGTTTGCCAAAATTTACATCAGTAAACCAAAATCCTTCAGGGAAAGTGTCTTGTGGACAGATGAGACCAAGATAGAGCTTTTTGGCAAAACACATCATTTTACTGTTTACCGAAAATGGAATGAGATCTACAAAAAAAAGAGCACAGTACCTACAGTCAAATAAGGTGGAGGTTCAAAAATGTTTGAGGTTGTTTTGCTGCCTTTGTCACTGGGTTAAAAACACACATGTGACATGCACAAATGTGAGCACGTCGATCAGACAATGCTCACACCACCCACTAACTGCGATACAACAAGAAAACACAAAATGACAGATTTGCAAAAATATTCTGCAATAAAAAATGGCAGTAATCAGCAAGTGCTGGATAACAAATACAGGGTATTTAGTCGATACGATTTTCTGCGCAAAAAATGTACACCAAGCTGCTTCACCACGTCAAGGTAACCCCTATTGAAGCAGTCCCTATCTAATGTATTAAAAACCTGAACATGTGGACAGTGTCTAATATGAACAGGATTCAGACAGGCCGCTCCCTAGTATGTGCTTGTGGTCTGAGACAGCTCTTATGTGCACGTCACACAAGAGATGGGTGGGGTCTCCTAAACCATGCTAAGCAAGGAAAAAAAACAGATTAAAAACACACATGTGACATGCACAAATGTGAACACGTCGATCAGACAATGCTCACACCACCCACTAACTGAGATACAACAAGAAAATACAAAATGACAGATTTGCAAAAATACTCTGCAATAAAAAATGGCAGTAATCAGCAAGTGTTGGATAACAAATACAGGGTATTTAGTCGATACGTTTTTTTGCCAAAAAAATGTACACCAAGCTGCTCCACCACGTCAAGGTAACCCCTATTGAAGCAGTCCCTATCTAATGTATTAAAAGCCTGAACTTGTGAACAGTGTTTAATATGAACAGGACTCAGACAGGCCGCTCACTAGTATGGGCTTGTGGTCTGAGACAGCTCTTATGTGCTCGTCACACAAGAGAGGGTTTTTTTCCTTGCTTAGCATGGTTTGGGAGACCCCACCCCTCTCTTGTGTGATGTGCACATAAGAGCTGTCTCAGACCACAAACCCATACTAGGGAGCGGCCTGTCTGAATCCTGTTCATATTAGACACTGTTCACATGTCCAGGTTTTAAATACATTAGATAGGGACTGCTTCAATAGGGGTTACCTTAACATGGTGGAGCAGCTTGGTGTACATTTTTTTGCGCAGAAAATCATATCGACTAAGTACCCTGTATTTGTTATCCAGCACTTGCTGATTATTGCCATTTTTTATTGCAGAGTATTTTTGCAAATCTGTCATTTTGTGTTTTCTTGTTGTATCTCAGTTAGTGGGTGGTGTGAGCATTGTCTGATCGACGTGTTCACATTTGTGCATGTCACGTGTGTTTTTAATCCGTTTTTTTTCCTTGCTTAGCATGGTTTGGGAGACCCCATCCCTCTCTTGTGTGATGTGCACATAAGAGCTGTCTCAGACCACAAGCACATACTAGGGAGCGGCCTGTCTGAATCCTGTTCATATTAGACACTGTTCACATGTTCAGGTTTTTAATACATTAGATAGGGACTGCTTCAATAGGGGTTACCTTGACGTGGTGGAGCAGCTTGGTGTACATTTTTTTGCGCAAAAAAAGTATCGACTAAATACCCTGCATTTGTTATCCAGCACTTGCTGATTACTGCCATTTTTTATTGCAGAGTATTTTTGCAAATCTGTCATTTTGTGTTTTCTTGTTGTATCTTTGTCACTGGCTGTCTGGACTATATGAAATGCATCATGAAATTTGAAGATTACCAAAGTAGTGTTCAGTGTCAGAAAGCTGGGTTTGAGTCTGAGGCCATGAGTAGAGATGAGCAAATTTGATCGGGTCAGGGCTTATTGGGCAAGATATAGCGCCTACCAAATAAGCTGCAGATGGAACCCGACTTCATGGATTGCTCCGGCTTATCAGCTGTTCGGCTCCGCAGCTGCATGTGTCGCGGCTGTGTGACAGTCATGACACATGCTTGTTTGTTGGGAAGCATTGAAAAATGGATGGAAACAAAACACTGGAGAGTTGTTAAGTGGCGAGCAATGAGTCTGGATCCAAATCCCATTGAACACCTGTGGAGAGATCTTTGAAGGCACCCTTCAAATATGAGATAACTGGAGCAGTTTACAAAAGCAGAGTGGTCCAAAATTCCAGTAAGAAGCTTGTTGATGGTTATAGGAAGCGATAGATTGCATTTATTTATTCCAAAAGGGGTGTGCAACCAAATATTAAGTTGAGAGCCAAGAATTTTGTCTGCCCAATTTTGTGACTAGCTATTTAGTGACTGCCTACTATCTAGTGTCAAGAGAGTGGAATAAAGTTACTCGAAGAGATCCAGCAATCTGTTAAAATTAGTGTGCAAATTGCCTCTTCAGAGAGAGAGAGGACTTAAACACTATAGCCCCACCTGTTGGTCGTAGCGATCCTACAAGTCACAATCAACCCTTTATTGAGTCTTGTAATATGACTTAGGATACATTTCTAGGTTTTTGGGGTTTTTTTTTAAGTGGTAAAAACAAAACCAAAGTTTGTAAAAAAAAAAAAAAAAAAAAAACGCCATTTTTCAGCATCTGGGGCCAGGTAAGGGCTTATTTTTTGCATGCCGATCTGATGTTTTTATTGATCCCATTTTGGTGGAGATATGATCTTTTGATTGCCCATTACTGCATTTTATTGCATTGTCGCAGTGAAAAAAAACCCCATAATTCTGGCATTTTGATTTTTTTTTCTCATTACGCCGTTTACAGATTGGATTAATTCTTTTTATATCTTGATCGGGCGATTCTGAATGCGGTGATACCAAGTGTGTGTGTGTGTGTGTGTGTGTGTATGTGTATATATATAATCTCTAATAATATATATAATTTTTTTTAACTGTTTTATTTTGAATGGGGCGAATTGGGGGGTGATTTGAACTTTTTATATATTTAAATTTTTTAAAAATATTTTAATCATTATTTATTTTTTTTACTTCAATAGTCTCCATGGGATCCGATTGCTTGTGCTGCATAGAGCAGGACTGGAGCCCTTCTCAATATAGCAGAAATGCTCACTTGTTTTGAATGACAGCTGCCGGACGGCGCTCATAGCTGTCCGGCTTTCACAACCACAGGGGTCTCTTGCAGACCCCGGGTTGTCATGCCAATCCATTGGCGATCCATGGTCATGTGACACTGGTGCCTATGGGTGGGATTAATGACACGCTTCCTGCGCGTGCATGTTAAATGCTGTTTTCTCAGAGTTTGACAGCGGCACTTAAGATGTTAACAGCCATGGGTGGATCGCGATTCCACCCACGGCTGTTAGGGGCACATAACAGCTGATCAGATCATCACTGGAGCCCACACCAAACAGGGGAAGGCGTCTAATGTCAGATATATCCGTCATTGGACTTTAAGGGGTTAACTTCCACAGCGCTTTACGTACAGTATCAACGCTTTCCCCTTCGGGGCTCAAAATCTAAATTCCCTATCTGTATTTCTTTGGAGCTATGAAACATCAGTCTTGGTAAATCTTCGCTCTTCAGTGGTGCCCAGACGGGAAGGAGTTAATAACGTTCCAATAAAATAGTAGAAAACAATGGAAGTGCCTTTAGCCTCCAGTCTTTGTTCCAGACCTGAATCATATTATGAAACTCTGGTGCCCAGTCCACACATATTGCTTTTTTTAAAATATTTACAGTTCAGGCTATGATGTACGCATTTCCAAAGTTATATTTTATCCAGGCATTTCATAAGTAAGATAAAGAGCCGGTCTTGGCAAACACACAATTTTCTTTTTTTTTTTTAACATACGCTTTGTAGGGTCTTAATACAATTAGTAATGGATAACTTGGAAGGGAAAGTGTTAATACAATAGGACACCATTAGGGGATAATCGTTCGGAGAGTTTCAATTTCTCCATCGGTTCTCTATCTGTAGATGGTTGTGGTGTCAGGCGTTTGTCACTGTTAATAAAATTCTGATGTTTCACATCAAGGAAATGATGTTTTAGCAACTTTTCCAAATTTTTCGTCATGGTCAAATCGAGGCAGCCAAAAACCGCACAGCGCACATCATCATTTTCTGTGAGCACAGAATTGTAATTATCCCACCACCTCGGATTCAAGGCGATTTTACTGCTGCAATACGTTATCTTCACTAAAGACACAAAAGGTATATTTAGATGCTGATGACCACTGCTGTTAATGGATGGAGGCCTTGAGAACTGATTGCTACCTGACTGCATCCGCAGGTCTTCTTTTGATTAGCCGGCCAGGCGCAATGCCACATGTATGTCATGACGCAACAGTGACCTCGCATCAGGCCAGCTCCTCAAAAGAAGAACCATATATATTGGGAGGTTGGAGGTGCTCAGGGCTCCCATCCAGTGGCCGATGGTCTGAGCCCTGAAAATTGATTCACATCAACCCTAAAGATCGACAATCATTTATATCAGGGGTGGGGAATGTCGTTTTTTTTTTTTTACCTGTGAAGGACCAATTAGATATTTATACCATCCTTCAGGGCCCGTACAAATTGCACATTACCTCCGCCCACAAAGTACGTCCTAGGGCTGGCACTGGTGTCCAGACGTAATCTGTCATTACACGCCCTCAGCGTTCAGTAGGAAGTGCTGCGTGCGTATGCTCACAGAGCAAGAAGAAATGTAATGGTTCCGCGACCATCAAAATACAGTTGCCGGCCCAAGCACTGCGGTCCCTGGGAATCTGACCAAGGGCTGGATAAAAGGTCGTCAAGGACCGTAAACAGCCCAAGGTTCCCCATACCTGATTTATATTATCCTTCTGTGCTCATAGAATATTGTGTCATTGGTTGTAAATTCCATTTATAGACAGTGTGATGTTCTGTCGAGGGTTTTTATTTTTCCCCGTCATGAATGATCCAACACCCGGCAAACAAATATTTTGGTCGTTTGTTGGGCAATTGCCAGCATGTTTGCATCACTCCAGCTTATCGGCTCATCTAAAAGGACCACTGGCGGACACAGACAGAAGAGGCCCTTGTCTAAGGGTACTGTCACACTTAGCGATGTACCAGCGATCCTGACCAGCGATATGACGCGGTCAGGATTGCTGGTACATCACTAAGTGGTCGCTAGTGAGCTGCCACACAGGCAGATCTCGCCAGTGACATCGCTGGGGACGGGGGTCGCTACTTACCTGTCACACCAGGCGATCCTGCATCCTCCCGCCCGGCTCCACGCATCGCTCGTCGTCACAGCAGGAAGCGCCGCAGGAAGCTGACGATGAGAAACAGTCCTGGACGTTCTCGCGCGATCAGCGATAACCAACGGGGGAGCCGGTCGTAGGTAAGTATCAGACACAGCGATATCGCTATAACGTCACTAGTTCTAGCGATATTGCTAGCGATATCTCTTAGTGTGACATGCCCTTAAGAACAGTAGATTGGCCCTTTGCAGTCCAAAGCGACTCATAGTTTCCTTGGCTGCGTGTTTGGGATCATTGTCTTGCTGACATGTCCACCCTTGTTTCATCTTCATCATCCCAGTAGATGGCAACATATATTTTTCAGGAATGTCTCAGTACATTTGTCCACTCATCCTTCCTTCAATCATGTGATGTTTGTCAGTGCTATATCTTGAAAACCAGCCCCACACCATGATGTTCCCACCTCCAAACTTCACTGTGTCTATGGTGTTATTGGAGTGGTATACAGTGCCTTTTGGCCTCCAAACATGGTATGTATTATGGCATCCAAAGAGTTAAACATTAGTCTCGTCTGACCATACATGTCATGCTGCAACAATGACATCAGGTCAGGCCAGCTTATCAAAAGAACTGCAAATAATGGGTCTCGAGAGGTGATTCTAAGGTCTCCCATCAAGTTGCCACAAATTACTCACACGGCCAGTGGACTGACCCCTGAAAATTGATTTGTACCAACTTTAAAGTAGCCGATCATTTATACGATCGTTCTGTGCGCACAGACTAATATGCTATTGGATGCAAACCCCTTGTTAGACTGTATGATATGCTGCTGATTTAAATGCTTGCATGAGTGAACCAATCACCCGGCAAACAAATATTTTGCTCATTTGTTGGGCAATTCCAGCTTGCTTATGGGTCACTGTCAGAAGAGGACCCCTTGTGCAAGAACAGTATACGAGCCCTTTGCAGTCCATTAGCTCTTCATAATACACAGTTCCACCAGTTTTGAAGTTGGAAAAAGGCCCCTTACTTTTTGGGCCCCTGTGCGACTTCACAGGATGCACCATTGATACATCCGCCCCTGGAAGGGACCTTAACTTGGTTTGACGTGTCTGATGGTCATCCAGATTTATGACCACCCGGAATACTATACAGATGATTTCATTGGTAGCTTGAATTGGCGACAAATCTTTTAGGTTGACTAACATGATTATGGCTTTTAAGATGCCATAAAAGGGGTGATCATAACCCATTAATGGGCACTGATGCAACGTCAATCAGAACTAATTTACTAGCCTGTTTACACAGCTCGACAAAATACGAGCATTCTGTCCCCATGATCTGATCACCTGACAATCACTCGTTCTCTGACTCGTGGCCCATCTACATGCACCTTAACCTAGACAACCACCCCATACATGCACACTCAGCTCGGCAGTGCCTTATCTCTTGTATGAATATAAGGATCCCATGTTGTATTTTATCATGCACCATTCTTCTGTCCCACAACATCATCTATTGGAGTCGAGTCTGGAGGCAACCATTCATATTACTTGGTTATCAGTCCTGGTGAAATCAATGGGTCTGGCTAATTTTAATGTGAATAGGGGACTTTATAGTTCAGTTGGTTCTTAGGGGTAACCTTTCTCCTTGTGGAGAGTGATGTTTGATATTTCAGGGTAAGGAGGCTTATATAAGCCATGCATGCCTCTCTAGGAAATTGAATATGCAAATTGCCTCTTCAAAGAGGAAGAGGACTAGAGCGCCACCTATTGGAAGGTAGGTATAAGGTGGCACTAGTGTTTGTCATCTTCCCCCTTTAGAGGCAATTTGCACATTATAGTTCCAAGGCACACTAAAACATACTTAATCAATGAGAGATTCAACTTGGTGAACCCAATAATAAATTCTTCTGGTGACAGCTTATATTTCCTAAAAATAAAATGATCGGGCATATTAAAATTCAACATGCACATCCTGTTCCTCCAACATCTATGAGGGACAGCCCTGATACCTTCATTCATATTACATGGTTGTTCGAGCGAAACAAATTGGCCTAAACTCAACTGATGTATAGTGTCATGATCTCAGTGCGGGTTTGACTCGCACACGTGGGGTTAATGTCTGGAACCAGTGCTGATGACTGGCATTTCTGGGGTTAAAGGTTGTGATCCCAGTGCAGGCTTACCTGCACACCTGGGGCTATGATTGTGGCCTCTCCCTGGGTCTGGGAGAGGCTTCTTATAGCCTCAGGACGCTCCCATCCCCGTCAGTTATACTTTCACCCTTGGCATAGTGTGGTGACCCCTGAGTGTGTCTGTGCTGTGTTCTGGTTGCTTGATTCTCTGTGTACGACTCGGTCTGTTCCCTGGATATTGCTTTGGATTCTGCTTGGTACCTTCTATGTCTGTTTGGTTTTGACTTCTGCTTGGCCCTGACTATCCGTTCTGTCTCATCCCTGGTACTTTACTGATATCTCTGTGTATGACCTCCATTTTTGCCTGACTCTGAATATTTCTATATAGTGTCCTGCCATCTCTGAAAGCGGAATGCTAAGCCCCGCCCCCTTGCAGTCACATGACCGTAGGTCCCGTGACTGCTTGCTAAACTTCAGCGTCCACAGGTCCTGTGTATCTGTGCTTTCCGACTGTACCTGACCCAGGGCCCCCCTACAGTGCGGGTGAGTCCCTGCTCAGCGGAGGGTGCATGCCGGCGCTGGCAGGATCCTGACTTATAGCATATGGCTCCCTAAAGTTTCTGGTCATGAGGCTTTATGGTACTGGTTCTTGTTGCTTATGTGCCCTATTAAATCACTATTTTTGCTCAGTTGTCAAACTTACTAATTTTCACTTGACTACAAAGAGGGAGTAGTTTATGCAGATTTTCATCAAAACGGGTTATTATTCTGAACAAGTAATGGCTGAATATCCAATATTAACACTTGGGCTTTTGAGTCATGATGCTCTTCTCATTAATTTGTATGTAAAGTTACACTGCAGTAATGAAATTAAGTTTTATCTGACAGCTCTCTGTGTTGATACTGTCAAAAGTGACTCATTGGGGCTTTATCTTGACCCTTTAGCATCTACAGAAAAAAGTGGAACCTACCCTACAGCAAGTGAATTGTAATAGTACATGTAAATAACTTGGGGTACCACCATGACAAGGTGAACCCATCAGGATGGTCCAAACCTGTCTCCAGTATTAAATCCTTACCATGCGTTGAACTATGTCAGTGTGAATAAGGGCAGAGCAGGACAAGGTCTCGATTGAAACGTCCATCCATAGGAAGCTATACAGATGGAATACTCGGCTCATAAACAGGGGGCCACGCTTCGTGTACAGGTTGTGAACCAAGGATGCAGGATAATAAACATACTGCAGGAATACTTGAAAAATCTGGTGCAGATTTGAGCCAGAGATCTGAAATTAGTTTGTGGATCTGGTTTGGGGAATCTCATTTTATTACAGGGTTCTGGACCGAAATTTGATAGTAATACAGAGGTCTGATTTGGAGTAAATATTTAGACTCATTACATTAATTTAGAAGTCTTGGGTCTGGCCTGGGGTCTGATATTACCGTAATTTAGAAGTATGGTTTGAGGTGTGGATTTAAGACACTAATTTAGGGGTCTGTTATTAATATATGGGTGTAGGACCAAGTAATCATATAAGGGGTATCTATTATACTTGGTCATTCCCATTTTTCCACTCCCATTTCGGGTAAACCTACATTCAAACCCCAGACCTCCTAAGTTATTTTAGAGGTCTGGTCAGGGGTGTGAAATTAATTTGAAAGAGTTCTAGTCTGGGGTCTATCACTAATTCAGGAATAAAGTAGGGCGTCTGCTATTGAAGGGGGTTGTCCAAGCTTGGGACAAAAGTCTGCAGTAGCTCTCCCACCTGGTTCTTCCATAAAAACTTTTTCTTTGTAGAAGTGTTATTTGAATTTGCAGACTTTTATATGTTGTCTAAGAATTTTCTTATATAAAGGAGTTGTCTGGGTTTTAGTAAATATGAATATAGAAGGAAAGCATTTGATTGGTTGCATTGTCTTACAATTTTTGGGTTCCCCAACCTGTGGTTCTCCAGCTGCTGCTCTTCAACAACTTCCATTGCGCTCTGACATGACTACGAAGATACAGCGCCCCTCTTATCTAAGGCTGTGCCAGGTATTGCAGCTCATCCCCATTCACATTTTAATGTCTAATCTGAACCAGCCCCGTCACGTGTATCCTAATAATCATGTTAGAGGGTCATATATCAAAAGTAGTGCAGCTAAAAGGCTGGAAGCCCATCGGGGACAGGGACTGATTTAAGTGATGACAGTCGTGTACAGTGGAATATGTTGGAGATGTATAAGAAAACAGGTTGAATAATAAATATGTGGCTTCTTGCGGATCCTTGCTGTAACTTTCCATCAGTGATGGATGTAATCTCTTGGTCCTTGTCCTGGGTCTCCTCCCTGTTGTTCTAAGAATTAGTGTCGACCCCTGAGAGTAAGAGAAGACTATGCCGGCCGCGTAGATGTTCCATGTGTTCCTGCGCATCGTCGTCTACTATTCCATTACATGTAGCAGCAGAGAATGTGCCATGCCTGAATGCTGCAGCAGGAGTCACTACTGTATTTATGCTGCACAAAGCCGAGGAGATGAACGCGTACGGGAAATCGGGCGCGTTGGGAAGACGTTCTCTGCAGGATAGAACATATCTTGTTCCATACGTCAATGACCACGATCTCAGAAATTACCTAAAATGATTCACACAGCCATTAACAGACATGTAGTCATCATACCGTCACAACTCGCCTTTTGGAAAGTTCTGGAAATGCTCAAAATGTTAAGAAAATTCACAACCATATATATTATACTGTATGTAGTATAGTAAAGGTTTTCCTCTTTATTCATAAACCTTGTTAGCACATGAGTATTCTCGCTCATCGCTGAAGTATCTTTGGCGTGCTCGAATACCTGTGTGTTAGACAATTCTCCTGCATGTGTTGCGCCTGTCGAACAGCCACGAGACATGCAGCCGCGGGGACTAGAACATAGTGTTCAAGCATGCTGAAGATACTCTTATTAGCACCCGAGCATGCTCAGATAACACATTATCCCAGCACGGATACATATATATATATATATATCAGCAGTAAATAATCACTAGAAGACTAGTAGACCCCGCTGCCAGGTAGTCCAAGTCCAGTCCCAGCACCAATTGGATATATAATAATATTAATACTTTTTATTAACAAAATATATATATTAGTGTGTGTGTGTATATATAATATTTTCAATTGGTGCTGAGATTTTGTAATCTCTACAGCAACAAAATATAAAATGAACCGGATCATAATCTGATATACATACAATGTGTAAGGTCACATTCATACTATGGTCATTTCACAGACCAAACCCAAGTAAAAACAAACTAAGCATATGCCCTGTATGAAGTTAATGGTAAATTGGTACATGTAAATTAACATGGGGAACTTAGTTAACTCCATTTTGATTAAAAAAAAAAACCTAAAAGCCATCCCACCACGACAAGGTGACCCCAATCGGGATGGTCCTATCCTGTCTCTAGTATTCAAACCCTAGTTTGTGTCAGCCAACCTCAATCTAGGTTAGGGTAGAGCAGTGACACATAGTTGGAATCAGGGTCTCTGCCCCTACATTATGTTGCTCTCTGATTAGGTGACAAAAACCTCGTGACAGATTCCCTTTAAACGGGTTATTTTTCTGATGACTTCCCTTTAGGAAGTCAGCAAAGAACATTAAGCACTGAATACAGATACTTGTGTGTTTTCCACCCTTTTTTTTTTAGTCTATTTTATATGTGCTTGTCTGCTTTGTGGGAGAAGTTTAGGAATTTCAAATGTTTTCACCTGATTTCGTTATGTGTGTCTTTTTAAAAAGTCACAAAATTTGGTGCCGCTTAACTCCAGTCCTCCCTGGTGTGTTTTTGTGTACGGCTAAAAGTTTGTCGAAAAAATTATTTCTTTTTTCTAAACTTTTGGTGCAATGAGTTGCAAAATGGTTCAAGGCAGAGAAAAGCCGCTTTTTGACTTTGCACCGCATCCTTGAATCGCTTTCCCCATTTTCATGAATTGGGTTTCCATTTTTAGAGCCAATCACAAGACAAAAAGACAGGGACTTAAAAGCCCCCCACAAATGATGACCTTAGGCTAGTTTCACACTTGCTTTTTTTTGCAGCGCGTTTTTCCCGCAAAAAAACGCATTGAAAAAACGCATACAAAAGCATACAACTGCTGCGTTTTTTTCAAGCATTTTTATGAGCATGCATGAAAAAAACGCAGCGTTTTTAAGCGTTTGTATGCGTTTTTAGTGCGTTTTTACCGCGTTTGCGTTTTTTTCCAACATTAGGTGGCCACTCACACTAACCCAAACCATGACTTTACTAACCCTAACCCTGACCCTGACCCTAACCCTAACCCTAACCCTGACCCTAACCCTAACCCTAACCCTTAACCAAACCATACTTAACCCTAACCCTGACCCTAACCCTGAACCTAACCCTTAACCAAACCATACTTGACCCTAACCCTGACCCTAACCCTAACCCTAACCCTTAACCAAACCATACTTAACCCTAACCCTGACCCTAACCCTGAACCTAACCCTTAACCAAACCATACTTAACCCTAACCCTGACCCTTAACCAAACCATACTTAACCCTAACCCTGACCCTAACCCTTAACCAAACCATACTTAACCTTAACCCTGACCCTAACCCTAACCCTGACCCTAACCCTAACCCTAACCCTGACCCTAACCCTTAACCAAACCATACTTAAACCTAACCCTGACCCTAACCCTTAACAAAACCATACTTAACCCTAACCCTGACCCTAACCCTTACCCTAACCCTTAACCAAACCATACTTAACCATAACCCTGACCCTAACCCTTAACAAAACCATACTTAACCCTAACCCTGACCCTAACCCTTACCCTAACCCTTAACCAAACCATACTTAACCCTAACCCTGACCCTAACCCTGACCCTAACCCTTAACCAAACCATACTTAACCCTAACCCTGACCCAAACCCCAACCCTAACCCTGACCCTGACCCTAACCCTAACCCTTAACCCCCTTAACTAACCCTAACTCTAACCCAAACCCCTAAATTCCATGGTTAACCAAAAAAAACGCATGTGCAAAAAAACGCATACATGAGCATGCTAGTGCGCACATATGCGCATCCATAGGCTATAATGGCCATTTTTAGCGCAAAACGTGCGCATATGTGCGCATGCGCTTTTTTGCAGGGCCAAAAAATGCAACATGCTGCGTCTGGAAAATACAAACGCACACCCCAAAAAAACGCAGCGCATGAAAATCGCATACATGCACTTACCAGTGCGCAGGTATGCGCACCCATTTTAAATATAGGGGAAAAAACGCATGCGCACATATGCATTTTTTTCCAGCGCAAAAAAACGCAAATGTGAAACCAGCCTAAATGTTTCATTCATCTTGCACATATGTCTGCTGGTTCATCTGACACATACTTATCCTTCTCCAACTCTGATTACTGCAAAGTCAGGCCTCATTTATCCCTTAGATAAATCCTCACCGTACAGGCACAGCAGGAAAAACTTTATGTAAATTTGTATTTTTTGCATGATTTCTTGTATTGCATTGACATTCTGATGCATTAAAGGAGTTGTCCACGGTTTCGCCAACATGTTCTAAATCTGTTTCCGGACGTTAATATGATCATGGTTTTCGGATTATTGGTTTGTTGTAGCCTAGGGTCACGCAATTGTTTTTCTGTCAAACAAGAGATTTTGGTTGATCAGAGTATGATCATGGTGTGATTAGCATAATCAGAGTTTGATCAGAGTGTGATCTGATTTTCTTGGATGAGGAGAAAAAAAAAAAAGAAATTGAAATTCGCCAAGTGGAATCCAATAATTGAATGCAGCCCATGCTTGCTGGAAATTTTATTTTTTTTATTTTTTTCCCCTCTGGCAGGCAAAACTAAGACATGCACCGCCCCATAAAATAACATGGGGATGAGTGCTATTCATCAAAACGATGGATAGCATTTGTCTTATTATTTTATTTTTTTTTTTTTACGGTTATCTGCATGAGCCCTTAAGGTGGCCATTACTTGCTGAGAAGTCAGTTTTCCTTGGCTGCATCAAACTTGCGTTTGGTAACAATTGATTTATTTTGTACCTGTTTTAATAATATATTGGGTTTATGAGATTAATAAGGAATGAGATGAGTAATATTTTTAATTCTGGCATGAAGCCCATGTTCTCCACATTTGTGTTGGTGAGGCTCAGATAAAAAACTGACACGGACGTCATTGATTATAGCTCCATGAAATCATGAAAAATGCTGTATTAGAGGTTGAGAAGACCAGGGGTTGTCCAACCTTAGTGTTCCAGTCTGCAGTCAAATAGACTTGACTGCAGATGTGTGAATCCTCACATCGCGGTCACTGCATGCTGTGAGGATTGTTCAGTGCCTGGAATAGGCAGGCACGTGACCCATTTCCACTTTTTTCTTTACGATGAGTTGTTTACTCTGCCTGGGTGATATATCCTGCATCTGGCTCCGTTCTAGTTATCTGATAAAGCTGACTACAGGCCTCTTCCCTCTGTTTCACACCTGAATGCATTTGTAAGAAAATATATTGTGAGCAAACTGTTTGCAAAGATGTTATTTTGCTGTGCATCACCTAAGCGTAGCACTTAAGTGTATTGCAATGAATTAGACCAACATTGAACCAGATGGGAACTGAAGGTAACTGGATACATCATCACATGAAAACAATGTTTCTTTTTGTTTTCACTCACCCCTGTAATCCTTCACTTTCTACTAACCCCCTAATCCCTACACCAATTAATGAACTGGTCATCGCTCCCTCCATCCATCTCACCTCTTCCTCAGAGCTGTTCCTCAACATAAAATCCTGTCTCCGAACACAGACAGCCACCTCATTCTCTTTCTTGCTTTCACCTACTAACACTTTCTCTGCTTATCCTTACTGCCGGCGATATCTCTCCAAAGCATGGTGTTCCTCATCACATCCCCACATTCACTTCAACGACTCATCCATAGTCTATCACAAATTTCCACAACCTTTCTAACCTTATACCCATTCGAGCAGCCCCTGCTTCCCCAGTCCCTCTAATAGAAGCTCTATGGAACAGTCGCTCTGTCTGCCGCAAACTTTCATACAAACGTGATCTTTTCATTACAAACAAACTTTCTTTCCTTGGCATCACTGAAACCTGGCTCACCCCTTCGATAGAGCCTCTCCAGCTGCACTTTTTTATGGTGGATTCCACCTTTCCCACACCGACATCCCCAGTAGCAAGCACGGTGGAGGAGTTGGTTTTCTCCTGTCAGATAACTGCTTATTCACCTAAATTCCACTGCCACCATCTGTTACCCTCCTTTCTTTTGAGGTGCACTTTGTGCGCATATACTCCTCTTCTCAACCTCCAACTGACTATCATTTATCGCCCCCTGGGCAAGCCATCATAGTCTTCGACCACTTCACCTGGTTACTTAATTTCCTTTCTGCTGAAATCCCCATTATCCTCATGGATGACTTCAACATCTTCACTTACACATCCCACTCAGCTGTCTCTAAGCTTCTATCTCTCTTCCTCCTTAGGCCTCGCTCAATGGTCTTCCGCAGCCACTTGCAAGGAGGGCCACATACTTGACCTCATCTTAAGATCACAACCTACTTCCATTCTCTTCCCTCTCCTCGGCCAACAATCCCTACTCCACACATGCACACACTCACAGAAATCTCAAACACCTTGATTTACACTCACTGAATCTCTCCTCCCTCTTGCAGAGATAAGTTCTTTACACAATTCAGATGCTGCTGCTTTGTAAAGCACCACAACAGCTGCAGCTCTCAAATTGGTTGCCCCCCTACACACACACACACACACACAAGCTTGCACAATCAACAAGCAACCGAGGCACACCAGCCTGACCAAAGTGGGACTCCAGGGTTGGTGAGTGGAGATGGAAAAGATCCCATTCGACCGAGCACTTCATCACATTCACACATTCCACTGCTTTCAAGTTCACACTCACCGCAGCAAAATAAACCTACTTCTTATCACTCGTATCCTCCTTATCTCACAACTCCTAGAGAGATTTTCAACACTTTAAATTCTTTCCTCCATCCCCCTGCACCTCCTTTTTCTCTTCTCATCTCAGCTGAAGACTTTGCCTCATTCTTCAAGCAGAAGATTGATAGCATCGGACAAAGCTTTGGATTACAGTCTCCACAGCCCCTCCTCATTACTACTCAGCCCTCCTCCTCCAAAACAAGCTTCTCTGCCATTACATAAGATCAACTTTTCTTTATACTCTCCAGATCACATCTCACCACCTGTGTAGTTGACCGTTCCACCTCATCCCAAACCTCACCAGTCTTTATCCCAATGCTAATCCATCTCTCCAACTTATCACTAACTGGTGTCTTCCCTTCTTGTTTCATACATGCCTCCCTTAACCCATCCTCTTTGTCTAGCTATCATCTCATATCACTACTCCCCTATGCCTCAAAACTACTGTAACAACACATCCATTTTGAACTGTCCACCCTTCTCTCCTCCTGTTCCCTCTTTGACCTCTTACAATCTGGCTTCCGACGGCGTTATTCCACTGAAACTGCCCTGACTAAAGTCAGCAATGATCTACAAACTGTCAGGTCCTCCTCCTTCTGGTCCTGTCCTCTACCTTCGACACAGTGGACCATTCCCTCTTACTATAGATTCTATCATCTCTTGGCATCACAGACTTGGCCCTATCTTGTATCTCTTCATATCTAACAGACCAGACATTCAGCATCACCCACTCACACACCACCTCCTCATCTTGCCCCCTATCTGTCAGTGTCCCCCAAGATGCAGTTCTGGGAGCCCCGCTCTTCTGAATCTAAACATTTTGGCTTGAGACAGCTGATGGTCTCATGACTTTCAGTTTCATATCTATGCCGATTACAAACAGATCTACTTCTCTGGACCCAATATCACCTCCTTACTAACCAAAATCCTAAAATGTTTGGCTGCTATTTCATCTTCTCTGATAGATTTCTAAAACTTAACATGGATAAAACAGATTTAATCATCTTTTCCCATCTCACTCAACCCCACCAACAGATCTATCCATCAAAGTCAATGGCTGCTCACTCTCCTCAGCTCCTTAAGCTCGCTGCCTCCTGCTGTTCCTCAGCCTCTCCTCTCTGTCAATTCCTTCACTAGCTCCCCATTACCCAGAGACTCTAGTTCAAAGCCCTGCCTATGACATACAAAGCCATCCACAACTGGTCTTCTCCATACATCTGTGACCTCGTCTCCCGGTACTTTCCTGCACGCAACCCCCGATCCTCACAAGATCCTTCTTCTCTAGTCCCCTCTTATCTCCTCTTTCTACAATCGCATACAAGATTTCTCCCACGCATCCCCCCTACTCTGGAACTCTCTTCCCCCAACACACCAGAATCTCACCTATCGTGGAAACCTTCAAAAGGAACCTGAAAACCCATCTCTTCCAACAAGCCTAGAACCTGCACTAACACTGGTTCGACCAGCTCTACTCTAACCTATTGTATCCTCACCCATCCCTTTCAGACTGTGAGCCCTCACAGGCAGGGTTCTCACTCTTCTTGTACCAGTCAGTGACTTTGTATTGTTCAAGATTATTGTACTTGTTCTTTATTATGTATACCCCTTTTCAAATGTAAAGCACCATGAAATGAATGGCTATATAATAAATACTAATAATACATGCGGTGATATGACTGCCCACTCCCAGCACCAGAGAATCCTCACAGTGTGAGTGCTGTGTGGATTCACAAGTCTGCAGTCTCATAAAGTAAAAGTCTGCAGTCCCTCTAAGGTCAGACAATCCCTTTAAACAGAACACATGTTAGTTGCAGCCCAATACATATTATACACATTGGTATCTGGAAGCCTCCAGTTTTACCTCTATACTGTATTTTTCTTCATGAATGTAAACATAGACATAGCTGGTGGGTCCTCGCCTTTTTCTAAGCCCTTTGGTTATTGCACCCCTTGGACAACTTTTCCACGATACTTTTTTTGTGTTTAACTTTGCCTGTTTCTGTCTAGTGCTGTTTTAGTTGCTATATAATAATTTCTTGAGACATTTATACAACTCATTTTAATTTAAAGGTGTTTCCACTGCTGGAAAACTTCTTCTTAACAGCTTCACTGGGCAGCATAAAAAAAAATTATTGAATAATTACCGTTCTTCCAGACTATCATGTGACTTCTGCAGCCAGTCAGTAGCTGCAGCCTTCACTACACCTCCAGATCAGCCACCAATCTATGGACTTGTGAAACTGGGTGACTCAGTGGGTAACACAGCTGCTTTGCAGCATCTTGGTTTCAAATCCCACCAAGGGCAACATCTGCAAGGAGTTTGTAGGTACCCCCTGTGTTTGCGTGGGTTTCCTCCGGGTTCTCTGGTTTCCTCCCACATTCCAAAGACATCCTGATGGGGAATATAGATTGTTTCCCCAATGTGGACAGCGATGATCATGTCTATAAAGCGCTGCAGAAATTAATGGCGCCATTTAAGCAAGTAAAATCAATCAAATTGTTTATGGTACGTGACTGCTAGAAGACAAAGTGTGGTGATGGGAGGGCAGAAAGGTAAACGGCTATTTGGGAATAGTTGTCCAGCAGTGAACAACCCCCTTTAAATCACTCAAAAATATACAGTATAAAGTAGTGTTCTTATACTTGTAACTCAAATTTTGCAATACTGTACAGTGGAAAAGTACGGATGCCATATTTAAAGGTTTAAAAGTTTTAACACATGGTGAGATATCCATTTTTGTTTTTTTATTCTTGGTGGGGCATTGGTTAAATGGCATCCATCGGCTCTCCTCGATCTTGACGCTGGGTTGAACCAATGACTGGGCTTCATAAGTGATTACGATGTTTACTACATATTGCAATGCTAATGTATTAGTCCCTAGTAAAAACTAAAAAATAAAGTGAAAAATTAAAAGAAAAAAAAGAACTTTTTTTTCAAAAACAGCTCCACCCTTATGGATGCGAATGGTATTGCAGCTCAGTCCTATTCGAGTGAAAGGGAGGTGACCTGAGATGGCAATACCAGATGCAGCCAAGGACAGAAGTATCGCTGTTGAGTTTTTTTTCTCATCTCTTACAACTAGTGATCAGCACAAGTGTTCACTACTAAAGTTTGCTGAGTATGGCGGGTGCTTGAGTGACACGTTCGTGTCCCCGCGGCCACATGTTTCATGGCTGTTAGACAGCCACAACATGCGAGGATTCACCTGACAAACACGGGCAATCCCCACATGTTCTGCAGCTGTCTAACAGCCATGAAACATGAGGACGCGGGGACTCGAATGTGTCACTCGAGCACCCGCGATACTCGGTGCATATCCGAGCACCCTACGCAAACTGCAGTAACGAGCAGAACAATTTCAGTAATTGTGATGGTTAAATATCAAGGTGTTTACAGCTTATGTAATTAGTACATGCGTTAGACACAAGGACATCTTTTTTCATTAATCATAGTGATCATCCCTAAAGGACAAATACTCCCTTTTCTACGAGTCTTTTCCATGGGCCATAGAGTTACCCGCGTGATAATCTATTGTTAACATTCCAGTCTAGATTGCTGTTGTATTGGTACAGATTAGTGCCTGTTTGGTACATTCTTGAGATCCTTTAGATTGCTTCGACAAGTATCTGACAGCAAGTCGTTCTAGAACGTTCTTATACAGCAAGTGGAATATTCTGGAATATTTTCCGTATTGCCG
Source organism: Dendrobates tinctorius (assembly GCF_039654945.1). Classification (NCBI taxonomy): domain Eukaryota; kingdom Metazoa; phylum Chordata; class Amphibia; order Anura; family Dendrobatidae; genus Dendrobates; species Dendrobates tinctorius. Next base: position 6,695,496 of record NW_027361706.1, on the reverse strand, counting down.
GTAAAGTGAATCAGATCTACGGGTATATATTTCACTTGGCTCAAAGATTTAAAATAACGACCACAAACGCAAATAAAAATGTTCCATAAGAAATCAACATTTATTGAATAAATATTGTATAAACAGGCTGACACAAGGTTATCTTTTACACACAAATGGATGGAATGGTCCATATCCACATCTGCAACTACACGCAATAAACAGTAAATTACAGTCAATTTGTTTTTCGTGCCAGTTGAAAATTTAATTTATTTTAATTTTTTTTTTTTCATATCGATTTCCATATTCACATGTCAATATTACGATCCAGAACATGCCACTTTAATAGAGAGAACGAGAAGCACTATCAAACATGGGTGGACATTTTAAGGGACAGGGAAGAGGAAACATACTCAATGGTGCATCAGGAAAACATCCAAACATCAACCCACGTGGGGGAAAAAAAAAATCAGATAAATCAGGAATTTTCAACTTTTTTACAGACCAATAGCGTTCCTAAGTTTTTATATTTTTTAAATTAATAAGCGCTTTTTTTTCTATTTTTAATACATAAAATCTCTTCAGTTCTGCGCCATTTGATCACATTTTAGAAATGTAACAGTTCCAATGTCATCAAAAAGTCCCCCCCTCCAAAAGAAACAAAAACAACGTACACGACAGCTGGCAAAATAACAAAAAAAAAATGAATATCCCTATTTCACAGTGTTTATTATAAGCCTCAAGATTTAGCAACTATATTATAGAAGATCATTCAGCATTATCAGAAAATACGTACAATGATCTCTGATGGGAAATGTCAAATTGTTAGTCGTGCACCATTAATCGTCAGAAGAAAAAAAAAATGCCCTAAAATTGTACGATAGTGAAAATTGGCACATACGTAGACCTAAATGATAATTAATTGACTGTACATGTTCATCTCTGTGACCTACCTAGAGTAAGTCAAACATCTCATCTAGTTCAAGTATTTCAATTGTAGTTTTAACGCAAGAACCTGATCGTAAGTGGTCGAATCGACCATCCCACCTCAGGGACAACAAATTGGTCAAAGTAATTGTTGTCTGAATGAAAGTGCAATGCTTGTCATGTGATATAATATAAAGTCATATAATTTGATACTTTTTGTCATAGGACACAATAACAGAAAAAAACATATTTCGCTTAAATACTTTTATATTCTTCGGTTAGGATTGATTACGGTATTTCATTTTTTTTTGCAATATATAAATATATATAATTAAATTAAAAATATATAAAGTAATGCGAGTTTCAGAAATTAAATACTGTTGTCCTAAACAATTTCCGAGCGCGGGGAAAAAAAAAAGAATTAAAAATAAAGGAAATAATCTCCACACTAGAACCTAATGATAATCAATGCAGGATTATCAAAAATGATAGGGTTCCTTAGGACTTTTTTGTTTCTGTTCACGAGGACTAAAGATAAAAGCATGTTGGCAAAATATAATGTGCTCACCGAGCCATGTCTAGTTGCGACAGGGACAGCAAATTAACTTCATAACAAGGGATCCCCACTTATGACTAGAGATGAGCGAACATCGTCGGCTCCCTCCTTATTCGGCAAGGTATAGTGCTTACTGAAGAAGCTGCATCGGGAACCCGGATACCTGGAGCACTCCCAATGATCAGCTGTTCAGCTGCATGCATGGAGAGCCTTTGTGTTGTGACTGTCACAATAGCGCCGAACAACTGATCATCGGGAGCGCTCCAGGTACCCGATGCAGTTTCTTCGGTAAGCGCTATACCTTGCCAAATAAGGAGGGAGCCAACGATGTCAACTCATCTATACTTATGACCCCTTTTAGCCCAAAATAGGGAGAAGATCTTAGAGAGTGGATTCTTTTTTGAAAGACATGGCCAGCTGGTCTTGGAAGAAGTTTGCATCATGTCGGACTGGGGTCCCAAGGACCCATCAGTGACAGCCCACTGTTCAGCTATATGCAAATATTATATCACCCGCATTTCCAATTTAGCTCCTATATAATAAACTGGGTAGTTTGATAAATGATTGAGATGTCACCATTGTCTATACATGGTGAATCAAGTATATTGTGCCAACACTGTTCATATAAGGCAGCCTACTCCTGCAGAGGGGCCTACCGGGGAAACTACCTGTTCCCTTGTTGGCCAGTCCGAACCTGGTTGGCATGTAATCTTGCATATGTATACACAGCTAGAGCTTTCTCAGCCAATACAGCTTGATCATTGGTGGAACGATCAGCTGATTTTCGGATAGGTATGTTTAAAGAAAAAAAAAAAATCTACCTCCCATGAGGCATTTTTTTTAAAAGATAAATGTATATTCTTTTATAAATTAGAGATAATGTTATGACATGTTGGATTTTTTTTCATCTACATAGCAGAATAAGATTTTTTATGATATGGTTTTATTGTAGCTAAAATCCATGTTGATCTACTAGACTGATGGGAGAACATTTTATACCATTTACATATACACATTTAAAAGTTTTAAATCCTTTGACAGAATTTCTTCAGTTCTTTGAATGCTCATTTCAGATACCTGAGGACTGTGAACTCCAGACTTATCTTGTGCATAGAAAGTATATAGAAAACCCTGTGGACCAGATTAAATCCTGTATATCTAGAATGTTAGCTGTTAAAATGTGTATTTATCTCCGATCAACTTCAATATTAGATATATTTTTTTTCTATATCGTGGTCATGGGTCATTCGACATGGTCATTGGTAAATATGAAAAAAGAGCTGACAAGGAAATACCAAACGGGATCCAAGAAAAAATAGAGCAACCCTAGTAACACAATTTATTAGTAAATTCCATAATAATTCGATAACAAGTCATAAATACAAGTAACCAATATTGCTCTTAAAGGGGTGTATTCAGAGGAGGCTCAGTAGGCAGAAAGAGCAAATGAATTTCTATCCTTTAACTACCAACAAAGAATAGCAATTCCTCTGTGGGACCCTGATCATAGGACAAATATGTCATCTATGAATCTCCTCCAAAAAGTATTTTTGATGCTCTCCATACCATATCTTTAAAAACAATGGATTACTCCCACCAGGGGGAGGTTAGCGTACGATGGGGTGCAAAAACTCCCCATCGCGGTCCCACTCAGCTGGTGGAGGTACTTGACATAGAACAAAAATAATTATATGTGAGTATAAATCAGAGTAGTTTGATGACAAAGGAGTTATGTGGTCTAAAGTAAATTACCCTGGATTTGATTAAGTGCTCAACTGCCTTAATCTCTGCTTCATGGGAAATGCTAGTGTATAGAGACTCCAAATCAATAGATTCCAGAAGGTTCTTCTAATCCAGCATCATCTTCCAATTTGACCAACAGGTCTGCTTTGTCCCTAATATAGGATGGCAATATCACAGCAAAAGGGTGTAGACTCTGGTCAAAATAAATACTAGCATTTATTTACTGATTAATAGATATGAACAAAAAAAACGTACCCAAAGACAACAGTCATCGAGAACGCCCATCACTGTATGTACTGTACTGTACAGACAGAATGACTGGACATAAGGCAACCCTTTCTTATAACTATATATTATCTATTTCTTTCTGTACAAGGAATGTCTTTGTATACATCACCATGCAAACCACCAAACTAATGAACTTTACCATTGAACTGAAAATTGGACGCAAACAACTTTTTTTTACTTTTAACACTTTTAATCTCTTTGATTCCACTTACTTTTTAGGTTGAATTGATACAGCTCATTGATGATACTGTAATATCTTTTCAAAATACTTTTTTGGGAGATCATGGTCATAATGGAAGAAAAGTCCTTAGATAGGCCATGTTAATTTTGTGCCTTACACTTTGATTAACTTGTTTAGAGATCAGTTATATTCCTTGTGTAAAAATGTATTCAGGTTGGAAAAGGTTTTCTTGAAATTCATATTCATTACGTTTCAATAAACATCTTTTAAGTGTGGGATTTCAAGTTGGGGTGACTCCCTGTTTGATCTCATGGGATAAATGGAAAAAGTTTAGGCTTCTATATACGTTAGATAACTTTTGTCTTGGATTGGGGTGAATCAATTTGCATGACCTGGTCCTTTGGCCATGACAGTAATTTATGGCTGTAGAGGATGAGAATCAAGAGACCTGGCTCTTACCTGATGACATCCACAACTTCTTTTAATCTGCTGGCCTGGTACAACTTCACATGTGCGTTATGCCACAATGATTATTGTACAACTAATCAAAAGCAGAGCAGTGGATGTCAACATGTAAAAAGTGGTTCTCACGCCTCGGGTCCAGTGGCCAGAGATATTTGTAGCCAATGGACTGGGTCATGTACATTGATTTGCACCAATTCTACTCTTAGCCTTCAGCTGAATGATCACTTTGCCATCTTTCCTGTAGATAGTGATATACGTCTCTCTGTGGAGAACAGAGCTCAGATGGGGTACCACCACATGCACAATGCAGAAATTAGTCCAAGAGTCATAGAATGTTACAGTTGGAAAGGATCTCCTGGGTCATCTGGTCCAACCCACTGCTCAATACAGGAGTCACTAAATCATCCTGGACAGATGTCTGTCCACCTTCTTTATGAAGGCTTCCATTGAAGAAGAACTTGCCACCTCTCGGGGCAGCTTGTTCCATGAAGAATCTGGCACTTGTCTGATGCATGTGGAAATCGCGATTTATTTCGAAAATGCAATCCACCAAAACGTGACATTTCAGTTAATAACTTAGACCTTCATCAGATGGATTGCTGAAGAAACAGACTAAAGTGTTATAGCGCGTGGAGGATAGGGTAGCAGCCCAGAGAAGTGCGCTATCTCTCCTGACTCTCTCCCATACAAGAATGCTAACCGCTCCTGTGCTCTTTAGGAGAGGGCTGCTTCCAGATCCTTCATAATCTGTCGGGGTAGAGTCAAATTTGATGGTAGGTTGATTTGCTGGAGGAGAAAAAGGGTGTGGGAGAGATCAGCGCAACATAGGTAGGGTCTTATCCGAGGTGTATGTCAGGCGATAAATTCAAAATTACACTTGCCTTTTATGAGTATCTTTAAAGCATGTATTAAAGCACATCATCTACAGCAGATCCACAGATCAATAAATGACCAAACGATATCCAGTAAAGAAAGGAGAGGTTTGTGGATGATTTCCGTACTTGATGATAAATGATGAGACGTATATCCCAGATTGTCAAATGGATAGTGGTTTATGCTGTGTGTTTCAAAGTACAAAAGACTTCTTCATCAGGAAAGATCACTAGTATCTACTGATGAAGACTAGTGGTCTTGTACTGATGAAGTCTTTGGTACTTTGAAATATGTAGAATAAACCACTATTTTTTTGACAATCTGGGATATACGTCTCATCATTGATCAGCAAGCGAGGAAATCATCCACAAACTTCTCATTTCTTTCCATTTTTTTGGATTAACATTAAAAACTGGGAAAAAATAAAATCATGGAAATAGTCATCCAGACGTCTGGTCTACGCGTTTCGAGCAAAACACTCTTAAATCTTAATCATGACTAATCCAAATAAATATGAAACTTTAAGATTTTTTTATTTGATATAGCAGCTGCTGAATGAACACCTTTTTTCTCCTGCAAATTCAACCCAGCAACCGGCCTGGAGCTTTCCATACCCCATGCCCTATCTGGCATTCCTCCTTCTTTGGTAAGCTGATGATTTTTCCTTTTTTTTTCCCTTCCTCACATTATTTTCAACCTGCTGAAATCGACACCTTCAGCCTAATGTATATGGGAACTTTTAGGAACAGGGAAAAGAGCATTTCTGGTCTCGGAACCCGAGAAACGTCCCAATCGTCAGACTTTCATCGTTCACACATCTATAACACATCAAATATATTTTATAAATGTTATATCTGAAAATATTTATGGTAAATCCAATTACTATATGTTTTAGCTAACAATTACAGCATATAATTGTATATCTCAACACAAATTGGGCCAAAAGAAGAGTTTTTAAGTTGATTCCGAAATTAGGCTATCTTCATATCTAAAGGACATACATATCTTATAAAACGCACACACGTCTGACACATGTATAATAAGGAAATCTGTTTTGCATGTAAAGATTTTTGGGTCCCATTTTGCAAGTTCAATTTAACATGCAAAACACAGATACAAACTTTAATTTTTTTTTTTGGATAAATAAAAAATTCAATGGATATTACGTCTTAAAACATCACCATTAGACTGTCCTCATGGGTGACAATTCGTAATGTCGTAACTTCTGAATTCTACAGAGCAGGGAAAACATTTGTCTTCTCCGCTACAGTTTACCCACACTGCTGACCACCAACCTTGGCATATGTTTTAAGCATTTCTCTAGTTCAGATATCCCATGCATTGTCAGAGAAACATGCCACTTTTTTATTATTTCATATCCCTTTTAACCTCTTGGCTGCCCAAATCCACTGCGAAAAAAAACCATTTGCAGAGGGTGCAGAATACTGGCAGCAAGGGGTTAATATTGCCTATATATTGATTTAATTGTCCAACCTGGCCCAGAGCGTGTCGGGAACTTTGTTATGAAACCTTGGCAGGGGTCGGCCATCTGTTTTAAGGCTTGGGGAAATCAGATACAACCAACGACTCAGGCCATTTTTGCATAACATAAAAAAAGGCATTTGATCTCAGAAATCTCAAACCCGTTGTTATCAACTGTACAGAGAGGAGAGGATTTTTTTTTTTTTTTAATCTTTGGAAGAAGGATGCACCATTAATTTTCTTATGACATCATTAAACAATACCTATTTTTGACACCATTGTTATAATCAAGCATTTTTAGAGATGGCAGTTTAGATTACAGGCAGAACGAGTGACCATTTTGAAGAGCGAACATCGCCAATAGGAATTACTCTCTAATTGTTTGGAACTTCCTGTGGGTCCGGATCATGTGCTACACACACAATACACCCTGCTTCACAAAGTGATTTTCTGTACTTCTGAGCACAACAGTCACATATTAGTCACAGATGCCGGAATTCTGCGGCGTTCCATCAAGAAGATGAAGATCCACATTGATCAATTCGTGACGGTTTCCACTTCTCTGCTGAATCTTGCCGTATCTTAACTAGAGGAAGAAGAGAAGAACATGCTTTAAAATTCATTTTTATAAATTATTTTTTCCTTTTAAAATAAGTTTTACAACTAACTAATATACTTCAATTATTAAAGGTTCACCGATATAAAGATTTCAGTGTGGTCTTGGGTACCAAATGCTCCACTTTTGACTTTTTCCAAACTTGGGTCGGCACTTCTTGTTTTGGCATGTCATTGGTACTAGGTATGAAGAGGGATGGATAACTGGCTCATTTCAATAATTAAATTACCCCCTTTCTATGACTGTGCATGGTAAGTAACAGAGAAGAGGAATGGCTTGGCTAAAGATGTTAGCCAGACCTTTTTACACACATTGCTGTTGTGTCCATTCAAAGCCATCCACAACCCGTCTCCTCCATACATCTGTGACCTCGTCTCCCGGTACTTACCTGCATGCAACCTCCGATCCTCACAAGATCTCCTTCTCTACTCCCCTCTTAGCTCCTCTTCCTACAATCGCATACAAGATTTCTTCCGCGCATCCCCCCTACTCTGGAATGCTCTACTCCAACATATCAGACTCTCACCTACAATGGAAACCTTCAAAAAGAACCTGAATACCTATCTCTTCTGCAAGTCTACAACCTTCAGTAACCACCGATCCACCAAATCGCTGCACGACCAGCTCTCCCCTTGCCTATTGTACCCTCACCTATCCCTTGTAGATTGTGAACCCTCACGAACAGAGTCCTCTCTCATCCTGTACAAGTTATGAATTTTATTGTTTAACATTACTGTACTAGTTTTTATGCATAGCCCTTTTCACATGTAAAGCCTTAATAGTCATAAATGCTTAAAGATTAAATATAGTTAAAATTAATAAATAATCAAACATAAAAGGAAAAAATGTAAAATGGAACTTCTAGAACAGATTTTTTTTTTTTAGTTCTTCACAAAGCCAGAGATGATTTATGGACAGGTGTACTTTGTATGCTGTATAACATCAATAGCATATACAGTATGTGATCAGAATATTTTTACCATATATTAGAGATTTTACAAATCTAGAATAATGTAATTCATTCAATCATTCTTCAAAATAGATGAAAAAAAAAAAACTTCTAGCTGGTAGATTCCAAAAAAAAATGACAGGTTGTTCCGATAAGTGGGAAGAGCCGCCCCCTTACATCTCTTTCTGCAGGTATGTGAATGTCTGTGATGTGTACGCTTGTGACGGCTCAATGCCCGGGGCTCTTCCTGGCCAATTACAACATATCTGCATTTGCAACATTATCCTCTTCCTAACAGAGTAGAGAGATCAGAGAAACCACCTAGTCTGCTCATTCTATAATGATTTCAGATGCTCCCTAAATTCCTTTCCTTTTATAGGTAAAAGTTAAAAGAATAGACCTCTACAAACCATTTTTGATAATTGACTACAAAGCTATTATACACTGCAATTTTAGTTGAAAGACAAGAAAACATACAGATGTGTTGTCCTCTGTCTGTAACCATCAGGTGGAAGGACTCTGGACTCCATTCGATTTAACTTGGCCATGGACTTCATAATGTTCTTTGAAAATTACCAAGAGTCTCCACCATGATCTGGAGATTCCTGCTTCATGGGACCCTAAGTAAATTATATTGAGAAGATGTGGAAGTTCAGCTCATATAATTTCCAGACTTCTAACCCAAATATTATTTAAATTTGCCAATGTGTTTGTGAGCCAAGAGCTATCCCTCTTGCTACCCTACCAACATGTATTCTTGGTTGATTGTGAATGTGACATGAATTGAGAGAGAACATGCTGCTTCCATAAACCTCACGGGGTAGCTTATCTCTCTTGAGAATTAAAGGATTGTGAATGTTACAATGAAATCTGACCAAACCTGAGATCTAAAAAAAAAGTTAGACCAGTGTGGCTAGAAAAATAAGAGTTTGCCTTATTAATCTTCATGTTAAATTAAAATCACTCAATGAGGCAGTGGAAAAGTTCACGTTTTGACCGTGCAATGGTCTTAGTCATAAATAAGACGATTGCACGTTTTAAACTCGTCAACTCTTCCGCTATTATACTATTACACATCTATTCCAGTTATCCCTGGCTCCGCTCACTTCTTTTCGATTCAGTGTCCTGTGTTGTGCTCCACATCGGGATTTAGGTGTGGGTCAATGACCAGATCTCCCTTGACCTATTTGAGGCCCTTTGAAACATGCACACACCCCCTATGACTTGGGATTAAGACTGTCTACTGTTCCTTGTGTGTTATGCTCCATTTCCTGTAATACTGTGTTTCAACTCTCATCCATCCCTGCTAGGTTCCACTCCATCTGTCTGGTTGCTCCTGAGGTTCCAGTTTCCATATTCGACATGTATTCTGGAAGCTGCACCAACTTCTGGGATTCAAATGCTCACCTGGACTAGAGGCTTATCGGATCCACCTCACCTGGTGAGTCCAACCATTTTCTGCCCCATTTTGTGATTATTTTTTATTTATTTTTAACACGAAGACGCAATAAACTAATTTTATTATTTTTCTAGCCACATTTGTGAAAACCTCTTACTTTTTAAATTATCTTTTGCCGGATTTAGTGAATTGATTATGGCTATGGTTGAGTATGGCTGTATATCCATACAAGCAAGTTCTTCCTCTTCCATTGTTCTAAACCTGAGATCTGCCTAGTCATCGAGTTGAGCTCAAATGGACAGTCAGCCAACATTGATCTAACACGTATAGCCATGTTTAGCTTCAATCCAGATGAATCTTTCGATATTTCAATTTATCTAAATCTGATCAGATATTTTCAAGAATCAAGAAGTAATGATTCATTTTTTCTTTTCACGTTTTTTCACTTTTTATTTTATTTTTTTATCCTGGTCTGGATTAATATATTCTAGAGCTATTTCGTGATAGAGAACATAGTGTTCCCTACCATTAAGTTTTAAAACTCTTGTTCATTAGCTGAGTGACACAGCAGCCCTTCAAACTGAATATTGGCAACTAAGAGATTGTAATTCATATTTTGATAACTTGAAGTGAAGTGACAAGATCATATTACAGTATGTTACAGTAATATAATCCTGATTTACAATCCCTACATGTAACACTGTATATCTAATTAAAGAGTGTCTCTCTTCCCTTTAACTCTCTCAGCCTAGACAGTTGACAAGGGCTCCAGAGGGTTGGGGTAGTAGGAGTTCTGTGCCAACTGAGATGACGCATTGTTGATCAAAAGCCAGTTTTATAAAAAGAGCACCTCAGGTCAGGGAAAGCCACACAGAAGAAAGATGCAGGGGTAACTTCCCGACCATGTAGTGATGCAAAGTAAACACACAAACTAATTTGAAGATATCCAGAATAAATTTAGAAAAAAATTAAAAAAATAAATCTTATCAATGGCCCATGTACCATAGAGACAAACCATGAAGCCAATATGGAGTTCTTAGAGATAAGTGACCCAACCACTTTGGTGTTGGGTGATCGGAACCTCTGCTGTATTTCCCTCGGTAGCAGACTGATATTGACGTTGGGAATTATATTAAGGGCATTTAAGGAAACAAACTGGATGGTAAAACATTATGATATTTTGGTCTTTGTCTCATGAATGTTTATTATACAGGTCATTGGTACAGGGAAGGAGAGAGACCTATCAACACAATTAGAGGCAGATAATAGGTGGCAATTAGTGATGAGGGAACGTGCTCAGATAAGGCGTTATCCGAGCATGCTTGGGCGTTATCTGAGTGTCTTGGGTGTGCTCAAATAATATGTTTGAGTCCCCGAGGCTGCATGATTTAGAGTCTGTTAGACAACACCAACACATGCATGGATTGCCCAACAGCTGCAAAACATACAGCCACAGGGACTCATTCATACTATTCAAGCACGACCAAGATACTCGGATAATACCCGTGCATGCTTGGCGAACACGTTATCCTAGCACATTTGCTCATCACTAGTGGCTATCCTAATTTCTCTTGCAGAAAATGAATCTGTAAAAAGGCTTGCATCATATCGTAAAGGTGAGCGTACACCTTCATAAAATAAACCCAACAAAAAAGTCACTATTTTATACCCTTGATGTGTACCCTAAATTGGCCAGAGCCAAGCTTCACAACCCAACCTCATTAACCTGGGATAAAGTTTGGAGGGTCCGCCAAGTTTTTGGAATCAGAACCATATACGAGTTGTGGTAGCTATCTGGATCTTCATACCTCCTGTGTCTCGTAGATGTTGCATAACATAGCTGTTGTGTGGGTATACCGTTGCGGTAGGAGGAAGGCTAACACCCCTCCTGTAAATTATAGGTTTCCAAGTGGATTCTCTACATACTTTTCTCCTTAGGAAGTCATTTTCATCCAAACATTGTATTGCAATTTTTGAATATACCATTTTGTCAAAAGCAAATTCTTTAAGAGTTTTTATTTGACCTACAATTTCTAGTCCCGCTTAAAGCATGAAAAATAAATTATGAATAGTTTCATTCAGACCCCTATAAACTCATTCAGCTGCTTCCCTACCTTTCTATTTAACTTCGGCACCAAAATCTTACAACTCCACACTAGAAATAGCTCTATTTTCTTTAACGTAAGTGTAATAGGAATGTGGTTACTCTTAATATTTCTTTAATAAATAATATGTTAAAAAGTTTCTTATGCCCCGAATAAAAATAAGAACTACCTCCGAAAACGATTACGTTTTTTAAAGAGTTTTTTATTTTGCCTTTTTTATTTATTTCTAATTTATTTTTTCTTTTCTCTCGTCGTTTAAAAAGAATGACATTTTTTAAATAAAGATAACAAAAATTACATATACTATTATGGATTTGTTTTTTGTATTCAGTATGTTTTCTTCCGATTTCATTGATGGTTTAAGATGCTTGTCAAATCTGTATTCTATGGATCCATTCATAGCCTACTTTGGGCCCATATTGTATTTCCATATTTTGAAGTGGAGGCACGCGTCTTATGTCGTATGTTTCATTACATGTATCACAGGCACCTAATATTTCAGCACATGTAGTGCCTACAGTTTGGGCCAAAAGTATTGACACCCCTGCAATTCTGTCAGATAATACTCAGTTTCTTCCTGAAAATGATTGCAAACACAAATTCTTTGGTATTATTATCTTCATTTAATTTGTCTTAAATGAAAAAACACAAAAGAGAATGAAGCAAAACATTGATCATTTCACACAAAACTCCAAAAATGGGCCAGACAAAAGTATTTGCACCCTCAGCCTAATACTTGGTTGCACAACCTTTAGCCAAAATAACTGCGACCAACCGCTTCCGGTAACCATCAATGAGTTTCTTACAATGCTCTGCTGGAATTTTAGACCATTCTTCTTTGGCAAACAGCTCCAGGTCCCTGATATTTGAAGGGTGCCTTCTCCAAACTGCCATTTTTAGATCTCTCCACAGGTGTTCTATGGGATTCAGGTCTGGACTCATTGCTGGCCTCCTTAGAAGTCGCCAGTGCTTTCTCTCAAACCATTTTCTAGTGCTTTTTGAAGTGTGTTTTGGGTCATTGTCCTGCTGGAAGACCCATGACCTCTGAGGGAGACCCAGCTTTCTCACACTGCACCCTACATTATGCTGCAAAATTTGTTGGTAGTCTTCAGACTTCATAATGCCATGCACACGGTGAAGCAGTCCAGTGCCAGAGGCAGCAAAGCAACCCCAAAACATCAGGGAACCTCCGCCATGTTTGACTGTAGGGACTGTGTTTTTTTCTTTGAATGCCTCTTTTTTGTCTCCTGTAAACTCTATGTTGATGCCTTTGCCCAAAAAGCTCTACTTTTGTCTCATCTGACCAGAGATCATTCTTCCAAAACGTTTTAGGCTTTTTCAGGTAAGTTTTGGCAAACTCCAGCCTGGCTTTATGTCTCGGGGTAAGAAGTGGGGTCTTCCTAGGTCTCCTACCATGCAGTCCCTTTTCATTTAGACGCCGACGGATAGTACGGTTTGACACTGTTGTACCCTCGGACTGCAGGGCAGCTTGAACTTGTTTGGATGTTAGTCGAGGTTCTTTATCCAACATCCGCACAATCTTGCGTTGAAATTAGAGTTGAGCGACTTTTGGTTTTTTAGGGTCGAGTTTCGTTTCGTGAAACCCGACTTTTCCAAAAGTCGGGTCGAGCAAGATCGGCCGATTATAGGGAAAAGTCGGGATCGTCCCGAAACACGAAACCCAATGTAAGTCAATGGGGAATAAAAGTCGGCAGTGAGAGGAGGACAGGAAACACACCTACAGTGCTCATTTGAATGCCAAAAGCATCAATTCTTCTTACTTAAGCTTGTCAACCTTAATTAACTTCATAATACAAGTTACGCACTGAAAAATGGGGGTTATTTGGCTAAAGTTGTGGGGGGGTAGGGCTGGCTCCAGGTTTTCATGTGCCCTGGGCGAAAGAGCGCCCCTTTAACACATACCACAACTCATCATGCTCCGATACGGCAGAGAAATAGCGGTATAGTACAATGAAAAATACTTCACTTTTTACATCTCATGACGAGGCCCATCTATTTCTCCATACAGAATCATTGGTCCCATATAATGTTTGAAACAGTATATGATGAGCTCCACATAATGCTACAGTATATGTTGCTCCCCATGGATGAAGCTCTACTGTCTTATGGGCCCAAATAATGCTCCAAACATAATGGGCCCCATTTCTAATGCTCTAGTGTATAATGGGCCCTGTAAATGCTGCTCCAGTGTCTGATGTCCACCTTTGGAATGTTCCAGTGTATGGTGGGCCCTATCTATCATTCTCCAGAGTATAGTGCTCCCCAAAAATTGCTGTCCCAACATTGAAAACAATCAAATAAGTTTCCTCGCTAGGGAATCCCTGTACTAGTCTGGACTCCTCGTCGTCCCCATCTTCCATCTCACTGTACAGTATTTCAACCTTGCAAGTGCTGTGATCCTGAGCAAGCAGGGGGGGCCCACTCGTTGGCGACGGCACTGGCACAGGGCCCCTGATAGTACGGTGGTGTGTCTGATGGCGGGTGGGCCGAACCTGCACTTTCATCTGCAGCTTCCTCTTTGTCACCGTGTAAGATGGAACTGTATATGGGAAGGGTAACCTGAGTTTCATCAGGGTCAGATTCAGGCCGTGTAGCATGCGAGGGGAATGTAGTGGTCTGGGTCAATGTACCAGCAGATTCATCGAGCAGTGGCTGGGCATCAATGCACTTGTGTCGCCCCCAGGAGTACGGTCGCCACAGTGGCATTACCTTCCTCCTAGGGAGTGTGATGTCATGCTTGGGAGCAACGAAGGATCTCTCTAGCAGGTTAACTGATTGGGCGGCGTTATTCCCACGAGTCATGACCCTCCAAACAGCGTTCATGAAGGCAAAGTGTTTGTTTTACGTGGGCAGTATGGTTGCAAAGCTGAACCTTAAAGGAATGTCCAGAAGGGCACCACCAGGAGTGGAGCCTACGGTTAAATTCGACTCCACCTGGGAAACCTCAACCATGCCAGCTACAGAACAGATGCACACATTGCAAGCTTAATTCCGTTAACGAACGAGACTCCGTCATGCCCCGCGGTCCGAGTCTGGCTTACTAGAGGGACACGTGAGGCTCTGGCACATGAGATTGGCCAATAACTGGTGTGTCATGCCCTTACATGTCCGTGGCTGCATGTGCGCTACACTGAAAAGGCCAGCGTTTGTCGCTTACAGGTGCAGATAACCCGCTGAACAACGTTAGTGATGGGGATCACTGATTACAATTATTACCCGTGAACGATGATTTCCCAGTAAGTGCAGGTCAACCGCAGTTCCGGAATTAGGCCTAACCGTCATTCCTGAAAAAATGAAAAACTTACGTGTGCAAACCACAGGTGCTGTAGCTTGCTTAACAGCTCGCCAGCCGTTCTCACGCCCAGTATGGATTACACGTGATTGCACAAAGGTGAGAAAGGGTACCGTATCCCCGGATAACATGTATGGATAGCGTACACATTCAAAATATATGTCTATACATCAGGAGGCAGGCTCAGACGGTGTTAGGCCCAGTATGGCTTGCACGTGATTGCACAAAGGTGAGAAAGGGTACCATATCCCCGGATAACATGTATGGATAGCGTACACATTCAAAATATATGTCTATACATCAGGAGGCAGGCTCACACGGTGTCAGGCACAGTATGGATTTGACGGCCCAGACTACACAGCGGAGGAGCAGGGAGAGGTAAAGATTGCAAATGCTGGGGCCCTGCCCAAGCAAGGGGGGCCCACTCGTGGGTGTCGGTACTGGCACTGGGCCCCTCATAGTACGGCGGTGTGTCTGACGGCGGGTGTGCACCACCACCATCAGAGACACTTGATTGCACTATGAGGGACCCTGTGCCAGTGCCCGCGCCCAAGAGTCGGCCTACCCACCTGTCCAGGGCAACGGCACTCGCACGGTGTCGTGCGCTAGGTGGTGACCCCGGCCATGGGGGGGGGAGGCAGCACAGTTAGGGAGTTTTAGAAAGTGGCATATGTTGATGTTGGACATTCAGCTGATGCAAAAGGCGAAATAGGTCAAGTCCCAGGAAGAGGTGGACCAAAGCAAGCCATTTTTCGGTCACCCTATGTGTCATCAGGGGACGGTGGGTCAAAATCCTTGGAAACCCATGCATGGTTCATTTTAATGAAGGTTAGATCATCCACATTTGGGGTTGACAGACGGGTCCTTTTTTCTGTCAGGATTGATCCAGCTGCACTGAAGACTCTTTCCGATAGCACACTTGCAGCTGGGCAAGCGAGCTCCTGTAATGCATATTGTGCCAATTCAGGCCAGGTGTCCAGTTTAGCGGCCCAATAGTCAAAGGGGAATGACCTGTGTGGGAGAGCATCGATATGGGAGGAAAAGTAGTTTGTAACCATAGTTGACAACTGCTGTCTCCTGTCACTTTCCATCGATGCTGTATTACCAGTTGTGTGAGCGGTACTTGAAAAATCAGTCCACAACATTGTCATGAAACCCCTGTCTCCAATGCCACTTCTGCTGTGTGCACCATGAACACCTCTGCCAAGCTGCCCCCGGCCCGTACGGCTCGTGTGAGAACCATCACCGCTGCTGTGTGCTGGGAATGCCTCAAGCAACCGATTTACCAGAGTTGCTTGTTTATTAGCCAATATTAGGTCAAGGTTCTCCTGTGGCATGATGTTTTGTAATTTGCCTTTATAGCGTGGATCCAGGATGCTGGCCAACCAGTAGTCGTCATCGTTCATCATTTTGGCAATGCGGGGGTCCCTTTTTAGGATCCACAAGGCATAATCTGACATGTGGGCCAATGTTCCCGGTGTCAATGATGCACTGCGAGTGCTGGTTGGAGGAGCACTTTCTGGCAAATCCACATCCCTCCAGTCATGCACAAACCCTGTACCAGACCTTGCCACGCCAACATTTTCACTTGCCCCACGAGATGCATCCTCCTCCCCTAAGTAATCATCCCCATCATCATCCTCCTCCTCCTCTTCTTCCTCCAACTCGTCCAGGAGAGGTCCCTGAGCAGACAATGGCTGAATGTCATCAAGGATTCCCTCCACCTCTTCCTCCTCATCAACATTGGCTGCAGACGCCTGCTCCTTAAGGTGCATCAAAGTTTGCATGAGCAGACGCATAAGTGGGATGCTCATGCTTAGGATGGCGTCGTCTGCGCTTACCAGCCGTGTGCATTCCTCAAAACACTGAAGGACTTTACAGAGGTCTTTCATCTTCGACCACTGCACACCTGTCAACTCCATGTCTGCTCTCAAAGTGTCTGGCCGTGTATCCTCCCACAAATGCATTATGGCCTGCCTCTGCTCACACAGCAGCTCCACCATGTGCAGGGTGGAGTTCCACCTTGTTGCAATGTCGATAATGAGGCGGTGGTTGGGAAGGTGGAGCAATCGCTGCAGCTTCTGCATACGAACGGAGTGTACAGGCGACCGGCAGATGTGCGCGCACAGTCTTGGCACCTTCTGGAGCTGGGCTGTTAACTCCGGATAATTTTTGAGGAAGCACTGCACCACCAGGTTCAAGGTGTGAGCCAAGCAAGGTATGTGGCTGAGTTTTGAAAGGGCTATGGCTGCCACAAAATTACGGCCGTTATCACTAACTACCTTGCCTGCCTCAAGATGTACACTGCCCAGCCATGACTCAGTTTGTCGCTTCAAGTACTCGGCCAGCACCTCGGCGGTGTGTCTGTCGCCCAAACACATCATCTGCAACACAGCCTGCTGACGCTTTCCACTAGCTGCTTGATAGGGGGACATCTTGTGTGCAACAGTGGCAGCTGCAGATGGAGTGCTCGTACGACTGCGCTCTGTGGACGAGCTTTCGCTTCTGGAGGAGGAGGAGGAGGAGGGTCGAACGCCTACAGCCAACTGTTTCCTATACCGTGGGCTAGGCAGCACTGTCCCACCACCGCTGTCCCCTGTGGACCCTGCATCCACCACATTAACCCAGTGCGCAGTGATGGACACGTAACGGCCCTGGCCATGCCGACTGGACCATGCATCAGTTGTGAGGTGCACCTTTCCACTCACTGACTGCTTGAGTGCATGGACAATGCGGTCTTTTACATGATGGTGGAGGGCTGGGATGGCTTTGCGAGAGAAGAAGTGGCGACTGGGTAGGTCATAGCGTGGTACTGCATAGGCCATGAGTTCGCAGAAAGCTGCGCTTTCCACCAACCGATAGGGCATCATCTCAAACGAGATTAGTTTGGCAATGTGGGCGTTCAAACCCAGTGTACGCGGATGAGAGACTGAGTACTTTCTTGACCTACTCATAGTGTCTGGGAGGGTGAGCTGGACTTGAGAGCTGCATATGGTGGAAGTAGCGGTGGACAGGGCAGACTGAGAGAGGGTTGATGATGGTGATGGAGTTGGTGTTCTTTCTGATGGCCTAGATTCAGTATTTCGTTGATATAACAGTGGGATTCCCTGACTGCTGTGGCCTTGCAACGACACCTCAACATTTGCTGCTTTGCTAACCGGTGGGCTTACAGTGGGGGAAACAATGTAGTGTTGCTGACTACCTTCTTTGTGATCAGTTGCACATGTGGCACTTGAGGTTTGGTGTTGTGTCCACGCTTGCAAGTGCATGGTGGTTAAATGTCTAAGCATGCAAATGGTATTCAAATTTTTCAGATTTTTCCCTCGGCTAAAGGTCTTTGCGCACTTCTTACAGATAACCTTGGCCTGATCATGAGGATTTTGTTCAAAAAAGTGCCACACTGCACTTTTCCTACTTTGGCAGACATTTTGCGGCCTAGCACGCTGTGATGGTTTGACCCTCTGGACAAGCTGTCCAGCAACTCTTTTGATTTTTGGAACCTGTCTTTGGAGTGCTCCGGGCCTGCCAGATAACAGCTGTTGCGATGTCGATGTCTGCTGTGGATGCTCCTCATCTGAGCTATTGGAAGCAGCACCCTCTTCCCCCAATGGATACCAATCTGGGTCAACAACTGGGTCATCCATCACCTCCTCTTCAATGTCATGTGCACCTTCCTCTGTGTCACCGTGTATGGTGGTATAGTGTGCGGGAATGGGCACCTGAGTCTCATCAGGGTCAGAATCTGGCTCTGTACACTGCGAGGACAATGTAGTGCTCTTAGTGAATGTACCAGCAGAATCATCTATCAGCGGCTGTGCATCAGTGCACTCCATGTCAGATTCATCTTGGCCTGGGTAATTCACCATTTCACTTGATAATCTAGGCATGGTATGTGAAAACAGCTCCATGGAGTAATCAGTAGTATGGCCTGCGTCATCCTTCAATCTTGGTTGGGGTGAAGGACACAAGGAAAGGTGTGGTTCATGAACATGAGCCTCCAATGACGACTCAGTGCTTTTATTTTTTACAACTTCAGAAGAGGAGGTGATAGAGCTGGAGGCTGAGTCAGCAATGTAAGTCAAAACTTTTTCCTGAAGCTCTGGCTTTAAAAGCGGTTTGCCAACTCCTAGAAAACTAAGCCTTCGAGGCCTTGTGGAGCCAGACGATGACGCAGGCTCAACACCTCCTGCATTCGGTCCTATTTTGCATTTGCCACTACCATCAGATCCACCACCAACACCATCATTACCAGCTGCCAACCCCCGCCCAATTCCACGGCCTCTTCCACCAGCCTTCTTCATTTATGGTAGAAATGTAGACCAAATCCAACAAACTATATAGTAAGGTAAAACAAGGTACAAGGTGTCTATAGGACAGGGGAGATTTTGAATTTCTGCACACACTTGTGGACACTGGACACTTTTGGATTGTGTGAGGCCCACTGAATATCAGAGCGCTATGTCACAGGCTCGATGGCACAGGTGTGAAAAAAGTGACTACAGGATACGGGAGATTTTGAATTTCTGCAGACACTTGTGGACACTGGACACTTTTGGATTGTGTGAGGCCCACTGAATATCAGAGCGCTATGTCACAGGCTCGATGGCACAGGTGTGAAAAAAGTGACTACAGGATAAGGGAGATTTTGAATTTCTGCAGACACTTGTGGACACTGGACACTTTTGGATTGTGTGAGGCCCACTGAATATCAGAGCGCTATGTCACAGGCTCGATGGCACAGGTGTGAAAAAAGTGACTACAGGATAAGGGAGATTTTGAATTTCTGCACACACTAGTGGACACTGGACACTTTTGGACTGTGTGAGGCCCACTGAATATCAGAGCGCTATGTCACAGGCTCGATGGCACAGGTGTGAAAAAAGTGACTACAGGATAAGGGAGATTTTGAATTTCTGCAGACACTTGTGGACACTGGACACTTTTGGATTGTGTGAGGCCCACTGAATATCAGAGCGCTATGTCACAGGCTCGATGGCACAGGTGTGAAAAAAGTGACTACAGGATAAGGGAGATTTTGAATTTCTGCAGACACTTGTGGACACTGGACAGTTTTGGATTGTGTGAGGCCCACTGAATATCAGAGCGCTATGTCACTGGCTCGATGGCACAGGTGTGAAAAATGTGACTACAGGATAAGGGAGATTTTGAATTTCTGCAGACACTTGTGGACACTGGACACTTTTGGATTGTGTGAGGCCCACTGAATATCAGAGCGCTATGTCACAGGCTCGATGGCACAGGTGTGAAAAAAGTGACTACAGGATAAGGGAGATTTTGAATTTCTGCACACACTTGTGGACACTGGACACTTTTGGATTGTGTGAGGCCCACTGAATATCAGAGCGCTATGTCACAGGCTCGATGGCACAGGTGTGAAAAAAGTGACTACAGGATAAGGGAGATTTTGAATTTCTGCACACACTTGTGGACACTGGACACTTTTGGATTGTGTGAGGCCCACTGAATATCAGAGCGCTATGTCACAGGCTCGATGGCACAGGTGTAAAAAAGTGACTACAGGATAAGGGAGATTTTGAATTTCTGCACACAATAGTGGACACTGGACACTTTTGGATTGTGTGAGGCCCACTGAATATCAGAGCGCTATGTCACAGGCTCGATGGCACAGGTGTGAAAAAAGTGACTACAGGATAAGGGAGATTTTGACTTTCTGCAGACACTTGTGGACACTGGACACTTTTGGATTGTGTGAGGCCCACTGAATATCAGAGCGCTATGTCACAGGCTCGATGGCACAGGTGTGAAAAAAGTGACTACAGGATAAGGGAGATTTTGAATTTCTGCAGACACTTGTGGACACTGGACACTTTTGGATTGTGTGAGGCCCACTGAATATCAGAGCGCTATGTCACAGGCTCGATGGCACAGGTGTGAAAAAAGTGAATTGTAGAATTGGGCAGAATAGGAATCTCCCTATAGTGTAGGTCTGTAAGAACGGAACAAGTCCTCCACTTATCCTTCCACAGTGACACACAGATAGCTTCACTGTGGCTGTGATAACAGCCGTTACACGGTACTGTGTGAGGAGCGTACACCGCTGTATGGTGTGAAAAAATGCACGATCAGTACCTCAGCAGGACAAAAAAAAAAATTGGGATTGCTTTTAAAAAAGCAGTTTGCAGAGCAGTGGGGAAACAGCAATGCAGCTGTCAGGAAGCCTTAGAAGGCAGCCTAACAACCAACACCGCTGATCCACCACAATATAGCCTCCCCTTGCACTGCACACACAGTGACTGGTGTGTTGTACAGGCAAAATCGCTAGCAGCAGAAGCAGTTTTTTTTTCTTCTTCCCTGCCTAACGCTCTCCCTACAGAATCAGCAACCTCTCCCTATGCTAAGATCGGCAGAAGTAAGATGGCGGTCGGCGTGCACGCCCTTTTATAACCCCTGTGACGCCCACCAAAGCAAGCCAATCACGTGCATGCCCTTCTGAAAGATGGTGGTGACCCCTGCCTATGTCATCACGTTGCCCACAGTGTCCGTGGATCCTGATTGGCTGAAAAAGAGCGCAAAACAAACTTTTGAAATGCGACTTTGGCGCGCAAGTCGCCGACCTCGTGGCCGACCTCATCCTTGGGTCGGGTTTCGTTTCATGAAACCCGACTTTGCCAAAAGTCAGCGACTTTTGAAATTGTTCGACCTGTTTCGCTCAACTCTAGTTGAAATCTCTTGTCAATTTTTCTTTTCCGTCCACATCTAAGGAGGTTAGCCACAGTGCCATGGGCTTTAAACTTCTTGATGACACTGCGCACGGTAGACACAGGAACATTCAGGTCTTTGGAGATAGACTTGTAGCCTTGAGATTGCTCATGCTTCCTCATAATTTGGTTTCTCAAGTCCTCAGAGAGTTGTTTAGTCTTCTTTCTTTTCTCCATGCTCAATGTGGTACACACAAGGACACAGGACAGAGGTTGAGTCAACTTGAATCCATGTCAACTGGCTGCAAGTGTGATTTAGCTATTGCCAACACCTGTTAGGTGCCACAGGTAAGTTACAGGGGCTGTTAATTACACAAATTAGAGAAACATCACATGATTTTTCGAACAGTGCCAATACTTTTGTCCACCCTCTTTTTTATGTTTGGTGTGGAATTATATCCATTTTGGCTTTAGGACAATTCTTTTTGTGTTTTTTCATTTAAGACAAATTAAATGAAGATAATAATACCAAATAATTTGTGTTTGCAATCATTTTCAGTAAGAAACTGAGTATTATCTGACAGAATTGCAGGGGTGTCAATACTTTTGGCCACAACTGTACATGTCCAGAATACCAATTAGTAGGGACTCTGATTCATCATATTGTGTTGGTCCAACGTAGGTCAGCATTTCCGAATCAGGTCATAGACACTTTGGTCAGAGGTTCTCCAGAAGATAGCAGCAGGTATGGTAGACCTGGCATTTTTACAGTAAGAATACACAAGCAGGAATGGACACAGACAGAAGAGGGCCTCTGTGCAAGAACAGTATACGGGCCCTTTGCAGCCCAATAATTCCTCATAATGCCCAATTTCACCTGCTTTGGAGGTACACTTGGCCCATTTACATCTTGGGCCCCTGTGGGGTTGCACCAATCGTATGTCTGCCCCCATGTATAAGATCATCCTGCTTAACGAAGCATGGCAAAACAGTAAACCAATATGGACAAGAGCACCTTTTTGGGCAAAAAATTCTAGAATGCTTTTACCCTTCCATACACAAGTTCTTAAAGGTAGACTTCCTTGGACAAGAGCAACATTTTCTGAGGTTTTCACAAATTTTCATTAAAACTCTTAGGATGAGAATAACATTTGTAAAAAAATTTGTATAATATTTTTAGCATTAATTCACACAAAATGAGTAATTATTTGATAATGAATATTAGAGTTTGTTCAGATCCCCTTCCCCCATAGTCAATATTGTGCATCGGGGTGTGATGGGATTTCATTCATTCTTTCCGTTGAATGATATTGTAATACAATCTGGGAGATTGGTTTTATGCCTCATAAATAATTGTTGATCTGTCTAAATGCAAAAAGGAAAGCAAGCAACAATTAATCTCCAGAGCTAATTACTCACAGGAGAGAAATGGCCTGGAGGTGAATTGTATACAAGATTTTAGCTTCCTCCGGCTCCCTCTAACTAATTACCGTACCACTTCTCTGGTCCTAGAACAAGGGATTATTTCTTCAATGTTCTCCTGATTTTTCTCTCTCTCAAAATCTACTTTTTATTTCTTCTTGGTGGTCTAATTCCAAATCTTCTGTTTCTTTATAATGTACATCTCTGCCCACATACATTTTCCTACTTTCTTCTGGCCAAGTCGGAGCACATTCGATCACTGGGATCATGTGTTGTACACTCGATGACAAAAGGCAGCTAATCTGAACATTGCTACCTGCTACTTTCTATCCACTTCTAAAGAATGTTTTCTTGGAGTGCTTCATCTCTAAGTGGTGGAAGCCGCAGACTCTCCTTCGGAACTGCCGTTTGCAGTCTCTTATGATCCAGAGGACTGAAGAAGGTCTTGTTGACTGAAACGCCTTATTCTTTACAGGGCATTTCACATTTAACAAATTGCTCCTGTTGAGCGTACTTAATGAGCGCCAGTATCTTTTTCAAACCACTAATGGATCAGGATCCTACTTGTGCACCTTCGCATCCAGAAATGCTGCACATTTTTTTTACTTGGGTATGTGCATAGACCCATGTTTTCTGTTGTTACCAGATCTTCTCTAAGCTGCATACTTCTTCCAGTAGATTATGTATGGCAATGGCCAATCAGCTTTCATTCTCCTTGTACATGCATGAATGCTGTTGCACAGGGCACAGTCTGAAGTCTCTCCTGTGCCTTTTATTATACCTTCACCGTGGATTTGTGGCTCTCCAGTATCCTTTTCACAATTTGTAATAATCTATACTTCTTTGTAGACATCTGATAATTGTGATATGGCCACACCTAAGTACGTGATTCCTGGTAAAGACCTCATCAGAGATACTACCTGTGGGCATCAAAATCTCAATCGAGATGGACAGAGAAGAGCATGACTACGCTCTTCTAAAAAGTGCCACACCAGGCATAACCATTACTAAAAGTAAGGGGGCGTGAAGCTCCGTGGCATCAAGTTTGCTGAATCCGGACCAATCTAATAATGATGACTTATCATAAGGATAGATCTTCAAGAATACTTTGGTCTTGATTAACCCTACACACTCGCCACCAACTTTATACTTGGACAAACTTGTAACAAAACTATTATGACTGATGTTTGACCAACTAAAGTCTGAAACGGTCATATTTATGAAAAGACCAAGAATGAGAAATCAGTGATTTTGTCATGTTTATAAAGATGCATAGAACATACATTTTTATCTTTAAAATTGACGATGTGACTTAAAAAAGAATGGCAAGAAGGCTGATGATAGTAAATATTAGGTAATGAATTTCTCAGGAGTCTCTCACCCGTCTTGATGTGGAATGCCATTTATTCTCAAGCTGGGAACTAATTAGGCTACGTTTTTGAAGATCAAGGTTTTGCGATCTCTGCTTAATAACATGGTTTGTATGTCTGCCACCTGGGATGCTCTTTCTCTCTCGCACTCCATGCCTTAGGCCACTGCAAGTGTGGGCAGGAAAGCCAGCAGCCCATATTTTGTGTAATTTAACTCTCTCACTGCCAGCTGCCACCATGCATCCCATTCCCTTCATACAATTTAAATTTCCAATAAGCACGGGAATTTATGTATATGCCCATTTCTATATATAAAATTATATCATTACTATGCAATAAAAGGTAACTTAAAGTAATACTAAAAATAAGATCAAGCCTGGGATATTTTGTTACAGGTAATCAAACAACATGTTGAAAACTTCTTGCATATGGCAGAGTCTTTTTTTGCATCACATTGATGCCCCACTAGAGAGCAGACAATCAGAGTTACATAAATTGGGTCAGTAGAGATAAACTACAAACTGCAGCGAATAATGGAGTGTGTAAGTTTTTTTGTATTCGTCCAATACAGAATTCAATGGACAAAAAAGAAATCCTCTACGCCCTGGAGCATAATGACCATGGTCACAGAGATCGCGACCTGGCCCATGCGAATGGGGGCCTGCCAAAGCCAGCATAAACTTCATCTGGATGTACGTCCAGTTGTGTCACACAGACCTGTTGGGTCTGTATGCGGCAATGCATGCTGCATGTGCTGAGGCTCATGGCAGTGACGTCATCGCTTGCATGCTGAAGTTAGCTTCCGGCTTCAGAAAAGGAAGGCGGGTGCTGGGGGAGCAGAGGGAAGGCGAGTATTATGGTTTATTTTTTCTATGCATTGAAGAACAGCGGCAGAATGCGGGACATAAGCCAAGATGGGACCTAGGATAAAGGACGTGTTTACCAGGATGGAGGATATATATAGTGTTTTGTTCGCTGGCTCCACGTCATCTCCTCTTCCTCTCACTGTTGGGGTACCTTAGGGCTCAGTCCTTGGCCCCCTTCTCTTCTCTCTCTACACGGCCCCAATTGGACAGACCATCAGCAGATTTGGTTTTCAGTACAATCTTTATGCTGATGACACACAACTTTACACATCATCCACTGACCTTACCCCCGCTGTACTACAGAACGCCAGTGACTGTCCGCAGTCTCCAACATAATTTCCGCTCTCTATCTGAAACTCAACCTCTCAAAAACTGAACTTCTGCTCCCGCCATCTACTAACCTCCCTAAATCTGACATTTCCCTCTCCATGGGTGGCACCATAATTACACCCTGGCAGCAGGTGTGCTGTCTGGGTGTTATGTTTGACACCAATCTCTCCTTCACATCCCATATACAATCTCTTGCCCGCTCTTGCCGCTTACACCTAAAGAACATCTCTAGAATCTGCCCTTTTCTCACCATGGAATCCACAAAAACCCTCACTGTAGCATTGATCCACTCCCGCTGGGACTACTGCAATACTACTCTATTAATTGGCCTCCCCATTACTCAACTTCCTCTCTCCAGTCCATCCTTAATGCAGCAGCCAGGGTCATCCATCTGGCTAATCGGTACTCGGACACTTCCGCTCTTCGCCAGTCCTTACATTGTCTGCCCACACATTATAGGATCCAATTCAAAGTACTTGTTCTCACCCACAAAGCTCTCCACAGTGCGGCACCCCCCTACATCTCCTCCCTCATTTCAGTCTATCGGCCTAACAGACTGCTGCGCTCTGCAAACGACTTTCGACTAACCTCTGCACTAATCCGCACCTCCCACTCCCGACTCCAAGACTTCTCCTGTGCTGCGCCAATCTTCTGGAATGCTCTACCCAAAGAAATTGGGACTATCCACAATTTGCATAGTTTTAGGCGCTCCTTCAAAACGCATTTGTTCAGAGCGGCCTATCGCGTTCACTAATCTAAGTCATTTTATTGGTAAGTGTGTGTGTGTGTAGCCCATTCATTATCTCCACCCATCCCTCACTCCCTCAAGATGGCTGGACCATCATTGCAAATGCACCATTGTAAATACACACCTGTCCTCTGTATCTCCCCCACCTCATTGTAGATTGTAAGCTCTCACGAGCAGGGTCGTCTTATTTTGCTTTAATTATTGTATTGTTAACGTTGTTACTTATGACTTGAGTTTTGGAACTGTAAAACTGTAAAGCGCTGTGGAATATGTTGGCGCTATATAAATAAAGATTATTATATATACCAGGATGGGGTGGGCCCCATTCAATATGTTGCACGTCGGACTCTAGTTGCACTACTGTCTATACCTCAGTATGCAGAGAGTAAAGTAGGGCCCAAAAATCCTATGAGTGCCTTATTTCATCTCTGTACTGTAGAAAAAGGTTGCTGTAACACATGCAAGGCGACCCAGGACGATTTCTGTTCTTTCACATTACTAGGACACTTTGCTGACATTCGTTACTTTGCCATAAAAAAACAAACAATTTCCTCCATTAATCCACACCTATAAAATTAAACAAAAAATTTAAAATATTTCCAAAAAAAAAACCAGTGATCGAAATTACGGTATGTCTATTTTCATCTGAAAGGGGTTGAACACTTCTGACATTCGATTCTTGTTACAATGCTCCCCTGACAATAAGCTGATCACGGAGCCCCCCCGCTGCTGAGATGTCCCGCGATCATCTGTGATCTGTCGGGCATACAATAGCAAATGTTAAGCTTAATTGAAAACAGCCTGACATTTTTA
The DNA here is from genome assembly GCF_039654945.1 of Dendrobates tinctorius. Lineage (NCBI taxonomy): Eukaryota > Metazoa > Chordata > Amphibia > Anura > Dendrobatidae > Dendrobates > Dendrobates tinctorius. The sequence goes on along the minus strand of NW_027361706.1, from coordinate 6,668,391 downwards.
AAGAAGAAGACTCCTGTAGTCTGAGCTGAATTTTTTTTTTATATCTTTGTTACTAGGTTAGTACTTAATTGTATTTTGAGGGCACTTATTAATGTGTTTAATATATCAGGGGCACTGATTGGGAGCACTTTTAGTGTTTAGGGGAAATATGTGGGCACTTAGTAAGGTATTATTGCGTGGAGGGCCGTAAAGAGTCACTACTAGTGTGCTGAGGCAGTAAAGGAAAATTATTATTGTTAAGGGTCACTATTATTTTTTGCACTATCATTTTCTTGACACGGAGAATGCTTCATTACTGTGTAAAACACAAAAATAAGCACATTATTATTATTTTTATTTATTTTTTTTTTAAAGGGGGGACTTCTCTTTTGCCATGTTGGTTCGGGATCCCCATAGCTATGTCAAAGTTACTTCTGAAATATAGTATTTGTCCAGTCTTAAAGTACAAGCATGAAGTCACACTGTGATTGCAGACTCGTGATTCCTCACCTTGAGCACTGTGCGCATTCTCCGATACTGCTGAAGGTAGTGGGTGGTCATGTGACCGCAATTATGAGATTTGAATACTTCTGGCCACATTCCGACTAGACGTGTCCGGCCTCTCTCAATACACTTGCACTGAGTGAGGCTGCGCCCCTCTGGTTGGCACTACATGACTGCATCTATGCCAATCACATGCTTGACGTCACCCACCTGCTGCTTCCGGCAGTGGAGAACAGGATTTACAAAGCTGCAGTCACATAGTTATTGCAGACTTGTAGCCTAAGGCTGGACAACCTCTTTAAAGGACACTTTACTACGCAGCAGGTACAGTAATGTGGGCACCTGGGGTAGCCATGGATTATAAAAATTATAGAATGTAAATTGTTGGGGGAGCTTGTGGGACATATGCCTTTTTTTTCCCCTTGGTCCCCTATTCTTTTAAGGTCCTAACACCATCCTTGGAACAAACTATTAAAGGCAATCTGTCAGCACAGAATGACTGCTGCTAGCACGTACAGGCTTTCAGTGCACACTTGGTGTAGCCAGACATTTACGTGAACCTTTCTACCCACTTATTTTCCCTCTATCTCTGCTCCACCCCCTATATTTTGATGGAGAGCTCTGTATTCATAGAGCTGGAGAACCCCAGCGATAGATGGAAGTTGCACGTCAAGGGTGCACTGAGCGCCTGTACTGGGTTTGATCAATCATCTCGTTCAAATGGTGCTCTGTGGAGGATCAGTGGGGGTCCCAATGGCCAGACTGCCGGCGATCAGTAAGTTAAGTAGTATCCTGTAGATATATGGGCAACACGGTGGCTCAGTGGTTAGCACTGATGCTTTGCAGAGCTGGGGTTCTAGGTTCAAATTCCAACAAGGACAACATCTGCATGTTCTCCCCATGTTTGTGTGGGTTTTCTTCGGGTTCTAAGGTTTTCTCCCACACTCCAAAGATATGCCGATAGGGAATGTAGAGGAAATCTAGCGCTGTGGAATTAATGGCGCTATATAAGTGAGTAAAATAAACAAATTGGAGGACAACTTATTACAACTCCTTTTGATATGATCTTCAGACATTATGGCACTGAAATATTTTTTCATGATGACATCCCAATTATATTAAGTCCTTTATTACATAATTTGTTAAAGGTTTTGTAATCCAGAAGACCCCTTTAACTGAAATAAAGCGGAATGCTCAATGAAAAAGATCTCCTCTACCACTGATCACAGAAACACGCTTACTATTTCTTTGTAGGATTGGCTTTGGCTTTGTTAAGAAGATGCAGGGTCTTGTTTGGCCAGACTTGTGAAGTACATGTTCTGTGGAAAGAGCTCCTGCTGGGACCCTGGTGACATTACATGAATTAGCGGAAACTGCAGCAATATATGAGCTTTGGTTTCAAGAACCTAAAACAGCAGGGGAACTAAGCTGCAAAGAATTAAACTTGTAACAACAGCAACTTAACTCCAGTGACTGAGGTCGGCGCTCTGGCTGTTGACCCTTTCTGGCTACAGTCAGAAAAAACAAGAATACGCAGAAGGTTGGGAACAAAGACAAAAATTATAGGAGAGCAGGTCATGGAGTGACCTTAGGGGACGTTATACAGAGACTTAACATTGGTTCAGAGTAACGACTGTTATTAATCTGAATTTAGCGCGGTTCTGAAAATGAAAAGTACATTCCCACAGGCTGTAGATTTCAGCCAGGGAATCACGTGCGGAAAATCCAAAGTGTGATACAGTAGCAGTAGTGTGGATGACCTTTCCCAAAGTCTCATCCACTAGCTTCAGCGAAAATCATCCTTTTTTCAGAAAATTGCAAGGGTTGAAAAGTGTGGAAGTGCTGCATGCTTTCCAAAAGCTGTGATTTCAGCTGCTATGAATTTTCTGAAGCAGTAAGGTCTAGTGGGAGCGTACCCTTAAGGAGGTTGTCCAGGGAAAAGAAGTTCTCATCACAGGATAGGTGACAACGTATTGGTGAGGTTTCCACCCTGTTTGCCAGAATGGATCACTTTTATCCCTGTTAAAAAGGCACAATAGTATGGATGCTCATCATGCGCTCTATTCCTTCTCTAAGGAGTGCTGCACTCAGCTTTTTCCAGCAGTTCCCATAGAGCATGAATGGCGTGGTGTCAAGGTAAGTTCACTGCTGCTACATTCTAATGGGACTAAAAGAGATGTTTTCTGACCAACTTTGGGAGTTCAAGTGGTCGAACCCCCACCGATCTATGTGATATCGTTTATACTGCAGATAGGTTGTAATTAATTTCTATTAACCAGACAACCCCTTAATTTCAATATCTATCTGCTTGCTAAGATTTGTGTGCTGGTGGGCCTAAGTTCTGACACAATAGTGGGCTCCAAAAGCTGAGCAAAAGACAATTCTATGTGCAGCTGATTTGGAGCTCATCATAATGATCTTAGATGGCTTACCTTACCAGTAAATGGTTGTCAGCCAAAGGATGCTATGTTCGATAGTTCGACCGACAGCCATCTCAGTTGATTCTCCCATACACCGGAACACATGTTTAGCCAAGCGCTCCTGTGTTCTCTATGAGAAAGGCACCTACTAACACACCGGTCAGCCAATTATCTTCTGGAGATCAATGCGACTTACAGTCTGAAATCAGACATGTACAATTGACATCTTCCCTGACCATTTTACTGTCTATCAAACCCATCAACGTAGGCAGGTTCGGCAGACATTAGTCTGTGTGTGGCGAAAGTCATATCGCCCTTTATAACTATTGTCGCATTTTACATGGCAGTTTTGCATATAAAACAGTTACCGTAGCTTCTTTATTCTTTTAGGATTTCCAAATCAGCCATAAATGTGAGGTAAAAAGAGCATATTATTATTTTACACCCAATGCCTACATTTACTGTTGTATTTGAATGGGAGACGATCCGTTTCATGTTCCGTATCTTCAGCCTATTCAAAACCATGGCAGCAACCTACATAGGAGTGACTAATCATATTGAAATGTGAGAGCTGCAGGTCCTTGCACCTATATTTTAGTCTTAGGCCGGGGTCACACTAAACGTATGGAAAATCGGTCAGAGTCTACCTGCCGAGAGTCGCACAAGTGCTCTCCGTATGGTCATCCGTGTGTAATGCGATGATGCGTTTTTCTCGCACCTATTTATCCATATGACATCCGTATAACTTTACATTTCTCACTGATTTTTCCCCATTGAATGTAATGGCTCAGTGGGCTGAAATGAGGACAATGTGTGTGTATTCGTGGCAAGCTAGACGGATGGTTTGTGCGGTATCTGGGTTTTTCTCGCACCCATAGGCTTGCATAGGAGTGTCTCCAACGATATGCGCATACAATCGCAGCATGCTGCGATTTTACACGCATGTCGAATACACCTGAGAAAAATACGGCGATGTGAGCTGCCCCATAGATTAACGCTGGTCCGAGTGTTATGCAATGTTTTCTCGCATAGCACTCGTCCATATTCTACGATAGTGTGACCCCGGCCTTACTCTGATATCTAACTATATTTTAACCTGGAAGATCGTTAGAAGTTCTAGAGTAATCAGTAGATCCTGTAGTAGGCCTATAAGCTGACAAATACAGTGGCACAGCTTGAATAAAGCCTGATGGGCCCCAAAAACCCTTCATAAGAAATTGGTTTTGGAGTTGATTTCGGAGCCCGACAAGTGCCTCTAAATTTATTTGCCTACGGATTGATTCACAAATAACCTCATTAATGATATATCTCGTATATGTTCAATGATGGCATCAGACATTAGGATGAAATAGCCCAATTTATATGGATGTCTTAAAGTGAACCTGACAGCTGATTCATGTGGTACGAGGCATGGGCAGCATGAATCAGACACTGCCTCTGTCAGGCAATGCAGTGTTTGAGAGTGAGACGTCATACATTTAAAACCCTTCCAAAGGACTATGCATCTCACATGAGTAGTCCAAAAGGCATGTCTCCCAGTTGTGTTTTTCCCCTTGAGTGAAAAGTTTTAATCTATACACACACAAAGAGGGAGACCTGTCACTCAAGGGGAGCAGGGCTCGGAAAAGACACTGGGGACCAGCCTCTTAGACTTGTCACCTGAGCTGCATGGTCCCCGAATGGGTTTTAGATATCTGTTTGTCCAATACTCTGCCTCGTTTCAGAGTAAAACATACCAAAGCCATTGTCGGTTTCATGCTGCCCTTGATTCGGGTAGCATGACTCAGTTGTCAGGTTCCTTTAAAGTGTTTTGGTCAACTTTTCTTCAGGAGCTCATCACTCCAGTTCCTCCCAGATTCCTGCCTGCTTGCTTCAGTATGATTGACAGTTTGGACCATAAGCATAATTAGGCTGGTCAGAATGGTGCACTCTCCAATACAGCAGGTAGAAATAGAATTTCTTCAGCGGCATCAGAGGAGCGCACTGAAGCTACCTGGATCTGGCAAACTGACCAGCTTCAGAACAGCACTTACAAGCTTAAAGCAATATGCTTGTAAATTCTCCTTACCTAGGAGACCGTCCATCACTGTCAGACTGCAGAGATTGCCAGTAATCAAGGCGACAAGCTGTAAACCATAAAACTGAAAATCCCACCATTCTTGTTAACAGAGAGGATTTTCAATAATAAATCGTAAAATTGCTTCTTTTTACAAACACTTCGCAATTTTACCAATTTATGAAGATGAAACAACTTGTTTAGTATTGGATGGGTAAAGACGGATATTGTATAAATGGAGGGTGTGGGCCCCTAAAAATGCACCATTCAGTATAAGCCAAAACTGTCATGTCTTTATGCATCCACCAACCTTTCTTCCGCATCTTTCACGTAAAAAAAAATAGGCATAAGGCAGGTGGAATTTAAATCTTCTGATCCTATAGTTTTAACTAGATAACCATCACGGGACGCATCTGTGCCATTTATCTCTTCTTCCACTATACCCGTTACAGTGTTGTTCAGTTGACCCACGTGGGCATATTTATGGTGAAGCGGGGGGGGGGATCGGGGAGATTATTCAGCTGACAAGTTTATGGGCCGGTCTAAATTTCTCAGTTTCCACATTTTGCTTGCAGCTCGACATCAAAGCCAATTATTAAGTGAATAAATTCGAACCATCTCTTCCACCTGCAGTAACCAAATATGATCTCCTCTAAGACAAACCAGATAAACATTTCCATAGACCGAAATTCCAGTTTGTGCTTGAAGCCTCTTTGAATTTAGTAATGAATGATTTCCTTCCTTCCTTTATCTGCCGAGAAACATCTGTAAAGAGTCAATTCTGCACATCATTTACGGCCCCAACCTGCCTCGATATATCTACTGCTTATGTCTACAATTACCGCGAGTGGAATCCACCAAATGACACCACACTGACGGGGCTAATACCTTAGTCTGTTGTAACTTGCAGAAAAAAAAAATCTCATCCAATTATTTTGTACAAGTAATGCTGCTCATCATAGACTCTAGATCCGAAATTCCACTGATTATGTGGCTCCACCAATAATTTCAAGTCCATGTGGCCTGACGGACTCGTGCTGACATCTTGTGTCACATTAGACCGCTGGACTACAATGACTTTCTACCTCTGATATCTTTAAAGGAACCTTGCAAACACTAGGACTATCTGATAGGAGGCATGGTATGATGCCTAACCACAAAGGGGACCAGCTTCCACTTGGATATAAGATCAAATAAGTAATACTCTAGACCAGTGTTCCCCAATTCTAGTCCTCAAGAGCCACCAACAGGTCAGGTTTTCAGGATTTCCTTAGTATTGCACAGGTGATAATTGCATCACCTGCACAGGCAATAATTCCATCACCTGTGAAATACTAAGGAAATCCTGAAAACACGACCTGTTGGTGACTCTTGAGGACTGGAGTTGGGGAACACTGCTCTAGACAATGAAAGAAGAAATGTGACCCAATCCTATCCTTTTACTCATGGGTTACATCTCGTGAGCATCATGCCTTCTCTGCAGCATTACGTTTCCAATGCCATGACATTACTGCACTCTGCATAACCTTATTATGTTCTTTTGCCCCCTATACTGAGATGTTAAAGTGTTTACGATGGCTTTTTTGTGTGAATTATCATCAATATTGTTATAGTTCCTATGCTAAAGTGTCACTGAAGAGCTATTCCCTGTATTGGGACATCACTGTGTGCACTGTGCTCGTACAATGACGTGTTCATTTTCACTATACCGTGACATTACTGTGTGCATTTACCCTGTTCTGACATCTGTGTTCAATATCCCCATACCGTGACATCACTGTGTGCATTACTCCCTGTACCGTAACATCAGTATGTGCATTTTTTTCCCGCATTGTGACATCACTGTGTGCCTTATTCCCGTACTATGACAAGTGTCCATTATCACTATACTATAACAGTGTGCACAATCTTTATACTGTGATAATAATGTGATATGTCCCACACTGTAACATCAGTATGTGCATTTCCCAGCATGGTGACATTGCTGTGTGCCTTACCATGACATCACTGTGTACATCCTATCAGTATCCTTTTATCACTGTACACATTATACTATTATACTGTAGTTACATGACTGTGTGCATATTTTCTGTATTGTGATATTGCTATATGCATTATCCCTTTCCATATAGCCCAAAATAATGACGAGCTTTTCATGTTCTGGTCCCGATTCTGAAGGTGGTCATGTTTGCGTTGAGGCCCCGTTGTTGCTTGCTACACTGTTGAGAAGCAATGAAGTCAGAGGAGTGAAGGTAATGCAATGGTTTTAATGGGAAATATGATCAACGGTTATCTCCTCATGGAGCCCAGATTTGTCTACAAGTAGGGGGTTATGAAGCATGGGGCAACAGTGTTGAATGCCAAAATGGACCCCCAACAATCCTCTGTCGTAGCTAGGGAGTTGCATAGGGCTGAGAAGTTAATTTTTATCTAGGGCAAAGGGACTGTGGTCTACCAAAAAAATGTTTCATCCACAAACTATTCCATTTCTGTCCAAATAAAGATGCAATTTCAAATCCACAAATATTATCCAATATACTAGGATGATATCTGAGATCGGACGAGGAACTCGTCAATTAGGAATTGAGGTTTCTGCATATAAGCTGCAAGTGAGGGCTACGGGATAAAGGTCACTGTGTCATAGTCAGTGGCCCGGCCGTGTTCCTTGTGAGGGACATTTTCTCTTTGATTCTACAGGAAGCAGATAGGGAAACAGAAAATAGTTTAATTACAGCTGATTGCTCTGATATGTTGAAGGTGGAAGTTACTAATAAACTGGAAAAGGAAGTGGGTCAGACTTCACTTGAGGAGAGACCGCTACCATGGCTTTTCAGGTTGGACAATGGTGTTTATAATGTACATGCCAAAAAGGCTCAACACAGTATAATTAATATCGCTTTTGGGCTCTGTTCACATTTGTGTAAGAACCTCTATTCAAAGCCTCCATTGCGATCTCATCCGATTTGACAAGTGGAATCGCACTGCATCCTTGATGGGTATCTGCCATATGAAGATTTTATCAGTGTGATCACTTCTATGAAACCAATAGAAAAAGAGCCAGTGTGTTCATACAGACCAGACTTGTATATATTCCTTATATACTGCCCTAAACATTTTATAGGCTCCATCAGAACCCTTGTATACCTGTATTATGCCACTGTTCGTACCTCTTAGGCCTCATTCAGACATTAGTGATTTTTCAAATACGGTACTTGCGTCATCAGACTCATCAGTGCAATGGCTCAGATTTTCATGAGCGTTTGATCAGTTTTTACCATTCACCGATCATCTTGGCTATCGCATACATAAACTTGACTTGCAACTAATTAGCATTTCATTATTTCTTCAGATTCCTGTCATGTTACTGTTTTGCCTCTGGTGGTGGTGTAAGAGTGTGCCAGTTGGGTCGCGCTTCCCCTTTATGACATATGTATTGTATTCTATGACTATCAACTTGCATGCCTGTTTTATAATGCTGTACAGTGTTGAGAAGGGACAGCGTAGGCTTGGAAATAACAGTTGTGAATCAGAAGCACAGTTTAGTAGAAGTAAGGGGAGGGGGCACTATAGTACAGTATTATTAGGAAAAGTTATGCTCGCAACACAGGGGCCTTTCCAGGTAGGGAGAAGCTAGTATGGGACGTAGTGTACTTGAGTATAGGAACTTCCTGATAAAGATCAGTGTGTGTGGTGATGATATGAGGAGATGAGACAGATAAGCCAAGGGGCTGGAGAGGATAGAAAACATACGGGACCCCAAGAAGAAGCAGCGTGCGGGCGATCACTTTATAGTTCGGTGGTCATTCTGGGATTATACGGAGCCTACGGCCGGGACTAGGCAGAATTATGGATGCCTCTTACTTCTTCCAAGGGAAGCTGGATGGAAGATCAACTGAATCTAGTGGACCTAAGGGCACAAGAGCTATAGGGGCGAAAGTAATGTCTTTGCTTTCTGATAGTCTTAGGCCTGTTTCACACACCCGTTTTTCTGCTCAGTCTAAATCCACTAAAATGGCGGAAAACGGATCCACAGGCGGATTGAAAGAAACGGGTGGCACCGGACCGTTGTTTTGACGGATCCATGTAAGGTAGAATTTTAAAGGAACCGTGTCTGGAATAAGGAGAGAGTCAGTCTTCCAGGCATGCGCAGTGTACAAATGTGGATCCGGCCAGCAAAAAAAGTTTCATTTTCCATCCTGTCATGTCAGTGGACGCCAAAATTTTGGCGGATCCGTAAAAAAACGGATCCAGTGGATGCCCATCCGTCAAGATCCGCCGATAATGCAAGTCAATGGGAAAAAAATGGATCCGCCAAGAAAAATGGCGGATCCGTTTTTTTTGCAAAACAGCGGATTTTGACTGATGGAGACAAACAGATGTGTGAAACAGGCCTTAGTCCCAAAGGGAAAGGTCAGGAACTGCAATTGAAAACGGACTGCACTGTATCAGTACCGGAACTCCTGTGTATGAGTAAAGTTGATGGAAATTAATCCTAAGTCTGGAATCATTTTTGTGGACTCTGGACCAGGAACCAGGGCAACAGAATCAGAGGAGATCCCAGAGATTAAATTGAGTGTTCTGTTCCTCATGCAACATACACCACAGACAGGACATTTCAACTTCTTTGCCAGGGTGTGGGAACACAATAGCCACTCGCCGTGTCTACCACCCTGGCCACCTCACAGTGGAAATAAATTTTTATCTTTATACTACAAATATCAACCTGTTCTCACACTCCCTAATAGCTCAGTGTGTTATTAGTTTGATTCCTAAGTGAAAGATCGCTAGTTCGAATTGAGAAGCAGTCATAAAGTTTTCCCAACAAAAGAGAAACTGCATTCTCCAGCTTATCAATGGCGGTCTCTCGGACAAGAAAATTACCAAACTGCATCATGTGAGTTCCATGACAGTTGGAAGAATATGAAATTGAGTCCGTCCATCCACCCAGAAGCCAAGAGGTTGATGTCCAGGCAAAATATCAGTCAACAAATCAGCTCGTAACAAGGTCTATTCCTTTTGGTGCGACAAACACAGCAGTGGAGGTGGCTCGTATGCTGCATAATAGTGAGATCGCAGGTGTCAATGCAAGTATCGTATAATGCACAATACACAAGTCTGAATTGGTGGCCCAAAAAAAGTGAAGAAGCCTTGACTTAATTATCGTCAGTAGAAGCGTCAGCTCGAGTTTGCAAAAAAGTATGAAAACTGGACAGTAGAAGATTGGAAACAAGTGATTTGGATAGATGAGACAAAAGTAAATAGATTAGGTTTTGATGGGTGCATATGAGCCTGGAAGAAACAAGGGAAAAAGGGGCTAATGGATCGAGAAATTTAAGGAACTATCAAGTTCAATGGAGGAAACCTGATAATATGGGGTTGTTTCACAGCCAAAGGCATTGGATACTTGACCAGGATCCATGGTGGTCTCAATGCTGAAGCTATATGTGAGTATCCTACAAGACGAGTTACTTCATACTCTCAAGTACTGTGGGTATGAAAAGGACGGCATAGTATTCCAGCAGGACAACCACCCCAAGCATATGTTGAGATTGGCGAAGAAATGGTTCAATGACAGTGAAGTAGAAGATTGGCCTCCACAGTCCCCAGAGCTCAACCCAATCGAACACTTGTGGGTAGAGTTTAAGAAAAACAAAGCCAAGTGAGTCGATTGGTAGACACCAACTTTGCGATATTGTAGAAGAGATATGAAATCAAGTTTCGGTCAAGACATGTTTGAATCTGAACAAGAGCAGCCCAGAAGGATTCAGGCAGTGTGGAAAGCCAAAGGTGGAGTTACCAAACACTGACAAAATAATACAAATTTAGGTTTTTAGGATTAACCCCTTCACCCCCAAGGGTGGTTTGCACGTTCATGACCGGGCCAATTTTTACAATTCTGACCACTGTACCTTTATGAGGTCATAACTCTGGAACGCTTCTATGGATCCTGGTGATTCTGACATTGTTTTCTCGTGACATATTGTACTTCATGTTAGTGGTAAAATTTCATTCAAATAACTTGCGTTTATTTGTGAAAAAAATGGAAATTTGGCAAAAATTTTGAAAATTCCGCAATTTTCCAACTTTGAATTTTTATGCCCTTAAATCACAGAGATACGGCACACAAAAAACTTGATAACTAACATTTCCCACATGTTTACTTTACATCAGCACAATTTTGGAACCAAAATTTTTTTTTGTTAGGAAGTTATAAGGGTTAAAAGTTGACCAGCGATTTCTCATTTTTACAACACCATTTTATTTTTAGGACCACATCACATTTGAAGCCACTTTGAGGGGTCTATATGATAGAAAATACCCCAAAGTGACACCATTCTAAAAACTGCACCCCTTAAGGTGCTCAAAACCACATTCAAGAAGTTTATTAACCCTTTAGGTGCGTCACAGGAATTTTTTTGAATATTTAAAAAAAAATGATCATCTAACTTTTTTTCACAAAAAAAATACTTCAGGTTCAATTTTTTTTATTTTACAAAGGGTAACAGGAGAAATTGGACTGCAAAAGTTATTGTGCAATTTGTCCTGAGTACACTGATACCTGATTTGTGGGGGGGAACGACTGTTTCGGCGCATGGCAGAGCTCAGAATGGAAGGAGCGCCATTTGACTTTTTCAATGCAAAATTGGCTGGAATTCAGATCGGACGCCATGTCACGTTTGGAGAGTCCCTGATGTACCTAAACAGTGGAAACCCCCTACAAGTGACCCCATTTTGGAAACTAGACCCCCCAAGGAACTTATCTAGATATGTGGTGAGAACTTTGAACCCACAAGGGCTTTACAGAAGTTTATAACGTACAGCGGTACAATGAAAAAATCATATTTTTTCCACAAAAATGATCTTTTCACCCCAATTTTTATTTTCCCAAGGGTAACAGGACCCTAAAAGTTATTGTGCAATTTGTCCTGAGTATGCTGATACCCCACATGTGGGGGTAAACCACTATTTGGGCGCATGGCAGAGCTCGGAAGGGAAGCAGCGCCATTTGACGTTTTTGGCTGGAATTGAGATCGGACATCATGTCGCGATTGGAAAACCCCTGATGTACCAAAACAGTGGAAACCCCCCACAAATGACACCATTTTGGAAACTAGACCCCCTAAGGAACTTATCTAGATGTGTGGTGAGAACTTTGAACCCCCAAGGGCTTCACAGAAGTTTATAACATAAAGCCGTACAATTAAAAAATCATATTTTTTCCACAAAAATGATCTTTTCACCCTCAATTCTTATTTTTCCAAGGGTAACAGCACCCTAAAAGTTATTGTGCAATTTGTCCTGAGTACGCTGATACCCCACATGTGGGGGTAAACCACTATTTGGGCGCATGGCAGAGCTCGGAAGGGAAGCAGCGCCATTTGACGTTTTTGGCTGGAATTGAGATCGGACACCATGTCGCGATTGGAAAACCCCTGATGTACCTAAACAGTGGAAACCCCCCACAAATGACACCATTTTGGAAACTAGACCCCCCAAGGAACTTATCTAGATGTGTGGTGAGCACTTTGAACCCCCTAGTGCTTCACAGAAGTTTATAACGCCCGGGCGTGAAAATAAAAAATTTGTATTTTTTCCACAAACATGATCTTTTAGTCACCATTTTTTTTTATTTTCCCAAGGGTATCAGGAGAAGTTGGACCCCAAAAGTTGTTGTCCAATTTGTCCTGAGTATGCTGATACCCCATATGTGGGAGAAAACTACTGTATGGGAACACGTCGGGGATCGGAAGGGAAGTAGTGACGTTTTGGAATGCAGACATTGATGGAATGGTCTGCGGGTGTCATGTTGCCTTTGGAGAGCCCCTACTGTACCTAAACAGTGGAAACTCCCCACAAATGACCCCATTTTGAAAACTAGACCCCCTAAGGAACTTATCTAGATGTGAGGTGAGCACTTTGAACCCCCAAGGGCTTCACAGAAGTTTATAATGCCAGGGCATGAAAATAAAAAAATCGTATTTTTTCCACAAACATGATCAATTATTCCCCAATTTTTTTATTTTCCCAAGGGTAACAGGAGAAATTGAACCCCAAAAGTTGTTGTCCAATTTGTCCTGAGTACGCTGACACCCCATATGTGGGAGAAAACTACTGTATGGACACACGTCAGGGCTCGGAAGGGAAGTAGTGACGTTTTGGAATGCAGACTTTGATGGAATGGTCTGCGGGTGTCATGTTGCCTTTGGAGAGCCCCTAATGTACCTAAACAGTGGAAACACCCACAAATGACCCCATTTTGGAAACGAGAACCCCTAAGGAACTTATCTAGATGTGTGGTGAGCACTTTGAACCCCCAAGGGTTTCACAGAAGTTTATAATGCCCGGGCATGAAAATAAAAAAATCGTATTTTTTCCACAAACATGATCAATTAGTCCCCAATTTTTTCATTTTCCCAAGGGTAACAGGAGAAATTGGACCGTAAAAGTTGTTGTCCAATTTGTCCTGAGTACGCTGACACCCCATATGTGGGAGAAAACTACTGTATGGACACACGTCGGGGCTCGGAAGGGAAGCAGTGCCATTTTGGAATGCAGACTTTGATGGAATGGTCTGCGGGTGTCATGTGCGTTTGGAGAGCCCCTGATGTACCTAAACTATTGAAACTCCCAACAGGTGACCCCAATATTGGACACTAGACCCCCCCACGGAACTTATCTAGATGTGTGGTGAGCACTTTGAACCCCCAAGTGCTTCACAGAAGTTTATAACGCTCGGACGTGAAAATAAAAAAATCATTTTTTTCCAGAAAAATGATATTTTTGCCCCCAATTTTTTATTTTCCTAAGGGTAACAGGAGAAATTGGACCACAAAAATTGTTTTGCAATTTGTCCTGAGTAGGCTGATACCCTACATGTGAGGGTAAAACACTGTTTGGGCACATGGCAGAGCTTCGAAGGGAAGGAGCACCATATGACTTTTTCAACTCAGAATTGGCTGGAATTGAGATCAGATGCAATGTTGCATTTGGAGAGCCCCTGATGTGCCCAAACAGTGGAAACCCCCAATTCTAACTCCAACCCGAACCCCAACACACCCCTAACCCTAATCTCAGCCCTAACCCAAGCCCTAACCCTAGCCCTAACCCTAACCCTAGCCCTAACCCTAGCCCTAATGGAAAAATGGAAATAAATACATTTTTTTAATTTTATTATTTTTCCCTAACTAAGGGGGTGATAACAGGGGGTTTCATTTACTATTTATGGCGGTTTTTATTTTTGTCAGCTGTCGCACGCTAAAAGACGCTTTTTATTGTAAAAATAGTTTTTGCATCACCACATATTGAGAGCTATAATTTTTCCATATTTTGACCCACCGAGTCATGTGAGGTCTTATTTTTTGCAGGACGAGTTGATGTTTTTATTGGTACCATTTTCGGGCACGTGACATTTTTTGATCGCTTTTTATTGCGATTTTTGGGACGTAGAATGAACAAAAACCAGCGTTTCATGAATTTCTTTTGGGGGAGTGCGTTTACACCGTTCCGCGTGCGGTAAAATTGATAAAGCAGTTTTATTCTTCGGGTCAGTACGGTTACAGCGATACCTCATTTAGGTCGTTTTTTTATGTTTTGTCGGTTTTATGCAATGAAAACTATTTTATATAAAAAATAATTATTTTTGCATCGCTTTATTCTGCGAGCTATAACTTTTTTATTTTTTTGCTGATGATGCTGTGTGGCTTTTTTTTTGTGGGACAAGATGACGTTTTCAGCGGTACCATGGATATTTATATGCGTCTTTTTGATCGCGCGTTATTACACTTTTTGTTTGGCGGTATGATAATAAATCATTATTTTTTGCTTAGTTTTTTATTTTTATTTTTTAAGGGGTTAGCTAAAGGGGTTAACTAATGGGACAGTTTTATAGGGCGGGTCGTTACGGACGCGGCGATACCTAATATGTGTACTTTTATTGTTTTGGGTTTTTGTATTTTCAAAAAATGAATTTATTGGGGAATATTTTTTTTTTTTTGTTACTAATTTATTTGGCGATTTTTTTAAAATTATTTTTACACTTTTTTTAAATTTTTTTTTACTTTATTACATAGTCCCAGGTGGGACATCACTGTCCTGTGACAGATCGCTGATCTGTCACATCACAGATCACTGTGACAGATCATCAATCTGTCACAGGCAGTGCACAAGGCTTCCTCATGCATGCGCTTTGCAGGCACTGAGGAAGCCAGCTTCCTGCAGGCCCCCGAAGGCCCCCGCCGCCATCTTGGATCCGGGGGCCTGGAGGAAAGGAGTCCCCCGCAGCAGCGCTGCACATTGCACTGCCGTGGGGGGTTCAGGGAAGCACGGAGGGAGCCCCTTCCCTGCCGACGCTTCCCTTTAACCCCGGTACACCGCGATCATGTTTGATCACGGTGTGCAAGGGGTTAACGTGTCGGGGGCGGTCCGCGACCGCCCCTGACACATAGTGCCGGGTGTCAGCTGTGATAATCAGCTGACACCCGGCCGCGATCAGCGGCGCTCACCACGTGGGCGCCGCTGATCATGCTAGACGTACTATCCCGTCCATGGGCATAGGGGCCCGGGTCCCATGGATGGGATAGTACGTCTGATGTCAGGAAGGGGTTAAAACAGTAACAATGCAGCGGCATGACAAGAATCTGCATAACTAATCATTATAATGAACACTGTTGCAGACTTAAAAAGAAGCCTGCACACATGTTCCAGGGAAACCAGATGGTCCTAAAGTGTGTGGGGAGAGAGGCAGTGAGCGTACCTGTCGGTGTGAAGGACCTGAAGCACGTGACCACTTGGGGAGTGGTCGGGGCCAGACGACAAGTAGCGACGGTGACCAGCGTAGCTAGAGAGTAGTCAGGACGTGTCGACACTCTTACTGGGTGTTTAAATTTGGTTCCTATTCACAAATACAATTGTGTTTTCTTCTCTCTAGCGCGGTCAAGCTTTTTTCTTCTTAGAATTTCACTGGCCTGCAGCCATTGTTACCAGCACTGAGCTACTACCTGTTCTGAAGAAGGCCAATATAGGCCTAAACGTCAATTAGGCTAGTTTCAGACTAGCATTTTTGCCAGCAGCGCTCTGCGCCGCTAAGTCCTGCCCCCTCCGGTCATCTCCGCCTAGTATCGCACATTGCTGCTTGTGATCTGCACACCCTATCTTTAGCATAGGGTGCGCAGACCGTGCGCTAGTAGGATTTTGCGTGCGCTGCGCCCTTTTGACGGTGCGCCGAGCGCACCAAAATGCAACATGGTGCGTTCGGCATACGTCGGCGCACCGTCAAAAGGGTGCAGCGCATGCAAAATCCTACTAGTGCACGGTCAGCGCACCCTATGTTAAAGATAGGGTGTGCAGATCGCATGCAGCGATGTGCGATACTAGGCGGAGATGACCGGAGGGGGCGGGGCTTAGCGGCGCCGTGCGCTGCTGGCAAAAACGCTAGTCTGAAATTAGCCTTACATAGTGGATCACTTTTTGTATATGTGCAATAAAAAACCCATATGATTTCAGTATATAATATTGGAGTGCCAAATTCCTTTTTTTCCCAGTCATATATATTGCAGCTTTGAAAATTCTTTTGGTTGCCGAAGGAAACAGACAATAGTATGTCCACTCTATCAGACATGTAATCTATATGTTTAGTGCCCATATACCTGATGCCTGGACAGCTAACACTCCTGACCTCTCTATATGAATACATACCTGGCTCAGTTTAGCATTCAGGTGTTCTCAGTGGGGAGAGTAAACTTATTTACATTATTATGATGATTATTATTATTATACATTTTTATAGCGCTATTTATTCCATGGTGCTTTACATGTGAAAAGGGGCAAATATAGGCAAGTACAATAAACATGAGCAATACAAGACACACATAAGTACAGAAGGAGAGAGGACCCTGCCCGCAAGGGATCACAGTCTACAGGGTTGGGTGAGGATACACTAGGAGAGGGTAGAGCTGGTCGTGCGGTGGTTCAGTAGACTGAGGATCACTGCTGGTTATAGGCTTGTGGGAAGAGCTGGGTCTTCAGGTTCTTTTTGATGGTTTCCATGGTAGGCGAGAGTCTGATGTGTTGGGGTAGAGAATTCCAGAGTATGGGGGAAGCACAGGAGAAGTCTTGTATACGGTTGTGGGAAGAAGAGATAAGAGGAGAGTAGAGAAGGAGATCTTGAGAGGATTGAAGGTTGCGTGTGGGTAAGTACAGGGAGACCATGTCACAGATGTATGGAGGAGACAGGTTGTGGATGGCTTTGTATGTCATAGTTAGGGTTTTGAACTGAAGCTTCTGGACAATAGGAAGCCAATGAAGGGCTTGGCATAGGGGAGAGGCTAGGGAATAATGGGGAGAGAGGTGGATTAGTCAGGCAGCAGAATGTAGTATGGATTGGAGTGGTGCCAGAGTACATTACTATTAAAGAGTTCATTTTCACTTTTCTAAATTAAACCCCAAAATGGTTTCAAAATAGGAAAAAAAAATACCTACTGATACCTAGCAGATGCTCTCCTTACACTGCAGGGTCCCCCGCCGGTTTCTTCAGGAAGAAAAGAAGATAGAATTGCCACAGCCAATCAGTGACTAATGGTCACATGTCTGTCTCAAATGACAAACAGAGGAAGACTCCCAAAAGACAAACAGAGGAAGACTCCTTTTTTATTTTTACATAATTCTGAGAGCTTAGTTAATGATAATGATAATAATAATAATAATAATAATAATAATAATAATAATAATAAAAGGGGACAGACCCATCAGATTCACCAAAGCTCCAATTATTTTATGTAGAAAAAATATTGCTGAGTAAACCAACAATTGGAGAATTAAATAGAAAATAACCGCAACCAATAACAGCCCAGAAAAAAACATTAAAATATATTGTATTACTTCTATATAAAGCCGTTTACACTGAATGAAGGCTGCCAGTGCATCCATCTGGTAGCTATTAAACATGTACAAACTTGATGTGATACACAGACTACAAAGTAGACATTGTGCATGTCCTCAACCTAGCACCATGTTAATATGCAATAGTCACTAGCCCAGGCTGCACACCAGAACTTCATAGCCCGATACAGCACATAGCGAAGCCACAAAGGTCAGTCACCGGTTACGTGATGATGGTCGTGGACACAACTGGAACTAATGAAGCTCCATAACTTTGAGCTATGGATATCTGTGTGATTAAAAAATGTCGCCCCTTTGTCATGAATGGATGCCTTGCCGAAATCCAAATTTTCCAAAATACTTTCTTCAACAGTTTGCTGTGCTTTTAGAGAGTTTAACAATATTTGTCAGCAATGCTCAGAATAGGTCATGAAGGTATGATTGCCAGGGCCATGAAAATGGTTTTCCTTGGAAGATACAGCAATCATTATCTCTAGAATATGACAAATTTAAGATATGAACCTCTGGATGATTCCTTATATCTGTCTTCTTGCCAAATTGAGGTGTGCTAGTGCTATTTTTCTCTGGGTGCATATCCTGATGCAGATTTCAGCTTTCAGCAGAATCATTCTCCTGCAAAAGTCTGAGTGCTGAATGATTCTTTCAATGGTCCAAAAGAGGGATGTTCTTTAGCACCAAAGGAAAGTAGTTAAAACTTGGCCTTTAGTCACATAGGATAAAAAAAATGGGAGAAGATGAACATATTAAAATAGAAAACCTATTATGCTTAGGCGTTTCGTGTAGAAGAACCCATAATCATAGCTACGATTAAGGGCTAAGTTTTAACTACTCTTCTTTGATGCTGGTGAACATCTCCCTTTTGGACCATTGAGCGCTATTTAACGTGGAAGTCAGACCAGTGCATACTGTGTGCCACACCCAAACCACAGACTGTCCACCCTGGAAGTGTCCTACGATATTTATCTCTAAGACATAAGTGATGAGCTGAATTGACCCTTTTTTCTATTTTTTTTTTTTTTATTGAATGATTCTGCTGAAAGCAGAAATCTGCAACAATGCCAGGATCTGAGGAGGCAGAGAAAGAAGCAAGAATTATTTCCTTTTGAATTCCCAGTGTCATGCACTGCCCATTAAAGGCTTGCACTAGGCATAATACTACAATCACAGCCAAAAGTGTTGACACTCTTGAGATTGTTACAGAAAATGAAGTATTTCTCAAGCCTGCAAGACAACTTGAAATTCTTTGAAACTTGAATGGTGCTGCTAATACACCATACAGATTATCCTACATTGGAATCTTTCCTCAATTTTTTTCTCTACTGTCTACATCCAGGGAGATTGGCTACAGTGATATGGTTGTAAACATCTTGATTATGTTGTGCACCATGGACAAAGGAACATCAAGATCTCTGGTGATGGACTTGTAACCTTGAGATTGTTGATATTTTTCAACAATTTTGGTTCTCAAGTCCTCAAACAGTTCTTTTCTCCTCTTTCTGTCCTCTTTCTGTAATCCTTTCTTAGTGTGGCACACACAGACACACAATGCAAAGATTGAGTAAATTTCTCCCCTTCTTATCTGGTTTCTGGTGTGATTTTCATATTGCCCACACCTGTTACTCGCCACAGGTGAGTTTGAACGAGTATCACATGCTTGAAACAAAGTGTTTTACCCACAATTTTGGAAAGGTGTCAAATTGTCTCTTTAGAGAGGAAGAGGACTAGAACTCTCGTGCCACCTATCGGAAGTACAAATCCTAATCCTAAAAGGTGTCAACAGTTTTGTCAGGCCCATTTTTGGGGTTGTGTGAATTTATGTCCAATTTTCCCTTTTTCTGTATTTTTTGTGGTGTTCCAATAAACACAAAGGAAATACGTGTATAACAAAATATGTGTAATTGGAAACATTTTCTGGGAGAAATACTTCATTTTCTGGAACAATTTCAAAGGTGCCAACAATTTCAGCCATAACTGTATTTATACATTTTTCTTTCTAAAGAGTTCCTTTGCTGTTTTTTCACTAACAATATAGTTTAATATATATATATATATATATATATATAAGGTACTAGCAGGAATCCGGGATGCAGTGACGGGACGCAGGCAGAGCAAGGGTTAATAGGTTTATTTACAGGGAATACTCCATGCAGGGAGGTAAAGGGTTAAACAGGGGGCCAAACAGTACATAAAGACAAAGGATGATTTGAGGTGAAGAACAATGGTTCAAGTGTCGGCAGTTTGTTAGACCAGGAGTAAAGGGGGTTTTACACTAAGCGATATCGCTAGCAATATCGCTAAAACGTCACTGGTTTTGTGACGTTATAGCGATATTGCTAGCGATATCGCTATGTGTGATACTTACCAGCGACCGGCTCCCCCGCTGTCCATCGCTGATCGCGCAAGAATGTCCAGCTCCATTTCTCGTCGGGCGCTTCCTGCTGGGCTTCCTGCTGTGACGACGAGCGACGCGTGGACGCGGGTGGGAGGACGTCAGGATCGCTGTGTGTGAATGGTGAGTATCGTGTGCTGCGTCGCTGCTGCATCGCTGTGAGGTCTTTCTGTATGAAAGCTCACTAGCGATCATTTAGCGATGCACCAGCGATCCTGACCGGGTCGGATCGCTGGTCGGATCGCTGGTGCATCGCTAAATGTAAAAGGGCCTTAAGGCAGTTCCTGAATGGCAGCTCCTGCTGCAAACTCAATGGTACCGACAACGGCTGAGGCAGTGTCCTTAATAATGGGGTCCAGCACACAACAATACCCCGTCTTCTGGTGACAGTGGTCGCTCTCCGGTACATTCCACTGCCCCTAGTCCATATACTGTGGTGGCTAAACAAGGTGAGGGCCACAGTCCTGTACGAGCCCAAAGTGGCTCTGCAAGTATACAATGGTCAAGTCAACTCACAAGTGTCTGGGGCCGAGACACAGTCAGGGTGTAGGTGACAGTCTTGGTCCTGGTCTCTTTCAGGCGGCACACACACGATACTCGCAATCCTGAAGCATCTGGCACCTGGTTTTATGTCGGTCACGGGGCACACACTACCCATCTCTCTCTCTCTCTCTGGTCCCCTTGGTTAGCAGAGGGTGACAGCAGTTGCTGGTCTGTTTGGGGCTGGTGCTCCCCAGATGGAGCACTCCTCTCTCTTGCTGATGCAACACCTGGCTCGGCTCTACTCTGTCTGCATGGCTCTGTATGGTTCTGCTCTGCTAAAACGGCTCTGCATGGCTCTCTCTGCAGGCGATGGGGGCTCCTTCTATATGGCCCATCGTTACTCTCTGGTGGGGGAAGGAGAGTGCACTACTCACCGCTCTGCTCTTTGCCGGCGCCAGACTAAACCGCTTTGAGCACTTTTTCCTTTTATGTCCCAAACACTGCGGGCCTTTTCGTGGCTCTCCCAGCCCTTCTCCATCCTCTGGAGCAGGGGAAGGCTCACCCCACTCAGGCTTCCCCCCGGGAACAGAGGATGCAGCCTCCCCAGTTCCGGACCCGGCATACAGGTACCCGTGGTTCAGTCCATCTCCCTACATACATATATAATTTTTTATCTTCTAACAACCAACACAAGACGAATGGGTGACACTAGTATGGTAAGAGATTCAGCAGTGGGAATACTTTCAGGTTATGCATTTACAGTGCATAGAATTCCAACATTAAGCAAAAAAAAGTTTACTTGGGGGGGGGGGGGATCTCTGCATATTTCTTGACTATGTTAATCCAAACGTCTTGTAATTGTGTGAAGTTTCCCTATGCCCTGATCAGTAGTGTAGTATCACACAATAAACACTTTGTAGTCTGTGTATTCAGTGGGCTGGTGATATTTAATTGGTGCCAGATGGGGTGTATATTCTCATCGCTCTGCCCATCAGTTGTGGATGTGAAAGAGATTTGTTTGGTTCCTGCAGCTGAATGTCTCTTAATGACTTGCGTAGATTCAGGGAACGACGCTGGAAGGTAAAAAAAAAAAGTAAAAAAAATGACCTAGTACCAAAATCAAATTCACTATAGTTGGGTCAGACCAGGAAGAAAGTTTTACAATTTTATGTTCTGTTTAAGAAAACATTTATATTTTTGGTATCTGTGTTTTTTTGCATTCCTTTAATATAAATACCCTCTAAGTGTCCTTGAAATTCAAGAAACTCTCCAGCACCAAGACATCATTAAATGGCCCCATTACAAATTATCTGGGGGTTGGTTACTAATTAGACCTAATAACTCAACTGCTTTATCTAATTATACCATGCGCTTCTACATTTTAGAACGTGAAATGACAGACAATGGCTACTTTCAAAATCCATTGAGTAAACTTTTGATGGCTTTTGGCAGGCAACGCAGACTGACAAATAGTTTATTTCCTGCTCATTAATAATATCCTTGATGATTGTTTTCTAAATGCATTTAACCCATTGAGGGACGGGCTATCTGCACTTTGTTCTTTGGGCAAGGATGAATTAAATGGGCTTGTGGGGGTGGGGGTTAGTTTACTGACTAAGGAAATTACAAGCGGCACCATAAATATATGGAAATTCCTAGCAAGATGCACATCACACGTGTATTGAGGAGCATTTCCATTGGGAATCTACAAGAATATTAGTTTAATAATTAAAGTAACAGGAAATCCTTGCAT
Source organism: Dendrobates tinctorius (assembly GCF_039654945.1). NCBI lineage: Eukaryota > Metazoa > Chordata > Amphibia > Anura > Dendrobatidae > Dendrobates > Dendrobates tinctorius. The sequence goes on along the minus strand of NW_027361706.1, from coordinate 6,645,910 downwards.
GTGTTGCGACTGTCGAACAGCCATGAGGCATGCAACCACAGCGACTCGAACATAGTTTTCAAGCACGCCAAAGATACTCTATTAGTACACGAGCATGCTCGGATAACCCCTTATCCAAGCACGTTTGCGCATCACTAGAGTTTGTGTTATTATTTTATTGGGAGGAGGGGAGGAATATGGGGATTCAGAAAAGGTTGTCCAAGTAGTGGACAACCTCTTTAATAGGGGGTCAGCAATGACATTGCCAATTAGTAGCACTAGATTGTTGTTTTTTTTCCCCGGAGACAGATAATTTGCATAATCTGTGGGGGATTTATAAATATGGGCAAATCCAACATCATTATAGTAACATAGTTAGCAAGTAACATAGTTAGCATGGCCGAAAAAAGACATTTGTTCAGCCTATATTCCGTCAGAATAAATCCCCAGATCTACATCTTTCTAAAGAACCTAATAACCGTAAGATACAATATTGTTACGCTCCAGGAAGACATTCAGGCCTCTCTTGAACCCCTCGACTGAGTTCGCCATCACCACCTCCTCAGGCAAGGAATTCAAGATTATCTGCCTATTAAATTTACAATTTAAAAGAGGCAAAACGCGCGTCGGGGTAAGGGGACACTGCAACTGATACCTTTCTTGGTTCTGTGGTTAATCATTATAGGTAAAATTTGGTTTTGTGTATTGATAATATGCTTTTTGGCAGTCCATTCTCTATACCTCTTATCATTTTTTCTTTTGTTCAATTATCCGTGGAGGATTTTTTTGAATATTAGGGAAATCTGCATATATCAATAGTCTGTAGCTGAATTATTTTTGTTTAAGCTGTGTGCAATATAGATATGCTGCCTGGGTACAGTTGATACCTTTATTTTTCATAGAATCATAGAATCGTAGAGTTGGAAGGGACCTCCTGGGCCATCTGGTCCAACCCCCTGCTCAAAGCAGGATTCGCTAAATCATCCCAGTCAGATGTCTGTCCAGCCTCTGTTTGAAGACTTCCATTGAAGGAGAACTCACCACTTCTCGTGGCAGCCTGTTCCACTCATTGATCACTCTAACTGTAAAAAAGTTTTTTCTAATATCTAATCTGTGTCTCCTCCCATTCAGTTTCATCCCATTGCTTATAGTCTTTCCTTGTGCAAATGAGAATAAAGCTGATCCTTCTACAATGTGACAGCCCTTTAGATATTTGTAGACAGCTATTAAGTCTCCTCTCAGTCTTCTCTTTTGCAAACTAAACATTCCCAAATCCTGCAACCTTTCCTCATAAGACAGGGTTTGCAGACCGGTCACCATTCTGGTCGCTCTTTTCTGAACTTGCTCCAGTTTGTTGATGTCTTTTTTTAAATGTGGTGCCCAAAACTGGACACAATATTCCAGATGAGGTCTGACCAAAGAGGAGTAGAGGGAAATAATTACTTCACGTGATCTAGACTGTATGCTTCTGTTAATACATCCTAGAATTGCATTTGCCTTTTTTGCTGCTGCATCACACTGTTGACTCATATTCAGTCTGTGATCTATTAGTATACCCAAGTCTTTTTCACATGTGCTGTCACTTAGCCCTATTCCTCCCATTCTGTATATGCTTTTTTCATTTTTATTGCCCAGATGTAGTACTTTGCATTTCTCCCTGTTAAAAACCATTCTGTTAGTTGCTGCCCACTTCTCCAGTTTATTTAAATCTTTTTGAATCCTCTCTCTCTTCGCTAGTATTAGCTATCCCTCCCAGCTTTGTGTCATCAGCAAATTTAATCAGTTGATAAAGATGTTGAACAATACAGGGCCCAGGACAGAGCCCTGTGGTACCCCACTTGAGACATTCTTCCAACTGGATGTGCAGCCATTTACGACCACTCTTTGGGTCCGATCACTAAGCCAGTTATGAATCCACCTAACAGTTGCCTTGTCCATTCCATACTTAGTCATTTTTTCAATAAGGATTGTATGAGAGACTTTGTCAAATGCTTTGCTGAAGTCAAGATATACTATATCTACAGCATTTCCTTGATCCACCCAATCAGTGATACCGTCATAGAAGGAAATTAAGTTAGTCTGACATGACTTATTAGTTACAAACCCATGCTGACTCTGTTTAATCACTTCATTCTTATCCAGGTATTGACATACATGTTGTTTAATAATTTGTTCAAAGATCTTTCCTGGTATAGAAGTCAGACTCACCGGCCTATAGTTGCCTGGGTCCACCTTCTTCCCCTTTTTGAAGATAGGAACAACATTTGCTCTTCTCCAGTCTTCTGGCACTTCTCCTGTTCTCCAAGAATTTTCAAAGATTATGGAGAGGGGTTCAAAAATTTCTTCTGCTATCTCCTTCAGTACTCTGGGGTGTAATTCATCTGGACCTGGAGACTTGAATTCATTTAGGTTAGCTAAGTGATTCCTCACTATCTTTCTGTTTATAGCTATCCTGGATTCTTCTATTCCCTTAATAGGACAGTGAATAACAGTTGATGTTACATTTCCTTTCTGAGAGAAAACAGATGCAAAATAGGAATTTAAAAGTTCTGCCTTCTCAACATCCTGTCTTACCATTTCATCATTTTCATCTTGTAAAAATCCTATAGCATCTTTGACTTTTCTTTTACTTTTGACATATCCCCAAAATCCTTTATTATTGCTTTTGACATATCTTGCAAGCCTCAATTCATTTTCAGCTTTAAATAATCTGATTTGTGCCCTGCAGGTTCTGCAGACAGTATTATATTCTTCTTTAGATATGCCTCCCTCTTTCCATTTTATAAACATTTTTTTCTTCCTTTTTAGCATGTGCTTAAGTTCTGTGTTCATCCATCCTGGTTTCCTTAAATGCTTCCTATTCTTCCCTCTTTTCAGAATTGTTAACAACTGTGCTTTGAGAATTTCATTTTTCAAGATTTCCCATCCTTCCTGGACATTTTTGTCTTCAAGGATATCCAGCCATTGGATCCCTCCAATTCTCTTTCTGAATCCCTTAAAATCTGCCTTTCTAAAATCTAACCTTGACGTCTGAGTCTTCACAGGTCTTCCGCCTCTAGTTATCCAAAATTCTAAAATAGCATGGTCGCTACCTCCTAGGGTCCCAGCCACTTTTACCTCCTCAACCATTTCCTCCCTGTTTATAAGGATTAGATCCAAGGTAGCAGTTCCCCTTGTTTTCTCCCCTCCCTTTTGGAAGATAAAGTTGTCAGCAAGAGAGGATAAGAATTTCCTTGACCTGTTAGTTTTGCCTGAGAGAGATTCCCAACAAATGTCTGGATAGTTGAAATCTCCCATGACAACTATGTCATATTTTTTGGAGAACTTGGCCATTTGATGCATAAAGAGTTCATCCATATCTTCAGCTTGCACAGGCGGCCTGTAGTAAATGCCTACAATGGTGTCCTTTCCATTTTAACTGTATTCATAGGTAATCAAAGTATTGAGCATGTGTATTGTGAACACAGGCTACACATGGCATATTTATTGTACCTTTTAATTAGTTTTCCAAACATTATATAATTAGAATAACGATTGTAGCATTCACATCTTACTCTTTGATCCTTCTATATATTGGTAAATTATGATCTTTAGGGTTGAAAAACTGTTTTCATAGTCATCCGGTATATCTTAACAAAAATACAATTATTTCTAATTTTGTACTATAGCCACTAGGTTTCAACAAAAATGTTAGCGTATTGATTTGTTAATTGTGGTTCTGGAATGTCTTTAAAAGGTATTTTTCCAGTTAGCTTAACGTGTCCTTTAGCGGCTTTTTTTTTTTTTTTTTTTTTTTGTACGTTTTTAAATATGTTAAAGGTTATTGCAATTTTTAATATTTATGGTTCTTTGTTTTTTTTGGAGTAATAATAGAATAACCTTTTGCAGGGTTTTGATTAAGTTTACAGACTGGTATTTTTTCTTTTGTTCTCTTACATAGCGGTTTTAGTGTGCCCTTTTGGCCATATTTACACAGCAATAGATTACCGCTACTGCTATTGTGCCAACTGGTAAACTTGTCTTCGCTATATCTACATGTATTTTTCGTCAACCATAAAAAAGTGGCACACAGTACACTCATTTAGGAATTGGACAATGCTACAGAGAAATTTCACAGATTAGTCGCCGACATTCTCAGACTGACACCATGCCATGTGTTGGTTATAAAAATATGCACAGCCGGTATGAATGGATATCCTGCTAGCTTTACCTTAACAGTGTGTATGATTGATGGGGAGTTATGGCTCGGTGTGCACATCCCCGTGAGTTTACACAAGTATCTATGGCAATCAGTTTGAAGCCTAAATTATGTGCAGATTGAATGAAGTCTTGAAGTGTGAACAGCTCCTGAGTTGCTCTTTCTTCTTGGGATTTAAGAATACTTTTATCATTTTTTTTTTTACCACTCTTGACATTTCCTTTCTTTGAACTTGTAAGGTATTTAGGTCTATTACTTTCCTCTAACATTTCTTTTATTCTACATTAGATAATTTATTTCTCTACATTTTGTGATCAAACTCCAGGTGTATTCATATATACACTACTACTATTATTGCTGGCCATACACATTAGAAAAAAGTCAACCTAACCTGCTGATTTTGGCAAGATCGGCAAACGATCGCGCGTATTTGATCGCCTCCCGATTATCACAGAATATAGAGGAATGTGTAATACTTTAACATGCCTAATCCTTTGTTCCCAAAGTTCATTTGATGTTTCAGAGATTTCCGGCATTGAGTTATTCACCTTTCACTTTGGAAAAGGTGTCTGACGGTACCCCTATCCTCTTGGCTTAAAATATCCCAAGATACGTGGTAAGAGATTAGCAGCTTGTAGGGTTACTTTTTTTTAATATTGATATGACAAAAAAAAACATAGCCAACAATTAAAAAAAATACATGTAGTACAAACATTTGATTTTTCTTACGACAGAAGTGATTTCAGCCTCTCCCAAGTTCAAAAATACTTTAAGTTCAAGTTCCTCTTCAGCCGTTAACTACCGTATATTTTCTAACTCCCCATTTAAAATGGCCCAACAAAGACTAATAATTTTATGAATGGGCTGAGAAAAACCATTATCAAACGTATCAGACACCACCTATTTTGTGGAAGCAACAAAGGATCAGAGAACAAAAAAAATCCAACACGCCAGATCTCGGTGTTCCGGCATTGAAGAACATTAGGGAATATGGTGGCCGTCCGCATTGTTAGTGGATACTGGCAAAATGAACAGAATCCACTAACAACAATTTTATGTCTACGGTTAGCCTAATGGTTGATGGCGACACACTTCCCAATTTCTGTGAACATCTGTCCGACACCCTAGTAGTGTAAATACAAGACCTGTCACCTTCTCTATCTGTTTACTTATCATTAGGCTAAAAGCAACAGAAAACAAAAGAAAAATGTCTCCCGACAGAGGGATTCAGAGCATTTTACAAGAAATGTCGTTATAGAAGAATGCAAGGTTATTGATTATAGGTAAATGTAAAATATATAATATCTCGACTCTAAGTACTTATATTGTTGTACGTAGTTAATACATTACGAAGAAGGCCATACACTTGAGAGACATGCTAAGGAAACCATCATTACCCACTGGGGAGCTTACTCCACAGAATGTTACTATTACATTCAGTATACAATCAGAGCATATGACCCCAGAAGGAGGCTTAGAACAATGTATCATAAATTATGAAAAAGGGGGTTTCAATCCAGAAAAAATAATTAAAACAATGAATTAAAAATGAATTTAAAAATTCTTTATTGTTCCTTTAAAAAAATGAAAAAAATAAAGAAAACTGAAAAATATCAGCTGACCCTTTCAAGGAACAATTGACATGGAAGCCTGCGATCAATGCCACTGCTCACTGCCCAGGGAAAGCAGTAGAATGAAGGATCCAGCTTCCTATCCAGATTTGTGTAAAACAGATTCCTTGAATACCAAAAAGTTAAAATGTGACAAAAAAAATCACACCAACAATCTATGGTGTAAGGGGGGGACTTGGGAGTCCGATCACCAGATGTGTTTCAAACGCTAACTGCGCTCTTAAACCAAGTTTGGTGGGTTCAGCCAACTTTGATGTGTATTAGGTATCTTAGGTTAGATATATGTTGCGTCTGTCAAGGGTTTACCACGACAGAGATGAGCCAGAAGACTGCAGCATCTGATTTCTTCTACTCCTACACTGTTTAGAAGCACGTCTTCTTCATATTAAATGAAGCAGGTTTCTTTTTGCAGTGCAGGGGTTAATCGGCTCAGTTGAGAGCTCCCTGATTGTATTACCTTGTTACTCTGGTGTATTGTTGTAAAGTACTACTCCCCTCTTCCCTGGGTAGGGGAAAGGTACAGGCTGAAGGTAGATTCAGGAGTTAAGGCTAGGTAGGTGGCCCCAGCATCTTCACCATCAGAAGTAGTCCGGCGAACCATACGAGCTAGGGCGCCCCTAGCTTTAGGGACAGGGAAGGAGCCCCTAGTACTGGGACACCCAACACCAGGGTCGTGACAGTGTCTGTGTACTTCACCTACTGTATACGTCGGTAGCTTTTCCAGATGTATACTATAATGATACCATAGACCCTCCATTCACCAGCAAAGGCCAAAATTGTGTTCTTTTGGACTTGATCTGACAGGCATGCATCTGCATATCATTTGTTTTACTGTATATGAAAGTGCAGTATACTGCACTTTCCTATGCAAAGGGATAATGCCAAGAAACGTTCTCCATATGGTATACATTTTTTTACATTTTTCTCTACAGTAGGTTCCTATGATGAATGGATGAGAAGTGAACAGATCTTTTGCTGGCTTCACCAAGTTTTTCCCCCAAAAGATTTGATTCGTAGCACTCTTAATATGGGAAAGCTTGTTATTGCTCAGAAAACACACATGGCAGAGAGGAGAGAAAAAGCGAGAGAATCCCGTTGACAATAAGATCTTACAGTCTACAGGAGATAGACAAAGAAAGGACCCTGCGGACAATAAGACCTTGTACTCTATAGGATAGAGAGAACCCTATTGACCATAAGAGCTTATACACTACAGAAGAGAGAGGACCCTGCTAACCATAAAAGCACAAACAGAAAAGAGAGGACCCCGCTAACCAAAAGAGAGGACTCCGCTAACCATAAGAGCCTATACTCTACAGGAGAGGGAGGACCCCACTAACCATAAGATCTTACAGTCTACAGGAGATAGACAAAGAAAGGACCCTGCTGACAGTAAGACCTTGTACTCTATAGGATAGAGAGAATCCTATTAACCATAAGAGCTTACACACTACAGAAGAGAGAGAGGACTCCGCTAACCATAAGAGTACAAACAGAAGAAAGAGGACTCCGGAAACCATAAGCGCACAAGCAGAAGAGAGAGGACCCCGCTAACCATAAGAGCACAAACAGAAGAGAGAGGACCTAGCTAACCATAAGAGCTTACACTCTACAAGAAAGAGGATCCCACTGTCCATCAGAGTCTACACTCTACAGGAGAGGGAGGACCATGCTGACAATAAGAACTTGTACTCTATAGGATAGAGAGAACCCTATTGACCATAAGAGCTTATACACTACAGAAGAGAGAGCGGATCCCGCTAACCATAAGAGCACAAACAGAAGAGACAGGATCCTGCTAACCATAAGAGCTTACACTCTACAGGAAAGAGAGGACCCCACTGTCCATAAGAGTCTACAATCTACAGGAGAGGGAGGATCCTGCTGACAATAAGAACTTGTACTCTATAGGATAGAGAGAACCCTATTGACCATAAGAGCTTATACACTACAGAAGAGAGAGAGGACCCCGCTAACCATAAGAGCACAAACAGAAGAGACAGGATCCTGCTAACCATAAGAGCTTACACTCTACAGGAAAGAGAGGACCCCACTGTCCATAAGAGTTTACAATCTACAGGAGAGGGAGGACCCTGCTGGCAGTAAGATCTTACACATCACAGAAGAGAAAAAAGGACCCACTGACGATAAAAGCTTACATTTTACAAAAGAGAGAGAGAGGGCGATCCACACTGACCATGAAAGCTTATATTCTATAGAAGAGAAAGACCTATCAGTGAATTTGCCTGATTGGTGGTCTTCTAGAAGCAGTTGATCTGTGATGCTCCAGGTATTGACCACCACTGTACAAGGTATGATAATCCATTAGCTGTAATAGCAGCTGGGCAAGCACGCATGGCCATGCAAAAAGAAATTGGCCCACTCTCTGATGCTTCAGCAGTGTGGAAAGTGGGGTTGAGCAAGTTGTTTTTTGCTAACCGGGAATTCAATCTTAGTGTTCAAATTTGCGTGAAACTATGAATATCAGGAATTCGACTCAAACTTGATCCTCAGAAAATTGATTGGCTCATCTCTACTAGGCATCCATCCTGGCTGGGCCCAACAGTGGCCACTGATTCAGTGTATACTTAGCTAGGTCAACTTTTTTTTTTTTTTTTTAATGATATAACACAACACAAGTGGTCTTGTGTGTCTTCACTTGATTTTGCCACCCACCACTATCTAAGACCCACAGTCCCAACTTTGGCCCCATCCAAAGTCTAATGAAATAAAAAGGTGACTTTAGTTTAGTTTAGGGTAGAGTTAACTTTTATGTATATTATGTTTTGCAGAATTAAAACATCAAAGACATTCATACATAAGAAATATTTAATTGGATTTTCTGTGCTTCATTTAAGAAGATTTGTATTTCTTTTTCAATGAATGAGACTCCTTTTCTTAAAATTAAAAAAAAAAAAAATCTGTTTATTTTCCACATGACCAACACGACTTCAGGCTACAAAGAGAACAAATGACTGTTTTTGCTTCTAAGCACCTATTAATATTTTCTCCCTTCAGCTGTCCTTCAGCCCCCATGGGTCTTTGAAGCATTTTACTCAGCAAATTAATGTTTAACAATTAAATCAAGCTGAGGGAGATTTCGAGAGCTCGGCACAATTACCGTTTGGGTAATACAACAGACCTTTTAATTTGAATGGGAAACTTCTCTTAAAGGGAAGTATGAGACCCAAACGCTAATTAAATAATGTTCTGCAACTGAGAAAACAAAAGTTGCGAATATGAAAACATGATGCCATGCTCTAAAGCACAAGTGTACCATGCAACTTGTAGAACAGCACACAATTCTAGTCGTTGGCGATTGTTAATATGGACCTGGTGTGCATAAAATGTGTTACCCCATATCACAATTCTGTAGACATATTTTAATTTTTATTCTTTTTGGTTTGAATGTTGAACCTGAAGAATATGAAGAATGTATATCTAGATATGAAGCTGAAGGAGGTGCAGTAGCACACCAATATTCTAAATTGAACATCGGGAGTGAAGGACCTATTACCGATTTTGCACTAGAACCTAGGAACCTAAAAGGAACTTGTCAGGTATCTGGAGCTTCAGAAACTCTACTCAGATTCTCAATCCTAACTCTTCTCTTCTATATTTGAAGTCTCGCACATGCGAGTGATGTCTCTGCTTCCTAGGCATAGAAGAAAAGGCGAAGAGAGTCCGGAATATGCTAATCACATCCAGAGGATTGTGATTGCAGCATTTAAAACCGGACTTCTCTCAGTGAAGAAATGCCCCCCTGATCTAGCCAGAAAGATTTGTATATGTCAAGAACAGCATTATTTTTTTTTTTTCATCCGCTAAGGACTTCAATTGTTTGGGGCATCAGAGATATTATTGGAAACCAAGATTCACGTCTTGAGTTGTACTGGATGTAGTTTCTGAAATAGGTTTCTATTTCTTGGTCTTTAATAGTAATAAATTTCTACAGCCATATTGAAAAGCAAAAGTGTGTACAAAAAGATATTCCCCTATCTTGGCCATACTTATTGTAGACAAAAAAAAGGTATTAAAATAATTTTATAGAGGGTGTAGGGGAACATTAGCAGAAGAGGAGTACTTATTAAGGGTGTAGCCACGTTAAAGCCAAAGAACGTGATATACATTCAAAAGCATTAACTTATCAATAAGTGATCTAGCCTACCAGTAGTAAAACATTATAACTTAGAGGTATTGTAACTTGGAGGTGTGCTCAACCTATGAAACTGCTTTAATCAGTATCCATAACATAGCATTAAAATAAGCAAGTTTACAATAAACTTGCTTTTTCTATCAGTTCAGCTGTCATTATCCTGCAATGAGAGCTTTTCTCTTGCACAGTGTACAGCTCATTTCCATGGAGCTCAGCCTCCAGTGCCTGGCTAAGGTTACACAGTATATACATTTTAAGAGAGAAGTTAACTCCTAACATACCAGTTGGCCATCTTTTGAGCTCATTGACTTCTATAGAGTAATAAGTAGCATGTCAGGAGGTGAGAGAGGTGAGCAGGTATTACTGGAATCACAATCAAACTCCACCACTATCGATACTCATTATCACTGTTCTCATAGTCCGGAGCTGTTTGCTTGTTCAAATACAGTGTTATCTTTATATGCAAATACAGAGATAATAGTGCAGATTCATAACAAACCACTGATAGCTAAATGTGTTGCGGCTGAACTTGTCCTGAGCTTTATAGTTCTACTAATAATACTACAGCTCTGCTACTCACCAGAACTGTCACGCAAGGAGTAGCATCCACCCTGTCAGAAACCAGGATTTAAGGAGAGTACATCCTGGGAAGCAAAAGGGAAGAAAAAAGGCCAGAAAAAGCCATACACTTGACAAATGCTATTGAGAACTCTATTAGAAGTGGAAAGGAAGAACAAAGACAAAAAACCTAAATAATAAAAATATTGGAGAAAGAGAAAGCAAACACAAACTAAAGTATTTCTATACAGATGCACAAAGCATGGGCAACAAACAAGGAGAATTGGAACTACTAACGCAGGAAAATAAATATGATGTCATTGGAATCACTGAAACTTGGTGGGACAATACACATGACTGGAATACAAGGCTAGAAGGATACAACTTATTTGCGAGAAACAGACTTGATAAATGAGGAGGAGGTGTCGCATTGTATGTTAGAAACGCGTATATCTGCACAGAGATTGAATCTTCAAAGACTGGAAGTTCTGTGGAAACTGTTTGGGTAAGAGAACAAGGACAGAACAATGGAAATGACACCATTGTAGGCATTTACTACAGGCCGCCTGTGCAAGCTGAAGATATGGATGAACTCTTTATGCATCAAATGGCCAAGATCTCCAAAAAATATGACATAGTGGTCATGGGAGATTTCAACTATCCAGACATTTGATGGGAATCTCTCTCAGGCAAAACTAACAGGTCAAGCAAATTCTTATCCTCTCTTGCTGACAACTTTATTTTCTAAAAGGTAGGGGAGAAAACAAGGGAATCTGCTACCTTGGATCAAATCCTTATGAACAGGGAGGAAATGGTTGAGGAGGTAAGAGTGGCTGGGACCCTAGGAGGTAGCGACCATTCTATTTCAGAATTTTGGATAACTAGAGGAGGAAGACCTGAGAAGACTCAAACTTCAAGGTTAGATTTCAGAAAGGCAGATTTTAAGGGACTCAAAAAGAGAATCAGAGGGATCCAATGGCTGGATGTCTTTAAGGACAAAATTGTTCAGGAAGGAGGGGAAATTTTGAAAAATGAGATTCACATGTTGAGAAGGCCGAACTTTTAAATTCCTATTTTGCATCTGTTTTCTCTCAGAAAGGAAATGTAACATCAACTGATCTTCACTGTCCTATTAAAGGAATAGAAGAATCCAGGATATCTATAAACAGAAAGATAGTGAGGAAACACTTAGCTAACACAAATGAATTCAAGTCTCCAGGTCCAGATGAATTACACCCCAGAGTACTGAAAGAGATAGCAGAATAAATTTTTGAACAACTCTCCATAATCTTGAAATTTCTTGGAGATCAGAAGTCCCAGAAGACTGGAGAAGAGCAAATGTTTCTCCTATCTTCAAAAAGGGGAAGAAGGTGGACCCAGGGAACCTAAGGCCAGTGAGTCTGACTTCCATAACAGGAAAGATCTTTGAACAAATTATTAAATAACATGTATGTACATACCTGGATAAGAATGAAGTGATTAACCAGAGTCAGCATGGGTGTGATGATTCCTGGAGTGGACTCTCTGGGTTGTGGCACCAACCCACCCAGGGCAAGTTGACCTATGAGGACCACCCCCTATACAGGGAGCATCAGGGGCAAGCCCAGGGGGGTAAGGTACCACGACTGCTGGAACCAGGTGGCCAGCTCACAGGAGACACAAATGAGTGTCTGCAGGATACAGCTGGAAGTGTGAAGAAAGTAGGAGTGTGTAAAATGTGAACATAGGGGTACACAGAGTACAGGACAATACAGGTCGGGAGCACGGAAGGTTCAGGACAGTACAAGGCGTGAACACGGGAGTGCGCTAGATACAGGTTAGTGCAAGGTGAATACATGGGAGTACATATGGCATGCACTGACAAGCACGCCCTGGTGCGGGCAAAGCAGGGCGTGTGCAAGAGAGCACGCTAGAGCACCAGGTTAAACAGAGCATGTGCTGGGAAGCAAACCAAAGTACAGGGTTTAGACAGCGCACGCTGGGAAGCACGCCTGAGTACAGGGTTAGACAGAGTGCATGCTGGGTAGCACGGCTGTGAGCAAGGCAAGGCAGAAGGTGTGCTAAGAAGCATGACAGGTCACAAGGCAGGAGCTGAGCATGTGCAAAGGAGCATGACAAAGCACAGAGCAGAGTGTAGGAACGGAGCATGTGATAGGAAGCACGGAAAGGCAGAGTACAGGCATGGAGCACAAGGTAGGGGACCCGAGTACAGTGCGCATCCAAGCATGGACCAAACAGACCAAGCCAGGAAGCACAACAATAATCAGGTACCTCCGATAGGAAGAGGCAGCCTGATATTGGACATGGGCGCTGACACTTCCGGGTTCAGGTCCTCCAGGACCATAGAGGTGACCAGACTGGAGACAGAGCCGAGCAGAGCGCACGTGCACACTAGAGTACCCAGGGACTATGTATGAGAGGTGCGCGTACACACCCGACGGGAACACCGGAGCGACTGCGGCACTGGAAGTAGTGACATCGGGCACGGGGTCCTGGCCCCAGGTGAGAGCGGCGTGAAAGGTGGCGTGACAATGGGTTTGTAACGAATAAGTCATGTCCGACTAACTTAACTTCCCTCTATGACGGAATCACTGAGTGGGTGGATCAGGGTAATGCTGTAGATATAGTATGTCTTCACTTCAGCAAAGCTTTTGACAAAATATCTCACACCATCCTTATTGAAAAAATGACTAAGTGTGGAATGGACAAGGCAACTGTTAGGTGGATTCATAACTGGCTTAGGGATCAGACCCAAATAGTGGTTGAAAATGGCTGCACATCCTGTTGGAATAATGTCTCAAGTGGGGGTATCACAGGGCTCTGTCCTGGGCCCTGTATTGTTCACCATCTTTATCAATGATTTAGATGAAGAAATTGAGAGTACACTGATTAAACTTGCTGATAACACAAAGCTAGGAGGGATAGCTAATACTAGAGAAGAGATAGAGAGGATTCAAGAAAATATAAATAAACTGGAGCAGTGGGCAGCAACCAACAGAATGGTTTTTAACAGGCAAAAATGCAAAGTACTACATCTGGACAATAAAAATGAAAAAACATACAGAATGGGAGGAATAGGGCTAAGCAACTTCACATGTGAAAAATACTTCGGTATACTAATAGATCATAAACTAAACATGAGTGAACAGTGTGATGCAGCAGCAAAAGGCAAATAGGATGTATTAACATAAGCATACAGTCTAGACCACTTGAAGTCATTGTCGCCCTCTTCTCTTTGGTCAGACCTTATCTGGTGTCCAGTTTTGGGCAACACATTTTAAAAAAGACATTAACAAACTGGAGCAAGTTCAGAAAATGATGACCGGTCTGCAAACCATGTCCTATGAGGAACGGTTACAGGATTTGGGAATGTTTAGCTTGCAAAAAAGAAGACTGAGAGGAGACTTAATAGCTGTCTACAAATATCTCAAGGGCTGTCACATTGTAGAAGGATCATCTTTATTCTCTTTTGCACAAGGAAAGACTAGAATCAATGGAATGAAACTGAATGGGAGGAGACACAGATGAGATATTAGAAAAAACTTTGAGACAGTGAGGGTGATCGATGAGTGGAACAGGCTGCCACGAGAGGTGGTGAGTTCTCCTTCAATAGAAGTCTTCAAACAGAGGCTGGACAGACATCTGTCTGGGATGGTTTAGTGAATCCTGCTTTGAGCAGGGGGTTGGACCAGATGGCCCAGGAGGTCCCTTCCACCTCTACCATTCTATGATACTGCGGAGTTGTGAGCTGCTCAAGAGACAATGTGATAAAACCCCTTTAACTCTACCTTGTCTACCGACTGCTCCAGGTATGGGTTGTGGTTTCCCATTAAGTGTGAACAAAGACTTAAATTATTACTATGGTATATAAAGTAGTTATTTTAATCAGATTTTACATATTTTAGGAGGCTGGGTGCTCAGTATTTAGCATTGGTGTCTTGCAAAATGTGTGTTTTATGTTTCTCATGCATATGTCGAAGAATGAATTTCAACAGTAAACATTTGTCAGGTAACATTTAATAAAGAAAAATAATCTTAGCAAAAAAAATACACCCTCATCATTTGGAAACAAGACAGTAGTGATGCATAAGCAAATGTTACTCTGAAAGATCTCTCATCTTTCTATAATGAATGTCATTTCAGCCACTATTCACTTGGTGTAATTATACATTTCTGGACGTCTTGACCTACTATAATGACCAATATTGACTACAAGTGGGTCTGCCTGGCTGTGTCAGCAGAACCAATGTTTACCAGACTATTGTTCATCAACAGTTCATCAGTTGTGTAATGTGTGTAGTTACCCCAAGATTTGAAGCCAACCAAAGGTATCATCTGCGCGGAATTTGTATGTTCTCCTTATTTTTGCACGAGTTTCCTCCAAGACTTCAGGTTCCCATATACTCCAAATACATATTAAAATATTTCTATGAAACTAGCTGAATTGTGTATGTGTATTATTGAAATGACCATACAATAGAGATTTCAGACAGCTACTTTTTAAATGAATTGTGGTCCATAGTAAGTCTATGAAGAATGTCAACAATATCGACAATTCTAGAAATAAAAATTAGAAATTGCCTACAATAGGGATACTGATTTCTACTTTAAACTGTGACATTGTCTGGGTTTATACTCTGGGGTGTGTAAATGTCTTTGACAATACTTGGAAAATTGGTAATTCCCAATGACTGTACCCAACAATGGCTAAACAATCCAATATGTTCAATTAGCATTTGCCAGCTCTCTGCCAACTAGGAAAAATCAGTCTAAATGAGCCTTTCCGCCTCCCGAAACTGTAAGTGCATGTCATGACTTGTCCATATTTCAGCATTTATGCCAACCAAGTATTTTTTTTTATTATTTAATGGTCTTTCTCAAACCATTTTGACTAGATTGATCTTGCACAAGCCTAGATAGGTCCACCAGGTTCTTCTCCGCGGTTATCTTGATAGTATAAAGCTATTGGATTTCTGATCATCCGATTTGCCTTGTTTTTTGTATTCTTCTGACCATGATGTCCTTCTCCAGTGATTGCTTTTTGTATGATGTGTCAAAAGTAGGGAAGTCATAGCTTGGTGATCCTTACTCGAAATGACATGTCTGGCTTGATTTGTTCCAAAATTGTTTTGTCTGTTCTTCTTGCCATCCATGATATAGATAACATCCATCACCAACACCATACTTTTGAAGGCATTGATTCTTCTTTTGCCTTGTTTATTTGTTGTCCAGGTACCATCCAAGTATAGAGTTAATAGGGTTAATTTTCCATTAGCACTCTGTCTCTTACCAATATATGCATCAATTGCCCGCAAAACCTAACATTGCATTTAAAGCTTATTAAGATGAATCTCTAAATTTATGTCTTGTGGCCATTTACCAACTGATCTTTCACCTTGAAAACAATGAAAGGGGTTAACAGAATATTTACAGGGTTAATGGCAGCTTTGAGCTATTTCGGGAGTGGTCTATGCCATCTTGACCCAAAGGTTGCATCAATATATACAACTATTAGCTCAAAACAATGCCTGCTCTGTCCCCAGTAAACCACAATTTAAAGGGTCTCCTTTGTAAGATTTCATAAGTAGTATTGTTTCCCTACCACTACACATAATACAACAGACTCCAATAACAATTTGCAGACACAGGATGTAATGAGTCACGGGATGTGTAATTTACGTGGAAAATTTCACTGGATCTTCCACTTAAATTTTTCCTGTATCCAAATTATGTAATTGCTTGAAAAAGAAAACGAGACTTAATGAACATGTTCCTCATCAATTCCATGGACTGATCCCGAAACCTCTCTAAACTAACAAAACCATGATGTAGACAATATGGAGTTCACTCACTCTTTTCAATCAAGAACATTTTCCACCTTATTAAAACTTCAAACCTCGACCTTTCAAGCCAGAGTCAAGAACTACTGTAAAAATTTTAAGAGAAGGAGAATAGAGGTTTCATTTAATGTAAAACCAAGTCAACAAAGCCATTCCATTGTACAAAGTGGTGTAAAAAGTTTATCAAGCCCAGCTGGAACGCATTATATTTTTTATTACAGAATCCTGTATAATTAGCAACAGTGCATTCCTAAAAAAAAAAATGGAAATATGAAGTCGAGCTGGGACAAATTAATTGTTGCAGTGGTCTCTCATTTGAACATAAAAAGAGTTCCCTGAAGGAAATAATTAAACCTCTCTAAACCTGCAGTACATAAACTAAGCAAGAAAAATCTCCATTATTTGCTTTAGAAAAATGAGAATTTTAGGCTGTTTTTAAAATAAGACCCTGGCCAAAAACGTAATATTACTTTTTTTCAGATTAGTGATCTATTGGTTGGGCTGGTTTCACACAGTTGTATTACAACAAGATTTTAACATATATAACATGGCTGGAACACACAAGGTTTTACTAAGCAAAAACTAGACCACCATATATTTTCCAGTACGTTAATTACGGTCTTTGTGATTAAGAAGTTGATTGCCAAGTCTACTATTCTATTATATTCTATATATGCTGTCTGATAGGAGAAACAACTTCTCATCTCTATGTGGGGCACTTTGGAGAAATGGCTGTATCACCGGTTCCACGCTTGATCAATTATGTACTGCAAGACAATTCAAGCCGAAGACGTAAAACAGAATATACAAAAATCATCAGAAGTAATTTACATGATATCGGGTTATGAGCCACAGGTCCACTAGGATACTTGTATTCTCTTGACTAGAGATGACCAAATTTGTTGGGATTTTGTCCCCAAATCTGATTTTGACCTATTCATGCCATATTTGAACACTATTTGGGTCGAATGTTTGTCTTATGATCGTTTCCGAACATATTCTGTAATTCCTACTCCCATTGACGCTAATGACGTTCGGATATGTTTGACGAATATTGCAAAAACAATATTCGATTCTGATCGTATTCTGAACCGAATCCTTACAAATTTGCTCATCTCTACTCTTGACCTCACTGCTTTCAAAAGCTAACACGGTGCACAGCAAGACAGCAATGAAAGTTAGAATGGACAGCTATTCTCTTCAACAATGAATCCCGCTTTTGTTTTGGATGCAATGAGATATTGAGATTGGTCTGGAGACAATGTGGGTTAGGGCTCATACCCACTTGTTAGAGACTCGCACAATTCTCGTGCGAATCTCTCGCATGAAAACCTGGCACTGCCGCAGGCACTGGGACCGGAGAGTGTGGCTGCATAGAAATACATGTATCAGCACACTCCAGTCCAAGTGCCGGTGGCAGTGCTGGGTTTTCATGTGAGAGACTCGCATGAGAATTGTGCGAGTCTCTCGCAAGTGAGTATGAGCCCTAGTGCCGTAGAGATCTTCATCTGGGCAGTGTCAAAAGTCTTCACGTGGAAAAGGCACACAGGTTCTGCTCTTTGGATTATGTTGTGGGGTGTCATAATGTACAATAGCCAAGCCCCTCTAATCTTCATTCCAAGTGCACAAATAGCTCAGCATTACATTGATTTGGTTGTGAAATCAGTGGTACACCCATTTCTCCAAAGCATTCTGAGAGTCATCTTTCAACACAACAACGCTAGGTCACATATTGCTCATGCTACTGTAATCAGCTTGTGTGGACTAATCATGCTGTCATACCCTGCAGCGTCTCCGGACTTGTCTCCCACCAAGCACAACTGAAACGTCATTGGTTGGCACTTCCAAAAGAAGCTGCTAACAGTGGATGTTGATGACTTATGTTCCCAAGTGCATTCATTAAGGCAGAACGTTCCTAAAGCTACTTTCAGACTTGCGTTATGAGGCGCAGCGCAGGGCTGCCACTAAGCTCCACCCCTGGCCGTGCCTCCTCCGGTCAGCAACTCCTATGGGCGCATGACGCTGCATGTGACCAGCGTACCCTATATTTAGCATTGAGTACGCTTGGCCGTGCGCTGGTATGATTTTGCCGGCGCTGCGCCGACATGCGCCAAACACACAGTGTTGCATTTTTGTGCACTCGGCGCAGTGCCAAAAGGGCGCACGTGCTGGCAAAATCATACCAGCGCACGGCAAGCGTACCCAACGCTTAAATATAGGGTACGCTGGTCGCATGCAGCATCATGCACCCATAGGAGGAGCTGACCAGAGGAGGCGTGGCTGGGGGTGGAGCTTAGCGGCAGCCCTGCGCTGCGCTTTATAACGCAAGTCTGAAAGTAGCCTTAGACAACTATTGCTAACCGTATTGATAGCCGTCAAGGAGTGTAAGCGCATGTATTCCTGCGTATAGCATTCCTACTGGGGAACAGATAGGGCAATCTGTCACAAAGACAGGGATCGTCGAATGGTGTGCTGCCTACCTGGCGCTCGAGTCCGACACATCGCTGATCGGGTTGACAGATTACTGGGAGGGGCTGGTGAGGATCCAGCGGTCATGGTGCACATTGGCACAAATGACAAAGTTAGAGGTAGGTGGAAGGTCCTTAAAGATGATTTCAGGGAATTACGCTGTAAGCTTAAAGCAAGGACCTCCAAGGTGGTATTTTTGGAAATACTTCCTGTACCACGTTCCACGCCAGAGAGGCAACGGGAGATTAGGGAGGTTAATAAGTGGCTCAGGAACTGGTGTAGGAAGGAGGGGTTTGGGTTCCTGCAGAACTGGGCCGACTTCTCAGTTGGCTACAGGTTCTACGCTAGGGACGGGCTGCACCTTAATGGGGAGGGTGCAGCTGTGCTGGGGGAGAAAATGGCTAGAAGGTTGGAGGAGTGTTTAAACTAGGGACGGGGGGAGGGTATTCCTTTTATAGGAGGGGAAGACAGTGCAGATAGAGACATGGGCACAAATAATGACATTGGGGGTGGGGGTGGCATGGGGGTGGGGTTAGAACAGTTAATAATTTAAGAAAGAATAGAGGTACAGAGAGATACATAAAGTGCATGTATACTAATGCCAGAAGCCTCGCCAACAAAATGGAGGAATTGGAGTTAATGTTGTTGGAACATAATTATGACATGGTGGGGATATCTGAGACATGGCTGGAAGAGAGCCACGACTGGGTGGTTAATTTACAGGGCTATAGTCTGTTCAGAAATGACCGTACAAATAAGCGAGGGGGAGTCGTGTGTTTATATGTAAAATCATCCTTAAAACCCATCCCGCGTGATAATATATATGAATCTAATGAAAATGTAGAGTCCCTGTGGGTAGAGATAAGGGGAGGGGGGAAAAATAATAAATTACTGATAGGGATTTGTTATAAGTCTCCAAAAATAATGGAAGCAACAGAGAATATCCTCATAAAGCAAATAGATGAAGCTGCGACTCAAGGAGAAGTCATTATTATGGGGGACTTCAACTACCCTGAAATACATTGGGGAACCGAAACCTGCAGTTCCAGCAAAGGTAATAGGTTTTTGACAACTATGAGAGACAATTACCTTTCACAACTGGATCAGGACCCAACAAGAGGGGGGGCACTGCTAGACCTAATATTAACCAACAGGCCAGACCACATATCAAATGTAAGGGTTGGGGGTCACTTGGGTAATAGTGATCACAAGATAATAAGTTTTCATGTATCCTTTAATAAGATGTGTAGTAGAGGGGTTACAAGGACACTAAACTTCAGGAAGGCAAATTTCCAACTGATGAGAGATGATCTTGGTGCAATTAACTGGAACGATATCCTGAGACATAAAAATACACAAAGAAAATGGGAGACGTTTATTAGCATCCTGAATAGGAGCTGTGCACAATATATACCGTATGGGAATAAACATGCTAGAAATAGGAGGAAACCACTATGGCTAAATAGAGCTGTAAGGGGTGCAATAAGAGATAAAAATAAAGCATTTAGAGAATTAAAGCAAGTAGGTAGTGATGAGGCATTAACTAAATACAGAAGATTAAATAAATTCTGTAAAAAGCAAATCAAGACAGCAAAGATTGAGACAGATAGACTCATTGCCAGAGAAAGTAAAAATAATCCCAAAATATTCTTTAACTACATAAATAGTAAGAAGCTAAAAAATGATACTGTTGGTCCCCTTAAAAATAGTCTGGGTGAAATGGTGGATGAGGATGAGGAAAAAGCCAATATGCTAAATGACTTTTTTTTCAACAGTATTTACACAAGAAAATCCCATGACGGATAACATGATCAGGGATAAAAATTTTCTGTTAAAAGTAACCTGCTTAACCAAGCAGGAAGTACGGCGGCGTCTAAAAATCACTAAAATTGACAAATCCCTGGGCCCGGATGGGATACACCCCCGAGTACTGCAGGAATTAAGCACAGTCATAGATAGACCATTACTTTTAATCTTTAAAGATTCCATGATAACAGGTTCTGTACCACAGGACTGGCATATAGCAAATGTGGTGCCAATATTCAAAAAGGGGACAAAAACTGAACTTGGAAGTTATAGGCCAGTAAGTTTAACCTCAACTGTGGGTAAAATCCTGGAGGGTTTTCTAAGATACCATACTGGAGTATCTGGAGAAGAATAACCTCATGACCCAATATCAACATGGGTTTACAAGGGACCGTTCCTGTCAGACTAATCTGATAAGCTTTTATGAAGAGGTAAGTTCCGGACTGGACCAAGGGAATGCAGTGGACATGGTGTACATGGACTTTTCAAAAGCTTTTGATAGGGTGCCACACAAAAGGTTGATACATAAAATGAGAACAATGGGGATAGGGGAAAATATGTGTAGGTGAGTTAAGAGCTGGCTCAGGGATAGGAAACAAAGGGTGGCTATTAATGGAGCACACTCGGACTGGGTCACGGTTAGCAGTGGGGTACCACAGGGGTCAGTTGTGGGCCCGCTTCTTTTTAACATATTTATTAATGACCTTGTAGGGGCATAGAGAGTAGAATTTCAATATTTGCAGATGACACTAAACTCTGCAGGGTAATCAATACAGAGGAGGACAATTTTATATTACAGGAGGATTTATGTAAACTAGAAGCTTGGGCTGATAAATGGCAAATGAGCTTTAATGGGGATAAATGTAAGGTCATGCACTTGGGTAGAACGAACAAGATGTATAATTATGTGCTTAATTGTAAAACACTGGGCAAAACAGTCACTGAAAAAGACCTGGGTGTATGGGTGGACGACAAACTCACATTTAGCAGCCAGTGACAGGCAGCTGTTGCAAAGGCAAATAAAATAATGGGATGCATTAAAAGAGGCATAGATGCTCATGAGGAGAACATCATTTTACCTCTATATAAGTCACTAGTGCGACCACACTTAGAATACTGTGTACAGTTCTGGTCTCCGGTATATAAGAAAGACATAGCTGAACTGGAGCGGGTGCAGAGAAGAGCGACCAAGGTTATTAGGGAACTAGGGGGTCTGCAATACCAAGACAGGTTATTACACTTGGGGTTATTTAGTTTGGAGAATCGAAGGCTTAGAGGTGATCTTATTACAATGTATAAATATATGCGGGGACAATACCAAGACCTTTCTAATGATCTTTTTACTCTTAGACCTGTGATTGGGACAAGGGGGCATCCTCTATGTCTGGAGGAAAGAAGGTTTAAGCATACTCACAGACGCGGATTCTTTACTGTAAGAGCAGTGAGACTATGGAACTCTCTGCCATATGATGTTGTAATGAGTGATTCCCTACTAAAATTTAAGAAGGTCCTGGATGCCTTTCTTGAAATGTATAATATTGCAGGGTATATACACTAGTTTCCTTAATATTGCGTTGATCCAGGGAGCTAGTCTGATTGCCGTATGAGGAGTCGGGAAGGAATTTTTTTCCCCAATGTGAAGCTTACCGTTTGCCACATGGTTTTTTTTGCCTTCCTCTGGATCAACATGTTAGGGCAAGCTAGGATAGGATATGGGTTGAACTAGATGGACTTAAAGTCTTCCTTCAACCTTAATAACTATGTTACTATGTTACTATGTTACTCAATACTGAATGAATCAAGTTGTTTTGAAAACTTTGTTTCCACTCTTTGATTTTCTTCAATTTTTCCAAAAACACAAAATTAGACTATTTTTTAAGAATAGTGCATGAATTTCTCAAGACTACATTGAATATATTAAAAACTCCAAATTGAAATATGCAAATAAATTAATATATAAAAATGTTGTTCTGATTTTTTTCTTCCTTCCGTTGCATAACTTCATGCTTTCAATTAGAATTTTTCTTTTATTTTAGCCATCCTTCCTTCAGTACATGCATACTATGACAGCTCCTGATGTAGCCTGGCGTATGTAAGAGAAACAAGACCTGCAATATTAGTACCGAGGCAGCTCTGCAATAGGAATGCTGTCAGCAGTCAACAGTTCTGCTCAGTTCCTGGATATTAAAAGCGTAGGGCCTAAGGATTAATTAGGCATAACACTGGTGCCTTTTCAGAGTATACTTGGAAAGGAAACAGTTCATCACTCTGATGAAAGATCAGTGAACCGATGAAGGCAAAAGGAGCTGAATAAATATAGACCACTTGGTAGTTCTCCAACTTTTTGAAAAAAAAAAAAAAAACCCTGATGAAGATCACAACGTAACCCAAACTTCTGCATATTGTAATACTAATTTGGTGCCTTGCAAAAAAAAAGTTTTAAAAGTTTTTCTAACTTTGTAAACTGTTTTTTTTAGGAAATGGGTAAAAATAAAAGTTGTCTAAATCGTAGGAAGCAGCGGGAAGCTGTTGGAGCATTGTGTAGTAAACCACATTGGCATTCGACAGAGCCTCTCAAATAACTCACTTCCAATGTAGTCGCGTAGTGCTTGCGTAGGGTCAGAGAAGTGGGTGTCAATTGATATGGTGCAGGCTGATAGAGAGAACATTAAGATCAGTGCTAGCAACTGCGTGATCTAACTACACTTCAAGTATAGAGGACTGCAAGGTTTATTCCAAAGAAAGGGAATATTTATATAGCGGCAACATACCCAAAATACATAAAATAATAAATATATGAAAATGAAGCTACTTTTAATGACTTCAAACTGAATCAAAACTTAGAGGAATTGATAGAAATAGAAGTCGTTAACATGATGTGAAAATAGCTTTGGAATGGAATTGAGAAAGATTTGGAGAGGGATGTAAATTAGGTTTAAGGTCTGATTTAAAGGTGTTTTCCAGGACATTTCCTAAAATATATAAAGCCTGATTAAAAAAAAGATTCTTACTATACTTAATACTTTAATATATTTTCTACTGTTATTTTACTATTTTGATGTAAAGCCCTTTCTCTGATTCCTGCACTGGTCACATAATATGAGGTTTCCAGACTTCCCATGACAATTTCATCATTCACTGTGGCTTATGCACGCTGTGAGTGTCAACTCATCCACCCGATAGGATCTGGAGTGTGCCGGACGATCAGTATTGTGAGTGACAGCCCAGTCGTCCAATCTAATGCTGGGTTATGTTGGCTGTCAGCATTTTGATTGACAGCTCTGTTGCTCATTCTGGCTTAGCCCGCAGACGTTCCTCCAGGTGCCTCCCATCCTTATTTATTTGCTAGCTATTTAGCTGGCTAGCTAGCATACCATTGTCATCTGTAGCTTTGCTCTGTTAGGTGTGTGCTTTACTCCATGTCGGATTCCCTGATCTTGTTGCCGAACCTAGGATTTGTCATGACGGTTTGTATGAGTTATCCCTTTTGCTCTTGATACTTTCTGACCGTAGGTGCCTGACCCTAGACTTGGCCTCTGACAATCCATTTGTCTTACCCCCTTATCTTGGCATACCCTCCTGGCATTTGACACCGAACTGTTAATTGACCATGACTTTGTCTTGCCTCTCTGTACTATGAGCCCTCCTGCTGTCTGACCTCCGGACTGCACTTTCTCATGACTTTTCCGTGAGTAGTGACTCCACATCACAGTCGTCTTTTACATTCTTCTTTGCCTTTTCATCCAACTTGGACTATGTAGGGGATGTCACACATAATTCGGATACATTGAAAGGTAGATGTGCCTGTGGAAGAACCTTTGCGCATATTCTCCCCAAAAATACCAAAATAGCCAAATGTGAAGCTGTAGAGGATCAGAAACTCTTGCAGCTGTCACTTGTAAACAAATGGGTGAGTGGCACTGCTTTTTATAACAGGGTACAATGTAAAAGTGCAAATGGTATTAGGTTGGCCTTTTCCCCATTTTCACTCCCAGACTTTTCATTTTCGCTCTTTTCTTTTTCTCACCACCTTCGAAGAGCCATAATAACGTTTTCATTTTTCTGTCAGCATGGCTACATAGTTTCTATGAAACTAGCTGTATTGTGTATGTGTATTACACGACTGTACCCAACTATGTCACAAAAATTCAGCATGTTAAATTAGCATTTGCCAGCTATCTGCCTGATTACATAATACCTGGGAAAAATCAGTCTAAATAAGCCTTTACGCCTTCTGAAATTGTAAGTGCATGTACGGCATGTCATGACTTGTGGAGAAACTTGGGTTCCTTTGTGCATATGCCCCCCCAAAAAATATTGCACTCTTGCAGCTAAGTGTCATATGAAAATAAATGCGTGAGTGGCACTCATTTTTATTAAAGGATGCAAGATAAGAGTGCAAAAGGTATTTTGATAAGCCTTTTAACCTTTTCACTCCCAGACGACTTTTCATTTCTGCCCTTTTGTTTATTCCTCACGTTCTTCGACCAGCCATAACTTTTTTCCCGTTTCCGAGCTTGTTTCCTGAGGAGTGGGTTGCAGTTTGAAAGAACCCTACTCATTTTTAACTTACAATATGCTGAGAATTTTGAAACAAAAAATTACAAATGGGACGAAATGGTGAGAAAAATTTAATTCCACATTTTGTTTTTTTTGAGTTTCTAGCGCGTTCATCACAGGGTAATAATGACGGTACAATAATATTCTCCATGTCAGTACAATTACAGAAACACCAACTTCCGTAGATACTCAGAGCTGTGCAAAGTTTTAGACCGATGTAGAAAAAAATTCTGCAAAGTATTGCTTTAAAAAAAAAAAAAAAATAGAAGTGTTAAAGGGGTTGTTCATCCCTTGGGGTACAAGTCTGCAGTCACTCAATGTGACTGCAGACATGCGAGTCCTCACATGGTGTGCACTGCAAGCTGTGAGGATTCTCCAGTGTCGATGCCAGGAGTGGACAGTCATTTGACCGCAAGTTTGAGATTAGCATACTGCCATCCACATTTCGACTAGACGGCAGCCGAACTTGCTCTACATTCTTGCATTGAGCAAGGTCACACTGGTTGGCATTTGACGGTGTGTATGCATCTCACATATCTGCATTCATGTGCCCGCTGCTCCCAGCTCCTGCACCAGGAAACCCTCAAAGTGCGCTGTATGCACAATGTGAGGATTCACAAGCATTCAGTCACATAAAGTAACTGCAAATGTGTGGAATGAGGCTGGATAACCCCTTTAAATTCATTCATTCATCCACTCAATGCCAACTTTTATTCCCCATTGACTTGCTTTGGGGTCGGGTTTCGGACGAAACTCCGACTTTTTTGCCCTAGTCGGACCAATTTCATCTGACTCAAATTTTGTTTCAGTCGGGTTTCACGAAACCCGATCCGACCAAAGTCGCTCAACACTACTTTCATATAATCTCAGACTTGGTAATATTGAGATCAGGATTCCATGGGGAGGCCATACCATTATTTTCAGGACTCCCATGTTCTTTTCAACATTGAAGATGGTTCTTAAATGTAACATGTCAACCCTTGTCTGTCCTATCGGCTAAAAATATAATTTTATTCAGTGTCAGCTATGCATTCAATAAATACTGTAGTTATGTAACCCCCTGACTCCTCATGTATCACCCATAAAAACCTTTTTTATTTCTCCTGCAATGTATGCTAATAGGGTCCATCCGGTTCAATGGGCGTGCCTTCGGTTCACTCACTCCACCCCTCTCCTTGACATGAATAACGCAGATCGCTGTGAGATATCGCGCCTGCGCAGCCAAATGATTTCTCGCGCGTGTGCAGTATGCTTTGCCCGCAGTTGGGGAAAGCATACTGCGCATGCATGAGAAACCGTTCGACTGCGCAGGTGCGATATCTCACAGCAATCCAACCTACAACCACAGGAGATTTGTGGTTAATTCTCAAAGATGTGTGGATCGACCTCAGATCACTTAACCCCTTAACGACCACCGATATGCCTTTTAACGGTGGTAGTTAAGGGTACTTAAATCACAGCGCCGTGAATTCACGGCCTGTGGAAAAAGTGTATAATGCCCCCCAGAGTCGGAATTTCTCTGGAGTCTTGGCTGCCGGGGGTATCTGAGACCCCAGAGAATATGATTGGGGTCGGTTTGTACTGACTCCGATGTCGCGATCGCCGTTATTAACCGTGTAACAGCAACCTCCCCCAAAAAAGTCTGAAGTGCTCTTTAATTTCTCTCTCCCCTGATGTGATCGCACATCAAAAGAGTGAGAAATAGGGTCCCCGGTACCTCCTGGTGTCCCTGGGTCTCCTGGCCTCCCCCCAAGGCTGCCGATGTCCGGTAAGAAAATGGCGGGTTACATGTGCAGTGCGCACGTTGAGATCTGCCGGTCGGCACCCGGCAATGATAGAATGGTTTTTCCTATTGGTTTGTTTTGGTCACTGTGATAGGGGCTATCACAGTGATCAAAATAAAAAAAAAGTGAATAACCCCAGTTTAACACCCTCTTCGTTAGGGAAAAATAAAGAAATAAAGAAAATATATTTATTTTCATTTTCCCGTTAGAGTTAGGCTAAAGTGAGCTAGGGTTAGGATTAGGGATAGGG
This sequence comes from Dendrobates tinctorius, assembly GCF_039654945.1. Classification (NCBI taxonomy): domain Eukaryota; kingdom Metazoa; phylum Chordata; class Amphibia; order Anura; family Dendrobatidae; genus Dendrobates; species Dendrobates tinctorius. The sequence goes on along the minus strand of NW_027361706.1, from coordinate 6,618,679 downwards.
GTATGTTGGGGTTAGGATTATGGTTAGGGTTGTGGTTAGTGTTGGGATTAGGGGTGTGCTGGGGTTAGGTTTGTGGTTAGGGTTTGGGTTGGAGTTATAATTGAGGGGTTTCCACTGTTTAGGCATATCAGGGAGTCTCCAAATGCGACATGGTGCCACCATTGATTCCAGTCAATTTTGCATTCAAAAAGTCAAATGGTGCTCCCTCCCTTCAGAGCCCCGACGTGTGCCCAAACAGTGGTTTACCCCGACATATCAGGCATCAGCATACTCAGGTAAAATTGCACAACAACTTTCGGGTCTAATTTCTCCTGTTAACCTTGTGAAAGTAAAAATTTGGGGGTGAAAACATCATTTTTGTGGAAAAAAAATGATTTTTTATTTTCATGGCTTAACGTTACAAACTTCTATGAAGCACTTGGGGGTTCAAAGTGCTCACTATACATCTAGATGTGCACCTTGGGGGGTCTAGTTTCTAAAATGTTTCACTTGTGGGGGGTTTCTACTGTTTAGGCACATCAGGGGCTCTATAAATGCAGCATGACGCCCGCAGACCATTCCATCAAAATCTGCATTCCAAAACCTCACTACTTCCCTTCTGAGCCCCAACGTGTGCCCAGATAGTGGTTCCCCCCACATATGGGTTACCAGCGTGCTCAGGACAAACTGGAGAACAACTTTTGGGGTCTAATTTCTCCTGTTACCCTTGTGAAAATAAAAAATAGTGGGCTAAAAAATCATTTTTGAGGAAAAAAATGATTTTTTACTTTCACGGCTCTACGTTATAAACTTCTGTGAAGCACTTGGGGGTTCAAAGTGCTCATCACACATCTAGATAAGTTCCTTGGGGGGTATAGTTTACAAAATGGCATCACTTGTGGGGGGTTTCCACTGTTTAGGCACATCAGGGGCTCTCCAAGCGTGACATGGCATCCAATCTCAATTTCAGACGATTCTGCATTGAAAAAGTCAAATGGCGCTTCTTCCCTTCCAAGCCCTACCATGCTCCCAAACAGTGGTTTACCCCAAATATGGTGTATCGGCGTATTGACGAGAAATTGCACAACATATTTTGTGGTTCATTTTCTCTTTTTACACTTGTGAAAATAAAAAAAATTGGTTCTGATTTAAAATGTTTGTAAGAAAAAAGTTAAACGTTAATTTTTTCCTTCCACTTTGCTTCATTTCCTGTGTAGCAGGTAAAGGGTTAATAAACTTCTTGAATGTGGTTTTGAGCACCTTGAGGGGTGCAGTTTTTAGAATGGTGTCACTTTTGGGTATTTTCTGTCATATTGACTCCTCAAAGTGACTTCAAATGTGATGTGGTCCCTAAAAAAAATGGTTTTGTAAATATTGTTGTAAAAATGAGACATTGCTGGTTTTAACCCTTATAAGTTTCTAATTTGTTACCAAAATTGTGCTGATGTAAAGTAAACATGTGGGAATTGTTACTAAGTATTTTGTGTGACATATCTCTCTGATTTAAGGACATAAAAATTAAGTTTGAAAATTGCAAAATTTTAAAAATTTACAAAATATTTCCGTCTTTTTCATAAATAAACGCAAGCCATATCGAATAAATTTTACCGTGAACATGAAGTACAATGTCTCGCAAAAAAAATCTCAGAATCACCGGGATCCATTAAAGCGATCCAGAGTTATTACCTCATAAAGTGATAGTGGTCAGAATTGTAAAAATTGGCCCAGTCACTAAGCTTCAAATTGGCTCTGTCACTAAGGGGTTAAAATGTTGTGGTCACACCAAATATTGATTTGACTTGGATTTCTCTCTTTATTAATTTTGCTTTTTGTTCATTGATAACAAATAAACTAGCTTTGAAAGCATTCTTACTTTGCAGCATTTTTTCCACACCTGCCAAAAACATTTTCACAGTACTGTAAGTGATGAAAAAGCAAAATTCCTAAGTTTTATAAAAAATAATTCTGGTTTGTGTTCCCGTTTTCTGAAACTCAAAACATTTTTTCCCCTTAGATGGAGCTAGGTGAAGGCTTACTTTTTAGCATGAGAACCTGACATTTTCATTGATGTCATTTTGGGGTGATTAACCCCTTTCTGCCATCTGACATACTATCCCATCCATGCGCCCTGGGACTTAATTCCAAAGGACGGGATAGTACGTCATAGTGATCAGCGGCGCTCCGGGGGGGGGTTATCACAGCTGACACCCGGCACATTAACCCCCAACACACTGCGAAACATGATCGCAGTGTACCGGAGGCTCAGGGAAGCATCGGCAGGGAGGGGGCTCCCTCAATGCTTCCCTGAGACCCCCGCAGCAGCGCAATGTGCAGTGCTGCTGCGTGGACCGCCTTCCCTGCAGGTCCCCAGATCCAATATGGAGGCAGGGACCTTCGGGGGCCTGCAGGGAGGCGGCTTTCTTAGTGCCTGCCTTTTTTCTCTATTACATTTACGGTACCCCAGAGACTGTTCTCTGGTACGCCCAATTGAAATATTAATTATAACATAAACTTTACAAGCTATTATCTCCACAATGGAGAGAAGAAATTTAAAAAAATGAAATGTTTTATTGAGCTCTACAGCCACTATTCCATGATGTGGCCAGTTTAACATGATTAACCTCTTCATGACTGGAAGTATTTTTGTTTTTGCATTTTCGGTTTTTGTTCCCTGTCTTCCCAGAGCCATAACTTTTTTATTTTTTGGTCAAAATGGCCATGTGCTTGTTTTTTGTGGGACGAGTTGTACTTTTGACCACCATTGGTTTTAACATATGTACTGTAAAACGGAAAAAAAAAATTCCAAGTGTGGTGAAATTGCAAAAAAAGTGCACTTCCACAGTTTTTTTTACTATGTTCACTAAATGCTAAAACTGACCTGCCATTATGAGTCTCCAGGTCATTATGAGTTCATAGACACCAAACATGTCTAGGTTCTTTTTTGTTTAAATGGTGAAAAAAAATCCAAACTTTGGTTAAAAAAAAAAAAAAATTCTGAGACCTCTATCATCTCCATTTTTTGTGATTTGGGTGTGGGCGAGGGATTTTGTTTTGCATGTCAAGCAGACCTTTTCATTGGTACCATTTGGTGTAGATACGATCTTTTGATCGCCCGTTATTGCTTTTTATTGTAATGCCGCAGTGACCAAAAAAAACAATAATTCTGGCATTTTGAATGTTTTTCTCACTACACTGTTTTAGCGATCGGGTTAATTTTTTTAGATGATTCTGAATGCAGCGATACCAAATATGTGCATATTTTAATTTTTTTATCATTTTATTTTGAATGGGGCGAAAGGGGGGTGAATTTAACATTTATATTTTTAAAAAAAAAAACATTTATGGGAGTCTAGAATCTTCAGTTGTCTGATCACCTCTGCTACACACAGGCGATGAGCAGATCGCCTGTGTGTATCAGAAATGCTCACTTGCTATGAGCGCCAACCACTGGATGGCACTTACAGCAATCCAGCAATGAAAACCATAGAGGTCTGCTTTAGTCCTCTAGTTGTCATGCCGACCCTTCGGTGACCTGCGATCATGTGTCGGGGTCACCAATGGGCAGGATTTACAATGCACTTACGAAACACGAGTTAAATGCTGCTGTCAGAGATTGACAGTGGCATTTAACAGGTGTGGTGTAGTGACCACTGTGTCCGCTAGGGGGCGCTGTGTGGGTGTCCCAGGATGGATGGATAGCCATGTCCAGAGTGGTAACAGGAGCAGGGTCCTAAATGACCGTTATGTATCCCAAGGTGGGTGGCCTTGGGATGAAGGCTCGATTATGTGCTGATCAGCAGAGCTGATCTTTTGTTCCTATGTGTTAGGGAGACGCCTTCAGGTGATTGGTGAGACGGGTGGGATCAATCACCTACAAACCTACCTAGGGTCGGGTGTCTAGAACGCCATAGTAAAGTATGTGTGTGAATGCTTGAAGGACCTGTGATGAGGTAATAGCCATGTGATCCAGTGGGCGTGGCTATGGACCATATAAGGTGGCCAGGGTAGGTCACATGAGTGGAATGCTTGGACCCGGTTGGTCCGTATGGAAGGTCTCGTCTGGCTGACGTGAAGCCGACTGAGGAAGATGTGTCTGCCTTCCTGAGTGCATGTGGAGACACTGTGTATCATAGCTGCACGTGTCTGAAAGTTCCCAGGAGGGGGAATGAACATCTGTACTGAGAAGCAGCCATGGGGTAACCCGAACAGGGGATGTAACTGTGAGGCTAGAGAGCCTGTGTACCGGAGATTACAAAGCCTGTGTGACCACAGGATTATCAGAGCAGAGCTCTGTCATGGACGCTGTGCTGTTTTGATATGAACTTTCTGTTGCTGTTTGATGGTTTATGCTACATAATAAACCGCATGGACTGAGTTATGTTGAGAAACTTGAGCCGGACCTGATTATCGGCTGCCTAGCGAGTATCCCCTACCTTAGTGACAAGCGCTACCTTACAATTGGTGGAGAATGCAAAGGGCAGTGTTGTAGCCTTGTTGCTAGGGGCAACGGATGAGGACTGCAAAATTCAGTTGCTAAGGGCAACGGTTTCCAAAAGCACATGTTGCAGTGCTGGCAACGCTGAGCCAGGAGGGCGGACGGTCTTGAAAACCATGTGATGTGCTGACTGGGGTCAGTGGAAGAGATTTATAGGACACCTCTGTGGTAGAGGGGTCCGAGAAACTGCGTGGCCGGCAGGTGACGGTCGTGAAAGCCGTGTGGTATGCTGACTGGGGTCAGAGAAAGAAACTGTGGATTGCTATAGGGTGCCTCTATTGATAAGAGGTACCTGAGAACCTGTGTGGCCAACACAGGTAAGGGACAGGTGTCCGTGTTGTACTGACCGGGGTCAGTGAGAAAGACTGTGTACCTGGAGGGTTCAGTGTGCAAGGTCCTGGAGGGTAAGTGTTGGGAGGTTCTGGGAGACGAATCTGATCCCTGGAGCACGTGCTGTGACCTTGGACCTGGTGAGTCGTGAGTGTTGGGCAGACTCAGGTGGAGACGGATGTCCTGAATAGCACCCGCTGAGCCCCTGGACCTGGTGAGGCCGGTGTGTTGGGAAAGCCTGGGAGGAGGGTCGGCTCCCTGAATAGCACCCGGTGCGCCCTGTGTGTTGGACGGTCTCAGGAGGAGACGGACGTCCTGAATAGCACACAGACAGGACACATGAGTTTTGTGTTGTGTGTTTTTTTTTCTTTCCCTCTCAAGTCAGCTTGCGGTAGCTCAGTGGGATCAGGAAGGTGACAAGCGGCTTGCTGTAACTCTGCGGGGATACGAAGGTGACAAGCGGCTTGCTGTGACTCGGTGGGGTTACAAAGGTGACACCAGCAGCTGTGTGTGAGCGGCAGCCTGAGATGTCGGAGATCGGTGACAGCAGGAGCTGTGGTGGTGCCAGCAAGAACTTGTGTGGTATTGTACTTAAAGGGCCAGTACAGGCCCAAGAGACAAACTGTTTTGTGTGAACTGTGGTCTGAGGAGACCTGTAGAAAGGACATGGGGAAATCCCGAAAGGGGGCGGTGACCCAAATCAGGGTGGTAACCCAAAGGGGGTGGAGTCCCAGAGGGGGGCGGTGACCCAAATCGGGGTGTCCAGAAAAGGGCCGTGTTTCCAGAAGGGGCAGCACTGGTTACCTCAGTGGACATGTCTGGGGAATGGCAGTGTGTGTCACGATACTAGTGGATACAACTGGACACCAGTGGCTAGGTCAAAGAGACTGCAGACACAGTGGGTTGCGCAAGCAATATTGTATTAGTGATCCGAATGCAATATAGCATATAAGTCCAGATAAATGTTCAGTCAATATGATAAATGGTAATAGCAGAGCTGATACTCTGCGACACAGCATGCAAAGTCACTGAGCAATGAGTGCACAAGACCCAGACTCTTGCAGGGGGGAGGAACACACTAGCTGGCTGGAGTTCTTACTTCACCGCAGGTGTAATCAGGCAGAGGTTCCTGAAGTCAAGTGTTCAGCAATCACTCGGTCAGCAGGCAGGGATCCAGACGTGCAGGTTGGCAGAGGACTTCGCCGTTAAGAGAGGACCAACAGGGATAGTAAGTCCAGGCTTGGGACTGCAGAGGCACAAGGTCCAATACATAATACACAAGCAATGAATCAGAGCAGGTGCTGGCTTTATATACAGCTTTGGCAGGAAGCAAGATGGCAGACGTGAAAACATCAAGATCCATGTTAACTAAGGGCAAGTCTAAGGGCAAGAGAAACAGATTCCAGGACTAGATACTGACATTACTCCCACCTCAAGAACGGCCTCCGGACGACCCTAAACCAGGCTTGCCAGGGTACCTTTGATGGAACTGCTCAATCAGTCGGGAGGCATTAATATTATCCACGGGTTCACAGGAATTCTCCTCTGAGGAATAGCCTTGCCATTTAATCAAATACTGCAGTCGATTTCTGTAGATTCTTGAATCCAGAATCCTCTCAACGATGAACTGCTCTTCACCATCCACAAGAACGGGATCGGGAGGAGGAGATGAACGTCCTGGAAAAGGATTTGGTACTACAGTTTTTAGTAGGGAAGTATGAAAGACAGGATGCATCTTCAGTGTTCTTGGGAGTTTTCAGCGATATGCAACAGCACCTACCAGACCACTGATCCTATAAGGACTAATGTACTTCTGTCCCAACTTAGGGGAAGGGATCTTCATCTTTAAATTCTTTGTAGATAACCAGACTAAATCTCCTACCTTAAATGTTGGTGTTGGTGTTGGTTTGCGAAATCTGTCAGCTGCATTCTTGTACCTCTCTTGTGCGGAACCCAAAGTCTCTTTCAGAAGTTCAAGGTTCTGTTGAAGTGAAGAGATCCTGTCGGCAACTGCTGGTAAAGATGTATCTACTGGTAATCTGGGAAGAATGCTAGGGTGATATCCCAGGTTAGCGTAGAATGGAGACTGCTTGGTGGAGGCACTCTGGGAGTTGTTATAAGTGAATTCAGCCAAGGGGAGTAGCCTTACCCAATCATCTTGCAAATGGCAAACGTAGCAGCGAAGGTACTGCTCTAGTGTTTGGTTGGTACGTTCTGTCTGCCTGTTGGACTGTGGGTGGAAAGCAGAAGATAAGTTAACTTCTATGCCTAATGCTGAACAAAAGCTTCGCCAAAACTTTGAAGTAAATTGAACTCCACGGTCAGAAACAACTTCATCCGGAACCCCGTGCAGGTGAAAGATGTTCTGGATAATTAGGTCAGCAGTGTCCTTCGCAGAGGGTAAACCGGAACAAGGGATGAAATGGGCCGCCTTAGTCAGGCGATCGACCACCACCAAAATCGTACTCTTTCCCTCAGAAAGGGGCAGTTCTACAATAAAGTCCATAGAAATGGATCCCCACGGGCGAGACGGCACCGGCAAAAGCTGTAACAGACCAGTAAGGGAAGTACGTGGAACCTTGAATTTGGCACATACCTCACAAGATGAAAGGTACTTCTGGACATCCTTCCGAAAACCAGGCCACCAGAAGAAGCGAGATGAGAATTCTTGAGTCTTCTGAATTCCTCTGTGCCCTGCAACCGTAGAATCATGAACCAATCTCAACACTCTTAACCTCACGGCTTCAGGAATGTAGAGGCGCCGTTCCCGGGTCCAAACTCCATTCCTAAAAAGAAGGCTTACCTCATCAGATGGCTGAGACAGGAAAAGATCAGAGTTGTAAGCTTCTTTGATGACCTGCAGCAAATCTTGATTCTGAATGACTCCTACAAAATTGCAATCAGAAAGTATGGTCTTAGGTGGAGCATCTGGAACAGCGTCAGTGGAGAACATCCGGGATAGAGCATCTGCTTTTCCATTGCGAGAACCTGGTCTATAAGAGATTGTAAAATTGAATTGATTAAGGAAAAGACTCCAGCGGGCCTGCCGTGGGGTCAGGCATCTTGCTGACCTGAAGAACTCAAGGTTGCGGTGATCCGTGAGGACCACGATCGGCTGTGAGGCTCCTTGCAGAAGATGTCTCCACTCCTTGAAGGCGGCGATGATAGCCAGTAATTCTTTATTTCCTACATCGTAGTTGTTTTCGGCAGGAGACAGTCGCTTGGAAAGAAAAGCACTAGGATGAAGTAACTTCTTCTCACCTGTTCTTTGGGACAGTATAGCCCCGGTGGCACAGTTTGAGGCATCCACTTCAATAATGAAGGCGAGTTCCGGGTCAGGGTGGATCAGTACTGGTGCTGACGTGAACTCGGTTTTGAGCCGAGAGAATGCTTCTTGGGCTTGAAGGGACCAAATAAATGCTGTCTTCTTCTGTGTCAACCGGGTGATGGGCGAGACGATGTCAGAGAAGTTCTTGATGAAACGTCTGTAGAAGTTAGCAAACCCGATGAAACGTTGGACCTCTTTGAGGTTTTTGGGGATTGGCCACTCCTGAATCGCCTTGATCTTGCTGTTATCCATACTCAGACCCTGTGGAGAAATTACATAACCTAAGAATTGGATCTCCGACTTGTGAAATTCACATTTCCCCAGCTTGATGTACAGATGGTGTTCCCTCAATCGCTGCAAGACAGTCTTGACATGTTGCTGATGTTCTTCCATGGAGCTAAAAAAAATCAGAATGTCATCCAAATAGATTACGACAAAAATATCAGGAATGTCTCTGAAAATATCATTTACTAGATGTTGGAACGTTGCTGGGGCATTGCAAAGTCCGAATGGCATGACCAAATACTCAAAGTGTCCATATCGAGACCTAAATGCTGTTTTCCATTCGTCTCCAGGTCTTATACGGACTAGATTGTATGCCCCGTGTAGGTCCAATTTTGAAAAGACCTTGGCCTGACAAACTCTCTCGCGAAGCTCCGGAATTAATGGCAGGGGGTAGCGGTTCTTGATGGTTACCTTGTTAATTTCCTGGTAATCAACACAGGGTCTGAGAGATCCATCCTTCTTTTTAACGAAAAAGATGGGTGCACCGGCTGGAGAGGATGAGGGGCGTATAAACCCCTTAGACAGGTTCTCGTCGATATATTCTTTGAGAGTCTTGAGCTCAGGACCGGACAATGGATAAATATTACCAAAAGGAATGGTAGCAGCCGGCAGAAGCTCGATTGGGCAGTCATAAGAGCGGTGTGGTGGTATTTTATCTGCATTCTTTTTATCGCACACGTCCGAAAATTCTTTATAAACTGCTGGTAACTTTAGGTCCGATGATGGGTTGGCCGGAGATGGATCAATCGATTTCTCAGAAGTTACCTCTTTAGCTGGGAAGCGCAATCTCTTAGTCTCTCTGTCAATGATGGGATTTTGAGCCTGCAACCAGGGTAAACCCAAGATAATAGGGAAATGTGGAGAGGAAATCAGAAGGAAGGGCAATTTCTCCTGGTGATCATCTCCCATGAGGACCTTCAGTGGTTCAGTCTGCTGGTCTACGGGCCCCGAGGTCAATGGGGACCCATCCACAGTCTCCATCAGAATTGAAGACACTCTTCTCTGTGATCGGATTCCATATTCCTTAGCAAAAGAAGTGTCCATGAAGTTACTGCTAGCCCCAGAGTCTATCATGCCGGAACTGTTCACCCAACGGGAGTCAATCTAGATCTTGATAGGAAAGTAACAATGTGAATCTTTTTTCTTATTGCAAGGGTATGAAACTGCAGAAGATAGAATAACAGCATTAATAGGTAGTATCGTTTCGGATGTAACAGAGTTCATATCTGAAAAGTCATAATCAGGAGCGGTTGCTGCAATTTCGGGTGGCCCTGATTCGGAAGTCATGGAGTATGATTCAGAGAAGTCGGGTTCTACCACGGCTGCGGTTGTTCTGCGAGAACGATTGGGGCAGTTGATAATAAAATGTCCTGACTTCCCACAGTAAAAACATAAATTCTCCTTGAAGCGAAATTCCTTCCGTTCGTCACTTACTCGACTTCGTAGGGAATTTACCTGCATCGGCTCAGGTGTGGACTCCTGAGGACTTGGGTATGGAATCTCCTTAGGAAGGAAAGGAAGAAGCGATTTATTGCTGCGGTTCATCTCAGACCACCTTTCTAGTTTTCGTTCGGAGATGTGAGCGTCTAGGCGAATACAGTGATTGATGAAATCACCAAGAGCAGTGGGAGCCTCCGCACGTGCAAGCTCGTCCTTGATAGAACTGGACAACCCCTTCTTAAATATTGAGTGCTTCGCTGCACTATTCCAGGTGGTATCCTGAGCCCACCTTCTAAAATCCATAGCATACTCAGTCACTGGGCGTTTACCTTGACGCAAATTCAGCAATGCCGTCTCAGCTGTAAGGCCATGGTTCGGATCGTCAAACATCTGCCCCATGGCAGCGATAAACATATTGAAGTCATTCAGACATGCATCCTGTGATTCTATCAGAGGGTTTGCCCAGGCAAGAGCCTTATTAGTCAGCAACATGATGATAGTCAATACTTTGGATCGGTCCGTAGGAAACTGTGTGACATGTGCAGCAAAGTATAAACGACACTGGTTCAGAAACCCACGGTACTTGTCTCGGTCGCCACCAAACCTAAATTTCGGTAGTTCGGGGATGGTAGGAACAGAAGCCTGAGATTGTGCCTCCAGAGCCGCAACTCGGCCACGCAATTCCTGAAGGGTCTGACTGAGCACTTGTATATCATATTTAGTCTGCCCTTCTAGGCCTTCTATTCTGCTCTTCCATGTCTGTACTTCAGCGTGTACAGTGGCAGTGATATTATTTACAGTCATGGCCAAAAGTATTGACACCCCTGCAATTCTGTCAGATAATACTCAGTTTCTTCCTGAAAATGATTGCAAACACAAATTCTTTGGTATTATTATCTTCATTTAATTTGTCTTAAATGAAAAAACACAAAAGAGAATGAAGCAAAAAGCAAAACATTGATCATTTCACACAAAACTCCCAAAATGGGCCAGACAAAAGTATTGGCACCCTCAGCCTAATACTTGGTTGCACAACCTTTAGCCAAAATAACTGCGATCAACCGCTTCCAGTAACCATCAATGAGTTTCTTACAATGCTCTGCTGGAATTTTAGACCATTCTTCTTTGGCAAACTGCTCCAAGTCCCTGATATTTGAAGGGTGCCTTCTCCAAATTGCCATTTTTAGATCTCTCCACAGGTGTTCTATGGGATTCAGGTCTGGACTCATTGCTGGCCACCTTAGAAGTCTCCAGTGCTTTCTCTCAAACCATTTTCTAGTGCTTTTTGAAGTGTGTTTTGGATCATTGTCCTGCTGGAAGACCCATGACCTCTGAGGGAGACCCAGCTTTCTCACAGTGGGCCCTACATTAAGCTGCAAAATTTGTTGGTAGTCTTCAGACTTCATAATGCCATGCACATGGTCAAGCAGTCCAGTGTCAGAGGCAGCAAAGCAACCCCAAAACATCAGGGAACCTCCGACATGTTTGACTGTAGGGACCGTGTTCTTTTCTTTGAATGCCTCTTTTTTTCTCCTGTAAACTCTATGTTGATGCCTTTGCCCAAAAAGCTCTACTTTTGTCTCATCTGACCAGAGAACATTCTTCCAAAATGTTTTAGGCTTTTTCAGGTAAGTTTTGGCAAACTCCAGCCTGGCTTTTTTATGTCTCGGGGTAAGAAGTGGGATCTTCCTGGGTCTCCTACCATACAGTCCCTTTTCATTCAGACACCGACAGATAGTACGGGTTGACACTGTTGTACCCTCGGACTGCAGGGCAGCTTGAACTTGTTTGGATGTTAGTCGAGGTTCTTTATCCAACATCCGCACAATCTTGCGTTGAAATCTCTTGTCAATTTTTCTTTTCCATCCACATCTAGGGAGGTTAGCCACAGTGCCATGGGCTTTAAATTCTTGATGACACTGCACACGGTAGACACAGGAACATTCTGGTCTTTGGAGATGGACTTGTAGCCTTGAGATTGCTCATGCTTCCTCACAATTTGGTTTCTCAAGTCCTCAGACAGTTATTTGGTCTTCTTTCTTTTCTCCATGCTCAATCTGGTACACACAAGGACACAGGACAGAGGTTGAGTCAACTTTAATCCATGTCAACTGGCTGCAAGTGTGATTTAATTATTGCCAACACCTGTTAGGTGCCACAGGTAAGTTACAGGTGCTGTTAATTACACAAATTAGAGAAGTATCACATGATTTTTCGAACAGTGCCAATACTTTTGTCCACCCTCTTTTTTATGTTTGGTGTGGAATTATATTCAATTTGGCTTTAGGACAATTTTTTTGTGTTTTTTCATTTAAGACAAATTAAATGAAGATAATAATACCAAAGAATTTGTGTTTGCAATCATTTTCAGGAAGAAACTGAGTATTATCTGACAGAATTGCAGAGGTGTCAATACTTTTGGCCATGACTGTAGCTTCTTAACACGCACTTCTAAAGTCTCTGACCCAGCGGCATCCATTTTTAGGGCTTGTGTATCCTGTCACGATACTAGTGGATACAACTGGACACCAGTGGCTAGGTCAAAGAGACTGCAGACACAGTGGGTTGCGCAAGCAATATTGTATTAGTGATCCGAATGCAATATAGCATATAAGTCCAGATAAATGTTCAGTCAATATGATAAATGGTAATAGCAGAGCTGATACTCTGCGACACAGCATGCAAAGTCACTGAGCAATGAGTGCACAAGACCCAGACTCTTGCAGGGCGGAGGAACACACTAGCTGGCTGGAGTTCTTACTTTACCGCAGGTCTAGTCAGGCAGAGGTTCCTGAAGTCAAGTGTTCAGCAATCACTCAGTCAGCAGGCAGGGATCCAGACATGCAGGTTGGCAGAGGACTCTGCCGTTAAGAGAGGACCAACAGGGATAGTAAGTCCAGGCTTGGGACTGCAGAGGCACAAGGTCCAATACATAATACACAAGCAATGAATCAGAGCAGGTGCTGGCTTTATATACAGCTTTGGCAGGAAGCAAGATGGCCGACGTGAAAACATCAAGATCCATGTTAACTAAGGGCAAGTCTAAGGGCAATAGAAACAGATTCCAGGACTAGATACTGACAGTGTGAGTGTATGACTTTTTCAGAATGTGGGGCATTCTTTCCGAATAACGACGGGCCGCAGGTGTGTACCGTGATGTTGCACCGGGAAGGAGTCTCTGGATGGTTGGACTCGAAGAGTCAGGTGACTCTGACAGGAACTCCTCTCATTTTCTGTCTGACTGAGAAAAAGGTCCAGGTTGGCTGTAAGCATGGGGTCACTGTGAACTATGCGGTAGACAGAGTAATGTTTGAGGGGTCCAACAGCGTTGAGTGCCAACGTGGAGGTGTACCTCCAGACTTAGTGTATGCCTTTGAGAGGGGCCGGGACTTTGTTTTGTTTGATATATGGCAAGATGATGGAGACGTTTCTAATGTTGGGCTAGCAGACATTGAGACGGTGACGCCTCCTAAAGTGGACAGGTCTGATGTAGAAGTGACCGGAAGAAGGGATACATCTTCCCAACTTACGGACCTGACGTCTCGTGACATGACGGATGGTGGGCTGGGAGATGAGACGACTAGAGCGGACACACGGTCAGAGGGTAACTGGAGGGTTTACTCGTCTGATGGGGGTGACTGTGGCTCTGAGAAAGGGAGCACAGACTAGAAGAGCTAGAGAAGGGAGTCACCGAGCTCAGAGATCACCTGGCATCATGGCAAGGTCTGAATAAGTCCCTCAGAGAAGAGGTAGGAGTACTAACAGAAACTGTAAGAGGTCTACTGTGGGAGAAGAACTTGGTTCGAAGACTTACAGCGGCCAGGCCCAAGTGATAAACAGAGTGAAGACAAGAAGAAACTGAAAAGTATGGAAGCAGAGATGATCCATATGCAGGAGGAGCTTGCTGCTGCAGAGCATGCTAAGAGGCAAGCACAGCAGGAAAGAGATGAACTGGCCGATGTAATTGCCAATAACAGTGGTAAAGGTGCTCTGGCTTTGGAAGAAAAGAGGCGCTTAGAGTCTCGCATTGTACAGCTTGAAGAAGAATTGGAGGAAGAACAAGGCAACGCTGAATTAGACAATGACAGGCTGAGAAAGGCCACACTTCAGGTTGACCAGATGAATACTGATCTGAATGCAGAACATAGTAATGCTCAGAAGAACGAGAATGCTCGTCAGCAATTAGATCGCCAGAATAAGGAGTTAAAAGCAAAGGTTGCACAGCTGGAGGAACAGCTTGATGCTGAAACTAAAGAGTGACAATCTGCAAGCAAACAACTAAGTCATACAGAGAAAAAACTGAAGGATGTACTAATGCAAATGGATGATGAAAGGCGGAATTCTGACCAGTACAAAGACCTGGCGGAGGGAAATAATGTTTGTCTGAAACAGCTGAAGCGCCAGGTGGAAGAAGTGGAGAAAAAGGCTCAACGTGCCAATACATTGCACTGTAGATTACAGGGTGAACTGGAGGATGCTACAGAGACAGCAGATGCAATGATCCGTGACGTTAATGCACTGAAAAGCAAACTTAGACGTGGTGATGTACCATTTCCATTTGTTACAAGAAGCATAGACAGAAAAGGAGGTGACGGAGCGCACTGTAGAAGTGTGGTGACTAAACAATGTCTGATGACGCAGACAGACTGTGACTGGAGGGCCAAAGCCCAAGACCGATATTCTCACCACTGGGGGCAGGGGAGGCCTAACATAGAGATGAGGCCATATGACAGACAAAACAGACGGAGACGGTTCTCTCGACCTGGTGGGCAAGGTGACATGGGTGCCCAGTCTCAAGATCCTTGGGTGATGTCGTGTGTTCAACCCCACAAGTTTGAACAGAGGGGGGAGGTATGTGGTGTAGTGACCACTGTGTCCGCTAGGGGGGTACTGTGTGAGTGTCCCAGGATGGACGGATTGCCATGTCCAGAGTGGTAACAGGAGCAGGGTCCTAAATGACCGTTATGTATCCCAAGGTGGGTGGCCTTGGGATGAAGGCTTGATTATGTGCTGATCAGCAGAGCTGATCTTTTGTTCCAATGTGTTAGGGAGAAGCCTTCAGGTGATTGGTGAGACGGGTGGGATCAATCACCTACAAACCCACCTAGGGGCGGGTGTCTAGAACGCCATAGTAAAGTATATGTGTGTGAATGGTTGAAGTACCTGTGAAGAGGTCATAGCCATGTGATCCGGTGGGCATAGCTACGGACCATATAAGGTGGCCAGGGTAGGTCACATGAGTGGAATGCTTGGACCCAGTTGGTCCGTATGGAAGGTCTCGTCTGGCTGACGTGAGGCCGACTGAGGAAGATGTGTCTGCCTTCCTGAGTGCACGTGGAGATGCTGTGTATCATAGCTGCACATGTCTGAGAGTTCGAAGGAGGGGGAATGAACATCTGCACTGAGAAGCAGCCATGAGGTAACCCGAACAGGGGATGTAACTGTGAGGCTAGAGAGCCTGTGTACCGGAGATTACAAAGCCTGTGTGATCACAGGATTATCAGAGCAGAGCTCTGTCATGGATGCTATGCTGTTTTGATATGAACTTTCTGTTGCTGTTTGATGGTTTATGCTGCATAATAAACCGCATGGACTGAGTTATGTTGAGAAACCTGTGCCGGACCTGATTTATCAGCTGCCTAGCGAGTATCCCCTACCTTAATGCCAAGCGCTACCTTACACAGGTTAACATCCGCTGGAGGATCGCGGCAGGTAGATTGAGGCACATGTCAGCTGTTCAAAACAGCTGACATGTGCTGGAAAAGATGAGGGCTCAGCACCAGAGCCCACATCAAAGGGAGGGATTCTGACGTGGGCTTATTATTACGAACAATGTTGGAAAGGGGTTAAACTGGTAAAAGGTCCACTTTAAATGTTTCTGTCAGAGATTAAAAGCAGCATCTAAATGGTTAACAGCAGCAATCAGAGCTCAGCTCCATCCGCTACTGTGTAACACCAAGTGTAAAGAGATCTCAGATTCCTATCCACACATGCGGACCCCAGTTATATCTACTGGTAGTAAGGGGTTAAAGACTATGAAACGCTTTCATTGTAGGTCAAATTAAGTTGATGTTCACATAAGTTTTTCTTAAAAATAAACACTCGTGACTCTTCCCTTCTGTTTCATTTAGCCATTTAAACATGCAGCAGTTTTGTGCATGTGCCGCATATGTGAAACATTTCTTAGAAAGAAAACAGAACATTTCTGAAGAGCCCCTTTAAGAAATCAGTTTTAAAATCTACCTGGAGCCAGACTAGGTGAAAACAAAACCGACATAAGTGCTTATGTCCAAGAAGGGGCAGATAGAAGGTATGCACTCGTCATGTTTTTGGATAATGGTCCCCTATGTGGTTACAATCGGAGAGAGGTTCTAAGTACAACACAAGTGTCAGTCAAATAGTCTCAATGAAAACAACACATTTTGTGTGAAGGAACAAAACAGAACTAAGTGCTTGTTAAACAACTTTGTGGGAGAATTAATGGCTAACAAACTGCTTCAATATCCTCATGGGTCACAGTCTTAAGGCGGCAGAAGCAACCTGATTAGATGAAGCGGATAAGACGAAGGAAGAAGGCACAAATAAGGAGGAATTCCAGCGTTCTAGCTATGATGACGGAGGTCCACTCTCTGAGCGCACAATTAATCCGGGCTGATGAGGGACATGATGAGGGGTGATGAAAAGACTGGGGGTCAGCATGGGAAAACAGCCGTCCAGAAAAGCAAAAAAACATTTCTTTGTTTACAAGTAAGATCTTGAATGGAACATTGATGTCGAACTGGAAGACTAAAGAAATCTCACATTCGCTGGAAATTCTTTATCTGGTGGCTACCCATTTTTCGTGTTATTTTTCTCGTTTTAGACCAATTGATATACCTCTATAAAAAAAAAACTCATTTAACTTTTTTTTTTTTTAAAATTCATCAACTTTTTCTTGATGATGATGATGATAGTCCAAGTCTTTACCAAGACATTTTTCTTTCCCAGTAAATGCAAAGTAGCAGTCTAAGTTAGACATGAAGGATGGACTGGTACTCTGTCAATCACCGTGATTGTGAAGATTAATAAATATAAATGATATATTTATACTATAAAGTAGTAGTAGTATAAAGATTGCTTGGAATGTGCTATGGCCCTGTTATACTCTGGTCTGCTGGTAATATAGCCCAAGGGTGCACGACTGGGTCTGTTCACAGACAATGAACTTCTGGAATCTGAACTACATACGCTGGCCACACAAGTGAAAAACTGGCCAGCGAAGTTGGGTATTTGTTATACCATATACATATTGTGCAATGCTAAATATATTCTTAGAGAATTTTGTAAAAGTATTCATACCCTCAATCGCTGCAATGCATCAAATTAAGCAAATTTTCAAATAGCTTTGATGAAAAATCTATTATTTTGTAACTAGAGCTTCTGCGCAGACATAGGCTGAATTCAGACTAATGTCATTTTCAGGGGTGGATTATGGGTAGCCAGGGCCCCGGGCTGTTCAGACTCTGTGGGCGTCATCATATACCTGGGCGTCATTCAGGTATATGATGACGGGGTCATCATATACCTGAAACAGATTATTCCACAAAAAGAGTCGCTGAGTGAAACTATAACCTGTCAAACATCCATTGATCTAGTCAATTTACCCTTCAGTTAGGAAGAAAAAAAAATTGCACCAGGTGCCACCCACTCGGTCGGATTAACCTGTTCCAATGTGCAAGGCTCCACCCCTCCCCAATCAGCTGCGCCTCTTCCAGTACATGGGGGGTCCAGTAGCCCAGTAAATCAACAAATGTAAAACAGGTTCCTCTAAATCGCAATCAGGGCCAGTTTTAGGCAAAGTGGGGCCATAGGCAAAGTTTAAAATGGGGCCCCAAATGCTAACATATTGCACATCACACAGAAGCATTTCAGTTGTATTTACATGCGCTGAGTTCAGGCCGCTAAACGAGTGTGATCGACAATACAGAAATCGTTCAACACTTGTTTCCTGTCCTCTTTCCACCGTCTGAGAAAGAATGATGGGGACAGAACGATCACTAATGGATCAATCTGTCCCCATACAGTATCATGTTATCAGCAGCACAACAACAGTTTACACCCCATAGTCCTCCATATAATATAATGTGCTCCATAGTCCTCCATATAGTATAATACACTCCTCAGTCCTCCATATAGTATAATACACTCCTCATAGTCCTCCATATAGTATTATACACTCCCTATAGTCCGCCATATAAAATGTGCTCCATAGTTCTCCATATAGTATAATACACTCCTCATAGTCCTCCATATGTTAAAATACACTGCTCAGTCCTCCATATAGTATAATACACTCCTTATAGTGCTCCATATAGTATAATACACCACCAGTCATCCATGTAGTGGAATTCACTTCCATAGTTATTCACATAGTATAATGTATTTCCCATAGTCCTCAATACAGTATAATGCAGCCCACATATACAGTGGCATTTAAAAGTTTTGGCACCCCTGGTCAAAATTACTGTTATTGTGACCAGTTAAGCAAGTTGAAGATGGAATGATCTCTAAAAGGGCTAAAGTTAAAGATGACACATTTTCTCTGTATTTTAGGCCAAAAAAATTATATATTGTCATTTTTTACATTTTAAAAATTACAATAAGGAAAATAGGCCAGTGCAAAAGTTTGGGTACCCTGCATAGTTAGTACCTAGTAGCACTCCCTTTTAAAATATCACAGCTTGTAAACGCTTTTAGTAGCCAGCCAAGAGTCTTTCAATTCTTGTTTGATGGATTTTCATCCATTCTTCCTTGGAAAATTCTTCCATTTCTGTGAGATTCCTGGGTCGTCTTGCATGCACTGCTATTTTGAGGACTAGCCACAGATTTTCAATGATGATCGAATCGGGGGGACTATGAGGGCCATTGAAAAACCTCTAGCTATCGCCTTTTGAGGTAGTCTATTGTGGATTTTGATGTGTGTGATCATTATCCATTTGTAGAAGCCATCCTGTTTTCAAATTCAGCTTTTTTTACACATGGTGTTATGTTTGCATCAAAAATGTATTGAAATTTCATTGACTCCATTCTTCCCTCTACCTGTGAAATGTTCCCTGTGCCACTGTCTGCAACACAACTCCAAAGCATGATTGATCCATCCCCATGCTTAATGGTTGGAGAGATGTTCTTTTCCTGAAATTCTATGCAATTTTTTCTCTGCACATACCTTTGATCATTGCGACCAAAGAGTTTTATTTTAACTTCAACGATTAACAGGACTTGTTTCTAAAATGCATTGGGCTTGTTTAGATGTTCTTTTGCATACCTCTGATGCAAAATTTTATGGTGAGGGTGCAGGAGAGGTTTTCTTCTGATGACTCTTCCATGAAGGCCATATTTGATAAGGTGTCTTTGAACAGTAGAACAATTACCACAACTCCAGAATCTGTTAAATCTTTCTGAAGGTCTTTTGCAGACAAGTGGGGGTTCTGATATGCCTTTCTAGCAATCCTACAAGCAGCTCTCTCTGAAATTTTGCTTGGCCTTCCAGACCTTATCTTGACCTCCACTGTTCCTGTAAACTGCTATTTCTGAATTACATATTGAACTGAGGAAAGGACAACTTGAAAACGCTTTGCTATCTTCTTATAGCCTTCTCCTGCTTTGTGGGCCTCCACCATTTTCATTTTCAGAGTGCTAGGCAGCTGCTTAAAAGAACCCATGGTGCCAATTTTTTCGCACAAGGTTAGAGGAGGCTATGTGTTTCTAAACCTGTGGAATCTGCATCAGCTGGCCTTTCCTAACATTGAGGGTGAACAAGCCATATCCCTTACAGGCTAATTAAGGTCTGAAACCTTAGTCAAAGTTATCTGAGCACATAAATCTCCAAAGGTGCCCAAACTTTAGCATCGGACCATTTTTCTTTTTGTAATTTTTAAAATGTGAAAAAATGACAATTTGTAATACTTTTTAGCCTAAAATACAACACAAATGTGTCATCTTTAACTTTAGGCCTTTTAGATATCATTTTATCTTCAACTTGCTTAAAGGGAAGGTGCCATCCAAAAAAATTTTTTTCAGCAATTGAAAAAATGTAAAGAATTAATGTTTACATTTTCTTAAAAAATATTATCATTTGTTTTTAATTTTGCAAAATATGAAAAATAATTTTAAAAAGTTTGGCATTTCCACTTGTTAACACTAGGGGGAGCAGCTACTGAAATCTGGCACAAAAACCTATGACATCTATAGACACAGTGAGCAGCCATTTTGATGGGGCTTGCAAAGTTACTGACTGTCTTTGCATGTAAAGTCTGGATCAGAACAGGCCATCAATCAGCAGAAATGTTTCCTGGATTTCTGTGGAGCAGACAAGCAGACGGTCCATCCATGTGAATAAAACACAGCGCTCTTTGTACAATCCCTGGCACCGAACAGGGCGCCCCCCATAGACCAGCACACTGCTCTCCTGAAATACTCTGTGCTGCTGTCGCCCTGCTCCTTCCACCATACATCAGGCCCCTGTCCCCTCGGTTTCACACATCGCCAGGACGGGATCTGAGGAGAGGAATGGGGTCTTCGGTCACCGAGGATGGCAGGCACCAAGGATTCTGGGAGCAGGGTGACAGCAGCACAGAGTATTTCAGGGGAGCAGTATCACACGGGATAGGATTAGATACACGGTTCAGCAGGCAGCATCACACAGGAGAGGATTAGATACACGGCTCAGCAGTCAGCATCACACAGGAGAGGATTAGATACACGGCTCAGCAGGCAGTATCACACAGGATAGGATTAGATACACAGCTCAGCAGTCAGTATCACACAGGAGAGGATTAGATACACGGCTCAGCAGAAAGTATCACACAGGAGAGGATTAGATACCCGGCTCAGAATACAGTATCACACAGGAGAGGATTAGATACACAGCTCAGCAGACAGTATCACACAGGAGAGGATTAGATGCACGGCTCAGCAGGCAGTATCACACAGAAGAGGATTAGATGCACGGCTCAGCAAGCAGTATCACACAGAAGAGGATTAGATGCACGACTCAGCAGGCAGTATCACACAGGAGAGGATTAGATGCACGGCTCAGCAGTCAGGATCACACAGGATAGGATTAGATACACGGCTCAGCAGACAGTATTACAGATATGCCCACACTGGTGAAACTTCCAGCCCCCCCCCAAATTATACACAAGACTATGGGCTGTATAAGTCACTGTCCTCCTCAGACAGCCATAAAAGCAAAGGTGTCAGATTACCGGAGATCACTGGGGCTGTGTGTGAGGAGGCGGAGACAGAGCAGGAGGACGCTGGAGCAGGAAGCACAGGGCCGAGCCTGGAGTAAGCAGTACAGAGGAGCATAGATGAAAGTCACCCGCACTCACCACTCTCCATCCTCCGGCTCCAGTGAGCGCTTCTCTCCTCTGCTGACCACCTTCTCCATCTCTTCAGCCTCTCCTCTCAACACAGGACCTGTTATGCCACAAGTGGTCCTGTGATAGAGGGTAAGTGGAGCTCAGCAGATAGCACTGGGCTACAGTAAAATGGCGCCCAGCCACACCTACAGCAGTGAATGGTGCAGCCCACAGGGGCGTGCCCAGTTCTCTGCTACTGAGGCTGCAATGTGCGGTCGGAAGCCGACCGCAGTCTTCTATGTCCAGGGACGGCCATATTTGCAGACTGTATGAGTCCTCCACAGATCTGCAAATCAAGATGGCAGCGCCCAGTGGCTACATGAAAACATTATTACAAACAAACCATAAATCCTGGTTAGTACAACATTTGCTGAAACAACATGTTTTGTAACTTACTATTTTTTTGCAAATTATATAAAATTGCGGCACCTTCCCTTTAACTGTTCACAATAACAGTAATTTTGACCAGGGGTGCCTAAACTTTTGCATGTCACTGTAGTACAATGCAGCCACCCCATAGAGCATAATGCAGCTACCCCACAGTGTATAATGCAGCCCCACCATACAATATAGTGTAACCCCCATAGAGTATAATGCAGACCCCCTCTTATAGTGTAATGCAGCCACCCCACAGAATATAATGTAACCCCCCATAGAATATAATGCAGCCTCCTCATAGAGGTTAATACAGCCCCCCATAGAATATAATGCAGCCCCTTATATAGTATAATGTAGCCCCTCCATAGAATACAATGTAGCCCTCCTCATATAATGAAGCCCCCATACAATATAATCTAGCCCCCCTAGAATATAATGTAGCCCTCTAATAGAGTATGATGCAATCACCCCCCATAGAATATAATAAATATAAAACAGCCACCATTAGAATATAATGTAGCCCCGAATAGAATATAATACAGCCCACCTCCCAATAGAATATAATGTAGCCCCCCATATTATATAACATAGCCTCCCCCATAGAACATAATGCACCCCCCACAGTATATTACACAGCCTCATGGTATACAGCACCACATGGTATACAGGCAGCGGCACATGGTATGCAGGCAGCGGCACATGGTATACAGGCAGCGGCACATGGTATACAGGCAGTGGCACATGGTATACAGCACCACATTGTATGCAGGCAGTGGCACATGGTATGCAGGCAGCGGCTAATGGTATACAGCACCACATGGTATACAGAACCACATGGTATACAGGCAGCAGCACATGGTATACAGGCAGTGGCACATGGTATACAGCGGCACATGGTATACAGGCATTGGCACATGGTATACAGCACCACATGGTATACAGGCAGTGGCACATGGAATACAGCACCACATGGTATACAGGCAGCAGCACATGGTATACAGCACCACATGTGTTGTGAGTTCATTTTCCCCTTCACTACTGAGGCCCGAGGAACTCCCTCTTCTGGTGAAGAAAGGTAGTGAGCCTGATTGTCAAACACCTGGGGCTGATGATGATGACTGGCTGAGTGGAGTTAATGACTGAATATAAGGCTGCCGACGCCCTTCTGGCCTGCGGGTGATTTCTCTGTGGACTTCTAGGAAACCAGTCTGATTCCTGCTCATCTAAAGCTAAGATTTCTGCTTTGCCTTTTTGCATTAGTGTTTTGTTTTCCTTGCTTTTCTGGATTCTGCCATTCCCTGCTGGGGTGAGCTGAATTTCCTTTTGCCTGTTGCTCTGTCTTCAGAATAGTCCTGAGTACTGACATAGCCTTTTTTGAAGCCTAGCGTCTTCAGGGCCTTTTTTACTGTCAGTTTGTTGGCTCTTATTTTCATAGGGTTTTTCACGGATTGCAGACAGCAGCCTTCCTGTCCTTTCCTTTCTAAGCTAGCTTGGGCCCCATCTTTGCTCAGTCTATCTTTCTGTCTGTGTTTTGTTCGTTCTTCTTGCTTCACCGTCATTATATGTGGGGGGCTGCCTTTTGCTTTGGGGTCTGCTCTGGGGCAGTTTAGATTTCCCTTTCTGTCTTTAGGCTATGTAGTCCTCTGGCTGTGATCGAGGGGCCTAGGGCATCGTAGGAGCCCCCCACGGCTACTGCTAGTTGTGTTGATAGGTTCAGGGGTCTGCAATCCGATAGCTGCCAACTTCTCTGGTTTTCTGGACTTAGCTAGCATTTCTATTTTTGCCTCTTACGGTGACTCAATCATAACAGAATCACCCGCCATACCGCAGATCCTAGGGTACTCAATAGCAGGAAAGAATTGTATAAAAAAAAAAAAAAAGTGTGTATATTTTTTTTTTCCTCTATATCTCTGAGGCCGTAGGGGGAATTTTTTTTTCTCTCAATGGAGATAAAGCAATTGTCTGATCGTGTGGAGCAGCTCACTGCGGAAGTGCGGGGAATTTCCGCCTACCTGGCTCATTCACATGCTGCTGAACCAAAGATTCCTACACCTGATGTATTTTTTGGGGATCGGTCTAAATTTTTGAATTTCAAAAATAATTGTAAATTATTTTTTGCCTTGAAGCCTAACTCATCAGGGAGCTCCGCGCAGCAGGTTAAAATTGTCATCTCTTTGCTGCGTGGCGATCCCCAGGATTGGGCGCTTTCTTTGAAACCAGATGATCCTATCCTGACTAATGTGAACGCATTTTTTCAGGCCTTGGGGTTGTTGTATGACGAACCTAATGCCATTGATCAGGCTGAAAAGACCCTGCTGGCATTGAACCAGGGTCGTGATTCTGCAGAATTGTACTGTCAAAAATTCCGAAAGTGGGCAGTACTTACTACCTGGAATGATAATGCCTTGGCTGCTCTCTTTCGGAAGGGGTTGTCAGAAGCCGTAAAAGATACTATGGTGGGATTTCCTGTTCCCTCTGGTCTTGACGATTCTATGTCTTTAGCCATTCAGGTTTATCGGCGTTTGCGCGAACACAGAGCTGCATGAGAGGTGTTGCCGCCTGTTTAACAGATGTCTGAACCTATGCAATGTGATAGTTTTTTCCAGAGAGCAGCGTCAGGAGTTCAGAAGGTGTAATAAGTTGTGTTTTTTCTGTGGAGATGCCTCGCATATTATTTCTGTCTGTCCTAAACGAGAGAAACGCTTTGCACACACGTTTTCTGTTGGGGGTGTTCAACCTAAGTTTCTTCTGGCTATTACTCTGATCTGCTCCCTGTCAACATTTTCCGCCAAGGCTTTTGTGGATTCGGGAGCAGCTCTAAACCTAATGGACTTGGATTTTGCTAAACGTTGTGTATTTCCGATGACACCTCTGCAGACGCCTATCCCTTTGAGGGGGATTGATGCTACTCCTTTGGCTAAAAATAAACCTCAGTTTTGGACCCAGGTGGTAATGCGGGTCGCCCCAGACCATCAAGAAAATTGCAGGTTTTTGGTGTTACATAATCTGCATGATACTATTGTTCTGGGGTTTCCCTGGTTACAAATTCATAATCCAGTTTTGGATTGGAAATCTGTGTCTGTGGTGAGTTGGGGCTGTCGGTGTGCCTTTAGTGAGGCTCCGGTGTTTTCCACCTCTCCTCAGTCGCATGATGTTCCTGATTATTTGGCGGACTTTTATGATGTATTTACAGAGAATGAGTCTGCGTCTCTGCCTCCTCATAGGAGTTATGACTGTGCAATTGAACTGAGCCCAGGGTGTAAATTTCCCAAGGGTCGGCTCTTCAATTTATCTGTACCCGAGCACGAGGCTATGCGATCCTATATTAAGGAGGCATTGGAAAAGGGTCATATTAGACCATCCTTGTCACCCTTAGGTGCCGGTTTTTTTTTTTGTAGCCAAAAAGGATGGATCATTAAGACCTTGTATTGATTATCGTGCTCTTAACAAGATTACTGTTAAATATCAGTATCCGTTACCCCGATTTCTGATCTATTCTCCAGAGTTAAAGGTGCTTGCTGGTTTACCAAGCTTGACCTCAGGGGGGCATATAATCTTATTCGCATTAAGCATGGGGATGAATGGAAGACGGCGTTTAATACTCCGGAGGGACATTTTGAGTACCTGGTGATGCCTTTTGGGCTCACTAATGTCCCTTCTGTCTTCCAGTGCTTCATGAACGATATTTTCCGAGATTTTGTCGATAAATTTATGATTATCTATCTGGATGATATTTTGATCTTCTCCAAGGATTGGGATTCTCATGTGGAACATATTCGAACTGTGTTCCGGATCTTGAGGGAGAATTCCCTGTATGTCAAAGGATCTAAATGCCTTTTTGGAGTACAGAGGATTTCTTTTTTGGGATTTCTTTTGTCTCTGTCAACTATTGAAATGGACCCGGCCAAGGTACAGGCCATTTACGATTGGGTTCAGCCCACTTCTTTGAAGGCCCTCCAGAAGTTTTTGGGTTTTGCTAATTTTTATCGGAAATCTATAGCAAAATTTTCTAGTATTGCCAAGCCATTGACTGATTTGACTAAGAAGGGTGCTGATGTGTTAAATTGGTCTCCGGAGGCTGTTTCTTCCTTTCAGGAGCTGAAGCGAAGATTCACCTCCGCCCCGGTTTTGCGGCAACCTGATGTCTCACTTCCGTGCCAGGTAGAGGTGGATACTTCTGAGATTGGTGCAGGAGCTGTTTTGTCCCAAAAGGATCCTGTAACATCTAAAATGAATCCCTGTGCTTTCTTTTCCCGAAAGTTCTCTCCATCTGAACGTAACTATGATGTGGGGAATCGGGAACTGTTAGCCATGAAATGAGCATTTGAGGAGTGGAGACATTGGTTGGAGGGAGCTAAGCATCAAGTCGTGGTCCTCACTGACCACAAGAATTTGATTTACCTAGAGTCGGCTAAGCGCTTGAACCCTAGACAGGCTAGGTGGGCCTTGTTTTTTACACGTTTTGATTTTGTGGTTTCTTTTCTTCCTGGAACTAAGAATGTCAAGGCTGACGCCCTCTCTAGGAGTTTCTTTGCTGATTCTCCTGTGGTGACCAAGCCTGCTACCATCTTAGGCGAAGGGGTAGTTCTTTCTGCCATCTCGCCCGATTTGAGACGTGCTCTGGAAGAGTTCCAGGAGGACAAACCTGAGCATTGTCCCAGTGGAAAGTTGTATGTTCCTGACCAGTGGAAGAAGAGAGTGATGTCTGAAGTTCATTGCTCTGCTTTGGCTGGTCATCCAGGTATTTTTGGTACTAGAGATCTGGTGAGTCGGTCTTTTTGGTGGCCCTCCTTGTCTCGTGATGTCAGGAATTTTGTGCAGTCCTGTGGGACGTGCTCCCGGTCAAAATCGTGTTCTCGCTCTAGTGGGTTGTTGATGCCCTTGCCTGTCCCCAAGAGGCCATGGACCCATATTTCAATGGATTTCATCTCTGATATGCCCATCTCTCAAAGGATGACTGTTATTTGGGTGATTTGTGATAGGTTCTCTAAGATGGTTCATCTTGTACCACTCCCTAAGTTGCCGTCTTCCTCTGAATTGGCGCCCCTGTTTTTACAACAGGTGGTTCGCTTGCACGGGATTCCTGAGAACATTGTATCTGACAGAGGAGTCCAGTTTGTGTCTAGATTTTGGAGAACTTTCTGTTCCAAGCTGGGAATTCAGTTGTCCTTCTCCTCTGCTTTTCACCCTCAAACCAATGGGCAGACAGAGAGAACAAACCAGACCTTGGAGTCATATTTGAGATGTTTTATTTCTGCTGATCAGGATGATTGGGTTTCATTTTTGCCCTTGGCCGAATTTGCTTTAAATAATAGAACTAGTTCTGCCACTTTGATGTCACCTTTTTTTTGTAACTTTGGGTTTCATCCTCGATTTTCTTCAGGGCAGGTGGAGCCCTCTGCCTGCCCAGGTGTTGACACTGTGGTGGAGAGAATGCACCAGATCTGGGACCAAGTGGTGGATAAGTTATCTCTCTCCCAGGAAAAGGCCCAGCGGTTTTCCTACCGACATAGGACCATTGGTCCCCAGTTTAAGGTTGGTGATATGGTGTGGTTATCATCAAAAAATATTGCTATGAAGGTGGCTTCTCCTAAGTTTAAGCCTAGATTTATTGGACCTTACAAGATTTTGGAGATTACTAATCCGGTCTCTTTTCGTTTGGCTCTTCCTGTCACATTTAAAATCCATAATGTGTTCCATAAATCTTTGTTGAAGAGGTTTGTTGAACCTGTTGTTCCGGGGGTTGCACCTCCAGACCCTGTATTGGTTGAAGGTAACATGGAATATGAGGTAGAGAAAGTACTGGATTCCCGACTGGCTAGACGGAGACTCCAGTATTTGGTTAAGTGGAAGGGTTATGGTCAGGAGGATAATTCCTGGGTCTCTGCCTCTGATATTCATGCCAAAAGATTGGTGCGTGCCTTTCATCGGGCTCACCCTGATCGCCCTGGTGGCGTGGTTGAGGGTTCGGTGACCCCTCCTCAAGGGGGAGGTACTGTTGTGAGTTCATTTTCCCCTTCACTACTGAGGCCCGAGGAACTCCCTCTTCTGGTGAAGAAAGGTAGTGAGCCTGATTGTCAAACACCTGGGGCTGATGATGATGACTGGCTGAGTGGAGTTAATGACTGGATATAAGGCTGCCGACGCCCTTCTGGCCTGCAGGTGATTTCTCTGTGGACTTCTAGGAAACCAGTCTGATTCCTGCTCATCTAAAGCTAAGATTTCTGCTTTGCCTTTTTGCATTAGTGTTTTGTTTTCCTTGCTTTTCTGGATTCTGCCATTCCCTGCTGGGGTGAGCTGAATTTCCTTTTGCCTGTTGCTCTGTCTTCAGAATATTCCTGAGTACTGACATAGCCTTTTTTGAAGCCTAGCGTCTTCAGGGCCTTTTTTACTGTCAGTTTGTTGGCTCTTATTTTCATAGGGTTTTTCACGGATTGCAGACAGCAGCCTTCCTGTCCTTTCCTATCTAAGCTAGCTTGGGCCCCATCTTTGCTCAGTCTATCTTTCTGTCTGTGTTTTGTTCTTTCTTCTTGCTTCACCGTCATTATATGTGGGGGGCTGCCTTTTGCTTTGGGGTCTGCTCTGGGGCAGTTTAGATTTCCCTTTCTGTCTTTAGGCTATGTAGTCCTCTGGCTGTGATCGAGGGACCTAGGGCATCGTAGGAGCCCCCCACGGCTACTGCTAGTTGTGTTGATAGGTTCAGGTGTCTGCAATCCGATAGCTGCCAACTTCTCTGGTTTTCTGGACTTAGCTAGCATTTCTATTTTTGCCTCTTACGGTGACTCAATCATAACACACATGTTATACAGGCAGCGGCACATGGTATACAGCACCACATGGTATACAGGCAGCGGAACATGGTATACAGGCAGCGGCACATGGTATGCAGGCAGCAGCACATGGTATACAGCACCACATGGTATACAGGCAGCGGCACATGGTATACAGGCAGTGGCACATGGTATGCAGGCAGCGGCACATGGTATACAGCACCACATGGTATACAGGCAGCGGCACATGGTATACAGGCAGCGGCACATGGTATACAGCACCACATGTATTCACAATAAATGGAAGCCAGAGCCGCAATGTGTGCATTACACCACAGTGACTGTATACACTAACTTTACCAGGCTTATGACACACAGCAGAGTGCTAGTAAGCAGCCATGTTGTCATGATCCAGTGTTGGATCTGGCGGTATTAAATTGCACTGGGTGAACTTTTTTTACTTTGGAAAGTTCCAAGGTGTCTTGACTGTCCCCGGTGGTGGTTTGCAGTATTGCACTTTAGGTTTTTGTGCACTTAATTAGGGATCAGGTGTGACACCCTATAAAGGTGTGATAGGGGGTGCAATCACTGCCTGTGATATTGTGTTCACTCTGTTTTGGGAGAGCCTGGATGAAGGATGGAGCTGGTGAGGAGTCCTGCGCAGCTTAGCCAGGGGGGATGTGTTTCAGCTATGGTGTCTGGACGAAGGGCTGGCATGGCGTGGTGGAGTCGCAGTGATGGTGTCAGCGGGAAGTGTCTGCATGGGCTGGTGGAGTGGCGACTATGGAGCGTGGCACTCACCATGTGGGACTTGGCCGCTGAGCTGGACTCAAGCATGCTCGACTTCGTGTCAGCAGCTGAACTCATCCTTGGGACTCTGGTTCTAAGCAGCTGCAACTGGTGTTGGACTCTGCTCCAAGGTTGCACTAAGGTGAAGGATCCTGTTATGGTGATGGATCCGGGTGGAGGAGAAGATGCACTCAGGTGGAGGGCTCTGTTGCTGGGAGCGCACGCAACAGAGCAAAGCTAAGTGGTGTTTCCCCTGTATTGTCTCTTTCCTCATGTGTATTATTAGTGCAGTGGTGGGATTAGTCTCCGCACCGACCCATTCCCTAGTGAGGGTTTAGGGTCAGGGTGAGCAAGGGCGTTGAGGTACGGGTGCGGCGCCCGGTGCGAAACCGGCATAGGGAACGTTAGGAGTGCAGGGACACTGGCTCAGGGGAGCTCAGGAGGTCTCCAATTCCCTTTTCCCTATTGCAGGGCCCACCATTGTTAAAGTTTCCCAGGTTCCCCCTTTATTATTTGATTATTGTATGTATAACGTGTAATACCTAAATTCGCCAGGTGGAGGCGGCGTATCCACCTGCACGTTTTTATTATTTAAATGCGCCCCACTGGAGGCGGTGTATCCAGGGTCACGTGTGTTATGGGTTCGCCTTGCGGCATCATCTGCGTCCTGACACACGTGATCATGACATTATCACAGCCCCTACAGTTTTTTTTTTCTGGTGAGCTTTGGCCATGTGGAGACCGCTGAGTAATTGCTGCCGGGCCTCACTGATGTGAGTGGGGAGCGGCAAGGTGTTTAGAGCAGCTGCAGCAGCAGTTATCACGGTCTGGGGCCTCTGCTCAGATAACCAGAGGAAAAAAAAAAAAAAAATGGCGGCTGCGGTCTGGCAAAAGCCCCTAGAGTCGCTGCTGGGGAGCGGGACTTGCTCTCGCACGGGGAGGTACCCAGGCAGGTGGGAGGAATGGTGCCCCACGGAGCTGCCTGGTATTCCCCGAGGTGAAGGGGTACATCCCTGTGGTGAGCAGACTAGGTGTGTAGTCGCTGCTGGGGAGCGGGACTTGTTCATACAGGGGACGCACCCAGGCAGGTGGGAGGAATGGTGCCCCACGGAGCTGCCTGGTATTCCCCGAGGTGAAGGGGTACGTCCCTGTAGGGAGCAGATTGGTGTATAGTCCGCGGGGCTCATGCCAAATCTTCAATGCCGCCCCCTCCTGGTCGTGTGGAGGCGACCAGCGAGAGTATATTTCCTCCATTTCCCGGTCCCCTTCTCCTCCTGGTGTGTGCAGCAGGTGTGCTGCGGGGGAGTAGGGACAAATCTCTACCCTCTCCATTAACCAACCCTAGGAGGCGCAGTCCTCATGGTGAAAGGGTTGGAGGGTGGTGTCCCTTGGTGAATAGTGGGGGTGTGAGTGTGGTGACACAGGGGGATGCCTCTGTTGTCAAGTCCAGAGTGAGTTCACCAAAAAATGACAAACGAATGTGTGTAATAAACGTTCAGGTCCGGACCTGTGTGTGAACGAGCGTGTATGGGTCCCACCAAAAAACATCTTGGAAATGTGTTGTGGAGTCTGATCAGCTCTTAGCATACATACACATACATAAACTCGTTCCCCAGGTCGGCACTGTGGAGATGAGTGGTGCCTCCAAAATGAACTTTATTGCCAATACCAGCGGTGCGTTTGTCATAAACCTGAAGTGTCAGCTAATGGTGGGGTGAACTCAGGGTCTGGGCATCCCCGCTGTAGGTGTTTCCCTAATGAGGGGTGGTCTTGAGGGTCCAGAGGCCCCTCATTAAGGAGGGGGTACTGTCATGATCCAGTGTTGGATCTGGCGGTATTAAATTGCACTGGGTGAACTTTTTTTACTTTGGAAAGTTCCAAGGTGTCTTGACTGTCCCCGGTGGTGGTTAGCAGTATTGCACTTAAGGTTTTTGTGCACTTAATTAGGGATCAGGTGTGACACCCTATAAAGGTGTGCTAGGGGGTGCAATCACTGCCTGTGATATTGTGTTCACTCTGTTTTGGGAGAGCCTGGATGAAGGATGGAGCTGGTGAGGAGTCCTGCGCAGCTTAGCCAGGGGGGATGTGTTTCAGCTATGGTGTCTGGACGAAGGGCTGGCATGGCGTGGTGGAGTCGCAGTGATGGTGTCAGCGGGAAGTGTCTGCATGGGCTGGTGGAGTGGCGACTATGGAGAGTGGCACTCACCATGTGGGACTTGGCCGCTGAGCTGGACTCAAGCATGCTCGACTTCGTGTCAGCAGCTGAACTCATCCTTGGGACTCTGGTTCTAAGCAGCTGCAACTGGTGTTGGACTCTGCTCCAAGGTTGCACTAAGGTGAAGGATCCTGTTATGGTGATGGATCCGGGTGGAGGAGAAGATGCACTCAGGTGGAGGGCTCTGTTGCTGGGAGCGCACGCAACAGAGCAAAGCTAAGTGGTGTTTCCCCTGTATTGTCTCTTTCCTCATGTGTGTTATTAGTGCAGTGGTGGGATTAGTCTCCGCACCGACCCATTCCCTAGTGAGGGTTTAGGGTCAGGGTGAGCAAGGGCGTTGAGGTACGCGTGCGGCGCCCGGTGCGAAACCGGCATAGGGAACGTTAGGAGTGCAGGGACACTGGCTCAGGGGAGCTCAGGAGGTCTCCAATTCCCTTTTCCCTATTGCAGGGCCCACCATTGTTAAAGTTTCCCAGGTTCCCCCTTTATTATTTGATTATTGTATGTATAACGTGTAATACCTAAATTCGCCAGGTGGAGGCGGCGTATCCACCTGCACGTTTTTATTATTTAAATGCGCCCCACTGGAGGCGGTGTATCCAGGGTCACGTGTGTTATGGGTTCGCCTTGCGGCATCATCTGCGTCCTGACACACGTGATCATGACACATGTACCCCAATCACACAGGATGACTGCCATGCAGCCACAGCCCCAGCAATGGACACAGTGAGATACTTACACTTTCGCTGAGCGCTGGTGAAGGGTGCGGAGCAGCTACCGAGTATCACACATCTCCCTCCCTGATTACAATCCCTTCCTGCCACTGCATCCAAGTTTAGTATCTACTGTCTACAGCAACGGTCCGCCCACCTGAGATGCAAAGCACCATGGGAACTGTAGTGTCCCAGAAAGTCCCAAGCAGTAAGGTTCCAAGGCAGAGGAGACTACAATTACCGCAATGCATTTGGGCAGCGTGGAACAACGCATGCGTAAAGTGCGCAGCTTGATTAAATGAATCAGCTTTTTCATTTAAAGAGACAGCGTCCCAGGTAACCAGTATAGGTCAGCGGTAAAGTTGCACGTCCTGAAGCCAGTGGCGGATTATAATGGGGCAATTTAACCTGGACTGGTGGGCCCCCCCACACCACAGGACCCTAGGCTACCGCCCAGATTGACCTCATTATAATCCGCCACTGGTCATTTTCACCATACCATTCGATTGTGACTGTGTTGGGGCTTCCGCCTGAATTCCCAAAATCAGGATTCAGATGTGTACCCGATGAGTCTAAAATTTGAAACTTTGGACCTAGTTGCACTCTTTGGCAGTGTCTGTCTTTGTAGCTGGACACGGTAGTTTAGTCTGCTGCCCTTTACCGCCTGATGTGACTATATGTGAGATAAAAAAAGCTATAATGGTTAATTTAGTCAATGGGCAGAAAATAAATTAAGGCTTAGATCACATGATAATTTCAATTATTGTGGATTTCCTTTCACTAAGTCGTAATCCTTTTTGTTGGTTGATGCAATAAATGAAGGTCATAATGTCGCAATGCAGAGCCCTTAGTCTATGGATCATGTTGTTCCTCTATATGCTTTCAATTTCAAGCGGAGACCGTTTTAGGCTTAAATCCCCCCAAAAAAGCAGATGAATCAGCATTCCACTGGATGCCACAGAAGCAATACCAAGTGGCTGAAAACAAAGTATCTACAGTTCAGTAGGACGGAGATATGTAGACTCCACATGCTGTCATAACACATTTCAAATGGACAGCAAGATATACAGCAAGAGAAGCTGAGCTGTCTGTTGAAGGCTATGGAAGGGGGGGAAGAGAGGGATAAGTAGAGAGACACACAGAGACTATGCTTCTGCTTCTGGGCAAATGTTTAATGTCACCCCAAAGCTCCATTCACAGCTACACTGCTTAGTACTACTGTATAAAGTCATCTGTACTGCTGCTCAGGATACTGAACATGTCCTACATCCAGACAGGGAGGCAGGAATCCTTCATGTCTCTGTGTATGGAGGACATAATGTGTGTGTGTGTGTGTGTATGTGTATATATATATATATATATATATATATATATATATACATATTTATATAAAATGAGAATTTGTAGCAGATTTAACATTATTTCACCCCATTCTAGTGAAAGGGGCAAAATCTTTTTGAAAATACACAATACAAA
Source organism: Dendrobates tinctorius (assembly GCF_039654945.1). Taxonomy (NCBI): domain Eukaryota; kingdom Metazoa; phylum Chordata; class Amphibia; order Anura; family Dendrobatidae; genus Dendrobates; species Dendrobates tinctorius. The sequence goes on along the minus strand of NW_027361706.1, from coordinate 6,585,079 downwards.
TACAAATAAGTATAAAACATGCAGCAAATCTACAGGTGAGTCTAAAAAAATAACAATGAGCTTTTTAAAAAAAAAATCTGTGTGTAAATTCCATTATCAGCATAAGGGGCCAATGGGTCGCCCTCCCAGGGCTGTGGGGTACTCGGTACCGGGCCGGTATCAGTGGGACGTGTCACAACAGCGGTGACCCGGACCGTGGCCTTGGGCGCCCAAGTAATAGGAAGATTTGAATGGTGGAATGTAGTTAGATGAATAGTTTGTGACGCCACCTGTGGTGCTTGGCAAGGGAGGTGTTAAGCCGACGCTGCATGCAGATCCGCTGGGACTGATGGTATGGTGCAGCAAAGATGTTATAGCCCTCCACAAGCAGGGCTGTTGTCCCAGGGCAGGATAGATGAAGAGACACTTAGATGGTGTAGTGTTTGGTGCAGGGGGTGTAGCAGTGCCAGGCGGAGCGACGCAGGAAGGAATGGAGGACACCAGGGCATGTAGTTCCAAAGCTTTACTCACAGTCTGTAGTGCCCGCTTCTGTGCCGTGTCCTCCGGGTCAGGGACTCAGTCAACCTCCAGGCAAGCTGGAATGCTCCCTTCCAACACTCCGTCAACTCATGTGCCTTTTCTGAATGTCTCCTCTATAGCTCCTTTAAGTGTGAAGATCTCCTTGTACTGAGTTACACTGGAGTTCCTCCTGACAGTTGTTCCCAAGAACTCTATTTGTACGGCAGACAGCTGTAGCCTGCTTCGGGGACTCTCTACTCCTGAGTCCCGGCTCTCTATCCGTGTTGCTGTTGTGCCCCAAGTCTTAGATGGGAGTAGTGAATTTACAGCCCACTACTCCACCGGTGTCTGCTGCAGAACCATTAGTGTCCATACAACCTTGGGGACCGGGCCCAGGCCTTGCGCTTAGAACTTCTAGGCAGGGTTCTTCCTCTAACCCACGTCCTCTGTGTTCCCTTTCACTCCTACGTTCCGTACTTGTCTTTCCCTCCTATGGAAGCTCAGGCTTCGGTTCAATGTGTTTCTCCTTCTTTTCCTTTCCCGTGCCAGCTGGCTCAGATCACTGAGGCAGCTGCAGCACTCTTTCCTCCATCCCTCTTCCAGGGATCCCCACTCCTCTCCGAGTGGCTTCCTCTCTCCCAAACTCCCCATCTGACTGGCCTCTAATCCAAAAACCTTCCCACTCTTTTATGTGTATTCTCAACTCCACCCACCTCCCAGCACGTTTAGTGTTCCAAGCAGGGAACCACCAAAGGTGCTCTGCTTCCCTCTAAGCAAGGAGCCACAATGTGGTTTTGCTGAACTACTCTATTGTGTGGGGTGCGAGTGTTGGAGCGTGGTCAGGACCCTCCAACTTACCTGAATGGTGGGGCACCACACCTTAGGAGAAGGTGCAATACCTCTGTGGCGACTGAGCCTCAGGGGCGCCACACCAATATACATTGGATTGGGTGAAATTGATACCACTGATTTCAGCCATAACAATCATTTATTTCAACTGACGACTAACGGACAAACATTTGTAAAAATCATTCAAAACACTGAAACTGGCCTGTTGGATTTGTTTAGGCAGATAATCTTAACTTTTTCCAATATTGACCGATGTAATCTGTGATGTGTTTGGAGCATCCATTAGACCGACAAGTTTGTCTTTGGCTCATTTTCATCAATTTATAAGGTTGCCTTAATATAAGGAAACCTTGTCACTCTACTCGGCCCCTTTATAAAACTTATGTGGCAGGGAAGGCCAAATGTATGACCAGGGCCGGACTGGCCATCTGGCAATTCTGGTAAATGCCAGAAGGGCCTGCTTGGTTGTGGGCCACCTTGTCTGCTACGTTGTTAACAGAATCGGTGTTCTCAAGACCCCCATACTGTTAAGAGTTGTGATGAAGCATAAAGTACTGACTCCATCACTTAACCCAACAGGCCATGGGTGTCATTAGAAATATGCTTGCTTTACTCCATCCAGGGTAGATATTATTAGTAAAATTCCCCATCTGGTGCTTGGGGATGGGGATAGCATGGGCCTGTATGATTTCAAATGTCAGGACGGAATTTCAGTCCCAGCCCGTACCCTGCCTATGACCCCCATATTAAAGTAGACTGAACCTGTTAATATTGGTGGGCTTGGCTGACAGTCTGTGTATGGGGTCTCGCAACTCTTCCCTGACAGATGTCAGGGGAGACCAGGATCTGGCACGTTTGATGTCGGACTGACTATCCTTTTTGTTCTTTGTTAAGATAAGCTGCCACCACAAGAGTCTGTCTCATAGAGCGCTCCTCTGTATGGAGTCAGAAGAGATCGTGGTAGGACAAATGTTCTGCCTAGCTGTTTTTTTCTCACATAGTTATCTGTTGTGTATCTGGTCTGCTGTTCCAAAGTGTTTTCCTGAGCTGAGGATGACAAAATCATAATTAAGGGTCATCTTAACATGGCGCAAGTCCAATGCACCACAATCCCTAGAATGGGAAAATGTATGCCCTGTTTGATAAGGGTGCTTTTAAATTGCATTCCGGCACCCTTTTGTTGGTCCAGTCGGTGCTTACGTCTGAACCCCTGCAAAACGGGATTAGGATGTGCCAATGTGTTGTGAGCTCTCTTGATCCGACTTTTGAGGCAAGGCTCCCTCTGGTGGATACTGCTGGTAGTGGTGCTGGTCAACATGATGTTAACCCAACAGCTGCAGCGGACAATTGGAGGAGTGGGGGTAGTGACTGGGACTACATAAGCGAGCAGACTTCTCTCAGTGACTGCCGGTGAAACTCCTTTCTTTGCTTACTGAGGATTTCGGTCTCCTGCCTGATCCTGCATTTTGTCAGCTAAGTGTCATTTGCTAAACCCTTTGCATCTGTTTTTGCCTTGCTGTCAGGGGTCAGCTTGCTCCCCCCTGGGGCTGCTGGCTACTGCCCTGTATTTTGGTATCTTGCGTTTGTTTACTCTGTCCCCTGCTGTATTAGCCTGTTGCTAGCCGCCAGTTCCCACCTGAGTGCTGATATAGTGGGGGCGAGGTTGTGCAAACCTCAGTATTTTTGTACATCAGTCTTGTTGGAATTGTTAGGGTTTTTGCATGATTGCAGACAGTGCCTTTTCTGTCCTGTCCTATCTAGTCAGTGCGGGCCACATCATTTGCTCAGTCTATTTTCTGTCTGTGTTTCATCTTGTCTCACTGACAATATATGTTTGGGGGCTGTCTATTCCTTTGGGGATCTGCTCCGGGGCAGTTTAGATTTCACCTGTCTTTAGGCTTAGTTAGCCCTCCGGCTGTGACGAAGCATCTAGGGCAATGTAGGAACGCTCCATGGCTACTGCTAGTTGTGTTGTTAAGATCAGGGGTCTGCAATCCGCTGAGCGACCAACCTCTCTGGTGTTCTGGTCGCATAGCCTATTGCGCTCTCCTCCTCTGTGACCCATTCATAACACCAATGGTTCTATAGACTATAATGGTGCCGGCAGAGTGAAAGTCAGCTCTGATGGATAGTAAACGCCTACAGTATACGCTTACTGGAGAATGACAACCAAGTTCAGTCTAATACCTATAGAGTTTCCACCTCAAGTAGGCATATACGCTCGAAAATAATGCACGCGAGAGTGCACTTTCACTCTGTCGGAACCTTTATAGCCTATGGCTCCTGTCAGCACATGCGTCCGAATACCGTTTTGTGGGGGGTTCGGGCGTAAGCATCCACGGAAGAAAGAAATTGCGTGGCACTCCGAAAAAGTGGGGTCGCTACCTTCTCCTGCACTTCAGTGCCATTCTCCTAAGCGCACCAGTATACGACGCTATTTGCTCTAAAATTTGATCTTGCAGTCCATTTACACTGAAGACAAATAGTTCTGATGAAGGCCTAGGTATTGGCCGAAACATCAATGTTTTTTTTTGTCTACAGTGGATTAATAATAAAATCTTAATCATTGATTTTTTGCATCATATTTGGGAGTGCCAAATTTTCCTTTTAAAATCTGTAAGTACCCACGGAGCCATTGAATGGGTGCCTAAACACAATGTTAAAGCATCTGAAGGCCAAAACAAATCGCTTCTGATTGAAATTTCTCCAAGGAAGTTACACAAAACCACAGAGTAAAGTAACAGTCAGTCATTATAACGTCCATTGATTTTAATTAGGAGGGACCATCCAAGTGCAGCCTGCTGTCTCCAGGACAAAATCTAGGCCGTTCCTTTAATGATTAAACCTCCAAATGAATATTAAAAGTAAATGTTCCATCAAGGGTGAGAAAATCCTTTAGATACATGGAGTTTTCATTACATTTAATATATCGTATATACATATTGTACCAGAATGAGGCTTTATTCTGTTCCCTCAGGTGGCAGAAAGTATTAACAGGGGAGCCGCCATTAGATGGAGGCGCATAAGCCAGAGAGAATTGTAATCTCTGGAAAGCCCCGAGGTGCTTCCTCTTCCTGCTATCTTTTATTGTCCTGAACACTAATTACAAACGGACATTTTATGTTTCTACTTAGCTGCCAGGAGCTAAATTGATAGCATGTGACTGAAATCCCCTCCATTTTCCCCTTACACATCTCACAAATACAAATGTTTATAGACGAAAACCCTTTCTGGTTATTTTTTTCCTCAGAGAACGAATATTGTTCTATATGTTGCATGGAAGGCCACCGCGACCTGATAACTTGGGTGTTTCACGTAACAGGATTAGCAACAAGTCTTGCTATAGTATTCAGGGCCTTCTAGCCAATAGAATACACCCGCCATCGTGCGCCGTGACTCCAGGGGCCACTCGCGTATGGGGACAGATTTATCAAAATGGTCTAAAAAGCAAAAATTGACCGTGTTGCCCTTAGTGATCAATCCCGGTGCAGCTTTCACTTTACCGCAGCTGTTTTAAAAATGAAAGCTGAGCTTTGATTGGTTGCCATGAGCAAGAAAGACCATTTTGATAACTGAGGCTCGATCTTGTAATTCTTACAGTTTATCCAGTCACTACTACTGTGGCATGAGAGGAGCCATATTATTCATTATTCCATAAGCATGTCCATTTGAAAAAACAATCTATTCTTCCAATTAGAAGGAATCAGAGTATGTCTTGGTTTGATCTGCTAGTGGATCAGACTAGACCATTAAATTCTATGGTGATCTATTAAAAGTGGAAGACATTTTTTTTTTTTTACTTCTGCTTTCCCTCTGGGTTTTATCAGTTTTTTAACTTATCCATTGATAGGAGTCAAAGGATTAAACCCTTAATGACTTGTGATGTACATTGTCGTCCCAGGTCACCTGTGGGAGTATATGTAGTGGGCTCAGGAGCTGAGCCCCATCTATACTGGGCAGACGCTAGCTGTGTAACACAGCTGGCATCTGCCTGTAAAAGCAGTGACCAGAGCTAGTTTGCAATAACTGCTGTTAACCATTTATATGTTGCTGGCAATCATGGGGAGCAAATGAGCAATCATGGGGAGCGGTTAAATAGGTTTAAGTCCCCTAAGGGGACTAAAAGTATACTATATATTAGAAAAAATGTTGCAAAAAATAAATACATATATAAAAAATACAAATATCACCCCTCTTTTCCCATTCAAAAATATTTGATATGAGTCCGACCAAAATCTAAAATTATTTAAACAGTACAGTAAAAGCTAAGAAGAAGAAAAAATTGAAATGGCTGAATTTCTGCTTTTTGGTCAACACACTCACTCCAAAGATGCAGTGAATAGTGAATGAACAAAACGTCGTACACTCTCCTGTCAGTGTGTCACTGGCTGCCGGGTAGACCAGTCTCATCAGCTGATGTGACTGCTGTACAAGGGATCTGAATCATCGTTTCAGAGTATGGATTACTTTCAGCACACAAGTAAGGCAATTTCAAGGTAAGTTGAATAAATGTAGTTTTATACAAGACTACTAAGAGCAACAGAAAATTTCAATCCAACGTTTCAGCAAAATTGCCTTTGTCAAGGATACCAATACATTTAAACAAGACAGAGAAAAAACAGTAAAAAAATATACACAGCCATGATTCATTGGGAATGAGTCGCCACCATGACAAAATGAATTTTTATGCTTGATCATTTTTTAAATTGTGCATAATATTTTAATCAAATTTATTCACTATGAATCATGTATGTATTTTACCAAAACGTTGAATTAAAAGTTTCTGTTGCTCTTAGTGGTCGGCTATGAATAAAAATACATTTTTTCAACTTGCCTTCAAATTGCCTTACTAGTGTGTGAAAGGTTTTCTTCCTGCTATTGATGTGATCCTTAAGTGCACTATTTTCACATATAAGGAGTGCGTCACTTTTGATTTTTCACAACACAGTACGGATTATAGCGGATGGGTGATGGATATGGTGGATTATTATTTTTTCTCTTTTCCAGGTTACATGGGCATCGGGTATTAGGTGTTAAAGCGAACCTGTCAGCTGTTTTGGCAGCTATAAGATGCGGCCACTGCCTCTGAGGACTTATCTACAGCATTCTATAATGCTGTAGATAAGTCCTCGATCCGACATGCAAGATAAGAAAAATTAATTTTATCATACTCACCCGGGGATGGGGGTCCGATCCAATGTGTGTCGCAGGTCTGAGTCCAGCGCCTCCCATCTTCTTGTCACACCGCCCTCCTGCTTGCTTCATCGCTCTCTGGTATCGCGCTCTTGTGCAGGCGTACTTCTCTGCCCTGTTGAGGGCAGAGCAAAGTACTGCAGTGTGCAGACGCTGAAAAAGTTCAGAGAGACCCAGCGCCTGTCCACCGCTGGAATTTGTTCTGCCCTCAACAGGGCAGAGAAGTACGCCTGCACAAGAGCACGATGCCAGGGAGCGATGAAGTAAGCAGGAGGATGGTGTGACAAGAAGATGGGAGGTGCTGGACTCGGACCTGCAAAACCCATCGGACCAGACCCCCCATCCCCGGGTGAGTATAATAAAACTTATTTTTCTTATCTTGCATGTTGGATAAGGGCCTTCAACTGATGGGAGTCTCTCATCAGCCGACGCCTGTGACCGGCAGTAAGCTTTTTACCGCTGGTCATTGACACAGCTTCATGCTGACATGAAGATGACAGCGTGAGAAACACCATAGGAAGTCTGCAAAAATGCACCATGCGCACACACTTAGGCTAGTTTCATACTAGCGTTACCGGGCGCAGGGCCACCACTAAGCTCCACCCCCGGCCATGCCCCCTCCGGTCAGCTCCTCCTCCGATCGCATGACGCTGCATGCGATCAGTGTACCCTATACTTAGCGTTGGGTATGCTGGTCGTGCGCTGGTACACTTTTGCCCACGCATCCGCCCTTTTGGCGCTGCACCGACATGTGTCAAACCCACTATGTTGCATTTTTGTGTGCTCGGCGCAGTGCCAAGAGGGCGGATGCGCTGGCAAAAGTTTACCAGGGCATTACCAGCGTATCCAACGCTAAGCATAGGGTACGCTGATTGCATGCAGCGTCATGCGATCGGAGGAGGAGCTGACTGGAGGCGGCACGGCCGGGGGCAGAGCTTAGTGGCGGCCCTGCACTGCACCCGGTAACGCTAGTGTGAAACTAGCCTAACACTCACAAAATGGCGCTGAAGCCACATGTTCACTTTTTATATGCAGAGGGACATGTGACTTCATCAGCCAATGACATAAGCCCTTGTGTCTGGACGTTGTGGATGGTTTCTACATCCTGATTGGCTCCTGGAATCTCCACACATTAAGTTAATGAGAAAAAAAAAAATGAGTCCACCGCTCCTCTGACCTCTCCCCACCTCCTCCCCTCATCAAACGTGTCCCACTCGCTCATCTTACAGCACCACTATCCTAGTCAAAGTCCTAACAAAAGCATTAGTGTAAAATTGATCACTGATCATCCGAACAAGAATCCGAATGTGCAAGGTTTGTGCCGACTTTGAGATTGACGAATGTTTTCCGAACAAGTTCACTCATCTCTAGTCCTCACACTAAACTTCTGAGGTTTGTCCAAAGGAAGCAGCCTGATTGTGACTGACTGGCTACAGTTCTCAAGTGTTATAACAGTGCAACGTGAGCCACGTGAGACCTAGAGCCAACATTGGAGGTGATTATCTGTTATGTTTATTTTACACTAGGGAACATAGTATTTAAGAAGAGGTATGTTATCGGTCATTTTCCTGTTTTTGATTCGGGCTCCAGAGCTGAGTCTGCATCTTTCTCTGCACATTACAGATTATCTGATCAGCTGGCATGTTCCTCTAACAGCCAAGGGTGAATCAGAGATCCACCCTCATCTGTTAACACGTTAACTGGCGCTGTCACTCTGACAGCGGCATTTAACAATAGACAGCCAGAAGCGCGTCTAAAGACCCACCCATCGGCGCCCCTGTCACTTGATTGCGGGGTGCCAGTGAGTCTTATTGACAGCCGCGTGTCTGGCGTTCATAGGAGATCATGATTTCTGCTACACATAGCTGAAGCCCTGCTAAGTGTAGAACATGCGATCAGATAATTGCAACTTCAAGTTTCCTAAAAAGACCACTGAAGCCAGTAAAAATAGAATTTTTTTTTAATTATTAAAAAACTAATTTAAATCACTTCCCTTTTGCCCCATTCAAAATAAAATTAAAATAGAAAAGTACACATTAACTATTACTGCGTTCAGAAATGTCCGATCTATCAAATTATAAACTAAAATGATCTGATCGATAACCGGCGTAAAAAAAAAAAAATCAAACGTCAGAATTACTGTTCTTTTTTGGCTACCGCAATATTGCAATAGAATGCAATAACAGGCGATCAAAATATATCTACTCCAAAATGGTATCAATAAAAAGAATCAGCTTAGGGTGCAAAAAATAAGCCATCACACCGTTCCAAACCCCGAAAAATGGAAAACGTTACAGATCTCGGAAATGGCGACGTAAGCAAATTTTTTTTCTTATAAATTTCAGATGTTTTTTTTTCACTGCTAAAATAAAAAAGAACCTGTTGGTGACTTGGAGAATCATAATGGCAGGTCAGTTTTAGAATTTAGTGAACATGGTAAATAAACCCCAAAAAACAATTGTGGAATATTCCACTTTTTTTTAACAATTTCCCTGCACTTGGTATTTTTTTTCCCCATTTTCCAATATGCTATGCTGTAAAATCAATGGAGACATTCAAAAGTACAACTCGTCCAGCAAAAAACAAGCCCTGGTCCGGCTATACTGGTGGAGGAGTTAAAAAGTTTTAAAAAGTTATAGCTCTTGGAAGAAGGGGAGCCAAAAACGAAAAATGGAAAATCGCCCGGGGATAAAGGGGGTTAAATGATCGCTGACTCATGAATGATAGATTATTTATATTGCATTATTTTATGTATATATTTGTTTTCTTTCAATCTATAAATGTCTGATTTTTATATTTCTAGATTTGTATGAAGATATGAAGCGTATTTGTGCAGGGTACATACAGCGTATTGTATAAACTGGGTTCATTTACCGGTATTCATAGACACTTGGCCACGTTACTACGCCAATCACAAATAAACATGGCACCACGGCTTGATTGGCTGGTGTTGTTGGTGCCGCAGGGGGATTTTGCTTTCTGAATATATAGTTTCACTATCTGCGAAGAACTATAAATACCATCAAAATCCGCTCAGTAATATACCTGTTTATACACAATCCTCTATCAAAACATCTCTCCGGCCACGCTCAGATGGGCGATCTGTTTCCACATGTCTTCAATGAACAATCTTGAGCTTTATGATGCGTCTTCTTCCCACCGGGACAGAAAGATAAAAAAAAACCTTCTGGATGGACTTTATGTAAGAACCTGTCCGACCATGCACTATTAATATATGATGCTGTACTCACCCCACGGATCGAAAACTATTAACCCATATCCCAGCCGAAAAATGGGCTTCATGGCAAGGGATTAGAAAAATATTCACTTCATTGGAGCAGAGCTGTAATACCACATTAAACCTGTAGACAGGTGTGGCGCTGTTTACGGAACAAACTATCCCAAGTTTTTGCAACCCCGGACAATTCTTGAAGGCGTAAAGTCTTTTTGGTACATTTTAATGGTTCGTTGGCCAAGAAAATAAATAAATTGGGGGTTGAGGAATCAAGAAAGTAATTAAAAAGGGTATCCCCATCTAATAATTTTATGATGATATCTTTACAATATACAAACTGATAGGGGTTCACCATTGGGACACCCAGAGAGTCCGAAATTAGTGAAGTTAACTTGCTTTAGAGAAATAGAGTAGTTCTGATTACATTAAGGGCTCGTGCACACGAATGTAAAATTCGGACGAGTCCTTATTTTGATGGATAGCACTCCTCCCTATGTTATTCTGAGGGGCTGTGCACATATCCGAGGAAAAAAATTACATCATGTATGATTTGCCTTCAAAAGTTGGATCACGCTCGCTTATTCAACTCCAACGGGTCTATGGAAAAAAATCAGACCACACTCAAATAACATCAGAGTACAGTGCGATTTTCACAGACTGATTTATATGGAGGTGCATGGCAGACTAAGGGTTGTGAATTATACTATATGGAGGACTACTATGGGCTGTGCATTATACTATATGGAAGAATGGGCTGTGCATTATACTATATGGAGGACTACTATGGGCTGTGCATTATTAGTATAATATGGAGGACTACTATGGGCTGTGCATTATACTATATGGAGGACTACTATGGGCTGTGCATTATACTATATGGAGGACTACTATGGGCTGTGCATTATACTATATGGAGGACTACTATGAGCTGTGCATTATACTATATGGAGGACTACTATGAGCTGTGCATTATACTATATGGAGGACTACTATGGGCTGTGCATTATACTATATGGAGGACTATGGGTGTGCATCATACTATATGAAGGACTATGGGCTGTGCATTGTACTATATGGAAGACTATGGGCTGTGCATTATACTATATGGAGGACTATGGACTGTGCAGTATATTTTATAGATAACTATGGGCTGTGCATTATGCTATATATGGACAATTATGAGCTGTCCATCATATATGGAGGTGCATTATACTATATGAAGGATTATGGGCTATGCATTATACTATATGGATGACTATGAGCTGTGCATCATATATGGAGGTGCGTTATACTATATTAAGGACTATGGTCATTGCAATATTCATGGAGGTGCATTATACTATATGTATGGTATTGTTGGATTCAGAATAAATCACTCATGTAATGTAAGGAGTAAATGAAATCTTTGACATTGTACTAGACCTAGATTTCTTTGCCATATTCGTGTATCTTGAATCATGGTATGTGTTATAGTGGCCCACTGAGACTCTTTCGCCTGGAGCCGGCCCTGGTGTGACCCTAGCCTAATCATGACCTATTGGCTCTAATTTGTGCTTTTTTTCTGTTTTTTGTTTTCTCTTAATAATAATAATTTTTATTTATATAGCGCCAACATATTCCGCAGCACTTTACAATTAAGCGGGGACATGTACAGACAATAAATTCAATACAAGTTAAGACAATTCAAACAGTGACATTAGGAGTGAGGTCCCTGCTCGCAAGCTTACAATCTACAAGGAAATGGGGGGGGAGGGCACAGTAGGTGAGAAGTGCTTGTTAATTCAGGTCTGGCAATTATAATAAATAGGGATTTTCATATAAAGCTGCATGATCCGGTCATCAGCCCGTGTGTTTAAGTGCAATAGACAAGTATCAAGTGCAGTTATCGTGTGCATGTGTGCATGGAGGGTGTGGAGACAGATGAATAGTAGGGTGCAGATTCAGAATAATATTTGGAAGGAGGGAACAGGGCAAAGTTAGTTTGCTGAGTAGTTGATGTGGTAGGCTTGTTTGAAGAGATGGGTTTTCAAAGCGCGCTTGAATAGGTCAGGGCTAGGTATCAGTCTGATCGTCTGGGGAAGTGCATTCCAGAGAGCTGGAGCAGCACGAGAGAAGTCTTGGAGACGGAGGTGCGAGGTTCGAATTACGGGGGATGTTAGTCTTAGGTCATTTGTAGAACGGAGGGCACGTGTAGGGCGATAGACAGAGATGAGAGAGGAGATATAAGGCGGTGCAGAACAGTGGAGAGCTTTGTGGGTGAGAGAGATGAGTTTATACTGGACCCTGTAGCGAATAGGTAGCCAGTGTAATGACTGGCACATGATGGAGGCATCGGTGAAGCGGCTGGACAGAAATATGACCCTGGCTGCCGCATTCAAGATGGATTGGAGAGGAGAAAGTTTGGTAAGAGGGAGACCGATCAGAAGAGAGTTGCAGTAGTCCAGACGAGAATGAATAAGAGCGACAGTAAGACTCTTAGCAGTTTCAAAGGTGAGAAAAGGTTGGATTCTGGAGATGTTTTTAAGATGCAGGTGACAAGAGCGACTGAGTGATCGGATGTACGGAGTAAAGGAAAGTTCAGTGTCGAATATGACCCCAAGACAGCGGGCGTGCTGCTTGGGAGTTATGGTTGAACCCTCCAAGGTTATTTCGATGTTAGGTAGAGTGAGGTTAGTAGAGGGGAGAAATACAAGAAGTTCAGTTTTGGAGAGATTTAGTTTCAGATAGAGGGAGGACATGATGTTAGAGACAGCAGACAGACAATCCTTGGTATTTTGAATTAGGGTAGGGGTGATGTCAGGGGAAGAAGTGTATAATTGGGTGTCATCAGCATAGAGATCATACTGGAACCCAAATCTGCTGATTGTTAGTCCAATAGAGGCAGTGTATAAAGAGAAGAGGAGGGGGCCTAGGACTGAGCCCTGCGGGACCCCGATAGTAAGGGGACGAGGAGAGGAAGAGGAGCCGGAAAAAGATACAGTGAAGGAGCGGTCAGAGAGGTAGGAGGAGAACCAGGAGAGGGCTGTGTCCTTGAGGCCTATAGAGCGGAGCATAGTGAGGAGGAGCTGGTGATCCACAGTGTCAAATGCGGCAGAGAGATCCAGGAGAATCAGCAGGGAGCAACGACCTTTCGATTTAGCTGTTATTAGATCATTAGAGACTTTAGTGAGGGCAGTTTCAGTAGAGTGTAAAGAGCGGAAACCAGATTGTAAGGGGTCGAGAAGAGAGTTATTATTATTATTATTATTATTATTATTTATTGTTATAGCGCCATTTATTCCATGGCGCTTTACATGTGAGGGGATATCCGAGAGATAGCGGATTAGACGGGAGTGGACCAAGCGTTCCAGGAGTTTAGAGATGAAGGGAAGGTTAGAGACAGGTCTGTAGTTAGCAGTGCAGTTCTGGTCCAGGGATGGCTTTTTAAGTAAAGGGGTTATGATGGCATGTTTAAATGAGGAGGGAAATATACCTGAAGAAAGAGAGAGGTTAAATATTTTAGTCAGGTGAGTGGTGACCACTGGTGAGAGAGACTGCAGGAGCTGTGAAGGAATGGGGTCACTGTTGCAGGTTGTAGGCCGAGCAGAAGCGAGGAGCTTGGAAACTTCTTCTTCTGAAACAGGCTCAAACATGTCTAGTGAGCTTGAGGTGCGGCAGGGAAGGGGATCCAGACACTGATGAGATTGGGCTGAGATATCCTGATGGATGTGGTTGATTTTTTTTCTAGGAAATAAGTGGCCAGATCCTCACCGCTGAGGTTGGTGATGGGGGCCTGTACTTTAGGTTTCAGGAGGGAGTTTAAGGTTTCAAAAAGTCGTCTTGGGTTGTTGGATAGTGAGGTGATGAGGGTGGTGAAGTAGGATTGTTTGGCCAGATGAAGGGCAGAGTTCTAGGTTTTGAGCATGAACTTATAGTGGGTGAAGTCTTCTGCTAAGAGAGATTTTCTCCACTGCCGCTCTGCACACCTTGAGCAGCGCTGAAGAAAGCGTGTTTGCGTTGTGTGCCAGGGCTGCCGTTGTCTGTGTCGGGTCTTTCTGCGTATAGAAATGTATAACTAAATTTCATCCTTCCTAAATCTTATCACTTTCATTTGTCAGTAAGATGTGCCCCTATGTAATGACACTGTCAAGTCAGAGCTGTTTAAAGAACACACTTTTGACAAGGGAATTAATAATGCCTAGATGTTAATTAATTTCATTTCCAAGAGGAATACTGCATAGTACAGAGATCTAAAAAAAAAATCCAGAATTTTTTTTTTGTAGGTAATGCAAAAATTAAAATAGACAAGTCAAGAGAGCCTGCAGTGACATGATTAAATAGAAAGTAAAGGCAAAATTAGTAGTGACTGTAGCCCAAAAAGACACTAGTACACTAATGAGGAACGAACGCGCTCTAAGGTGTTATCTGAGCATGCTCCAGTGCTAACCGAGTGACTACGACGTGCTCAAATAATATGTTCAAGTCCCCTTGCGGCAACAACTCATGCAGGGATTGCCTAACAGCTGTGAGACATGCAGCCGATGGGTCTCGAACATATTATTCGACCACGTCGAAGTCACTCGGTTGGCACTGGAGCATGCTCAGATAACACCTTATCCCAGCACGTTCGCTCATCACTGTTATACACGGCAAGGCCAGAAAAAGGAGCCGTCCAGGGAGAGAGATGTTTTTAACTTCCAAATGTTGTATGTTACAGTCAGTGCAATAATAGATCACATCAGTTTTTCAGTCCGAGTCAGACAGATCCCAGGGCTTAACTCCTGACTGACTCCGGGACTGAAATAATATGAAGCACCATGATCAAATAATACATAACCAGCCGAAAACAATAACCGGCAAAGTGGTTCGATGGATTTTGTCAATAGTTTAAGACCTCCCTCCATTAACAACATCCTCCAGGGGCAGTGCAAAGACATATGACGTGTTACTGGAAAAGACTAGGGCTGCAATCACTCAACAACGAGATCACCAATCTGACGAGCATCAGGTTTCCCGTGAACGCCGCCTTACAGCGAGCTCGTCTCCCGGCAGGGATTTATGATGCAGACGGAGCAGTACGCAATCTAGGTCTTGTCAGCTGTTGAGATCAGTGTAGGTGACGCAACGGCACAATCGGGTCCTTATTAATTCAGTCCTATAACTGTGGTGACGTTAGTGTTACTGATATGATGACCATGAGAGGAGTCTAAGGTAACGAAAGGCTCGCGTTAGAACGGGCTGATCCACCGTGGCTCTAGGCAGCATTCAACACTAGATGCATTTATCAGTAGAAAGACATCAAACTACCTACAACATTCAAAGGAAAATAACCATGTAATAACCAAAATAACTCTAATTAGAATTCTACACAAACATAATAATGATAGTTTTATTTCTATAGCGCCAACACATACCACAGCACTGTACATTTTAGAGGGGACTTGTACAGACAATAAGACATTATACTGTAGAATAACAATGATCAC
The DNA here is from genome assembly GCF_039654945.1 of Dendrobates tinctorius. Taxonomy (NCBI): domain Eukaryota; kingdom Metazoa; phylum Chordata; class Amphibia; order Anura; family Dendrobatidae; genus Dendrobates; species Dendrobates tinctorius. Next base: position 6,569,839 of record NW_027361706.1, on the reverse strand, counting down.
ATAAATCAACATATACCAAGAGGAATCAGGGCCCTGCTCGCAAGCTTACAATCTATGGAGGAAACAGGGGGGACAACTTGCATTGTACAGACCAGCCATCAATAGGGTGTTCATGTAATGCATGAATCGGTCACCAACCAGTATGTGTAAAAGTACAGGCACAGAGGGATAGTAATTGCATGAAGCGTGTGAGAACAGATGATATGAGGGTCCTGATTTTGAGGAAAATTTTGTATGACCAAAACAGGAATAGTTAGATAAATATGTTGAGGTGATAAGCCAGCCTGAAGAAATAAGATTTTAGGGCACTCTTAAAACTGTGGGTATTGGGGATTAATCAAATTGCCCTAAGTAGTGCATTCCAAAGAATTGGTGCAGCATGTGATAAGTTTTGGAGACAAGAGTGAGAGGTTAGGATTATTGAGGTTGTTAATCTTAGGTCATTCATAGAACACAGGTCACAGGTAGGGTGGTAGACTGAAACAAAGGAAGAAATGTAGAGTGGTGCTGAAGCGTGGTGAGCCTTGTTAGTGAGAGTGATAACTTTATACTGAAATATATTTAGCGGATGGATAACCAGTGCAATGACTGGCACAGGGTAGAGGCATTGGTGCAATGGTGTAAACGTGTAATCTTGCAAATGGGGGCCTAGTCATCAAATTATTTTCATCAGAATCTTGGCACAAAGTGGCTAGAAATGTTGCAAAATTTGAAGTTGGGCAAAAAATGGATCTGCGAGGGCCTCCAGGCTTTCACTCGCCACACCACAGAGCATCACCGCCGCACCTGTCACATAATGCTAGCGGGGCCCCACCGCACCACAGAGCACCACCACCGAACCTGTTGCAAGATGCCGGTGGAGCCCCGCCACACCACTGCTGAACCTGTCACAAAATACCGGTGGACTACCGGGAACCCCAGAGCACCACCGCCGAACCAGCTTGGAACACAGAACAACCCCTGTGACCACTCCTGCACCTGTGCCGATCTCCCCCATGTAAGCTGAATTCGGACTGTAAAACGGACCCCCATTTGACACATTATTTTTTTAATCTATTTTCCTTCTGAAAATTTGGGGCGTGTCTTATGGTCCAGTGCGTCTTATAGTCCGAAAAATATCTTTGGAAGTCAAGTACTATACAGAATATCTTTAAGGGATACAATTTTTTGATGATACATGCTGGGTATTGTGCAAAATACATAAATCCGTCATGCAGTACAAGTATCCACAGAACCTATCACACTAAAAATAACAGCAGTAGTTTTTGGACTCTCAATTAATAGATTTGCCTTCAATTTGTTCAAAAATTATCCCCAAGTGCTAATAATTATTCAGACAGCTTTTTAAAATGACTTTTTTGTAGACTCGTTGAGGGCCGGAACATTTTCTTTTACACACCAGTAAATGTGTGAGATGTACTGTAGAAATACCAGAGCGATTAAGCTCAAGTTTGTGCCAATATTGTATCTTACTGTGTTGAAAAATTTCTTCATTCTCATACTTAGTTATTTTTTTAAATTTTTTTTTGCTTGATACTCATCTCTGCAGTCTCCTCTAAACATGGCACAGAATAGTAGTCAGCGCCCTCAAATGTTAATCGCGGTGGGAGAACTGTGATTTATGCATTGCATAGTGGGATCAGATCTGTACAGAATTTCAGATGTTCTCAGCAAGTGGAAGCTATGGATGTTAAGAAAATTATATGGCGTACCAAATGTTATGATAAGTAGACACATATGCTGCACATCTTACTGACGTTCCTTTCAGAGGGCAACCGCCATGGAACTAAACACTCTAAGCTATGGTGGATACTTCCTAGGGCATATAAAAGCTTTACAAAGAAAAAAGTCACATAATGCTCATTTCTTTTGAAAGGCAAACAGAGAACACCAAGAAGTAAAACCCCTCCAATGCAGAATAGCAGTAATATTACCCATGAGAGAGGGTGGAAAATATAATATTAATACTAATAAACCATACTTTTTGATAATTCTTGTCCAATTACATAAAGAGGTCGTACAGAGATCTCTTGAATAGGACTCTAAAAAGTGGACTCTAAAAAGTGAACTGTGCTGTTCAGCCCCATTCAATGGTTACATCTGGCCCGTAGGAGCGCCGCAACCCCATCTTTTTTTTTTTATCCAATAAATTTTTATTGAAATTTTCAAAGACAGAAATGATCTTACAGAAGAAAATCAAAGATCATAATATAGACAGACAGAAATGCTAACAACAATAACAATATCAGACAATGAGACCGTAGGAAAAGGGGGGGGGATCCGGTAAGACTCAAGAAATCCTAATCCGATCCGATGTATAGACTAAGTACTAAACTTTATGGGAGATGCCAAGGGGTGGGAAACCCAACCCGCCCAGTTCTTCATTACCCTGTCTCTGACCCCTGCATCTAGTGAAAGAAAGTACTCATGATGAAATGTTGAGTTAAGTCTGACCACCAACTCCGCGAGGGTAGGCGGGAGCGGGGCCTTCCATTTAGCAGCGAGGCTAATCCTAGCAGCCATCAATATTTTCGAGACCAAGGGTACGAATTCTAGGGGAAGTGTTTCGATCCCAATGTTTAGAACTGCCAGTTGAGGAGATAGAGGGAAATCAATACCCGTCACAGATTTAAGTAAGTTTGAGACACCTAACCAAAAGGAAGTCAAACTAGGACATTTCCACCACATGTGAGCCAAAGTACCTCTTCCTCCACACTGTCTCCAGCACAAAGGGGAGAAATTCTTTCCAAATTTAGATAAAGTAATCGGGGGATAGTACCATCTAAGATGAATCTTTTTTAGTGTCTCAAGGTGGTTGATACATTTAGATGCCCGCTGTATTGCTTTTATTCCCGCTCTCCACTCTTCATCCGAGGCGTGAAAAGATAAATCCTCCTCCCAACGCGACATATAAGTTGGTCTTATAGGAAATAAAAGGTTATTACAAGATTTATATATAGCAGATAATCCCTTGTACTGGTGAGGGTTGGATAGGAGAAATTTTTGAAAAGAAGAGGGGCATACAGGTAATAAGGGGAAGGAGAGGCGGTGTATTGATGATAATAAATGTTTCACTTGGAAGTGTTGGAAACCCGTTTTCTCTATACCAGAGAAGTTCGAGCATAATTTGGAAAAGGACGAGAAGGTACCCTCCCACAACATATCTCCCAGTGAGTGGATACCAGCCTTCATCCAGGGAAGGAGATCAATATAGGGTATGTGAAAGGACAGGGCCTTGATATTTATCAGGCTCGGCGGCAGTGAGATCCAATCCCCCACCACTCGCCTCCAACCTACAAGGGTGGCCTGCATTGTAATTAGCGGAGGGGAATAAGGCGTCGGCCGGAGCGATTCTGCCTCTAGTAGGCACCGTAATGAGGACCCTTCGACAAAGCTCGATTCTATCTGTATCCAGCCCAAATTCTCAAGCGGGGTTGACCACCACTTTTTCACCGCTTCTAAAACAGCAGCCTTATAATACCCGGCTATGTAGGGAACTCCCATGCCACCTTCCGTATATGGAAGATACATAATTTTACCCGCTACTCTAGGTTTTTTATTAGCCCAGATATATCGGTTAGTAATATTTTGGAGTTTAGTGAGGAATTTGGAAGGAATTACAATAGGGAGGGAACTAAAATAATAAAGAATTTTAGGGAGAAGAAACATTTTAAAGGCTTGGACTCGGGCTATCCACGAAAAACCATGTAAAGGGTGTCTAGAGATTTCGGAATTTAGAGCTGAGACCAAGTTTCCCATGTTGAGGCGATATATTTTGAGCGGGTAAGGGTTATACCTAAGTATGGAATTCCGTCATCCCGCCATGTAAAGGGGAGTTCTGTTTTCAGTCTCTCTTGAAGCGGCGAAGGGACTGCTATGGGAAAAATAAGAGACTTAGTCGCATTAAGTTTATAAAAGGAAATTGCTGAGAATAAGGACAGAGAAGTCATAACAGCCGGTAAAGATTTATGCAAGTTAGTACAAGTGATAATAATGTCATCTGCATATAAGCCAATCAAATGGTGGTGTGAACCTATATGATAACCTGAAATATTTTTGTTAGATCTTATGGACTCAGCCAGGGGTTCTATAGCCAAAGAAAATATAATCGGTGACAGGGGGCAACCCTGACGGGTTCCGTTAGTGATCTGGAAGGGGGAGGACAAAAAACCTGAAGATAGCACCCTAGCATTAGGGTTAGAGTATAACGACAGGATAGCCGACAATATTGGGCCATCAAAACCGAACTTTTTAAGGACAGAGCTAAGGTATCCCCAATGTACCCTGTCAAAAGCCTTCTCTGCGTCCAATGAGAGAAGCACACCAGGGACACCCATCTTTTCAGCCACATCGATAACGTCAATCATACGTCTAGTGCCATCTCCAGCCCTCCTACCGGCCACAAAACCCATCTGGTCTGGATGAACCAGGGACGGGGTAATTACATTCAATCTAGATGCCAATAATTTAGAAAAAATTTTTACATCACAGTTCAGTAATGAGATGGGACGATAATTTCCCGGGTCCTCTGTAGATTTACCTGGCTTGGGTATAGTGACAATGGTAGCCTGAAGGGAGATAGCAGAGACCGACCCAGACCTTTGCCACGAGGAGAAAGTACGGAGGAGGTATGGGGCAAGAACAGAAGAAAAACGTCTATAATAATCGTTAGGAAGTCCATCTGGACCTGGGGCGGAATGAAGTTTAGTAGTTTTTATAACCTGCTTTATTTCAGATAAAGAGAAAGGAGAGTTAAGGGCCTCAAGTTGGGTCTGCGACAATTTTGGGAGAGAGATGGAATCTAGATAGGTTTGGATATCTGTCTGTGATGGAAGCGGGGTATTCACATCTCCCTCTAAGTTATATAATTTAGAATAAAATTGTGCAAATACCTCAGCTATAGCGATGGGGTTACGTATAAGGGTTCCGGAATGATCTCGCAAGGCCTCAATATGAGCTAACCTTTCCCTCTTTTTGATACGTTTAGCAAGTAATGAACCCGCTCTGTCCCCCATTGCATAAAAAGAAGTTTTCATTTTCCTCAAATACTTCTCATGCTGATCTAATAGAAAGGACCTGAGTTGTGAACGGGTTAAGGCCAGTTGTTTAGAGACCAAAGGGGACGGGTTAAGCTTGTTAATGCGTTCCAGCAAATCAGCCACTAAGGTCGCTCTAGTGTGCTCGCGCTCTCTTTTAAGTTGGGATTCTCTTTGTATAAAAAGGCCTCTAACAAAAGCCTTGTGGGCTTCCCATATAGTTTCATCAGAAACTGACTGATTATCATTGATGGAGAAGTATTCCGCCAGCTGCGCCTCCACATCCGTCCCCACCTCCTGCCTAGTTAAAAGAGCAGGATTTAGTTTCCATTGCCAGGGAGTCCGTGGCCGAAACCCCACAGATATTTCCAAACTGACAGGAGCATGGTCTGACCAGGAGATTGTTCCCACCTCCGCCGAAACACATGCCGGGAGAGTTCCGCTGTCAACTAGGAAGTAGTCAATTCTGGAGTAAGAGCTGTGTCTATGGGAAAAGAAAGAAAAATCCCTCTCTGTAGCATGTAAGTATCTCCAGACATCATGTAAATGTTTTTCCAAACAGAGAGAGCTCAGTTCACCTCGACCCACTTTTGAGCGCGGTGAACAGTCTAAATCCCTTGAAGGGACAACATTAAAGTCACCACATATAATAACTCCGCCTCTAGCCTCCACCTCCACAACTTTTAACAATTCTCTCATAAATTTCACAGGGGAGAGGTTAGGGGCATACACATTAACAATAGAATATGCTGAACCATCTATAACACAATTCAGAATAATAAATCTCCCTCCCGGGTCCGCAATCTCATTGAGGAGTTGAAAAGGAGTATCCTTTTTAACAAAGATACAGACACCAGCTTTTTTTGAAGTATTATTGGCAAAGAAGGCCGTGGGATACATGAGACTACGGACCCGGTGTTTGTCCCCTTCGAGCATATGGGACTCCTGTATACACAATACATCTGCTTTATTTCGGCGAGCCTCCTCCCACAACATAGAGCGTTTAAACGGCGAGTTAAGCCCCCTGACATTTATAGAAACAAGTTTCACTGTCATGTGTAAAAAAGGTTTCGAAACTGTGGAGAACACGTCTCACCAGACACACCCAGGGACGACAAAAAGGGATACACATCAAAATGAGGGAAACAAGTAAACAGACAATAAAAAGAACATCTATGTAAACGTAACAGGCAGTATGAATACTGCAATGGGGCAGATAAACAGCATCAGGAGAGGGAAAAAAGGGAAAACCAGGTCCCTTTGAATACACCATTCTCCCACGCTGCATCAGGGAAAGAAAAGCCATCTGCAGACAGAGGCCACAAGAAGAATTTAAGGCTGTGTGCCACCTAGAGTAGTTTTAGGAAGGTCAACCTGCCGTCTCCCAGTCCGCTCTTACTCTTCTCGAAGGCTGTACTCGGCCAGGTTGTGGACTACCCCTCTTTGGGGAGACCAGTAGGTTCCAATCACGAAGCGCTTGTTCCAGCTTTTTAGGTGAGTGAAAAACGTATCTTGTCTCCATATGCACAAATCGGATCTTCACCGGAAAACCCCAGTTATAAGGAATGCTATTTTCTCTTAACACCTTACACAGGGGAGCAAACTCTCTTCTTCTGGCTAAGGTCCCTGCCGAGAGATCCGGAAAAACAGCAATTTTTGAAAAGGGCTCCGGAAGGGTTCTCTGATCTCTCATTGCATGCATGAAATCTTCCTTTACCCTAAAAGAGTGGAGACAGGCAAGCACATCCCTGGGAAGAGATTGATTAATGTGAGAGGGTTTGGGCACCCGGTGAATCCTTTCTATTCCCAGGGGCCTGGATTGAGCATCAGGGAGAACCTCTTTGAGAAAGGCCGTAAAGTGATCAGACAGATCAGCCTCTTTAACAGTCTCAGGAATACCACGAAGTCTTATGTTACATCTGCGGGATCTGTCCTCCAAATCCCATAGTTTAAGTTGCTGGGTCCAAAAAACGTTCCTCTAGGGCAGAGTAATCATCAGCCAGGACATTATGAGCAGTCGCATATTCCACCATTTTCTGCTCAATATGGTCTGTGCGGTCACCCAGGGAAACAATGTCTTGCCTAAGCTCCCCAATCATACCTTTCATATCGTCATGGAGAGCCTTCCTGAGGGAGGACAAGAGCCGCTGCATTGTGGCCTGGGTAAGAGGAATATCTTCTGTTTCCATCGCCACTGTCTCTCTGATGTCCCTAGAGGAGGGATGGGAGGATGCAGAGCCTGAGTGAGATGCCGGTGCCATCTTGGATTGCTGCAGCCCTTCCCTGCTGTTGAAATCTGTAAGCTTTGCCGGGTTACTGCGCAGTTTTGGGGGTCCTCGCGGCATGCTATGTGCTCCCTGGGTCCTCTAGTAGACAAAGGTGACAAAATCAGCCTGTTTGAGCCGCTTGAAGCCGAGTGGTAGCTCGTGTCTGCAGGAGCTCCCTGACTATGCAGCCTGCACCATGAGCTTCCAGGCCACGCCCGCCGCAACCCCATCTGATCAGGAGTGGACACACACAGAAGAGGGCTCCTATGCAAGAGCAGTATATGGGCCCTGTGCAGTACAATATCTCATCATAACGCACAATTCCACCTGCTCTGGAGGTGGTGGTGGACCCCTTTACTAGAAATGAGTGAATTTGATCGGGTCAGGGCTTATTCGGCAAGCTATAGCGCTTACCGAATAAGCTGCAGAGGGAACCCGGCTTCCTGGATCACTCCGGCTGATCAACTGTTCCGCTCCGCAGCTGCATGTGTTGCGGCTGTGTGACAATCATGACACTGGCATGTAGAGCCTGTGTGTTGGGCTCTCCATGCATGTGTCGTGACTGTCACACAGCCGCGACATATGCAACTGCGGCACTGAACAGCTGATAAGCCAGAGCAATCCTGGAAGCCAGGATCCCTCTGCAGCTTATTCGGTATAGCTATTTTGGAAATTAGTGGTGATCACCTTGATTCCCCAGGTGCTTCACAGAACTTTCAAACGCTGAGTGGTGAAAAGAAAAAAAAAATCAAATTTTCCCCAAATTTTTTTATTTTTTACAAAGATAACAGGAGAAAATTGACCTGGAAATTTGGTGTGCAATTTCTCCTGAGTACGAGCATACCCCATACAGTGGGGAAAAAAAGTATTTAGTCAGTCAGCAATAGTGCAAGTTCCACCACTTAAAAAGATGAGAGGCGTCTGTAATTTACATCATAGGTAGACCTCAACTATGGGAGACAAACGGAGAAAAAAAAATCCAGAAAATCACATTGTCTGTTTTTTTTTCATTTTATTTGCATATTATGGTGGAAAATAAGTATTTGGTCAGAAACAAGCAATCAAGATTTCTGGCTCTCACAGACCTGTAACTTCTTCTTTAAGAGTCTCCTCTTTCCTCCACTCATTACCTGTAGTAATGGCACCTGTTTAAACTTGTTATCAGTATAAAAAGACACCTGTGCACACCCTCAAACAGTCTGACTCCAAACTCCACTATGGTGAAGACCAAAGAGCTGTCAAAGGACACCAGAAACAAAATTGTAGCCCTGCACCAGGCTGGGAAGACTGAATCTGCAATAGCCAACCAGCTTGGAGTGAAGAAATCAACTGTGGGAGCAATAATTAGAAAATGGAAGACATACAAGACCACTGATAATCTCCCTCGATCTGGTGCTCCACGCAAAATCCCACCCCGTGGGGTCAGAATGATCACAAGAACGGTGAGCAAAAATCCAAGAACCACGCGGGGGGACCTAGTGAATGAACTGCAGAGAGCTGGGACCAATGTAACAAGGCCTACCATAAGTAACACACTACGCCACCATGGACTCAGATCCTGCAGTGCCAGACGTGTCCCACTGCTTAAGCCTGTACATGTCCGGGCCCATCTGAAGTTTGCTAGAGAGCATTTGGATGATCCAGAGGAGTTTTGGGAGAATGTCCTATGGTCTGATGAAACCAAACTGGAACTGTTTGGTAGAAACACAACTTGTCGTGTTTGGAGGAAAAAGAATACTGAGTTGCATCCATCAAACACCATACCTACTGTAAAGCATGGTGGTGGAAACATCATGCTTTGGGGCTGTTTCTCTGCAAAGGGGCCAGGACGACTGATCCGGGTACATGAAAGAATGAATGGGGCCATGTATCGTGAGAGTTTGAGTGCAAACCTCCTTCCATCAGCAAGGGCATTGAAGATGAAACGTGGCTGGGTCTTTCAACATGACAATGATCCAAAGCACACCGCCAGGGCAACGAAGGAGTGGCTTCGTAAGAAGCATTTCAAGGTCCTGGAGTGGCCTAGCCAGTCTCCAGATCTCAACCCTATAGAAAACCTTTGGAGGGAGTTGAAAGTCCGTGTTGCCAAGCGAAAAGCCAAAAACATCACTGCTCTAGAGGAGATCTGCATGGAGGAATGGGCCAACATACCAACAACAGTGTGTGGCAACCTTGTGAAGACTTACAGAAAACGTTTGACCTCTGTCATTGCCAACAAAGGATATATCACAAAGTATTGAGATGAAATTTTGTTTCTGACCAAATACTTATTTTCCACCATAATATGCAAATAAAATGAAAAAAAAACAGACAATGTGATTTTCTGGATTTTTTTTTCTTTGTTTGTCTCCCATAGTTGAGGTCTACCTATGATGTAAATTACAGACGCCTCTCATCTTTTTAAGTGGTGGAACTTGCACTATTGCTGACTGACTAAATACTTTTTTTCCCCACTGTAGGTGGGGAAAAATTACTGCTTGGGTGCATGGCAGGGCTCTGAAGGGAAGGAGTGCCACCTGACTTTTTGGAGGTCAAAATTGGCTGGAAATATAAGCGGACACCATGTTGCGTTTGGAGAGCCAATGATGTGCCTAAACAGTGGAAACCCCCCACAAGTGACCCCATTTTAGAAACTAGACCACTCAAGGAATGTATCTAGATTTGTGGTGAGCACCTTAAACCCCCATGTGCTTCACAGAAGTTTATAACGTAGAGCCGTGAAAATTAAAAAAATCAAATTTTTCCCACAAAAATGTTTTTATCCCCAATTTCTTTATTTTTGCAAGGGTAACAGGAGAAAATGGACCCCAAAATCTGTTGTGCAATTTCTCACGATTATGCAGATACCCCATATCTGCATATGGAGAAAACGGTTTGCACACGTAGCAGGGCTCAGAAAGGAAGGAGTGACATTTTGGAACTTAGACTTTGATGGAACAGTCTGCGGGTGTCATGGTGCATTTGGAGAGCCCCTGATGTGATTAAACAGTGGAAAGCCCCCACAAGTGACCCCATTTTGGAAACTAGACCCCTCAATAAATTTATCTAGAACCCTGATCTGTGAAAATGAGAAAAAAATATTTTTCCCACGAAAATATTGTTTTAGCCCCACATTTTTTCATTTTCACAGAGATGGGGCCCCAACATTTGTTGTGCAATTCCCCCTAATTACACTGATACCCCATATGTGGTTGAAAACAACTTTTGAGGCACAATGCAAAGCTCAGAAGTAGTTCTAAAATAGTTACCCCTATTGCAAGATGATGTTATGTCCAAAATTTTAGATTCTGGTGTACAAGTATGACACAAGGCCAAAAGGGCTAGAACCCTAGGAAATATTTTATCTCCCAGTTTTTCTAACAAAATGGAGCAGCGTCACACATGGTTGAATTGCACGGGTTTCAATCGATGCAGTTTCAGCAGGTGCGGCATAGGCCGCTTTGCAGCAACGACAAAAAATTTCACAAACCCTGAAGAAACCCAAAGAATTCAACATTAAACAATGCATCAATTGCAATTGTGATCATGTGGGGTATATCATTAAATGCACCACGCATAATAAATCGTACCATATGCAAATTATAAAAAAGCATATCGGAACACCTTACAGATAATAAATAGTACATCCAATGCTAATCGCAACGTTTCCCATGTATTCAAAACATTTCATAACATTACCTCATTGCAGGTCTTTGGAATAGAGCGAATAGCTGCAAATCCAAGGAGCGGTGACATTAGAAAACGCCTTTTGGATAGGGGCGGGGCATTTTGGATATTCTATTTACACTTGTCATCCTAGTGGTCTAAACTTAAAACGTGAACTAATGTTCCATTATTAATGTTTATACTTTGCTTTTGTACATATGTATTTATTTTTGGTTATCTTTGACTATATTTTTTGTAGTGCTTTTATTTTACTTGTTTATATGTGTTGTAACTGGTTGACAGCCATTTATTCTGTATTCAGCACATGTACAGCTATGTAAAAGTACGCAATGGATGTTCGAAACGCGTAGCTGTGTCTACACCCATGATGGAAACTTTTTTTCTTTTTAACACCATAAATTTTGCCTTTGGAAGCTGGATCATCTTTTTCCATGAAAAATATAGCAGATCCGGTTTCTCCCAACCCATGTGGTCGCTGCAGAAGCAACATAGCATTAAATAGTGACCATATAAATGAACGCTATACACATAATGGATAAATGAGCTGAGCAGCTAACCTTTCTGGCACACAGAAGTGGACCACCCCTCTTTAAGGACCTTCATATGTACTAATAGGACAAATGGACGGAGGTTGTCATCTTTAGGGCAGTTAGATGGCCGTATAAATCGGACCGGCCTGGCCAGCGGCTCTCCCAACACAAGCGTGACAGCTTCATACATTTCTATGCAGCCGTCAAGCTTTGATCGGGACACCCACCGGCCTGTCTTAGGATTGCGTCCGATCTTGGTCCAATTTATACTTCCGACTAACTGTGCCCTTAGACCAGTGGTCCCCAACCTGTAGCTCGAGAGCCACATGTGGCTCGCGGTCCCATGAATTGTGGCTCGTGGCTGTCTGCGGGCTTGGTGCATTAGGTCCAGGTCTAGCAAACAGGTATGAAGAGCGCATCTCAAAATGATGAATTTTGTGAGTAGCCCAGCACAGAAGTGCAGATCTGGATGCACATACACTGGTCTTAGTGGTTTAGAGATGTTTTAGATATGGTACGCTGGAGGATGTTACTCCCTGTTAGAGGAGGTGCTTGAAGCTGGATGTGACAGGGTGTTGGGACTCCTTGATGGGAGAATACTGAATGGGGGTATTGTGGGAACCCCTGGATCTCAGTGTACTGCTTTGGAGTGATTTCTGTGGAAAAGCTTTGCTTATCATTATACCTGTAATGGGGGCTTTGGTTGACACTACTCTGAAGGAGATGGGAGCTGGATGTGGCTCGCGCCCCTCTGTCTAAGCTGAATGTGCCTCCCAAGGTCAGAAAGGTTGGAGAATACTGCCTTAGACAATGCCTTTAATAAAAACTGTAACTACTATTGATGTTAAAAAAAAATCACCAATTTTTCCATGAAATGAAATAATTTTGCACCATTTAAGGCTTTTCAATTGCTTCAAGGTGTAAGTATTTGTGCGGTCCTCAATTAGGCAGAAGACTGGAGATAATATCTTTTAGTTTTCATCACTGAGACAAAAGAAGAAACTCAGGATATGTTAAGGCTCCTTTTGAAGTTAAGTTTTAGGTCGTCTTCAAAGACCAGACATGAAGTTCTTTAGCCACACGGTAATAATTTAATTAGCCACATGGATAACAGCAAATGTACATCACTTATGTTAGACATATCGAGCTGCCGACAGTAAGAACGGGTCAAAGAAACCACTTTATGAGACTGAATCATCCACATGACTCAAAGATGTGATCACAAAGTCACAGAACCTGAAATTCTATGTGCGTTATCTTTGAAGACCAAAAGTCAGGAAAGCATATTCTATTTTGTAGAAAATTTTTTTGAATTTCCAAAAAATACAAACATCAGGAAAAAACCTAAAGAAAAATAATGAAAATGTTATATATTTTATCACCTTAAAAATGTTGTAAAAGAGTGGTCCAGGACAAGAAAAAAAAGTCGATATTGCCTCCAGAGAGACGGATCCTCTCTAGTCTGATAGTTGAGTTTGGTATTGCAGTTCCGCCTCATTCACTTGACAGGGAATGAGCTTCAAAATGGACACAGCCAATATTTTTTTTTACTCTAAGTATAGGAACTAGTAAACTGCACAGACTGCATGCTGGCCTATCTTATAACGTAAAGTGCTGCGGAATATATTGGCGCTATAGAAATAAAATTATTATTATTTATGTCAAATATTAATATTTGATCAATTTCTGTATTTTTTGGATAATAAGGCGCATTTTTTTCTACAAATGTGGGAGGAAAATAGGGGGCGTCTTATAATCCGAAATGAGCTTACAGGTGGCCAGCGGCAGTGGAGCAGGGTCACAGGATGCAGGAGCGGGGCAATGCTGTGGTGCCTGGGATCTCAGAAGGTGTCGGCACCAGTGAGTGAAGTCCATTTTCCCTATGATATCCTTGAAGTGGCTTCTTCAAGATATGGCTGCCGGAGGTGGCGCATGCGCGGATTGAGATCTCGGGAGACAAGGAAACATTGTGAAAGGGGACACCATCCACCGGCACCAGCACCTTCTGAAATCCCAGGCACCGCAGCATTGCCCCGCTCCTGCCACCGCCGGCCTCCTGAAACAGCGACCCTGAATCCAGTGACCCCTCTCCACCGAGACCGCCCCAAAAGTAAGCTACCAGTAAAAGGAAATATAAGATACACCACCATTTCATTTTTTTAAAAATCCTCTTTTGCGTGCATGCGTCTTATAATCCGCAAAATACGGTAATTAAAAAATCCACTAGTAATGTAATCCACAAACAAATGGGAAAAATGAACCGAACAATTAAAATATGAAAAAAACAACAACTTAAAAATGAGACCGTAAAGTAAATGAATACAATAATAAATGAATATTAGAGTTGGGAGAACTTATTCTAGTGGAATTAATCTTACTGAAATTTTACCAAAATTTTTACTTTCCAGAATGCAGATTTTTTTTTTTTTTTTTTATAATTTGCTCTAGCAGGCCGCCATTTTAATGAACCAAGGTTAAAAAAAAACAAAAAACAACCCCTTAATGCTCACTTCATCGCTCTTCTCTCAAGCCACCTCCACTGCTCTTTTCCCCCCATATGGTTGTCTTAATGCCACAGTGTGCTGCAAGTTAACGCTAGGCAAGGAATTTCATCAGAGACTAGGCATGGGCGACCCCGCACATGCCTAATGTTATTTCAAGCCTAGTCCCAGCAGGAAGAATCCCACCCATGAAGTCTGTATACCCTCCCTGTGTTTGCATGGGCTTCATCCTAGAACTCTGGTTTCCTCCCACACTTATAGGGAATTTAGAGTCCCTAGATCAGTGGTCCCCAACCTTTCTGACCTTGAGAGCCACAGTCAGCTTAGAGAGAGGGTCGCGAGCCACATTCAGCACTGAGAGAGGGTCGCGAGCCACATCCAGCTCCCACCCCCCTCAAAATAGTATCAACCAAAGCCCCCATTACAGGTATAATGATAACCAAAGATTTTCCACATAAATCACTCCAGAGAAGTACACGGAGATCCAGGGGTTCCCACAATACCCCCAACACAGTCGCATCCAGCTTCAAGAACCTCCTCTACCAGGTAGTATCATCCTCCAGCATACCATACCTAAATCATCTCTAAACCCCAAGACAGTACATGTGCATCCAGATCTGCTCTTCTGTGCCGGGCTACTCACAAAATTCACCATTTTGAGATGTACTCTTCATACCTGTTTGCTAGACCTGAAGCTAACGCACCAAGCTGGCAGACAGTCACGAGCCACAATTCATGGGACCACGAGCCACATGTGGCTCCCGAGCTACAGGATAGGGACACCTGCCCTAGATAGATACATAGATAGAAATAGACCGTCGTATTCCATCAGATTAGGGATAGAATGTGTATAACAATATATTAGAATTCCTGGTATAATAAAAATGCAATAACCTGCATAATAAAAAGTATAGAACATAGAAGAAAAGGCAAATCACAATACGTATTCCCATAATTAAATATATCATGTAAATCATGTAGCTACACATTACAGGTCATATATTAGTAAGATGCTCCATGACCCAGTAAATAATACTTTTCTAAAGTTTACAAGAGATAAACAATTGATGATAATAATCCTTTTGCCCGGTGAAACGAAAAAGAACAATTCAAACTATTCAAAGGTCTAATCTTGATGCACCAAGAAAATAACACATCCGAATGCTCAAACCCAGACCCGGGCAAGACAAAACAACGTCTGTGTGATACACACAGTCCCTAAAAAATTCTTCCTACTTCATCGTAAGTGAGATGCTGGTAGCAGGTGAGCAACATGAAAGGGCCGCTCTGACGTACCACTGACAATTTTCCCTCAATGAAGAATTTCCCCGGCATTATCCTGGCAGTATTTCAGCAAAAATGTGAATAATGCTGGAGGTTTTACATATCATCCACAAACGCGGCACCTATTATATGACATGAAAGAGCAGGTAAGTGAAGGCAAATGGAACAGATGAGCTCTTGGATATTTTAAGAGGTACAATAGAAGAATGAAAAAGAATTTAAAATTGTGAAGTTACCGATACTTTGTCATTTTTTTCACAATTTCTGGGACACTATTTTGCACATAAAATAAAAAAAATATGTAGAATTTTGAGTTACGAATTTCGCTAAAAATATGTGAAAAAGTCAAAACAAATATGAGGTATGTGTCATATAAAACGTGAGAAGATAAATTATTTAAATTTGTTTGAAATATATATTTTAAATATATATTAATATTACAAAGTTGTGAGTAAAAAAAAAAAAGGTCAAATGTTACACAGAGCGTGCTCACATGATGAGGGGGGGATCGTCTTAGGGGTATGTTCCCACGGTCAGTAAACACTGTGGGTTGGATGCTCCGTACATCTGCAGTGGCCAGATGTTACAGCATAGTGGAGGGGATTTCATCAAATCCCATCTCCACTATGAATGCAGGGAAGCCTCCGGCCTCCCTGCATAAACGAACATGCGGCGCGTCTATCCACACCGCAGCATGTCTATTTATCTTGCGGAGACTCTCCAAGTCCACAAGATAAAGACACCCACACAATGTATAGGATGCGGTGATTCCGCATGGTTCATTGAACACATGCGGGGAATCATCGCGCGTACAAAAGCCGGCAGCGCTTTGGACGGAGCGGACATGTGCTGCGTCCAAAGCGCTGCCGGATACTGACTGTGGAAACATACCCTAAGTCCAAAGTCCAGGTGTGCACATGGGCCTCGTCGTCAGTGCAGCAGCTAAATGGAGCACTCGGAACATGGACAGCTGAGGGCCTGGAAACTGCAGGCAAGCAGGAGATGTCCAGGGGACCACAGGTGGCATGCTGGAAATCGCGGGCAGGCGGGAAATGTTCAATAGACCCCAGGCAAGAGCATCAGATGACATCCGAATAAAGTGCAATTGCTATCCGATTTTAACGTGCGCTTTTACATACAGCAATTCTGTCATTTACACATCGTTTTCAAAGGAAAAATTCTTCAAAACATATATAGAGATATAGATAAAAAGTCGGCAATTCAGCAGATGCATACAGTAAAATACAGCAGGACCCGACAAGACAGAATAGATGGATTACACATATGTATATACATATTTCTATGTTATAAATCAGAACACTGAACCAGAACAATACATATATATCAGGCTAATATTTTTGTATGAGCATGTTAATGTTGATAGTGATATATATGTACCCACGAGGGAATAGCAGATCATTCGGAGTAAATAGTAAAACCAACAGATAAGAGACCAATATAGGTCAAGGAGGAGTCAAAATAAAGGATTAATTGTGGAAGATTGAAATTAAAACACCTTTATTGAAGACACTTGAAGTGGTGGAACAACTAACAGTAGCGCCTGCACTTACAAACAGCAAAAGACCATGAGCGACATGTACTATATAAATAGATTTGTAAAATAGTACATCAAGCTAAATACTGGCAATACATATGTAAAAGAGAGTATAATGTAAAGGTGTCCAAGTCTTGCCAGGTGTAAGATAAGTAAGTAGCGTATGACAAGATAATAATTGTGTTAAGGTATACAGAGAATAATTGCACATAGGTAAATATATATCAGAGCCAAAGAGAGCACACTAAGGTTTAAATGTACATGTAGGAACCGAGGTGCATGCATTAAAATAGCAACATGTCACACATAGGGCAATACTAGACATGAGAACAGAGATAATAAACCCATATCATGAAATGGGTAGGCAAAATTATCTGATGAGCTGTGTAGACACGGCAGGTACCAGACGTGCATTTTGGACACCATAATGCGTCCTAAAAAAAATGGCGTGTGCTCCGGCGCAATTTTCTTAACTAGCAGAGGGATAGCTGACAACTAGAGGCAGATGTTTATAGCCTGGGAAGGGGGTAATCCCCATAGAGCTTCCCAAGCTATTGATATCAGCTCACAGCTGTATGCTGAGCCTTTATTGGCTATTAAAATGGGAGACCCCCATAAAATGACATAGGGTCCCCCTATAATTAACCAGCAAAGGCTATTCAGACAGTTGTGGGCTGATATTAATAGCCTAGGAAGGGGCCATGGATTCTGAGCTGCCCCAGAAAAGACGCATCTCTAAGATACGCCAATTCTGGCACTTGACCTCACTCTTCCCAATTACCTCACTTGCCACCGCTACAGGGCAATAGTTTGGGGGTTGCTGTCATCTTTGTATTGTCAGGTGACATGAAGCCCAGAGGTTAGTAATGAAGAGGCAACACTAAGACGCCCTCATTGCTAACCCCATAGTCATATTGCATAGAAACAAGCACACCAAAAATAAAGTCCTTTAATTGAAATAATAACAGACTCCTTTAATCTTAATTAAACCATACTTATGACATTGCCCATTCCAAACACTCCATTGTCCCCTGCAAAAGAGAATAAAATAACAAACCACAATATTCCTGCAAAGTCTCTCCCATCACTTGTGTTTAATTTACTATCTGATATATATATATATGTTTGTTTTATATATTTATAAAATGTTATTATATTGTATATCTACGGTATATATTTATATTATATTTTTGATGTATTGTTTTTTATTTTATATTTTTTATAACTTTCTTCATGCTGTTTATTTTAGTTTTTTTCTTTTTGATCTGGAAAAATAATGTAATTTTTCAAATGCAAACCCCCTGTCATTTCATGTCATCATCTCGATTTTCACTGACAATTACGGCATAGTAGAGAGGGTGTTTCTAGAGTCATGTTATGTATACATCCACCGGGAGCAATTAGCCAACACCTAGGGTGTGCATCTCAATCCGATAATGTGTATCCGGCCGGGCATTGTAGATCTGAGAGCACATTAAATCATTTTACTTCATTATAAAAGGCAAAGCACCTGGAACGGACTCACGGAGCGTTCCCACACACAATGTAACTCTCCGCGCTTGTCTCGGTCTCGTCCTCTTATTAGAGAGCTTTGGCCGGGTTCCCTGCGCGGTGAGGGAAGGCAGCCAGGCCTGGGCAGCAATGCGTTAGCCACACCTGGCGCACTGACACGGTTCATCTTTCTACCTGTTAAATGATCTGCTTGTATTTTGTAAGCAGCCAAGGAATGGTGTGTGAAGCCGACAACGGGGCGGGAAACATGAGTGGATGTTGGGGTTGTGCTACAAGGTGTTTTAGCTTGCTCGGTATAATTATAAGACATTCCAGTCGGAAGGCAGAACAAAGGGCTCGTTGCACAGTAGTCAGGCTTGTATGGGAAGAAGGATGACTGGCCAGAGGACAAGACGATCATCAGCCAGAATCCACAGCTATAGCTTGTGTAACTCCCCAATAGCTTAGACTATTTCTATATATATATATATATATATATATATATATATATACACACACACACACACATACAGAGAACCGGAGAATCCTCCAGTGGGCCCTGGCTTCTTCAGGAGAGTTCATAGTGCAAACCTTGCAGTTGCTATGGGGCTCTTGAGTGGGGGATAAAGGTGGGCCCTCAGAATCAAATCCTCCAGAGGGCCCAGTGTTCTTCAGTCTGACACTGTGCATATTATATATATATAGGTGTTAGCAGTCATTGTACAGGAGGAGGAGGAGGTGAGCTGGGATATCATCTATTGTGAATGGAGGAGCCTGTTATCTACTGTCTATAGAGCTATTATCAGTCATTGCACAGGAGAGGGAGGAAGAGGAAGTGAGCTGTGATATGATCTATTGTGAAGGGTCAGCTGTCATACAAGCGGTGGATACCGCATTTTGATCTACACACCCCAAACCGACCTTCACAAGCTTTAGGGGATACCACTACATTGATTACACCGCTTATCTTGTGCTCCCTCTCAGCTACAGTCCTGGATGGACCTATGGTTCAAGAGCACTTAGTTTTTCATATCAAACGCCTGTCTTACATGGCCAAGCATCTCACAATGTGCATCATCCTAATTTGAATCAAAGGAGTTAGATACCGCACCAAAATCAATATATATTGAGTCTGGCTAGTTTACCAGTCCATACCCAAACAGTATCAAGTGAGTGCACAGTGCACACCTGCACCAACCTTGATAGCAGGAATCAATATATACGAAATTTTGTACCTGCATTTAGTCACCATACTGTGACATCAGTCGGCAGACCGGCTAAGGCCTGTTGTGGGCCGAAACGTTTCTGAGACTGCACATAATAAAATTTTCTTTCAAAAAGGATCATTCAAGTTGAGTGCCAAGTTACTATTTGCTATTCATTTGGGTCTGGGTAACCTACTTGTGCACCCTGCGGTAGTGCCACGCTATACTTATCACATCAAAAAAATTGAGACCGCACTCGGATAATGTGAGTGTGGTTCGATTTTTAACTGACTGACTGTATATAGAACCTGAAGAAACTTTTTTTTTCCTGCTGTTCTTCTCCTCCTCCTCCTCCAAGAAAAGTTTCACACTGATTAAATCGCGACCGTATTCCTCGGATGGAAAGAAAATGGTTCTGTGATCCTAACCCAAGAATGAGTAGATCAACGGTGCGTATGTTTAACCTCCATTCCATTCAGATGGATCAACATTGGTGGGGCTCCCAAAGGTCAAATCCTCAGCGATCAGAAACTTATCTCCTTTTCTATAGCTAGTTGGTAACTGTATACTTTCGTGCAAACACTTAAAAATTATTTAAAAAAAAACTAAATTCGCCTAAAAAATACGCGGTCACTCCCCACTGTAGAGTTATAACTTCGCATCTTGGTACAAACTATTTATAAATCCAAAAAAAAGACCTTTAGGCCATGTTCACACTTGGCGTTTTTGCAGCTTTTTAAAATGCAAATTTTCAGCTTCGTTTTACAGTATCGGCAAAGTCTGAGATTTCAGAAATGTCATGCACACACGTTTTTTTGTCATCAGTATTCTGTACTTTGCTTGTGGGTCGCCCTCCCAGGGCCGTAGGGTACTCGGTATCGGGCCCGATGAGCTTCAATGGGAGTTGTCACAGCAGCTGGGACCCGGCCCGTGGCCCTGGGCGCCCATTGTAAAAGGGGGGAATGTTCAGTGTGCTTATGATGATTAGAATGAATGAGTCGTGACGCCACCTGTGGTGTTTGGCAATGAAGGTGTTAAGCCGACACTGCACACAGATCCTCTGGGACAGATGGTGTGGTGCAGCAATGATGTTATAGCCCTCCACAGGCAGGGCTTTAGTACCAGGGCAGAGTAGGTGAAGTGACAGGGGAGGTAGCAGTGCCGGGCAGGTTGACGCTGGAATAAGTAGAGGACACCAGGGCATGTAGTTCCAAAGCTTTACTCACAGTCTGTTGTGGCACAAGAGCCCGCATCCGTGCCGTGTCCTCCGGGTCAGGAGCTCAGCCAACTTCCAGGCAAGATGAAGTACTCCTTTTCAACACTCCGCCAACATATGTGCCTTTTCTGAACGTCTCCCTTTTGCGCCTTTAGTGAAGTACTCCTAGTACTGAGTTACACTGGAGTTCCTCCTGTCAGATGTTCCTATGAACTCTACTTGTACGGCAGACAGCTGTAGCCTGCTTCGGGGACTCCTTACTACCTAGTCCCGGCTCACTATAGATGCTGCTGTGCCCCCAAGTCTGGTGTTGGAATAAAGTGGTGACAACTTCTATTCCTCCGGTGTCTGCGGCAGGACCATTAGTATCCATACAACCTCGGGGACAGGACCCCGGCATTGCGCTTAGAACTTGGGAATGGATCTCCTCTAACCCTAATCCTTAGTTCTCTTCTTCTCCTCACGTTCCGTACTAATCCTTTCCTTCTTATGGAGAGTCAGGCTTTCTTAATGTCTCTTTCCTGTGCCAGCGGACCCAGGTCACTGAGGTCGGCTGCAGCACGTCCTTCATCCTTCCCACTCAGGGGATCTTCTCTCACAGACTGACCTCGTCAGACTCCTGTGACAAACTGACTCAATCCTAAACTCTTCCCGCTCTTTTATTGCAGACTAAACCCCACCCGCCTCCCAGCACGCTTCGTGTTCCAAGCAGGGAGCCACCAAAGGGTGCTTTGCTACACTACTGTATTGTGTGGGATGCAGGTGTTGGAGTGTGGTCAGGTGTCTCCACCTTACCTGAATGGTGGGGTACCACACCTCAGGAGGAGGTGCAGTACCTCTGTGGCGACTGAACCCTCAGGGGCGCCACATACCCCCCGTTAAACACAGCACATCCGTGGGCTGAAAAAGAAACAAAGATGGACAAATACAGGAACATAAATTTTTTTTATGATGCTAATTAAACAGTTCTTATCTACACTTCCCAATGTGGGAGGCACTGAGTCTTGAACATCGCAAACATTTTAACTAACAATCTATATCTTACTACAGTTCCTAATTTAAAAGTGCTATTTCAAGTATCATTAACACATTTCTTCATCATCTCTTCTTTCACATTTTCTACTTTCTATTATTAACCTTAAGTGACAACCACTGATGCCTGGTTCGTCACCTGCATTTTTCAAATCTTTATCTTTATTCAAATCCTTCATCTCTTTATTAAAACATTCCTAATAGTCATTGCTATTAACTAGATTCTATATAAAAGCCATTCTCTAACTATTAATACTTTCATAAGGCACATTATAAAATACTTCACATCAAAACTTCACTAATTCTTGTAAGTGCTGGACACCGCTCCCAGCCGGGATCTCTTGCAGTGTCCTTTAGGTGGGAGCCATGCTCCGAGTGAGGTAGTCCTTATTCCAACAAGGGCTATGTAAAACCAAGAGAGGGCACCTAAAGAGGTGCAACTTTATACATTAAAGGAGAAGAAAGTTCGTTCAGCACACCGGCATAAATGAAAAAAAAAAACTTTATTAGGCTAATATGCCATATTAAAATGCAAAAAACACCTGACGCGTTTCCGGTGCACAAAGGCACCCTTAGTCATAGGTGCCTATGACTAAGGGTGCCTTTGTGCACCGGAAACGCGTCAGGTGTTTTTTGCATTTTAATATGGCATATTAGCCTAATAAAGTTTTTTTTTTTTTTTTTCATTTATGCCGGTGTGCTGAACGAACTTTCTTCTTCTTGTGGACATCTGCTGTGCTCACCAGCGTATTCATGCACCCACCTGTGGATCAATGAACTCAGCCCAAAGTGGTTTTCATTTGGATGCGATGCAAGCTCCCAGTCCTCCCTCTCCTATATACATTAAAGTTCTGGATCATTCAGTGTCCATGATCTCCACAGTTCAATAAGAAAAAAAACGCTGCCAACAAAACTGGGCAACAAAACTGGAATCAACAGGGAAACAGCATGATAACAAAAATAGAAAAATAGAAAAAACAGGCACAATGGTGCAAATACCCTCCTGGGTAACAAAGTTAGTTATCTTTAGTGTTAGTGGTCCCCTCCTGGGGTACTGGAAGCTGAAGACTTGGGCTGCTTCCAGGGAAGAACTTGTGAGCATCCTCTTCCTGCTGACTGGCCACAAATTGCAGATACTCCTTTTCTCCTGGAGTGATATTGGCATCTGCCTGTATAGGTAGCACATCAACTGCTGCTGGTGATATCTCTGCTGCCTGTACTTCTGCAGAAGTCGCAGCTGGTACCAATGGATGTGGTCCAGGCGGTACTGCAGTTAGCGGCACTACTATCTTGGTTTTTGGCGTGATATCTGGTGGTACCGGTGGTCTGTGGGCGCTTATAGGGTGAAATGCGGGGGTTCGGAATCTGTGGCAAAGGAAATCCATGATGTACGGTGACACCCATCAGCTGCTCAGCCTCTTCTGCTGAGATCAGAAGATGTCGAATGGGACGTGCTTGTTCCAGCCTGACCCTTTTCAGCAGGGACTTCTTCCACTTCCCCATCTCAGTAAGCTTAGTTCTTTGGAATTGAGAGCACAGCTCATCTAATTGTCCCATGTGGAGTTCAAGCATGCCAGCCTCAGTACCCGAAAACTCAAGGGGTAAACCGTTGGGAGGGGTGGCGGTCATACCTGGAGCCTCCCGGCGGTGCACAACGTTCACCGGCGCTGTCGGTCCCAAAGTCGGGGACGATGTTGGGGCCGATGGCGGCTCCGGATCCGCAGGGGTCTCCAGTGGGACCCGTGCAGCCGCGTCAGGTCCAGGTTTGGGCTCAGCTTTCTCTGCTTCAGCTCCCAGGTCTTCTGAGAGCTCCTCCCGAGAGGCCGCGCTCTGCGGTGATGGCAGCGTGCAGGCGGAGACATGCGCTGCCAATGGCACAGCAGCGGCCACAGGCTCCACGGGTGCTGCCGGTGAGAAGTCTTGTGCAGTGGTGGCAGGTACCGATGGGGAAGGTACCGGCGTCGCAGCAGCGATAGCAAGTACCAATGGTGAGGGTACCGGACATGGAGGTACCGATGGTGTGGGCCACTCCCGGGCGTGCTGCCAGTTCATTATCCAGAGCGCCTCCTGCCTCAGCCATAGATGGTGTGTCAGCTGGGCTATCTCGGCCTCCAGCTGCGGGCGGTCCATTGTGGAAGTCGGATCGGAGCCTTCAGCCAATGCGCCGGGGAGGTTCAGCTCAACCTCCTTGCGCTCTTCAGGCCGCCCTCCTTCTTCCATCATGGTGTTCTCTCTTCCTTCTTCTTCCTGTCTAGACTCTTTTCCCGCCACCGGCCCTCGCTCCTCCTTCTGAGGGCGGCGTCTTCTTCCTACTCCTCCATACCAGGCCAGTATACGAACCCCTCGGGGGGTGGGCCATGTTGCAGTTGCATAGAAGTTCAGGCAGCGGAGGCCCAGGACAGTTCACGGTCTTTTCTTAGGACCACCCATATTGTCACGCCCTTCTTCTCCGCGCCGGCGGCCATTTTTAGAGTCCATTTCACAATTTATGAATTTGGTTATTCTGCACATTTTCAGCAATGTTTAAGTCCAATAAATCTTAGGCACACAGAACCCGGTGGCACCGGGCTTCGTCATCCTGTTCGTGACGCCAAGTTGGGTCGCCCTTCAGGGCCGTGGGGTACTCGGTACCGGGCCCGATGAGCTTCAATGGGAGTTGTCACAGCAGCTGGGACCCGGCCCGTGGCCCTGGGCGCCCATTGTAAAAGGGGGGGAATGTTCAGTGTGCTTATGATGATTAGAATGAATGAGTCGTGACGCCACCTGTGGTGTTCGGTCATTGAAGGTGTTAAGCCGATGCTGCAGACAGATCCTCTGGGACAGATGGTGTGGTGCAGCAGTGATGTTATAGCCCTCCACAGGCAGGGCTTTAGTCCCAGGGCAGAGTAGGTGAAGTGACACTTAGATGGTGTAGTGTCGGGCGCAGGGGAGGTAGCAGTGCCGGGCAGGTTGACGCTGGAATAAGTGGAGGACACCAGGGCATGTAGTTCCAAAGCTTTACTCACAGTCTGTTGTGGCACAAGAGCCCGCATCCGTGCCGTGTCCTCCGGGTCAGGAGCTCAGCCAACTTCCAGGCAAGATGAAGCACTCCTTTCCAACACTCTGCCAACTTATGTGCCTTTTCTGAACGTCTCCCTCTTAGCGCCTTTAGTGAAGTACTCCTAGTACTGAGTTACACTGGAGTTCCTCCTGTCAGATGTTCCTATGAACTCTACTTGTACGGCAGACAGCTGTAGCCTGCTTCAGGGACTCCTTACTACCTATTCCCGGCTCACTATAGATGCTGTTGTGCCCCCAAGTCTGGTGTGGGAATAAAGTAGTGATGACTTCTATTCCTCCGGTGTCTGCGGCAGGACCATTAGTATCCATACAACCTCGGGGACCGGACCCCGGCATTGCGCTTAAAACTTGGGAAGGGTTCTCCTCTAACCCTAATCCATAGTTCTATTCTTCTACACACGTTCCGTACTAATCCTTTCCTTCTTATGGAGAGTAAGGCTTTCTTAATGTCTCTTTCCTGTGCCAGCGGACCCAGGTCACTGAGGTCGGCTGCAGCACGTCATTCATCCCTCCCACTCAGGGGATCTTCTATCACAGACTGACATCGTCAGACTCCTGTGACAAACTGACTCAATCCTAAACTCTTCCCGCTCTTTTAGTGCAGACTAAACTCCACCCACCTCCCAGCACGCTTCGTGTTCCAAGCAGGGAGCCACCAAAGGGTGCTTTGCTACACTACTGTGTTGTGTTGGAGTGTGGTCAGCTGTCTCTACCTTACCTGAATGGTGGGGTACCACACATCATGAGGAGGTGCAGTACCTCTGTGGCGACTGAACCCTCAGGGGCGCCACACTTGTTTTTTTGCTCAATGGAGCATGTAACTTCTTTCAGCGTTTTTCACCCATTGAAATGAATGGGTGTGGATTGGGAAAAAAAACGAAGAAACACCAGCACAAATGCAGGTATCAAGTTTTGCTGCAGCGTTTTTCGTGCCAAAATCTGATTCTATAGAATAGGACTTTTTTTTAACACTAAACTTTATCACCGTGCACAAGAGACAAATCTGGCATGCAAAATCCATAGCAAAAATGCAAGGAAAACGTTTTTTTTTCTGAAGCAGTAAAAAAAAAAAAAACTGAAAAAATGCCTAGTGTGAACTTACCCTAAGGGCCCCGTTACACGCTTCAATGTCCCAGTGATCCCACCAATGATCCGACGTGGATGGGATCGCTGGGACATAGCTGATCGCTGGTGAGCTGTCACATAGGCAGACTCACCAGCGATCAGGACCAGCGAGCACGCTGGTATCCAGGGTAAACAACGGGTACCTAAGCGCCGCGTGGCTCTTAATTACCTGCTGTTTACCCTGGATACCCGATCAGGACCACTGAGCACTCTGGTATCCAGGGTAAACAGAGGGTATCTAAGCGCCGCGTGGCTCTTAGTTACCTGCTGTTTACCCTGGATACAAGCTCCCAGTGTCTGTTGTATGGCGCTGGGAGCTCGCTGATCGTTGGTCTCCCGCTGTCACACGCAGCGATGTGTGCTGCCCTGCGTTAGACCAATGATAGATTTATGGCTCAGACCATTAGGCAACGATTAACAATCAGCCAACCGATCGTTGATCGTTGCTACGTGTCACACGCAACGATGTCGTTTCGACATCACTGCAACATCACCAAACTGGTGACATTGCAACGATATCGTTCACAATATCGTTGCGTGTAATGGGGCCATTAAGTAGGATGATATTTGCAGTCCCATTTAAACCCACAATGGATTATGTCAAACCACAAACTCTGCATGCTTCATCTGACAAACTAGGAGAACGTCACTTGTTTTTGCAGTTAATCTACACGTCTTCCTTCTATCGTACAGTCGGGCAAAAATTTGCAGCTTACTTCAATACCTAAATAAGTGCAGAACAGAACACTTGGGTTGTCATTAAAGCCTCCGGCCAAGACATTTTTCTAACCGGTGGAAAAATATTGATCCAACAATAATAAAATGAAGTGTATTGTTCCGTCAACGTGTATCATGTTATGATGTCAGGATGCCAGGATAATAATTGCTGCAGCGAGCTGGGATATGTGCAGTATCAATCTCCTAACTGACCTGGACAGAGATGTTATAATGTGCCGAGGTGTCAGTCAGTGCACATGGCTCCCCGAGGAAGTCCGAGTTGACAATAAGTTTTCTTTTTTTTTTACATTAAGTAATAAAACTTATCTTTTCTTTTTCTCTTTTTAAATAAATTTTGCTTTTACATTGGAGAAAGGAATTTGATACAAATCATAATGTATTAATCATTTTTGCAACGGTCCTGTATTTTTGGAATCAATGATGTGAGCCAGATTTTGAAAGTGGCAGTGATGTAGTGATTGTAGTGATGATCAAACATGCTTGGATAATTTGTTATCCGAGCATGCTCGGGTGTTATCCCAGGATCTTGGGCGTTCTCGGATAATATGTTTGAGTCCCTGCGGCTGCATGTTTTGCGGCAGTAGACAGCCACAAAACATGCAACTCAGGACTCGAATATATTATCCGAGCACGGCCAAGACACTCTGATAAAACCAGAGCATGCTCGGATAACTTGTTATACAAGCAAGTTAATCATCACTAGTTCCTTTTCAATTTTCAGGTTGTTTCTGGTAAGAACTGGGTGGACTTAAAATTTTGCACAACTTGGGATACAACAAATGTTGGTAAGAGGTGAGTTGCAGTTTGCTTTCAATCTGGGCAAGGATTCAACCTCCTGCCTCACCCATGTACAGGGGTTGGACAAAATAATGGAAACATCAACAAAAGTTAGTTTAATATGGTGTAGGTCCAACTTTTGCGGACATTACAGCCTCAATTCTCCGAGGTATGGATTCATACAAGGTGTGAATTGTTTCCAAAGGAATTGTAGCCCATTCTTCAGTTAAAACACCCTCCAGTTCTTTGAGCGATGATGGCGGCGGAAATCGAATTCTAACTTGAATCTCTAAAATTGACCTTAAATGCTCAATAATGTTGAGGTCTGTGGATTGTGGAGCCCAGATGAGATGCTCAACTTCATTACAATGTTCCTCGTACCATGCTTTAACGATTCTAGCTGTATGAATTGGTGCTTTATCATCCTGAAAGATGGCATTCCCCTCCGGGAATAGTGCTTGAACCATAGGATGCACTTGGTCGCCCAAAATGCCTAAATAATCTCGGCTGTTAATTCTTCCATGAAGGGATATCATTGGCCTGGCGGATCTCCACGAAATAGCACCCCAGATCATCAAAGAACCTCCACCATGTTCTACGGTTGGAAGGCAGTCTGGATGGAATGCTTCTTTCGGCTGTCTCCAAACGTACACTCGGCCAGAGGTCGGAAATAGGGTAAACGATAATTCGTCTGAGAATATCACATGTTTCCACTGCTCGAGGGACCAATTCTGGAGATTTCTACACCACTCTAAACACTTGGAAACATTTGTCATTGAGAGCATCGGTTTTCTAATTGCAGCTCTTCCGTGGAATCCAGATTTGTGCAGCTCCTGACTAACAGTTTTCGTGGAAACTGGGTTCTGTAGGTGTTCATTGAGCTCAGCAGTGATTTTCAGAGCCGTGGTCTTGCGATCCTCTCTCACAATTCGTTTTAGAGTCCGACGGTCTCTCTCAGTCAACTTCGACTTTCGTCCGGACCTGTGCTTTGCTGCGGACGTTTTTCCTTCTCTTTCAAATGCAGTCATTACTTTGGAGGCAGTACCTCTTGACACGCCAAGCATTCGGGCACTTTCTGTTACACTAGCACCTGCCATACGAGCACCAACAATTTGGCCTCTTTGAAAATCCGAGAGGTCTGCCATTGGTATCAGGTTCTCATCAATGTTCTTACAATTCTGCAAAACAAACAGTTAATTTACATACACATATCACATAACACAAATAATCAACTACAAAACATTACCATATGTCACGGTTTGCATGTTTATAACATGTTCGAAGATTATGATGCCAAAACGTTAGGTGTTTCCATTATTTTGTCCAACCCCTGTATCTAAAATCTCCAGCCATGGCACAATGGGTTGTTGGTGACCTTCTTGGCACCCAGCACAATGAACCTCCTGCCATACAGCTGTGCCCATGCCAACCAGTATGGCACCAGCACCCATCAAACCTGGGCAACTTCCAAGACCACTGTATCCAGAGGTGCCACTCAGCTCTGTACACACTGTATTTATATATTACACAGCCAACATCTGAAGCTATATGGCGCCATACACAAAAGACAGTATAACCATTAGCTATCTATCGCATCTTCACCGCAGACAGAAGCGCTCGCTCTAACGAGCGTTCCTCTTTTCTCTAGAAGAAAGCCATTGCCAAACATCTTTGGTGGTGGCTTATCTAGCCAAGAACAAAAGAATCAGCAGTCCAAATTCAGACTTGCTGTATCATATCTCCTTTGGTGAAATCTATTGGGGAAAAGTTTGGGACCCCTGTAGACGTATTGGCAGGTTTGGCTAACATTAGTCTAATGTGTATAGTGGCGTTAACCTTGGCAATCGGACCTAGCTCTGATTGCAACAGTTTAGTCCCTTGGATTCTGTTGTCAATTAAGACTGCAGAACTTAAGAGGTTGCAAATTGGGGATGCCTATGTTTTTGTCATGGTGATATTACATGTCTGTGCACCTATGAAGCCCAGCCTGTGCCTTCATAGGTGTGGTGGGGGCTGGGCTTCATAGGAGATTGGTGGTCGAGCCTCATAAGAGCTGGTGGCTGGGCTTCATAGGAGATTAAAAAGTTTACAATTCACTGGAAAATTATAGTATCGCAGTGTATTGTACAAGCGACTGCAGGTTGAACAAGTTCCCTAGGGGAACTAATAAAAAGTGTGGAAAAAGGAAAAAATATTCCATAGAGAATAATCACTGGAGAAGGGCATCATGATCAGAAGTATAGAAGGGACAAGGCGAAGAGGAAGACCAGCAACCCGATGGCTTGATACTATCAAGATATCGGTGGAGAAGACCCTGGTGGACCTATCTAGGTTTGCCCAAGATCGATCTTCCTACAAGAGCGTTCATCCATCAAGTCGACATGGCTCAAGATTGAGATAAAGGCCGTTAATAATAATAATTAGAAGAATAAGAATATTTACTGTATATGTTCAAATTGCCCTGTTTTCTGGAATGTAAAAAAAATCTAAAAAGTTAAAAAATTGCATATTTGGTATCACTGCACGTGTAACTATCCCAGCTAATACAATGTTATAATATTCACCCCATATGATGACAAATGAAAAGAAAAATGACAATCACAAATTTTTGGTCACTTTGCCATCCCAAAAAAAAAAATGGAATAAAAAGAGTTCACAGTCACCCAGACCCCAAAATAGGATCTCTAAAAACTATAAAAAAAAGTTTTAACTCTTGAAAGATGAGGAGGAAAAGTCGTATTCGAAGAGAAGCCCACTGGGACCCGTATAAACCTTGAGCAGACCCTGAAGGTGGCATCTGTTTTACTCTGCAGCAGTATATACTAGTGTCTCACTTTTGTCCCAAGAAGAGGAAAATGGTCTAAATTTCCTGACTGGTACTGAAAGTCAAGGCAGACAATGAAAGAATACATCTCTGCAAGAACAAAAATGTTTCCTAATATTAGTCGTCCTACTAAGGTTTAAAGAGGAGAAAACTCATTTGTTTGATTTTTTGATTTGCTCAAACTGCTCTGATTTGAAAGCAATATATTTCTGTAAAAGAACATGTGAGATGCATCACTGCCAGTGTGCACGGCCTGTACATGTCTCAGAGGATATCCAATTGCAGAAGGGTAATATATGAGGATGAAGCATTAGTTCCCCGGGAGAAGGGGCTTGGTGTGGGGCCCGGTAAGATGAGTGCTACACAGCTGTTATAAACTAGCCTCTGTAATGTCATCTAGTGTACTGTATACACCATTACAGGGGAAGGGCGAAGATCAATTCAATATTTCTCGGAATTATTCTTGTAATTTTCCTCTTTCTGGGTAAAATGATCAGATTTACCAAAATGTGTCATTAATGCCCAATACTTTTTAAAGGAGTTGGGTACTTTTAAGTTTATTTTAACAAATGATTTGTCGGGGACATGATATTGTGGCACTTACTATTGTATAAGTATTATGGGTTCTCCTTCTTCACTTGTTAGTAGAGCCTTCCTAAACGAATGCGCAGCTCTTCTACTCTCAAAATGGCCTATGATAGAGGAGCATGTGACCAGACCTGTCCATTAGCCTCCTCCAATTAAGAAAACAGCTTTCCCATATGAATTGTTTTTCAATTGCGGGAGGTTGTTGAATAGGTCTGGTCACATGCTCCTCCATAAGAGGCCATTTTGTGAACAGGGGCGTTGTTCAATCTCTGAGGAATGCTGAAGAACGGGAGGAGAACAGGTCATAATCAATAGAATGCTGGCAATAGAGGCTGACCATGCCTGGGATTTGGGAGCCCCCTTACACAGATTCTAGATTTCAACAGATATCTACAGAATTCCATTTGAATACAATGGTGGAGGAGTAAGAGCTTGGTTCACTGATCCACTGTTAAGTCTGTTCAATCGAGATTTATTGTAGCAGGCTCGAAAGCTTAACTAGATCACGTCTCCTGCACAGAACCACAGACAACATGCTGCACAGAGCGTAACGGGGTATCAAGGGAATGTGGCAGGGTGAGTAGTTCTTTTTTTATTATTTTGTAATTGTATGTGTTTAGGGGGCTGTGAGGGCATCATACTGTATACAAGAGCGGTGGGAACATCATACAATGTATAAGGAGTTCTGTAGTCCTCATACCATGTATATGAAGTTGTACGGGCATCATGTATATGGAGTAGGGGGCTATGTGGGCCATCATGCTGTGTATAGGGGGGGCCATAATACTGTGTATAAAGAACTGTGAGGACATCATACTGTATAGTGAGCTGTGGAGCCATCATGCTGTATATAGGGAGCTGTGGAGCTAGCATACTGTGTATAAGGAGCTGTAAGGGCATTATATGGTCTATAAGAGAGTGGGGCCTATTATACTATTCATAGGGGAGCTGTAAGGGCATCATATGTTGTATAGGGGAGTTGTGGGGGTATTGTAGGGTGTATAGGGAGACAATGTGGGTCATCATCGTGTGTATAGGGTATCTGTATGGACATCATGCTGTTTATAGGGGAGATTTGGGGACATTATAATTTAAATAAGCTGTGGCAGTATTAGGGTAAGTGCACACATAGTTTTTAGGTTGTGCAGATTTTGTTGAAAAATCCGCAGGACAAAAGTCCTGCGGTTTATCTGCGGATTAGCCTGCGGTTTCGCCCTGCGGTTTCACACCTCATGGATAAGGTGTGAAACCGCAGCGGAATCAGCACAAAGAATTGACATGCTGTGGATTGGAACCCGCAGCAAATCCGCAGCATGTGCACAGCGTTTTTCAGTTTACCTTAGAAAACAATGGTACTGTACAATGCAGCTAAATCTGCTGCGGACCCGCAGGGCAAAAACCGCTGCGGATCCGCAGCAGAATCCGCACCGTGTGCACATAGCCTTATATTGTAGATAAGGGGAAAATGGGACCTTAAAATGTATACAGAAAGTTATGGGGGCTATAAGAGCATCATGCTGTGTATACGGAGCACTGGAGCCATCATGCCATGTATAAAGAGTTGTAAGGGCATCATAATGTATTTAGAGGGCTATGTGGTCCATCTTGCTATGAATAGGGGG
The DNA here is from genome assembly GCF_039654945.1 of Dendrobates tinctorius. NCBI lineage: Eukaryota > Metazoa > Chordata > Amphibia > Anura > Dendrobatidae > Dendrobates > Dendrobates tinctorius. The sequence continues at coordinate 6,537,322 of NW_027361706.1, read as the reverse complement.
GCTGTGGGGCCATCATAATGTGTATAAGGAGCTGTATGAGTATTATACTGTGTATAGAGGAGCTGTAAGACCATCATATTGTGTATAGGGGAGCTGTTAGGTATTTTAATATGTATAGGACTGTGTAGGTCATCAGTGTATAGGGGATCTGTATGGACATCATGATGTTTATAGGGAAACTGTGGGGGCCATCATGATGTGTATAGGGGGCTGTGGGGACGTTATACTGTGAATAAGGAAGCTGTGGGGGCAGTATGATATAAAGGGAAAATAGGGCCTTATACTGTATACAGAAAAGTTATGGGGGCTATAAGAGCATCATAATGTGAATAAGGAAGTTGTGGATGCCAATATAGTATGTGGGGGCTGTAAGAGCACTATACTGTGTATAGGGCAGCTCTAGAATCCATCATGCTGTGTGTGAGGGGGTGGGCGAGTTGTGGGGGCCAACATAATGTGTATAAGATAGGCATAGTTAGCAAGATTCGTTTTGGCACTTTAGTGATGGTTTGGTCCCACCTACATAACCACCCAAATCTCGCCTAGAAATCCATGTTTGTGGTCAATGTTTATGTAAACCCTCCTCTTTTTTGGTTTGGGACACTGCAGATTTGCCAGGACTTTTCTGAAAATTGGGATCGTTTGCATATATTCATATGTGACATTTTCGGGGTCTTGTCATGTGTTTCATTAGTAGATTGAGAATTAACATTCTTGGAAACAAAGGCCGGTGGAAACTAATTTTTTGAAACGGTCTTTGGAACATGTATAGGCCATTAACCACTAGAAGCACAAAATTTGGAGATTTGAAGTGGTTCACAGGTGACCAACCAATCAAAACTTGTACCTTTTGGCTGATACTAAAGTAAACACTTCCAAAGAGTACATAAATTGGATAAGCCTAAATAGTGACCCCCTTTTTGCAAAGGTTAACATCACCTAACCATCCTGGATAAAATCACTTGGTCATTGTTTGCCCCTTATCTCCTTTGCAGACTTTTTTGATTGAAGATGCCCATACATATTACAGCAAAGTCAACAGAACCTGCTAATAAGGGCAGGACAATTTTACTACCTTAAGTATGGGGCCTTACCTTTTGAACCCAAAAAATGATGTCAGTGGAAAGAAACATACTGAATTTTGATATATGATCTTTCAGCTCTTATGGGAACTAAGCCACTATCGGTGGCTTACGCCACTGCCCGCATTAAAACCACAAGGCGTATAAATGTATATGAAAGCCGGAATAGTTGGAGGCTGAATGAGAGTTTGGTTGACAGGCAACTATTAAAGGTATATGACAACTTAAATTGAATCTACTATCCAGGTATATGCTGGCATATCTTGATTCAAGAGTTGGGTCACTTTCTCTGCTGTAGTTTCCCCCCAAATCACCCTTTATTAGGTGAAATGTAAGCTGAGTCCTTGAATACATAAGCGGCATCTCTCCCCTCCTCCTGCAGCGGATGACACCTTTTCTACCTTTGCCATTCATAGGGAGAAAGTTGCCAACCAGTGGTGCAGGGAGGCACGGCTCATGAATACAATGGACTACTTTACGAGCTTACACTTTATAGGAGAGCAAAAAAGAACCCCGCAGACGATAAGAGCTTACAGTCTACAGGAGAGAGAGGACTCAACTGGCTATAAAAGCTTACACTGTACATTCTTACACTTACATTCTATAGCAGAGAGGAGGGGAGACCCTGCTTATAGGAGAGGACCCTGCTTATCATAATTGAAGGGCCAGTTTTAAACAAAGTGGGGCCCCAAATGTTCACATATTGAACCATCACACAGAAAAATGTTGGTTGTATTTACATGCGCTGAGTTCAGACCGGATGATCGACAATATTGAAGTCATTCAACGCTTGTTTCCTGGCCTCTTTACACCGGCTGAGAACGATGGGCACAGAACGATATCTAGTAAATCAATCTGTCGCCATACAGTATCATGTTATCAGCAGCATATCTGCAATTTTCGTCGGGCGATGTGCTGCTGAGAACAATGATTTTTGTTCAAGCTTAAAGAATCCAATCACTCAATGGATAGGCAGCATTTTGCTTGTTTAGTGTAATGAACACCCCATAGTTTCCATATACTATAATGTGCCCCATATCTCTCCATATGAGTTAATATTCTCCCCATAGTCCTCTATCAAGTATAATACACTCCGCATAGTCCATTACACTCCCCGTAGTCCTCCATATAGTATAATATGCTCCCCATACCATCCCTATTGTATAATGCACTCCCCATAGTCCGCAATATAGTATAATGCATCCCATAGTCCTCCATATAATACAATGCACTCCTCATAGTATAATGCACCTCAGTCCTTCATGTAGTATAGTGTATTCTCCACAGTCCTCAATATAGTATAATGCAGCCCCCATATAGTACATATAGTATACTGCAGTATATAATACACCCCATGGGCCTCAATAGAACATAATGCAGCCCCCTCATATAGTTTAATGCAGCCCACCTCAGAGCATAATACAGGCCTCTCAGAGTATAATGCAGCCACCTCATAGAACATAATGTGGCCCCCCCTCATAGAGCATAATACAGCCACCTCAGAGTATAATGCAGCTATCCTCATAGAGTATAATGCAACCCCACAGTACTGCAGTATTATAAAAAATAAATTCAATAGTTACCTCTCCCGCTACTCTTCCTTCTGCAGTGTGTCTCAGCTCCAAGGACGACATATCATGGCATACGGTGAAGTGATGCCATCACACACCAGCTGTGTCAGAGGCAGAGGGGGAGTGATGGGAGAGGGAGCGTCAGCTGACCTTCTCTCCTCAATCATTGCTTTCAACTGTAAAGGTATCTAAGATACCCATAAGTTAAATGTGCGATGCGGAGGAGGGCTCATAACGGTATGCCACATGCTTGGGGCCCCCTGGGGTAGTGGGGGGTGTAGGGGAGAGGATCAAGCTGACCATAAAAGCTTACACTCTGCAGGTGAGAGGACCCTGCTCGCCATAATAGCTTACACTGTAGGAGGGAGAGCAGGGGGAACCCCGCTGACTTTAAGAGCTTAAACTTTATAGGAGAGAAATGATCCTGCTGACCGTAAGACCTTCCACTGTTTAGGGGAGAGAGAGGACTTCGCTGACCATAGGAGCTCACAGTTTATAGGATGGAGAGAGGACTTTGTTGACCACAAGTGCTTACACTCTATAGGAGCGGTAGAGGAGCTCGCTGACCATAAGAGCTTACAATTTATAGGACAGCGAGGACCCTGCTGACTATAAGAGGTTGCAAACTACAGGAGAGAGAGGAGAGCGAAAACCCTGCTGACCAGGAGAGCTTACACTCTACAGGAGAGAAAGACTTACCCAGTGGCTCAGGTGATGGAAAACGATTCTGCCATACAAACTTTGCTCCACTGGGAACCGCTGACCTGTGATGGCCCTGGTACTGACCACCAGTGTACATGATAATCCAATAGATGTCATAGCTGCAGGGCATTATGGGGAGGGTCGTGTGGCTGCGCAAAAAGACATTATCCCACTCTATGATGCTTCAGCACTGTGAGAAATGGTGCGGGATGAGGGATTTTTTTATTTTTCCAAACCGAATCTCAAAGTGTTCGAATTTGCATGAAAACGCAAAATTCAAAAATTTTTCACTCAAACTTGATTTTATCTTTAATAGATAATCTAAAAAAAGTCACTGACCACACAAACAGAAAATTAAGTGATCATAGAGTAACCGTCGTAGTAAAACCTTTAGACAGTATCCTCTATATTATGTTGTGATAAAGAACAGAACATACCACGCAACACTGCGGCTATGTTACTGTCCACATTGCCGACAAGACTTTCCAGCAGAATCCCTTCAATCTTTCCCTCTCTTGACGCTTTGTTTATTATCTTGGTGGTTTAAAAGGATATTTTAAAAACTCCTTGGTGGATAGGAGCAGATCCTATATTGAAAAGGTTAAGGCCTGCCATGCTTTATGCACTGTATATACACATAAGCTGTAACATTTTCCAGTCGCAAGAAAGAGTCTCCCATCTCCGCACATTCCTCGCTAAGCTGAAATGCCTTATTTAATATCTGCGTGGCACTAGGTTGACTTTTACACAATCGTCTGCTTCGCCAAAGGACAAAAAAAAGGGGGAAAAAAATACAATTGGGAAGATGATCTACGGACTTGGAAAAAAATTAAAGCAAGAGGGAAAGCCAAAGAAATGGCAGCAATTGGCAGGAATAATGCGTTTACTATGTAAATGCTGCCTGGGGCTCTTTTCAGAAGGAAGAGGCTGAGCTGCCGCAGAGGTTTCACGGCCCATACGCAGCAAATTATTCCAAGTAAGGCAGAGGACTGGAGGCTTGTGGATACACAAGGTCAACAGCTGTGCTCCACGTCAACTATGGTCCAATAACTCCACGTTAATGATATAGATGACAATGCATCTTAGGCAATGAGAGTGAGAGGGGCTGGAAAAGAAATTGAGTTTTATTTAATTTCCTTTCTAAATCACGGCTTAAAACCCAAAGTGAAATATCTAACTGAATTCCCTTGCTCGTGGCTGTTGACTCTTTTTTCGTTTTTTTTTTTTTGCTGGAACCAAAGACTTTAATTACCTGCAGAAGTAGTGTTTACCAGTGAGGAGCTCAGTGGAACAGTCAATCTGTCGTTTTCGTTTTTCAGAATATAAACCAGCGCCGGCCCCTAGAAGCGGCATTTATTGTGGATTTCAAAGCAGACAAGTCCCATCTGATCTGTTCCATGCTGACTGCTGCTTTGCCATTCAACATTCCTCGGTATAAAAGTTTTGCTGTAAAATGAGGAATTCACCTCATTGACAAGCCCGACCGAGGAACTCATTGGAACTAATGGTTAACCTCTTAGAATTTTATTGCTCCTACAAATACATGTATTGCCTCCAAATCACAAACAGCTGTACTTTACCTAATTACAGGAGAAACTGCTGGCTGGGCCAGAGGTTGGAGATTTCTGTTTACCAAGTGTTGGAGACGGGTTCAACCTATTAACGCCATTGTTCTTTGGTTTATTTGATGCTTGTGCCTTTTAGGATTTTTCTTCTTTTTTTTACCATTTTTTTTTCCTTTCGATGTGAACAGAGAAATTTAAAAGAAAAAGTGTAGCTATTATGGATGACATCCTCATGATGTGACTAAAGGAGTGCTGCTTTGGATTGTCCTTTCTATTTAGCAGGATCTCTTCACAATAAGCCAACAAAGTGCCGGGACTCCTAGGGATCAGCTGTGGAAACAGAGCCCCCATACAAATTAGTTGAAAATTGGTTAAAACCCCAGATTTTGTGGGATATGGCCAACCATCTGATGGTTATGGGGTCTCCTTATTCCTGGTCCCTTTCTGACATAATATGATGGGGAAGAGAAGGATCCATCAGCTGGAACTTCAATGGTAAACCTTTTTGATTTTAGAGGATATAAGACACTGACAGATGCGTATTGCAGTAGCTTTCTTTTATTTTATCATAAAAAACATGAACTCTCTGCCGTGCACGGGGGAGTTGGTGGAGATAACTGTCTGCAGAAAGAACATTTGGCCGACAGCTATCTCTTGTTTATGGCCAACGTGTTCCATTTTCTCAGAGTCCGTCACAAGCAAGATTGTGCATTACAAAGTGCCTATTCAAATATGGCAAGAAGAACAAACAAATCAATTCTGGAACAAGTCATGTCGGCAAGGATCAACAGGCTACGACCTGCCAACTTTGGACACATCATACAAAGGGAGCAATTACTGGAGAAGGACATCATGATCGGACAATAGAAGAAATAAGGCAAAGAGGAAGACCAGCAACCCAATGGCTTAATACTATCAAGATAACGGCAGACCCTGGTGGACCTATCTAGGATAGCACAAGATCAGTCTTTCTACAGAGCCATCATCCATCAAGTCACCATGACTTAAGATCAAGCTGAAAGCCATTAAAAAAAATACCGTAATTTGTATGTCTAATGTAGGACAGGATGGGTCCTCCAGAGCGAGAGACACTCTTTGTGGACACACCTTTCTGGCAAAGAAATGAGCATACTGAATAAAGGACTCCTATGATCTCCGGCTTTTACAATGGTGATTGACAGTCTACTGTGTGTTGATATATATTCACGGCAATCACTGCAGAGAGGGGCAGTGATTGAGGCCAAATACACCGAACTCGTGCACAATTTTTCCGGTATATTCTTTCAGGCGCAGCCTTTTTTATTTTACGTTGAATACTAGGAATATTGTATGTAATATGCTGCCCATTCATAGAGCAACTTATTAAGCTCACAGATCTGCCATACATTGGTGTAGTAGAATGGATACAGGAATTGTTAGCTGTAATAATAAGGGCTCATTTTCACAACCGATTCGCTTGTACGAGTGCTGTCCATGATTTTCACCTATAGCACTTGTACCTATGATATTCTACGTGGCTGTGCACATGTCCAATTATTTCCTCGAACTCAGTGTTTGGCTGAAAATATCGAAGACGTGTTCAATTTTGATCAGAGGGTCGGATCAAAATTGTCAACTCAAGTCAGTGGGTCCATGGAAAAAAATCGATTCCTCTCTGATGACATCACAAACTATAAGAAAGGAGAAGGTGAAGAAACTTTTTTTGTCTCCAAGTACAAGAAAAACTGATGACATTCAGAGCACACTCTTATCAGAATGTTCCTTCAGTTTTTCTTATACGTGGAAAATACTGATGTCTGAATGAGCCCTAACCTTCAAGTATGACCATGAGTATAACCCCTCAAAGATAATCAATGTGTAAGATGCCAAGGAGATGCTGATGTTTGACATAAAGATGTTTGACCAGTAAGTTTTATAAAGTGAGCCATGATTAGTGACTATGTTGTAGTTTTTCCAGCCTCTAGGATATCAGCTTGCACCTCATAAACAGACTGTTTTCATTTACATCCAGTTGGCATCATGATGATGCCCTTGGACCTGTCGAAACGCAGACAGGTGTGAAACGGCTGTCGTCCACTACATGTGCCACTCTCTCCCTTGCCAGACTTTTTAGTGATGTGAATAAATATTGGACTTTTGAACTTTTTGAACTTAATCGGTGAGTGCCACTACTTTTCTTAATTTTTTATGCCCATGGAGTGTCGGTATGTCAATACTATGGATCTTTAAGCAGTCTTTGCAACTGTATAGGGTCTGTGTATATGGCTTTGCATGTAACCATAAGGAAACCCAAAATGGAATGCCTAAGCATCAAACACCAGAATCTACCAATCATTAAGACTCTAAAACTATCCAAGTCTGAACTGTCAGATCTAATTTCAAAGCTCTTTCTAGGTGATCCTAAATTTAACCAGAACACTACGAAAGTTGGACCCTTCCAATCACCGGATGAATTCATTGCAGTCACCTACATATATCACCAATCACATGCAGCCAAATACCATTTTAGTGCAGATGAAAGTTCCAATAATAAGAGACTTTTTGGAGGCTGGCAAATCTTGTGAGTTCCCCCATACTGTACCCTATCTGAGTGCCAAAGGAAGGCTCATTTATTAAGCCAACGTCCCTTGGAAAGCATGACTAGCAGAATGAATGCAGCCTTTTCTTTAGTAATAAGTAAGTGAACACCCACAACCCACCCCTTACAATAATAAGACTGGCATGGACACAGAAGGAATCCCAGAAGATTTGCAACTTGTCTAATTGCTTTATTTGAGCCAAATGAAATGTTGTCTTTTCTGCTCTATTAACCCTTGAAATAAACTTCACACAAATTGCACTCTATATCCATATGGCAGAAATCTAGTCCGGGACTGCCAGTAGCTTTAAATTGAAAACTGGATTGTGATAAAGGTAAATGACTGGGGGGAAAAAAAACTACCCAGGTGTTTTCCAACGTCTGGGAGAAGCTGAGCGAATATTTCTGAAATGTGATACCTGGAGCACAAACATCACTGAAACAGAAGGCAGCCATTGTGCTATTGAAATGAGTGTGACGTAACAAAAAACAATCTCTGGTTTCCATATATTATTTCCAAATATAGAACAGATTTACAAGACTCTCCAATCATAGAATCATAGAATCGTAGAGTTGGAAGGGACCTCCTGGGCCATCTGGTCCAACCCCCTGCTCAAAGCAGGATTCACAGTCCAATGATGGGGTGGACGACTGTGGTCGAATACAACAACATCCAATACTTCTCAACTGGTCTACATGACGTAGGTCAATGCCTCTTGTTCCTCCATGAATCGAATACCTTATATCCTTTAATGAAAAACTGACAACTCCATCAAAAATGAAATTTTCTCTTGGTTTTTATCTTCATTCTTTCTTTTTTTAATTGAAGAGAACCCATTTTTACTGCGACTCTAAGGCCGCTTTTCCACCTGTTATCACTTTACATTTCAGTGGAAATGTGCCATGGTCATGCACACTACATGTATATCGGCTGAAGACAATGTATTTGAGTTGTCTATCCTGTCATCTAATTTGTATGATGGACTTCCAACTTGGGCTTTTGGACTGTTTAACTACACTATCCTTTTATTCTCAGAGATATAAGCAACCACCAGGATTAGGTCACAAGCACTTACTCCTCTCTTTCTGCAAAGAACACAAGTACAGTTTGAGTTGAGCATCCATGTGTATAAGGTGCAATCGGGAAAGCGCTGGTGGCTGGCCGAGCATTCAGCAGATAGCTATTCATCATTTAAGGACTAGAAAGATAAAAACCAGGCAGCTGAATCACAACTAAACAAGTTTTATGTTATTTGGGAGATAAGCCTCCACCAGAGAATTCTAGTTATGGCTTAAGACCCCACATACATTAGACTAAAGCTGGCAAAACTACCAATCTGTCCAAACAAAAACCAGCAAATAATTCCAGCGGATGCTTCCTACTTGGCCATAAAATCCATTTTATTTTTATCTTTTAAAATAGTTCCATGTGGCAGAAACCCAAATATATACAGGGGGTCAGAAGAAAAAAAGGGCACACTGCTGCTTTATGCGTGCAGACTACGCGTTTCGACCTTACTAGGTCTTCTTCTAGGTCTTCTAATTATTTGGTTTTTGTTTCTATTGCAACATGGGTGTGCCTCTCCCATTACAACTCCGTGCGGCTTCCTGGCAGTGAGCAGAACCACTAAGGACGTCTAACTGGGTGAGCTGGCTATAATTTTTCTTGTTTGAATCTGTCCAAACGGCCAATAATTATCTAATGTGTGAGAGGGCCTCACGATTCCTCCTCCACTCCTGCCCCCAATAGATGATGTCGGGAAGTGAGAAGGATCCAGCCTCCTGAATTTCAAAGGCCAAACCCCATACACATTGGACTAAAACTGGCAAAAACTACCAATATTAACACAATCAACCCACAATCTAATGTGTAGTTTTTCCTCCCACTTCCTCCTGGCCCAGAAGAAATCATGTTGGAAGAAAAAAAAGATCCAGCCTGATGAGCTTCAGAGGTCAGTCCTTTTGTTCTTTTATGAGATATGTTTCTGCCAGAGGAGTCTAGCAGCGGCTATCCCATAGAAGGCATGAACGCTGAGCCTAACATTTTTATGTATGGAGAAGTTTGGAGAGAGCTTTTGGATGATGTGTATGGCTCCATGTGTATGGAGGCCTTTACTTTCTTCTTTCAAGAACACATGGGTGCTCAGCTGAATTGAGCATGCATGGTGAATGGTTAACCTTACATGTTGACAATACAAATTAATGACGAAACCTGTCATATTGTCAAGTTTCAAATCCACTCGAGCAAGAGCAGCTCATTATGAGCGCCTCTCTGAACTTGTTGGGTTCCCATTGAGGAACCTTCCTCAATGAAGTCTAATGAGGTTCATGGGAAGAGCGGTATTTAAGAAAAGCAACTCCTGTTATAAGTGGTGTCACTGATTAATGGTCATTGCTCTAATGCCTAAGTGAAAGGCCACCCATGATGACCTGCTCTTGGGAGGATCTTAAGATATGTTCATACTTTTTAGGTTCTGAACTTTCCAAGAATAAAAATCGGATAATCTCCTTTGGTACCTCATCTGCGCAAATGTAAAAAGAATTTAACTGCATAATTCATCACAAATTTCTAACGAATTTTTGATTCTTTATGAAACTTGAGACATCTTCATAAAAATGTCTCGAGTCATGTCACAAATCCAATTCTATTCTAATGCAACCAAATATAGAGTCCTTATTATGTAAAATGGTCTTACACCCCTCTTCAAGAAGAATTTAATGCAAGTCACAGATTGTCCATCTTTACGCTAATAGGGCACAGCAAGTGGAGTTTCATGATAAGGACTCAGGAACGGATCAGAAATGTTTTTCTTGAGATTGAGACAAATGGGGAAGGATTTAGGTGGCTTTGTGACTGGCAGTGCATCAGAGTTTCAGTGATTCACTGCTTATTTAGTTCAGAGCTTAATCTTCCTTGAGACAGATGAAATTTTGATATTCTGCATCATACCGTGAAGCCCAAGTCTCACTCTTATTTCTAGGTCATGATTTGAAGAGATTGTAAAATTAGCCAAGTGAAACTTTAGTATATTTTAACAACCTCATCCAAATGTGAAGTAAAAACATATTTAGACACATCTGTCTCGAGATATTCGCTGTGTGTGCCAAATGTTACAATAAACAGAATATGGAGTCAAAATTATTTTTCTTTTTTCCAATTTATCAATTTCTCAGAATTGAACATTTCAGATTGTGTTAAATTATATTTATTTATTTAGCACCATTAATTCCATGGTGCTGTACATGAGACGGAGTTACATCAAAATACAAATATCATTTACAGTAAGCAATCTAACAATGACAGACTGATACATTCTACAGGATTATGGGGAAGGGCATAGTAGGTCGGGGGTTGCAGTAGCTCCGATGTTGTTGAGGTGGCCGTGTGGTCATTACAGGTTGTAAGCTTTCTTGAAGAGAGGGGTTTTCAGGTTCCATTTGAGGGATCCAAATGTGGTGGATAACCGGAAGTGTTGGGGCACAGAATATCAGAGGATGGAGGATATTCGGGAGAAATCTTGGAGGCGATTGGGTGAGGAGCGAATAAGCATGGAGGAGAGAAGGAGGTCTTGGGAGGATTGGAGATTACGTGAGGGAAGACATTGAGAGATTAGTTTGGAAATATACGGAGGGGAAAGGTTATGGATGGCTTTGTAGGTCAGTGTTAGTAGTTTTAACTGGATACACTGGGAAATTGGGAGCCAGGGAAGGGATTTGCAAAGAGGCCAAGCAGGAGGGTAGCGAGGAGAGAGATTAATTAGTCGGGCAGCAAAGTTAAGGACAGACTGGAGGGGTGCGAGAGTGTTAGAAGTTATGCCAAAGAGGAGGATGTTGCAGTAGTTGAGGCGGGAGGTGATTAGAGCATGCACAAGCATTTTGGTAGAGTGAGGGTTGAGGAAGGACAGATTCTGGAAATATTTTTGAGCTGGAGGTGACAGGAGGTGGCGAGAGCTTGGATGTGTGGTTTGAAGGACAGGGCAGAGTCAAGGGTTACTCCTAGGCAGCGGATTACCGGGACAGGAGAAAGTGTGAATTCATTTATTGTGATAGATCATACAGACTTAGAGGTTCTCCATTCTCCATTTAAAAAACAAAATTACCTTTAAATGTGTCTCTAGTACTATATAAAACTTAAAAGGGTTGTCTCACTATCACAAATGGGTAGAATTGAAAAATGCAAGCACATCTTTAATTTTATTGTATGCTGCTTCTTACATAGATTGCAATTAGTGATGAGCGAGTATACTCGTTGCTCAGTTGGTCTCCGAGTATTTGGGCATGCTCTGAAATTTTTTTTTTGTCGATGCAGCTGCATGATTTGCGGCTGCTAGACAGCCTGAATACATGTGGAGATTCCCTAACAACTAGGCAATCCCCACATGTATTCAGGATGTCTAGCAGCCACAAATCGTGCAGCTGCGTCAACAAAAACTAAATCTCTGAGCACGCCCAAATACTCTGAGACCACCCGAGCAACGAGTACACTCGCTCATCACTAATTGCAATCTATCAGCAGTGGCCAATCTCTTAGGTAAGTTGTGCAGCGCTCACAAGTTTGTTTGTTTTTTTACAGAGCTTGTACTCGTACATGCTGCTCTAAAGCTGTAGCTGGCTCGATAACTAGATCTTTCCAGCTTAAAGAAGCACTCTCATCAAAGTTGCTGTCCTCTTTAATATATTGCCATCATTATATTATACTGCACTGTGTACTTACAATTGCTCATTTTGCCTTACTACCCAGCTAATTCTTCTCTTTTCCATTCGGTATATGACATCACATGATTAAAAACTGACTAGCTGAATCCTTCTGAGCTCTATGTAGAAACAGGAGGTCAATTTTCTCTGCACAAGTCATGAGTCAATGCAAGTGTCTATGGCTGGGGAGGAGCAGTAATAATAATAATAATAATAAATTTTATTTCTATAGCGCCGACATATTCCGCAGCACTTTACATTTCAGAGGGGATTTGTACAGACAATAGACATTACAGCATAACAATAATCACATACAGTAGATTATAACAAATACCAAGAGGAATGAGGGCCCTGCTCGCAAGCTTACAGTCTATGACGAAAGAGGGAGACACGAAAGATGGGTGGTAACAGTTGCCCTGATTGTATGGACCAGCCATAATGTTAAGTGTGTAACAGTACAGATGCAGAGGGCTAATGGATGCATAAAGCATGTGGGAACATGATGCGGGAAATCTGGTTATGGTAAAACTTTTGGCTGTGCCACACAGGGATAGATTAGGTTAATGTGTTGAGGAGATACCACTGTATCCAGTACCACTGGGTCAGGAGTTGAAGAGGGGAATGAATCAAATATGGACAAGAGACTTCTTGTTTCTACATAGCGCAGAGGAAAAAGAATAATTTATATGGGTAGAAAGGCAAAATGAGCAACTGTAATTGCACAGTGCTATATGATATAATGACTTCAATATATTAAGGTTATAAAAACTTTGCTGGGAAGAGTGCCCCTTTAAGTTCTCCCTTTGTTTACAGCTTCAAGGAGAGAACAGATCAAAGCAGTGGCATGACAATGCTGGTGGTTCAAACCATCAACCAATCAGAAGCTCACTGCCCTAACCCCATCACCTTCAGTGAGCAGGAAGCTGCTCATGAAAACAAATGATGAGAAACTTCTTTAGATAATTAAAAAATATCATCATCAGCCATGGATTCAGTAGCTTCAATTTTGACTTTAAACACAGAAAAGTTGGCATTTAAGTTCTGTTTCTGAAGGGGACTGGCTAAATGGTCATTTCAGTAGGAAAGCCAGCCCCTGTCTGTCTATGCTGCAAAATAAACCAGACAACCTGTCCCTTTGCACAGAGCACTAATGATGTGTCGATACCAGAAACCTTCCTGGTGTTGAGTATACGAGCTGCCAGACCTGGAACCATGGCTGTTATGCTCATATCAGGACATTTTTGAAAAAATAGTATATTTCTAAGTTCGAAACTGGACAGAGTAATTTTTGTAGTGTACAAATCCTATAATACATAGTCTCTTCCCTTGCAATTCTTAGAAATTAAAGGGGTAGTCCAAACGCCAAAGTAATTTTTATCCTAAATCTATTTAGTGCCATAATGTAATCTATTTTCTACTATACTTGAATAAAAAATCCCTATCCTTCCCTCACTACACTAACTGCATTTTTATTTTTCACTTCCTGTATGATAACTCTTCGTTTGAGAATCTCAGTGCATGCTGTAATGATCACATGAATAGTCATCAAGGGGCAGAGGCGGAGGTCACAGCCCATGCCCCCTACCTAAAGCAGAGAGTCATCAGTGACGATAGTTTCATGGGTTGGGCTAGTCCCTGCACAATGTGAACTGTGCAATGTGCACAATGACAGCGCGCACTCTGTTGCCGACTCAGATCAGCGATAACGAGTTGGCAAAAGAGCACACTGTCAGAATACCCAGCATGCAGAGATCAGTGCTGGCCCCGCAAGTGACGTTTCTCCACACCAGGTAGTCTTGACACCGCTCTGTTGCCGGTTCGATACTACTAATCTGAGCTAGCAATAGAGAGAGTACTGTCACTGTGAACATTGCACAGTATACAGAGTGCTAGGACTAGTACTAATGATGCTTCATTTCAGGGAAGGGGAAGAATCTGCCCCTTCATGATGCTTTCTTTGAGTAGCCCAGCATGCACTTGGATTCTCAAATGAAGAGTCATCAAAGAGGAAGTTGGAAAAAAAAATTAAGAAAAGCAGTTAGACAGTGTAGTTAGGGTGGATAGGGAATTTTTAACTCAAGTACATTAGAAAATTGTCTAAATTATGACACTAAATACATAGGGATTTAGAATGAAAATTACTTCGGACCAGCCCTTTAACTAAACACCCATTAAAAATCTTGCCACTGCTTCTACGCTACGTATGGGGTTGAGCGCCAATTCTCAGCCAGTGATGTTATTGAGTGTCAGAGGGATGATCTATCATAACTTTAGTTGAAGTTTAAAAAGTTCCATTAACAACAATTTCCTGTTCTATATCCCTCAACCATCTCTATATCCAAATATACATTTCCACCTCAGCCTAGGTCCACTGTTTCTTTATCCAGCTTTCGTTTCTTGCTAAAAAATAAAAAAAAAAAATCCTTAAAATTTCAAAAAGTCAAAAGAATGCCTATTTTCCTTCAAACAATTCCCGAAGATTCATGAAGCCGTCCTTCAGTGTTTGGATAGCGTTGACGAAATTTGGCAAAAAGTCAGATGTTTAGGACATATTTACAACAAATAAGATCTGAAGAGCAGTTCTGAGATCTTTTTTTTGGGATGTGAGATTATTTTACATGAAATTCAATTTTAAATTAAAGTTCTCTTGTAAAAAGAGAAGAATGAATCAGGGTTGTATTGAAGGGGGGGATACGGATTCGATTCCAAATAAAACTTTTGGCTGCACAAATAAGATTTAATTTAAGAGCAGGTGACAGTTAGATATTTCCCTGGGGTAGAGTATTTAGCATCTGTGCTCAGGCCGACAGCCCGATGTTGATGAAAGCTGAACATTCCTCAGATCTAATGAAAGTGTCGACAACATACTGTATTGTGTGCGTAAAGATGACAATGTCACTGTTTATGAGACCAATTTAACAATTATCATCACTTATTGAATATACAAGGTGAAGTCAGCAATGTGGACACACAGGACCCATGAGAACGAGCATTGGACAGCATGTACTGTGCGTAAGAGTTAACTAGCTGACGGCTGACACATATGGTCAAAGCATACATGATTATGTTACACATAGTTCAATAGTAATATCAGCAGCTCTGTCCCGGATCCAGGTTAAGGTAAAAATGGTAGAAATAGTATATATCTCCATAGTAGATAGCACTCCAAAGGCGCACATACACCCCAAATGGCTCCTCCAATCCACAAGACACATTCATGCTCCGGATTAGCCGTAGGTGAATATGTTTCAATAGATGGAGCAGAATAAGGGCTTCATCTATGTAGGAAAAGTTGGGAGGCAATTATACAAATTAAGTGGTCAGTGGGTTCCAACTACAGTGGTGATCAACTCTCGACTCTTCCTTAATGGCTTATGTTGGGAGAGAGAAGAATCAGGAGTGCTGACTTTCAGCGCACAATCCTTTTGTACACCCAGGAGATAAGGTTTCGGGCAAGATCATATGGGCACACAAACTTTAGACTAATGTCGATATGGACAGGTTCAGCTGACAGTCTAATGTGTATGAGGGCATCTGATAACAGATGGTCAGGAGAGATGTTGACATCACATGTCTGAATTCAGACTGCCGGTCGGATTGTTCTCCCTGAGATAAACTGCCAGCCAACGTGTGTATGGTCAACCTTACTTTTGAGTGTTCGGCCAATGGTTATCTATCGAGTATGGGCTTCGTAAGCTCATGTCAGAATCCTCTGATGGCAGGTCATCTACCATGGAAGCAAAATGATTGGTCGTTAAAACGTAACATTCTCTTTTTTTGAAAGATAAGAGCCAGGAGGTCCGTATGGACATTCGATGGTCTGCCTTACAATAGGTCATAAATATAAAATCATGGGGGTCTGACTCCTGTCACCACTACAATCGATTAGCTGCTATTACCCCTTGTGGTGGCCTTAAGGAAATAGTATATGTAAAAGAACACTGCGGCTTTTAGTGGCTACTGCAGATCAGCTCCTATACTATTCTAGAGCTGATCTGACTGTACATTGATGACTTTTATATTTTTCATAGGTCATCCATATAAAAGTGGTGGAAAACATTTTTAAAGAGACTATCACTAGGTTTTCACTACCGGTAATTCTTTGGTGCCATGTTAATTGACAGCCTTCTCTGTAGCGTGTGTGTATGGATTATAAGCAGAGCAGGCTGTCAGTCAAAGTCTTGGGGAGCGATTCCAGAAATGTCACTGCAGGAAGCTGTAAAAGTCTCAGGTTGCTTTACAATGACTGGAAGTGAGCAGCTACAGTAAGGATATAACTTCATTTTCTCCCTGTAGCCACTGCTCTAGTAACTGACTTTAGATGGTATTTAATTTTTGCTTATCCCTATATCTGCTTGGAAAGAAGCGTTTCTGGACATGACAGGGTCTCTTTAAGTCATGTAATGCGTCAAAAACACTAAAAACAGCTCATATTGTGATTGCAAAGAACGCTATCCATACCCCTTGGAGGGGCTCAGAATATGTTACTGTAGGCATTACACCAATTAGCCTGACTCTGATGCATACTTTCCTCAATTATACCCTGACTATAGTGTTACGTTAGCTGCTACTTCCCTGTAATTCCCACAATCAAGCTGTTTGCTGAAACTTGTAGCTATGTGGATTTCTTGAGGCTGTTTAGGCATTGGCAGTTAAATCGAGATACCTATCCATTCATGAGGAATTAATGTTTAGGGTTATGTACGAGACCGACCAATCAACCAGATAAAATGAGTCAAAACATCACCCCGACCACGTCTCTGTAGAATAAAGCCCTAGTGTTTCTACAGTCTCCGCCATGTTATCAAAACAAAAGAAACCATTTGTTTTCATGACATCTAAAAGTACAAATCTATATTGATTTCTTTTAGAGATGAATATCCAGATAATTGTATAGTTCATTGGTTAGGAATTGGTCATACAGAGTTCAGTTACTGATGCTTAAGGGGGTTTTACACATAGCGATATCGCTAACAATATCGCTAAAGCATCACCGATTTGGTGATGCAGCAGCGATATCGCTAGCGATATTGCTATGTGTGATACTTACCTCAGACCGGCTCCCCCGCTGTCTGTCGCTGATCGCGCGAGATCACGCAGCTCCATTTCTCGTCGGGAGCTTCCTGCTGGGCTTCCTGCTGGGGCCGACGAGCGTTGCGTGAACGCGGACGGGAGGACGTCAGGATCGCCGCGTCTGAAAGATAAGTAATGACCGCTAGATCGCTGCTGCATCGCTGTGAGATTTGCCTGTGTGGCAGCTCACTAGCGACCATTTAGCGATGCACCAGCGATCCTGACCGGGTCGTATCGTGGTCGGGATTGCTGGTGCATCGCTAAATGTAAAGGGGCCTTTAGACATATAGACTGTGGAAGTGAAGCAGTCCATAGGGGCACAATAATGGCTGAGAACTTTTTCTCTGGTCCCCCCCATACACATGCAACTTCAAGTGCTTACATTTTTTCAGTGAAGAGACACTGCCAGGCAGTTCTAGTGGTGGTATATTTTTCTGAGAACAAGGGATCATCTTTTGCTTTAGACTCAAGACTGTTAGGCTCCCCAGGTGAGGTGGATCCTCTAAACCCTAGATCCGGGTGGGCACCTGGATCCCGGAAATTGATGCAGCAGTAGAAAGTCAAGTGAGGAACGAGGACTTGGAAAGTTGCAGGCTATAAGCCCAAAACAACATAGGTAGGTTCAGGCCAGGAGCAGAGAGCAGGTCACTGCAAAACAAACTGGATTAAAAGTCTTAATATCAAGACAAAAGTGAGTCTTGGAGGACCTTAAATAGGTCTAGGCAGAAGATGTCAAGGGAGCACGCCGGACCGCCTTCATAACTCGACGTGGAGCAGAGAAGAGCAGAGGGCAGTTGACCCATGGGAAGTAAACAGAGCCTGGGATTGGGGTGCAACAAAGACACTAATAAAAGATGCCATATTGTGTATGGGAGTTTTAAAACTTTATTTCAGACCCATAATGGTGGCCATAATCTTTCAATATCTCAGCTTTACTCTTGTTTGACCAACAGCTGTTCGTAATGAACTCACCCCAGACACTTGTCCTAGCACATGCCAAATGAACTTCAGCCAAACATTTCATGCATTAGATTGGGTTTGCCTGCTTTCTTAGGGATCATACATAGGTCAGTTTTTCACGTACGAATGCTATCCATGTTTTTCATGGATACGACTCGTACCTGTGATAGTCTATTTCACTGATCACATATCAGTGGGTTTCTTTCTGGACCGAGTTGTCTGTGCAAAATTGCAGAGACATGTCCGATATTAATACAAGTGTCTGATCAAACTTGGTGAGTGAAAAAAAGGGACAGTACTTGGATGCCATTTGTGTGGTGTCAATTTTACACTGATAGGACAGGTTAGAGAAACTTTTTTTTTCTTTAATGAAAAAAAGTGTTGACACTGACCAAACTGTGGTGACACTAAACGTTTTTCTCCTACGTAAAAAATCCCCTGACATTTGAATGTTACTACAGTAAATTTGCCTAAAAATAAGTCTAAGGCCTCAATCAAATGCCAGTAATTATTTTTTGCGTGCCAAAAAAATGGCCGCGGTTCAACTAGGTATTTGATCAGTGTCATCGGAATTTGGTAACTTTTTATCGTCAGAGTTTGGTCAAAGTTTTATCAGCTTTTTTCTCTAATTTAAAAAAAACCTCACATGGAGAATTCTCAAGCTTCTCCAATGAAGCAGTCCATAAAAAATGGACAACACACAGATGGTATCCAAGTGTTGTCCAATTTTTTTCAATGATCCATAGACTTGCATTGACTAATTTGATCTGACACTCGAATTAATATCAGATAAGTGAGGGGACGACTCGATCCGATCTATAAATTGGATGTGTGAACAGCCACATAGACTATGATAGGTACAAGTGGTATCCTTGAAAAATAAGGAAAGAACTCGTACAAGAAAATCAGACATCTGAATGAGCATAATTTGTGCAATCACCTTTAGAAATGAACATCTAGTGCAAGTGGTTGGCTTCAAAGTCAGTCATGGGGTTGTCTTTTGTCACTGGGTGATACCATTTTGTCTGGCTGCAGTCAGACAAAATAAATAGGTGGGTAGGTGATAGGGATGAGTGAGTAGTGTAGTATTCGGATTCACTGTACTCGTTACGAGTACCTCCTAATACTCGGGTACTCGTAACGAGTAGAGAGTCCAATGTAAGTCTATGGGAAATGCGATTAATGGGCTATGTGTGTGCTGGGCTGGGCGGGGACTGTGCGAAAACTATGGCGGGCTGTGCGGGACTGTGCTGGCCTGCACGAAGACTGTGCCGGCCTGTGCGGGACTGTGCTGGACTGTGCTGGGCTGTGCAGGCACTATGCCGGGCTGTGCTGGGGCTGTGCGGGGACTCTGCCGCGCTGTGAGGGGACTGTGCCGGGCTGTGCGGGGACTGTGCTGGGCTGTGCGGAGACTGTGCCGGGCAGTGCGGGACTGTGCCGGGCAGTGCGGGACTGTGCCGGGCTGTGCGGGGACTGTGCCGGGCTGTGCTGGGACTGTGCTGGGCTGTGCAGGTACTGTGCGGGGACTGTGCAGGGACTGTGTGGGGACTGTGCCGCGCTGTGCTGGGACTGTGCGGGGACTGTGCGGGCTGTGCTGAATATTGTGAGGCGAGTTGTGAAATACTCTCCAGGATTCGAGTACCGCGAGGAATGCATTACTCGCCGAGTACCGAATCCTAACGAGTATACTCGCTCATCCCTAGCAGGTGATCATTTTTAGAGCAAAGGACAATTCCTATTCTCCCCTATTATTTGGCTAGATTCTCTTGGATCACTGTAGCTGGACCACACAACGATCTAAAATGATCACCTAACCAATGGTGATAATTATGGATGAATAGGTGCTAATTTTTGAAGACTGAAATACCCCGTCTGTTCTGATTGTAGCATACATTTAACAACCACAATTTCAGAAATTCAACTCCTTGTAAGGGATTTGTAAGTTTTGTATTAGGTAAGAAAAGCTCCAACCTAATATGAAGATGTTAAAAAAAAAATCAATTAGCCCAGAATCTTGGATCTATAAAGGGGATATTTATTTTAAAGGACTGAAAGACATTATCCTCATCTGTAACACATTTCAATATTTGCTTTTCAGCTTTTGTTCCATTGTCATGGTATTATTAGCCCGTTTCAACATAAAGGCTCCGTGGATAATTTTGAAATTGATTCACAAGATGTGCTGAAGTGAAATCTCCTTGTCACTGTGAAGGGTCTTTGTGGGATAATAAAGACATCACGTACATCTGCGGAGAGGATAAGGTATTTGCAACTGCATTCTCGAGCTCAGCGGAAAATATTTAAAACTGTCATTTCTCTTCCTTCCGGAAGGATCGTCAAGTGACAGATTAAGCAGAAACACATACTCTAATTTGCACGGTGGAAAAGCAAACCACTCGTTTTCAATTTTTCATCAACTACACAGTCATCTTTTGTCCTTTTGTGACTTCATAGAGTTACACACGACTTTCGGAGCAACACTCCTAACTTATATTCTATCAAAATTTGCAACAATTTATAAATATTTTCTATTACTTATTGAGTACTGCTTTGGAGCTATTTGTCTTTTTCTCCTCCATTCACACCAAAAATTAAAGGGCTTTCCCCAACTTAGTAAGCTATTGCCTATCACCAAGATAGATGATAACTTGATGATTACTGGGAGTCCAACCACAGAGTCCGACCACTGGGACTTCAACTAATCTCTAGACTATCTGGGTTGTCCATTCTAACTCTGTGTCAGGCCTGTTTCACACTTGCTTTTTTTTGCAGCGCGTTTTTCCCGCAAAAAAACGCATTGAAAAACGCATACAAAAGCATACAACTGCTGCGTTTTTTTCAAGCATTTTTATGAGCATGCATGAAAAAAACGCAGCGTTTTTATGCGTTTGTATGCGTTTTTAGTGCGTTTTTACCGCGTTTGCGTTTTTTTCCAACATTAGGTGGCCCCTCACACTAACCCAAACCATGACTTTACTAACCCTAACCCTAACCCTAACCCTGACCCTAACCCTAACCCTGACCCTAACCCTAACCCT
The DNA here is from genome assembly GCF_039654945.1 of Dendrobates tinctorius. Classification (NCBI taxonomy): domain Eukaryota; kingdom Metazoa; phylum Chordata; class Amphibia; order Anura; family Dendrobatidae; genus Dendrobates; species Dendrobates tinctorius. The sequence continues at coordinate 6,516,058 of NW_027361706.1, read as the reverse complement.
TAACCAAACCATACTTAACCCTAACCCTGACCCTAACCCTTAACCAAACCATACTTAACCCTAACCCAAACCCTAACTAACCTTAACCCTAACCCTAACCCTGACCCTAACCCTAACCCTAACCCTAACCCTAACCCTGACCCTAACCCTTAACCAAACCATACTTAACCCTAACCCTGACCCTAACCCTTAACCAAACCATACTTAACCCTAACCCAAACCCTAACTAACCTTAACCATAACCCTAACCCTAACCCTAACCCTGACCCTAACCCTTAACCAAACCATACTTAACCCTAACCCTGACCCTAACCCTGACCCTAACCCTTAACCAAACCATACTTAACCCTAACCCTGACCCTAACCCTGACCCTAACCCTTAACCAAACCATACTTAACCCTAACCCTGACCCTAACCCTGACCCTAACCCTAACCCTAAACCTGACCCTAACCCTAACCCTGACCCTAACCCTAACCCTGACCCTGACCCTAACCCTAACCCTTAACCAAACCATACTTAACCCTAACCCTGACCCTAACCCTAACCCTAACCCTGACCCTAACCCTTAACCAAACCATACTTAACCCTAACCCTGACCCTAACCCTAACCCTAACCCTAACCCTTAACCAAACCATACTTAACCCTAACCCTGACCCTAACCCTAACCCTAACCCTGACCCTAACCCTAACCCTAAACCCCCTTAACTAACCCTAACTTTACCCAAACCCCTAAATTCCATTGTCTAAACTAATGGTAAAAAAAAAACGCATGTGCAAAAAAACGCATACATAAGCATGCCAATGCGCACATATGCTCACCATAGACTTATAATGGGTGTCTTGCTGTAAAAAAACGCATTGCGCGCGCATGCGTTTTTTTGAGGCAAATCGGACGCACAAAAAATGCAACAAGTTGCATTTTGTGCGCCCGAGCGCATACCGCAAAAAAACACATGCGCGGTAAAACGCGTACAAACGCATGTGTATGCGCACATAAGCGCATCCCATGCAAAGTATAGGAAAAAAAAACGCATGCGCTATTTAGCGCTAAATTACCGCGAAAAAAAACGCAAATGTGAAACCAGCCTCAGTCTCTAGTTTTTGTCTATGTGACTGCCGGAAATAGTTGAGCAATCTAGTTATTCTAGTAGAACATTTCAGAATTGACAAGGAGTCCCTTTGGTCAGATCCTAGAGCATCCAGCTAGATGTCATTATGTTATGGATAGGTAATAACTTTTAGGTGACAACTCATTTAAAGGGTTATTCCTATCCGCACAGGATATGCAATAAGTGGGAGTTCCACTTATGTGCTGCTTGTTCTACTCCTTTTCTGACTCCCATGTAGATTACTAACAAGCCAAAAGGAAGATGAGACAACTCTCCATTTGCAAAGTGAGGTCACGGGGATTTCACTCACATACTGCTTGTTTTGCTCTTTCCATGGCTCCCATATAGATTAGTAGAGTGTCAAAGGCAAGAGGACCCAATTCTTCATTTGGCAAATTGAAGTCAGAGGTCTCACCCATGCACTGCTCTTTTTATGGCTCCCGTACAGATTAGTATAAAGCCAAAGGCAAGAGGTTACAGCTCTCCATTTGACAAATTGAGATCAAGGTGGGCACACCCATGCAGTGCTTGCTCTGCTCTATTCATGGCTCCAATACAGGTTGGTAGAGAGCCCAAGCCAAGAAGAGTAAACTGTCGGTTTGGAAAATGAATGTCATGGGGGTCTCACCCATGTACTGCTTGTTCTGCTCTTTCATGGCTCCCATATAGATTAGTAGAGAGTCAAAGGCAAGAGGACCCAATTCTTCATTTGGCAAATTGAAGTCAAGGAGGTTTCACCCATGCACTGCTCTTTTCATGGCTTCCATACAGATTTGTAGAGAGCCAAAGGCAAAGGGAGCCAACTCTTCATTTGGCAAATTGAGATCACAGGTTCCCAATTCTATCAAGGATAGAATTGCGCCAATCAATGTATACAATAGGAATACTATTTTAAAGGAACAGTACTGGTAAAATGAATACACCCATGTTATGACTATGCAGGGTCTAAAGAGTTGGGTTGCAAACCACAGGATATGCTATATATATATCTGAGATATGGAGCACCCACATTCCACCAGGCGAAGAAGCTGGTAATGGTTACATCCAGCTGCGGGATGAATGAAGAGGTGGCCGTGCTTGCTAGGCGGTTTCCATAACTCTCGAGAAGGAAGAGAACCACACACATTTGCCACACAAAGGTTCTGTACTGAGGGGCGTAGAGGACACACATAAAGAGAAGCTATATAAAATGGTAACAATGTTATTTTAGCACCACATGAAGTTCCATAATTATTTCCATTTTAGCAAATATAAATAGGATCATTGTGGGTAAGGTTGGTGGTCTTTTTTAGTTTTTGACATATCAATGTAACTAGTGTATGCTCTTGAAATACAGTATTTAAAGGCACAATGAAATTTTCAAGTAACCTATACAATATCGTTAGTCCATAAATCATGAATATGTTAATTGATAACACATGGTCAATTAACCCCATTTACAAAGAGACTAGAAAAATATCAGGCACAATGTTTTTCTTCAAAGAGACTCATTTTAATAAATAGCTCACTTATATCGCGGGCCCAATTGCGGCAATTTCCTGTGATGTTTTTGAATAATTTTATTTTACTCAATACTATGAATCCTACAGAAACCTCAGGTCGTGGGACTCTAAAATGAATGATTCAATTATTGTTATTTCCTCAGGGTCTGGAGAGGAAAAACACGCACAGGAAAAAAAAATTGACCACTAATTCAGTCTTAATAGCAATTTACGAATAATATTTACAAAATTTGCAATGGTGGTTCATTTCCTATTCATCCTTCATTCCATACCTATACGCATGTATCATGACTGCTCAACAGATACTGGTAATGTGACTTGGGCTGGTAAAAAGCTAGAATTAAAGCTGGCCATAAAATTTAGATCAACAGTTCTCAAGCACTTGTGGTGCTTGTACCAGAAAAAAAACAACCCTTCAGCCTCAGAAGGCATACACTGTCAATTATGGGGGAAAGTGGAGAATATCAGATCCGGGTGAAAAAATGGAGAAAATGAATATTTCTCCAAAGGGTAATGCCCCCTTAGAGATCAAGGGTTGTCAGAGTGAGGTATGGTAAGAGGAGACCTTGAGGGCACAACTGGATGCTGCTGAGAAGCTGAGAGGTGTCAAGTCAAAGTAGGAGAGGCCGCACACACCAAAATGATCAGTTCTGACTGTGGAGGAAACAAATAGGTAGGCAAAGACAAAGAGAGGGTGACTTCATTGAAAGGACCCTCCTTCAACAGAGGTCACAGGTAACAGTGGTGACTTATCATGCTTAGTCATAAGGCTTTCCACTCTGATGGGATGGGAGGGACTGGTCTCGGGTAAGTGTATACAAGGAGATCTGTATAAAGGGGGTTCTGGAATGGGGTCTATAAACATTGGGATCTGTTCTGGGGTCTGTATACAAGGAGGTTCACGCCTAGGGTTTGTAGGTTTGTATACATGGCCGGGGTCTGTATAAAGATGGTCTAGAAGGGGTGTATGTTTGTTTAGGAGGTCTGATATGTGGTCTACTCCATTTTAGTGATATCTAATATATAAAGCGCAAGTGTGTGTGTGTATGTATGTATGTATGTATGTATGTGTGTGTATGTCCGGGATTGGCATCCGCACCGTCACAGCTACAGACACAAAATTTGGCACAGTCACACGTCTGGACCCCGAGAGTGTCCTAGGCTATGTTGTGAGGCGAAATTTTAACCCCGCGCGTTCCAATTCACCAAACAATTTTGCCCCTATCTACATAATGGGGAAAAAGTGTGTGTATCAAGCCCCGCCCCTCATTATGATGTCATAATGGTTGCCATGGTGACGCTGATGTCATAGGTTGCAAGGCCCGCCACTCATTATGATGTCATAATGGTTGACTATGGGATGGAGGATGTGTGATGGGTAAATGGACACTGGACTATGGGATGGAGGATATGTATGATGGGTATATGGGCACGGGACTATGGGATGGAGGATGTGTAATGGGTATATGGGCACTGAACTATAGGATGGAGGATATGTATGACAGGTATATGGGCACGGGACTATGGGATGGCGGATATGTATGATGGGTATATGGGCACGGGACTATGGGATAGAGGTTATGTATGATGGGTATATGGGCATGGGACTATGAGATGAAGGATATGTGATGGGTATATGGGCACTCGACTATGGGATGGTGAATATGTATGATGGGTATATGGTCACGGGACTATGGGATGGAGGATGTGTGATGGGTATATGGGCACTGGACTATGGGATGGAGGATAATTATAATTTGCTATAACTAACCATAGTTGGTTACTATGCCCGGGCAGCGCCGGGCTCTTCAGCTAATATATATATATATATATATATATATATATATTATTTGTGATTGAAATGTCACTACTTTTTATGTGTCCTTTAAAATAAATTAATTCCCCTGTTCAGGTCTGAACTAGCCTTTACACCGTGCCGGATGAAATCAAACAGACACCAATGGTTCTCCTTTACCGATCTCAATTCTATATTGAGGTCCATTCGGGTTCTAACATGGTATCTGTGCTTTTCATAGGAAGAATAGTGCTGAATCTTATGCTTTTCTTCCTGTCAAATCAGAGGACACCCTAGTCAAGACAAACCTGGATTTTATGGTTAGGGGCCTGTGGAACTGGAAAGTGCTATTTGGCTAGCTTTAAAACCAGAAAAGAAGTAGCTTGAGAAGCTCAGGTCCAATCCAACACTTTTTGAGCAATGACTTCACTTTGCTCTAGATCTGTGTATATTAAAAAAGTGAATTCTTCACAGTTATGACTAATGTTAGTGAGGGGCGTGGCCTGGAAGCTCATGGTGCAGGCTGCATAGTCAGGGAGCTCCTGCAGACACGAGCTACCACTCGGCTTCAAGCGGCTCAAACAGGCTGATTTTGTCACCTTTGTCTACTAGAGGACCCAGGGAGCACATAGCATGCCGCGAGGACCCCCAAAACTGCGCAGTAACCCGGCAAAGCTTACAGATTTCTACAGCAGGGAAGGGCTGCAGCAATCCAAGATGGCACCGGCATCTCACTCAGGCTCTGCATCCTCCCATCCCTCCTCTAGGGACATCAGAGAGACAGTGGCGATGGAAACAGAAGATATTCCTCTTACCCAGGCCACAATGCAGCGGCTCTTGTCCTCCCTCAGGAAGGCTCTCCATGACGATATGAAAGGTATGATTGGGGAGCTTAGGCAAGACATTGTTTCCCTGGGTGACCGCACAGACCATATTGAGCAGAAAATGGTGGAATATGCGACTGCTCATAATGTCCTGGCTGATGATTACTCTGCCCTAGAGGAACGTTTTTCGACCCAGCAACTTAAACTATGGGATTTGGAGGACAGATCCCGCAGATGTAACATAAGACTTCGTGGTATTCCTGAGACTGTTAAAGAGGCTGATCTGTCTGATCACTTTACGGCCTTTCTCAAAGAGGTTCTCCCTGATGCTCAATCCAGGCCCCTGGGAATAGAAAGGATTCACCGGGTGCCCAAACCCTCTCACATTAATCAATCTCTTCCCAGGGATGTGCTTGCCTGTCTCCACTCTTTTAGGGTAAAGGAAGATTTCATGCATGCAATGAGAGATCAGAGAACCCTTCCGGAGCCCTTTTCAAAAATTGCTGTTTTTCCGGATCTCTCGGCAGGGACCTTAGGCAGAAGAAGAGAGTTTGCGCCCCTGTGTAAGGTGTTAAGAGAAAATAGCATTCCTTATAACTGGGGTTTTCCGGTGAAGATCCGATTTGTGCATATGGAGACAAGATACGTTTTTCACTCACCTAAAAAGCTGGAACAAGCGCTTCGGGATTGGAACCTACTGGTCTCCCCAAAGAGGGGTAGTCCACAACCTGGCCGAGTACAGCCTTCGAGAAGAGTAAGAGCGGACTGGGAGACGGCAGGTTGACCTTCCTAAAACTACTCTAGGTGGCACACAGCCTTAAATTCTTCTTGTGGCCTCTGTCTGCAGATGGCTTTTCTTTCCCTGATGCAGCGTGGGAGAATGGTGTATTCAAAGGGACCTGGTTTTCCCTTTTTTCCCTCTCCTGATGCTGTTTATCTGCCCCATTGCAGTATTCATACTGCCTGTTACGTTTACATAGATGTTCTTTTTATTGTCTGTTTACTTGTTTCCCTCATTTTGATGTGTATCCCTTTTTGTCGTCCCTGGGTGTGTCTGGTGAGACGTGTTCTCCACAGTTTCGAAACCTTTTTTACACATGACAGTGAAACTTGTTTCTTTAAATGTCAGGGGGCTTAACTCGCCGTTTAAACGCTCTATGTTGTGGGAGGAGGCTCGCCGAAATAAAGCAGATGTATTGTGTATACAGGAGTCCCATATGCTCGTAGGGGACAACCACCGGGTCCGTAGTCTCATGTATCCCACGGCCTTCTTTGCCAATAATACTTCAAAAAAAGCTGGTGTCTGTATCTTTGTTAAAAAGGATACTCCTTTTCAACTCCTCAATGAGATTGCGGACCCGGGAGGGAGATTTATTATTCTGAATTGTGTTATAGATGGTTCAGCATATTCTATTGTTAATGTGTATGCCCCTAACCTCTCCCCTGTGAAATTTATGAGAGAATTGTTAAAAGTTGTGGAGGTGGAGGCTAGAGGCGGAGTTATTATATGTGGTGACTTTAATGTTGTCCCTTCAAGGGATTTAGACTGTTCACCGCGCTCAAAAGTGGGTCGAGGTGAACTGAGCTCTCTCTGTTTGGAAAAACATTTACATGATGTCTGGAGATACTTACATGCTACAGAGAGGGATTTTTCTTTCTTTTCCCATAGACACAGCTCTTACTCCAGAATTGACTACTTCCTAGTTGACAGCGGAACTCTCCCGGCATGTGTTTCGGCGGAGGTGGGAACAATCTCCTGGTCAGACCATGCTCCTGTCAGTTTGGAAATATCTGTGGGGTTTCGGCCACGGACTCCCTGGCAATGGAAACTAAATCCTGCTCTTTTAACTAGGCAGGAGGTGGGGACGGATGTGGAGGCGCAGCTGGCGGAATACTTCTCCATCAATGATAATCAGTCAGTTTCTGATGAAACTATATGGGAAGCCCACAAGGCTTTTGTTAGAGGCCTTTTTATACAAAGAGCATCCCAACTTAAAAGAGAGCGCGAGCACACTAGAGCGACCTTAGTGGCTGATTTGCAACGGCTGGAACGCATTAACAAGCTTATCCCGTCCCCTTTGGTCTCTAAACAACTGGCCTTAACCCGTTCACAACTCAGGTCCTTTCTATTAGATCAGCATGAGAAGTATTTGAGGAAAATGAAAACTTCTTTTTATGCAATGGGGGACAGAGTGGGTTCATTACTTGCTAAACGTATCAAAAAGAGGGAAAGGTTAGCTCATATTGAGGCCTTGCGAGATCATTCCGGAACCCTTATACGTAACCCCATCGCTATAGCTGAGGTATTTGCACAATTTTATTCTAAATTATATAACTTAGAGGGAGATGTGAATACCCCGCTTCCATCACAGACAGATATCCAAACCTATCTAGATTCCATCTCTCTCCCAAAATTGTCGCAGACCCAACTTGAGGCCCTTAACTCTCCTTTCTCTTTATCTGAAATAAAGCAGGTTATAAAAACTACTAAACTTCATTCCGCCCCAGGTCCAGATGGACTTCCTAACGATTATTATAGACGTTTTTCTTCTGTTCTTGCCCCATACCTCCTCCGTACTTTCTCCTCGTGGCAAAGGTCTGGGTCGGTCTCTGCTATCTCCCTTCAGGCTACCATTGTCACTATACCCAAGCCAGGTAAATCTACAGAGGACCCGGGAAATTATCGTCCCATCTCATTACTGAACTGTGATGTAAAAATTTTTTCTAAATTATTGGCATCTAGATTGAATGTAATTACCCCGTCCCTGGTTCATCCAGACCAGGTGGGTTTTGTGGCCGGTAGGAGGGCTGGAGATGGCACTAGACGTATGATTGACGTTATTGATGTGGCTGAAAAGATGGGTGTCCCCGGTGTGCTTCTCTCATTGGATGCAGAGAAGGCTTTTGACAGGGTACATTGGGGATACCTTAGCTCTGTCCTTAAAAAGTTCGGTTTTGATGGCCCAATATTGTCGGCTATCCTGTCGTTATACTCTAACCCTAATGCTAGGGTGCTATCTTCAGGTTTTTTGTCCTCCCCCTTCCAGATCACTAACGGAACCCGTCAGGGTTGCCCCCTGTCACCGATTATATTTTCTTTGGCTATAGAACCCCTGGCTGAGTCCATAAGATCTAACAAAAATATTTCAGGTTATCATATAGGTTCACACCACCATTTGATTGGCTTATATGCAGATGACATTATTATCACTTGTACTAACTTGCATAAATCTTTACCGACTGTTATGACTTCTCTGACCTTATTCTCAGCAATTTCCTTTTATAAACTTAATGCGACTAAGTCTCTTATTTTTCCCATAGCAGTCCCTTCGCCGCTTCAAGAGAGACTGAAAACAGAACTCCCCTTTACATGGCGGGATGACGGAATTCCATACTTAGGTATAACCCTTACCCGCTCAAAATATATCGCCTCAACTAACATGGGAAACTTGGTCTCAGCTCTAAATTCCGAAATCTCTAGACACCCTTTACATGGTTTTTCGTGGATAGCCCGAGTCCAAGCCTTTAAAATGTTTCTTCTCCCTAAAATTCTTTATTATTTTAGTTCCCTCCCTATTGTAATTCCTTCCAAATTCCTCACTAAACTCCAAAATATTACTAACCGATATATCTGGGCTAATAAAAAACCTAGAGTAGCGGGTAAAATTATGTATCTTCCATATACGGAAGGTGGCATGGGAGTTCCCTACATAGCCGGGTATTATAAGGCTGCTGTTTTAGAAGCGGTGAAAAAGTGGTGGTCAACCCCGCTTGAGAATTTGGGCTGGATACAGATAGAATCGAGCTTTGTCGAAGGGTCCTCATTACGGTGCCTACTAGAGGCAGAATCGCTCCGGCTGACGCCTTATTCCCCTTCGCTAATTACAATGCAGGCCACCTTGGTAGGTTGGAGGCGAGTGGTGGGGGATTGGATCTCACTGCCGCCGAGCCTGATAAATATCAAGGCCCTGTCCTTTCACATACCCTATATTGATCTCCTTCCCTGGATGAAGGCTGGTATCCACTCACTGGGAGATATGTTGTGGGAGGGTACCTTCTCGTCCTTTTCCAAATTATGCTCGAACTTCTCTGGTATAGAGAAAACGGGTTTCCAACACTTCCAAGTGAAACATTTATTATCATCAATACACCGCCTCTCCTTCCCCTTATTACCTGTATGCCCCTCTTCTTTTCAAAAATGTCTCCTATCCAACCCTCACCAGTACAAGGGATTATCTGCTATATATAAAGCTTGTAATAACCTTTTATTTCCTATAAGACTAACTTATATGTCGCGTTGGGAGGAGGATTTATCTTTTCACGCCTCGGATGAAGAGTGGAGAGCGGGAATAAAAGCAATACAGCGGGCATCTAAATGTATCAACCACCTTGAGACACTAAAAAAGATTCATCTTAGATGGTACTATCCCCCGATTACTTTATCTAAATTTGGAAAGAATTTCTCCCCTTTGTGCTGGAGACAGTGTGGAGGAAGAGGTACTTTGGCTCACATGTGGTGGAAATGTCCTAGTTTGACCTCCTTTTGGTTAGGTGTCTCAAACTTACTTAAATCTGTGACGGGTATTGATTTCCCTCTATCTCCTCAACTGGCAGTTCTAAACATTGGGATCGAAACACTTCCCCTAGAATTCGTACCCTTGGTCTCGAATATATTGATGGCTGCTAGGATTAGCCTCGCTGCTAAATGGAAGGCCCCGCTCCCGCCTACCCTCGCGGAGTTGGTGGTCAGACTTAACTCAACATTTCATCATGAGTACTTTCTTTCACTAGATGCAGGGGTCAGAGACAGGGTAATGAAGAACTGGGCGGGTTGGGTTTCCCACCCCTTGGCATCTCCCATAAAGTTTAGTACTTAGTCTATACATCGGATCGGATTAGGATTTCTTGAGTCTTACCGGATCCCCCCCCCTCCCTTCCTTTTCCTACGGTCTCATTGTCTGATATTGTTATTGTTATTGTTGTTTGCATTTCTGTCTGTCTATATTATGATCTTTGATTTTCTTCTGTAAGATCATTTCTGTCTTTGAAAATTTCAATAAAAATTTATTGGATAAAAAAAAAAAAAAAAAAAATGACTAATGTTAGTGCTGTACAATTATCATGATAAGTGATCACACCTTCAATACAAATATAATACCACTAAATGGAAGAGGAACCTATCCACTTTTTCCAAGCAGCAGGGCCAGGGGGGCAAATAGACCTTCTGCACCTTCTGCCCAGTGCTTGCTACATGGCGAGAGATTAAATTGGGAGTCAAAACTAGTATTGTAATTACTCTAACTTGTATATCGGCGCTAAACCCAGTTCATTCTGTTCACTATGACGTGTCGTCTTCCCACTTAAACCTCTAAAATGGTGAAACGTGAAATGACAAAAAGACGGATACTGCTGTTCAAGCGTCAACTACAGTATAATATCCTGTCGGTCTAGTCCTTAAAAGCTTTGATTATGGTAAATGGCTTCCTTTCTGCCTGCGATAGTCAGGACAATACAACCCAACCATTTTTTCTCATGATTAATTCTTCTGTTCCCCCCACTGTTTATTTGTCAGACTTCATATATGAAGCATCTGGAAGAGGGGAAATGGGACGTATACAGTGTAATGTATTTCTTTACACTATGGCATCCACTCAAACGGCTTAGCGGAGCTCCCCAGCCTGTAATTGTTTTTCCGTCTAGAGTCAATGGACCATGAAAATGGAGACCTGATCAAATGCGCACTGGCAGCCAGGAGTGATTTGTATCAGAACATCTGTGCACCCTTCTTATCCTAAAACATACCCATTTTTCTTCCTCTAAATTTTTTCGGGGGTAGAAAAAAAGATCGAATCTATGTAAGAAAAAGAAAAAATTGCTGTCTCACCATCAAGAGCTAAACTTCTAAGGGACTCTCTAACTGCAACACATTCCAGTCTACAGTAATCTATCCGGAACGACATTGAGAATAAATCTGTTAGACTAATTTGTCTTTTTTTAATATTATAATTATTTTTAGCTAGACAATATGGCCACATTTTTTTGTATAAACTTGTGCCAAACGGTTGAACAACTGAAATTTCAGATGATGACAGCAACAGATACGAACTCGCATTATTGAGACACGCAACCTGCAGCACAGGTGTCTCCCTGAAAATCTAAGGTTACTTGTTAGCAAAGTGTACTGGAGAAAACTGGCTGGTGAACAAGTGGCAATATTAAGTACATGAAAATAAAACCGTCTTATCTGAAGGGAATGATAAAATCCCCAGATGTCTGCTGGACAAAATCAAATCCTTATAGTTAGTCTGTTATTTTAGGTATTTACGTCAGCTCTGGGCATAAAGTTGTCTACTTCTATAAAGTCAGCCGTTTAGGGCTGATATGTCAGAACCGTGAGAATCCCACCTGGGGATTGATTGAAGACGGACATCTTAGAAGTTGGTGGGTTCTTGAGTAACCATAGAACTAATATTTATCTGGTAAAGTTGTTCAAAGTAGCCATACAATATTAGATTATTCCGGGCGAGTATTGTCCGATGTATGTCTGGAAGTGTCTGTCACTAGAGAAGGACGAAGAATGACAGATCTTACATAGAATGGTCATTGGCGTATCAAAATGATACACAAACGATGATGGTGTGTCAAGGAAACCCTTCATTTGCGGTTGTTTCACCTGACGAACATCTGTTTTGGTTGAAAATATCTATTTTCTTTAACCCTAGTTTAAAAGCGGCAACTAACGATGTAAAAATATTTTTTTTCGGGAAGGATCTATTCTGAATAACAAACTTAATCATATTCACCTTCTATCACCACCATGGATCCAACATAGGCCACTTCGGAGGTCAGTGACATAACTGGATGTGACAGCTGCGCCATCCGGTCTGATGAAGTCTATGAATAGCTGCAGGAGTCAGGTGACTAGATCAGCACATCATCAGATGTTTCTCGAATGACGCACCAACTACAGGCTTAAATGGGTTGTCCACCACCCAAGCAACCCCTTCTCAATCCATATGTTTGCCTCCAGCAAAATAAGAACACTTAAACTCATCTCTGGTTCTGACCCCGTTCCTCCAGCGTTAGGGCTCATGCTCACTTGTGAGACACTCGCACGATTCTTGTGCGAGTCTCTCGCATGAAAACCTGGCACTGCCGCCGGCATTCAGACCAGAGCATGCAGCTGCAGAGAAATAAATGTAGCCGCACGCTCCGGTTCGAGTGCTGGCGGTAGTTCCAGGTATTCAGGTTGACATTGTTATGCAATCTCTTTGACCAATCAGCACTCGCTTCACTCTCCCCACCCTTGGACGTATCACATACATCCGGAGGAAGTGAGAGAGCAGTAGATATGACTTCCGTCAGATGTAAGTGATTTGTTTGAAGGTGGGGAGAAAAAAACAGATCTAACTGGCAGCAGGGATCGAGTGACAATGTCATGTGATCACCAGGAGGGACCGTGCTGACACCGTTGAAACGAGTATTGGACAACCCATTTAAGCAGTCCTGTAACATCCAGACAGTGCAGTTCTCGCTTTCAGAACCATCACACGCTTCCAGAGGAGCCTGCCCTAATATATGACAGAAGGTTAGCATGCCTCCATTTATTATTTTGAAATTTAGATGATCACTACACATAAACTATAATGTGCAGACATTAGTGATGAGCGAACGTGCTGGGATAACGTTTTATCTGAGCATGCTCGGATGTAATCAGAGTACCTTGGCTGTGCTCAGATAATATATGAGAGTCCCTGCAGCTGCATGTTTTGCGGCGGTAGAGAGCCACAACACATGCGGGGATTGCCAAACAGGGAATCTCTGTCTACCGTCACAAAACATGCAGCCGCAGGGACTTGAATATATTATCCGAGCACGGCCAATATACTCGAGTAACCGCCGAGCATGCTCGGATAACACATTATCGGAACACATTCGCTCGTCACTAGTAGGCAGTAAAGTCCCGCTGTATGAGTATTATGCTAAATAGTACTAATTATAAAACCAACCACATAAAAAATAATAATATGCCAAATACCCTTTAGCTGTATGAATGTATCATTATTTATAATGCTAATTCAGACATTAGAAAGAACACATGATGTGCCAAAATATGTCTAATTCTGCTGGGTACTGGATACTGTCCAAAAATAAGCATGACTAGCTAATTATATGATGTTCGGTGTTGCACATCTGACAAATTCCACACATTTTTATGTAAATTAGTTTACAATGAATAATAGCAGAAGCCCAGGTGTAGAAGTAGGTGCAGTCATCCAAGAATAATTGCCAATTTTTCCCGCAATAAAATAGAATTTTGGATAACATCAATGGTCCCACAAAAATAGATAATGTCCTAAAAACAAATTATGCAAGGGTATACTGCATCTGGGATCCCCAGGATCAGCTGTGATCTGATAGGGGAACCTAGAAGTAGGTGAATAATTCTCCTGCACTGCCACTGCAGGACAAATCAGGTATTACAACATGTATTATAAAATTGATAAATAGTCCCATATACTGTAGGGACATGCCGAGTGACCACCTTTATTAACTCGGTTTGCCATAGTAGGCTATTTGAATGTAGACTTTCTAAACAAGAAAAGTCAGAAATATCGATCTCTAAAACATCTTCATCTAAAATTGTAAAAATCATTTTTATTTTGTAATATCCGAATATGCACCATGCTGATGTCAAGGCCAGCTTTGAGTTTCTTGAACTCAAAAAGATCTCCTAACCCAAACTCAACTCATATCTGCCTATGAGGCTACTGAGAAAGAGTCCGTAGATTATTGGCTGGTGCGGGCATCATGGTCCTTACTTGGACTGTGAATGTTGGACATGTGAAACTAGCCTTAAAGAGCAACTGTCAGAAGAAATAACCATCCTAAGCTACCTATATGGGCATGTAGGTCATAGGAAGCTGAATAAAATGAAACCCTGCTATCTGCGATCTGATGTCATATTCCAGAGAAATCCCCATCTTTATTATATGTAAATGAGCTTTCCAGGCTATGGGGCGGACACTGATCTGCATGAGAATCTGCCGCCAGAGCTTTATTTAATTACAAGGGAGAGTCTCAGTGTGAGACAAGTAACTAACACAGAACAGCAAAAATTGAAATTTGCCTTCCTGCAATTTCATTTTTTGCAGCTCTCACAGCTCTGTTGTATGGTAACAATATTACAAAACAGCTTCCCTGTGAGATGGAAGCTGAAGCTGAGAGGAACCTGCAGATGTGACAGTTATAACCACACACAACTCTGCAGTAAGATAAGGAGAGTAGAGAGTGGCCATTACACATTACACTGGTAATGCCCCCTTTCATGTAAAATAAGCTCTGGAGGCAGAGTCTCATGCAGATTAGTGTCCGCCCCATAACCAGGAAGAGAGATAATCTACATATATGAAAAACATGAATTTCTCTGGAATAAAACATCAGATCGCAGATATCAAGGTATTAATTTATTCAGCTTCCTAAAACCTTCATGCTCATATAGATGGCTTAGGAGGGACGATCCTAATGACAGATTCCCTTTAAGGCTAGATTCACTTATACAACATTCAGAGTCCAAGTAAGGACCACAATGCCCGGATCAGCCACTAACAGATTTCCTTTAAGGGGTTGTCGCATCATCTTTCTTCAAGAGTGCATCACTCCCCTGCCTCATGGCTTCCAAATTTTCGGGGGATTAATCACTCCCAATGATTAAAAGTTTGGAAAATTGGCATGGCCGTGCCACTGGCTAGAATGTCTGCTGCATTGGAGCATGCAGGAGCACTAAAGCTGGATGCAGCAATCCTGGCCAGCTACAGAGCAGCACTTCCAAGCTCTATAGCAAACATCTTGTAAGCACTGGGCTTCTTGCCTAGAAGACCGGCCACCACTGATAGAGTGCACAGGTGGCCAGTAACCCAGACAATGAGCAGTAAACAATAAAATCCCTCCATTCTTGAGAACAGAGAGGATTTTCAATAAGAGTCCAATTGCAAATTTGCTTATTTTTACAAAAACTTTGCAATTGTATCCATTTAGGAAAATAAGGCAACATTTTTACTGCAAAAAAATAAAACAAGATCATGTAACCATTCCATATAGAACCATTTTTCTTTTTTGGCAAGTTTCTTTTTTCTTAGCAAGGAAGGTCCAGCCTTTAGAATTTCACTTCATGTTCCACTGAATTATTCCACCATAAATCACAGTATTCTTAATCTACCCTGTAATGCCATATTGGTGGCACATTATAGGTTGGTGCTGTTAGAATCTGTTTAGTTTGTGACTATCCGCCATTTTCTTGTAGTGTTCTGGCTGTTGGTCTTTTTCCTCTGGTGCTGGGTTTGTCTTGGGTCAGGTGATTGTATCACCCTTTATTAACCTGCACCTGTCTCCCATTCCTTGCTGGACAACAGTGTTATTCTGCTTGAGTCCTGGCTTGGAGCTTTGCTTTGCCTTCTGTGTGTTTAATTAGTGCAGTGCTGGGACCTCTGGTTCTGCTAGTCTTAGTTTCTGTTTTCAGTTGGTTTCTGTAGCCTTCTCTTTGTTTTTTATTAGGAGGTGACCCGTTTTGTACCCTGTCCTTAGATCTTTCAGGGACCCCCTTCCCCCTTTCTATAGTTCTTCGTTTGAGACTAGCCTAGGATCGTCGGTGGGTCTATTCGCAGGAATGGGTCGCCCACTCCATCGTAGGGTATCAGACTTTGTCGCAGTGCAGGGTCAGTTTTCCCCCCTCCTACCCTAGTCCTGTGCTGCAAAACCGTAACAAGTGCCATAGTTTGCATCTGAACAACATGGGTCAATAAGATGACGTCCTTAATCTACTACAAATCTGTACATCATCCTAACGAATCCCGTTTTCCTGAGTTTTTTTGGTTTGTGCAAAGACTGATTTCTGTTTTGCTTTCCTGCAATTGATTTTCAAGAATGTAACAAGTGTGAACGTTTCGAATCCGGATCAAGGAGTTTATTCAATAGTATATGTGCAAAAGAAGAAGCAACTTCAGATACTAGAAAGCCATTGGAAAAGGTGGATCACCACTCAATTTGGCACTCTGTTTATGTTCCTCCAGAAATAAAATACCTTCTTCAAAGATAGGGCAATGTTAGCTAGCAAAGGAGGAGAAATTTGGGCTGAAGGCCACGTTTACATGTTCAGTCGTTGATCAGTATTTTACATCAGTATTTGTAAGCCAAAACCAGGAGTGGGTGAAAAATACAGAAGTGGTGACGTGTTTCTATTCTACTTTTTCTCTGATTGTTGCACTCCTGGTTTTGGCTTCCAAATACTGATGTAAAATACTGACCGTGTGAACGTTGCATACCGGTAACACTGACAAACATTGGGAATGACTGGACAATAAGCATTGGCCTCCTCTTTCTAGTGATGTTGTTGCACTGGCATAAACCAGAAACAAAAATCAACCAGGTGTCCAATTTTAATATTTACCCCCCAAAAATAATTATTGACATCATGTATTTAATTTGTTTATTCGGATCACCAACGGGACAAGAACTGGTAAAAGTTTTGATTTTTTTGGCCTGCCCATACATTGTATGAAACACTTGTAAGCAGCGATGATGGCGCTCAAAGAGAATTTCAGTTGCTCGTAGGTGTGAAACCACAATGTTAAATGATGTTTAACGCAGCCGTGCCAATAACATCGGGAGCTTCCTCTAGTGCAATGTGTAGATGATGTTTTTGGCGCTGGCTAGTCGGCCTTTACATGTGTGGGTGCGCTGTGTCTAAGGGCAGCATTGTTCATTGCTGAGTAAAATGTCTTCATCCAATAAGACTGGAAATGAACACAGGTGTAAAGGGTTCTGACGAAAGGCAACCGACTCCTTAGCTATTTCATTGAGTCTTCCTTTGTAAGGAAATGGTGAACTGGATGCAAGGTAATAATGACTGGAGCATTTGTTTTTTGTTTCGTTTTGGAGTTCATCATATGGGGATAAATATTATAACACCTCATTAAATTGGGCAATTATGCACACAGCAACACCAAATATGTCCTTTTTTTTACTTTTTATATATTTTTTTATATTGGGTTAAAAAAATATTTTTGCAGTATTTTTATTACATTGAATTTGCACTATACTGTAATATTGAAATCTATTGTAAAATTGACCATCTATGTCACAATGCAGGAAAGGATGATGGAAGTCTAAAATAAACCCTCTTAATCCTTTCGCAACCATTTAAATGCCATGGTCATCTTAAACTCATATGCCAGGTGTATGACACAGCCAGCACCCGCAGGGTATGAAGCAGGCTCAGCTTCTGAGTCCACTCTAAACATGTAGAGAGCAGGTATTTTCGCCAAGAATACATCATGAAATGCTTATAGCGGTGTATACAGTAAAGACTTGAAGATATATTAAGGGGTACAAATTTATAACATATGTAATCTCATTCTCAAGAATGATCTGACCACCCATTTACCTGCTCTGGTGTTAAACTTTGTTCCTTGTTTTCATCAGATGTCTTCCATCTCCTCCCCCTGGTTCCTCTTTCCCTAACTGGCACATTACAGATCAAAGTTCTGGGGTTTTCACTCTAGGCAAAGGTTGGATAGATGATCAATGTACAGCATGAGATCTTGTCGTGACGATGTAACTCCGGCAGAGACGGGATCATCTGCATAAAAAAAACGTAGATGGGTCTTTCAACTTTTACTTACTTTAAAGTATTAGTTTAAAATTCACTTGACATATAGATGCAGAATACTCTTGTCATGGTCCTTTTATTTATGAAATCTAAAACCTCCAGGTGACCTTACTTATTGTTTGGCAAAGGCAATTTGTATTCTAAGGCACAAAGTCTGTTTTCGACCCTTTAGAAGAACCATCTGTCTCCTTGCTCTACTGGTTCTCAAGGGGCCACTACACCATGCAAAACCTGGTGAACCACCCTTTATGCCACCATACCTGTTTCCTTACATAGGGTACCCTTGCATCTAGTTTACTTTCACGCTTAAGTGAATGGGTGGACTGCAGTACCTAGACAGATCATCATACTTGGGGTAATTGAAGAGTGGACACTACTTTTTTTTTTTATCGATGGCCTATCCTTGCGATAGCCCTAAATATTGGATCGGTAGAGCTGCAACACCCAGCACCCCCACTGATCAACTGTTACTAGTGGTCAGAAGTTCTTAGATGCAGCCAGAACACATCAAAGCTAAAGTGGCCACAACCGGGTACTGGTGATCTACACATCAAAGCTAAAGTGGCCACAGCCAGGGTACTGGAGATCCACACTCTATTCATTGAATAGGATGTGGATCTGGAGTACCTGGCCGTGGCCACCATAGAAATGACAGAGCTGCTCTGTTCAGACAGCATCCAAGAACTTCCGGCTGCCACCAGTAACAGCTGATCATAGGCGGGTGTCAGATCTCAAACCCCATTATATAATATTAATGGCCTATCCTAAGAATAGGCCATGGATAAAAAAAAGTAGTGGCCAACCCCTTTAAGTTTGGAAAAATGAAGGCTCAGGTTTGATCTTATTACAATAATAAAACAATACAGAGATCTTTCTAATGATTTTTTTAATATCTAGGCCCGCCACGATGACAAGAGAGCATTCTCTACATTTACAGGAAAGAAGGTTTACTCATCATCATAGATTCTTTCCTATATGAGCAGTGAGACAATGGATTCTTTAAGAGTAGTGAGAATATAGAACTTTTTTCCATGATATGTTGTAATGGTTGATTCACTACAAGCATGGAAGGAGGACCTGGATGCCTTTCTTGATAAATATAAAATTACAGGCAAGGAGTGCTAGATTATGTAATGGGATATTGATCCAATTAACTAGTCTAATTGACATCTGTGGATTATGGAAGGACATTTTCTCCTGATTTGGGACATTTAGCAACTCTCATAATGTTTTTGCCTTCTTCAGGATCAAAACGTTAGGTTTTACAGTAGATTGAACTCCATACACTTGTGTCTTCTTTCAACCTTAAAACTATGAAACTTAGCAGCATGTCCTGTAAAACTTTCCATAAACTTGGAACATTCCACACTTGGACCATATACTCGACATTGGTCTTTTTCCAACCTTGACTACTAAAGAAAACAATTTCATGTTTTTACTCCCAGAAAAACCTCGTTCCACATTTACTATTTGGGACCCCTCTCTATGAACCGCAATGACGAGCCGTGGAGCATCCGCGGCTACCACTCGTTGTATTTCATGGATGCCTATTCATCGGAATGAGAGCAATGTAGCGTTGCGTTCGACCTGCAGAACTCTATGGCTGGCAGAAACTTCCCCTGTTGGAGTGATCATTGCGAAATGACCACTGTAAACCCATATACTCATCTGGGTACCGTTACACATAACGATGTCCCAGCGATCCCACCAACGATCCGACGTGGATGGGATCGCTGGGACATTGTTAGCTGATCGCTGGTGAGCAGTCACATAGAGAGCCCCTCCAGCGATCAGGACCAGCGAGCTAGCTGGTTACCAACGTAAACATCAGGTTTCTAACGGCCGCGGGGCCCTTAGAAACCCAATGTTTACCCTAGATACCAGCGTAGAGCTACTCCGGTCTGTGCGCCACTCTGCCTCCACTTCCCGCACTGCCTGCAGTGCAAGCTGGTATCTAGGGTAAACATTGGGTTTCTAAGGGCCCTTAGAAACCCGATGTTTACGCTGGTAACCAGCATGCAGCGTCGCTCATCGCTGGCTCCCGCTGCCACACGCAGCGATGCGGGCTGGCCATCGGGAGACCAGAGATGAAAAACGGGCCAGGACGATCCAGCACGATCAGCGATACCCCATGGGGGGGCGATCGCTGATGTGTCACAAAATCAGCGATCTCGCCAGCGAGATCGCTGTGTGTAACGGGCCCTTAACTCTAGCAACGCCATCACCATGCTTCCTGCTTCTTATACAAAGTAATTATCTTCTTATTACAACTGACCTAATCAATGAATATAAGCATTTAACCACCTGGGTAGGTTTTTTTTTTTACATCTTTATGATGAACTCATTCACTAAGATAGACAAATTATATATGGTAACCACTTCTGCAGAGGTAGAGCCGGAATTCTCAGCAATCTCCTAATTCTTGAGGTCAAGGACAGAGCACGACTATAGTGTACAAACTGGAGGAAGCCCTAGGTGAGCCTATTGCTCAGTGTCACGCAACCTCCCGTGGCTCCAAAATGTAACAGTAACCTTTACCCCATCTCATTTAAAGACTATAATTATGTAATTAAAAGCAATTATGTAATTCACAGTCCAACATTTTACTCTATAGGAGGCATGTTAGTGGCTTGGATCAATGACCTTTGAAAAGTTTTGCACGCTGGGCCAGAACAATGAACCTTTAAATTGATTTTGAATCGCAATCTGATTTCAGCATCTGCACAGATTAAACAATTAAAAGTGGAACTCAAGGATTGTTGAAATCGTTAGTGAGGAATGCTTGGTGTACACAGTGGCTGCCGATTATTCATATTACTGACACAGCCCCTTAGCCCGTTTTCACATCTCTTGGGACCAAGCGCTGTATGACAATACATCCAGGACCATTATCTTTACTCAACTTTTTGTAAACATAAAAGAAAAAAATATTAAAATTATTAAAAAATAAATGAAAATATATTACTCTTCATCTTGGAGATTATGTCTACCCATAGATTTAATTTATTAGCTGCTACGTAAAAAAAAAAGAATTGGTTGCTATAAAAAAAATTCGAAGCAGCGGAAAATAGTAACTGAACTTTATTTTTTTTTCCCCATAAATCAATAGTAAAAGTGGAAATAAGAAATTTTGTAATATATTTTATAAGAGAATAATGATTCTTTCCCCACTTATCACATTAAGCCTCAAAAACTGCTCGAATTTGTCTACATATCTGTCTGCAGCACGGGATCAAATTACATCTGCTGCTTATAGATGTCTATGGAAAGACGAGGGTAGGGGACTAAAGAGAAACAAAAGTAGAAAGGCACAAGACGAAACTGCTGAGGCTCCGAGCACAGGGGGAAAAGGCTACAAATGCAAGAAGTAAGCCCCGTAATGGTCAGAAATGGTGTTATTCTTCATGTACGCACAGGATAACGTATTCTAGAATTTCACCTAAAAGAGCGGGTGCGTTTTAAGTTTCATTCATGATTTATGACTTTCTTGCACACAAATATTTTGCATCCTAAGAATGGACTTGATGTAGCAAACAACTTTATGATCTTATGATCATTAACAATCATCGGTCATTGTCGATGAGAGTAAAAATAGTCACTTCTATCTGAACACGTTCGTTTATCACTAGAGTTGAGCAAATTTGTTCGGGATCGGTCGCCGAATCTGAATTTGTCATATTCGTGCCATATTGGTACCCTGTTCGTGCCGAATTTATTTTTGATGATCGTTTGGGTTCCAAACATATTCGGTAATTTTTACTCCCATTGACTCTAATCACGTTCGACGAATATTGCAAAAACAATATTCGCCGTCGATCGTAATTGGAACCGAATCTTGAAAAATTCGCTCAACTCTCCTTATCACTAGTCACTTCCTATGCATCAAAAAATTAATTTGTAGAAACTAGTGATGCGCGAGTATACTCGTTGCTCAGGTTTTCCCGAGCATGCTCGGGTGTCTTCCGTGCTCGGAGATTTAGTTCTCTCGTCTCATCTTGTAGATAGGCTGAATACATGTGAGAATTTCCTAATAAACAGGCATTCCACACATGTATTCAGGTTGTCTAGCAGTCGCAAATCATGCAGCTGAGACGACGAAAACTAAATCTCCGAGCATGCCAAAATACTCTGAGGACACCCGAGCATGCTCGAAAAAACCCAAGCAACGAGTAACCACTGACCCAGCGTGTTCCCAACTAGATATGAGTAGATGCAACCCCGGTCGTCTCCCAGTCCATGGTTTGGGTTAGTGCCTTCTGGCCATGGATAGGACCTACACAGATTTTCTTAGCCTCTGGGATCCTAGGCTCAACCTTTTTATTAGCCGGGCTCATGAGTCATCACTAGTGCACCGCACAGATAACATCGCACCAGGCGCAAGAATGAAACATCTGACCGGGAAACAGGAAGCTCAGGAAATTCACGCAGCTCGTCTCCACGGCTGGAGAACACTGACCTGGACAATGGACCGGGATTCATGAAGCGATCAGTACATTTAGAAAGCAAGCATGCTCTGCCGAGTTGAGAAGGCATGTGTACGGGGATTATTGTAAAAATTGGTTTTGACCAATTCAGCTTTTGCTCAATAATGATTGAAAGGGTATGAGTACCTTGGACTGATCTAAAAAAATATATTTCAAGCTCTATAATGGTGTTAGTCCAAGGTTATCAGTTCTGCAGTTTTTGGGGGAGTTATGGCTTCATGTTTAGAATTCTGTGGAAAATGTGCTCATTTTATGTTCATTAAGTAGGAGCTCAATGGCAACTTGTTCTTCTTTAGGGAAACATTGGCTGCGATTGTGGTAACCCATATGTTAATATTAAAGTGAGCATTGCGCCACCAATTGTATCGTGGAGCCCCCAACTGATCTCACCCAGCTAACCCAAAGGCAAACATAATAATTAAAAGGCTAGGGCGGCATGGTGGCTCAGTGGATAGCACTGAAGCCTTGCAGCGCTGAGGTCCCACCAAGGACAACATCTGCAAGGAGTTTGTATGTTCTCGCTGTGTTTGCGTGGGTTTCCTCCGGGTTCTCCGGTTTCCTCCCACATTCCAAAGACATCCCGCTAGAGAATTTAGATTGTGAGCCCCATCGGGGACAGTGCCAATAAGGTTTGTAAAGCTTTGTGGAATTAATGGCGCTATATTAATGAGTAAAATAAAAAAATAAATAAGGCAAGCATAATAATGAAAGAACAGTTTAGCAGAACCAATAACAGACTGACAGCAAAGCTTAATGAGGCTATAAGGTTTAGGTATAATGGGCAATGTGTAATGCTTTATTTTCCCTGTGGGGGTGCTGCAGGGGAATAAAACCCTTTCTGGTGGCTTCTTGGTGGGATGATCACTATATATCTCCGCAATGGGACAACATACACACAGATTCATATCATGAATTATCAAAAGTTGACAATGTCTTTAATGAGAATCTGTCAGCAGGTTTTGATGTGTAATCTGAGAGCAGTATGCTGTAGGGGCAGAGAACCTGATTCCAGCAATGTGGCACTTGGCTGCAGTTTTGATAGAATCCCTGCTTTGTATACTGTAGATGTAGACGTGGTCAAAATGCTGAGCTGTGTATAACCCCGCCCCTTGGAATCAGGCACTCTGCCCCTACATGACTAATCATTCCTCAACATTTTATTAATGAACAGAAATGGATTTTAACTACTTCCATAAAAAAAGTCATCTGTATTTTTTGTAAAAAAAGACTAAAATATTAAGCTGAATTTTCCCGTAAAAGTATATATGATAATACGATATTCGGTTGCAGCTTTTTATAGAGTAACTAAAAGACGGGGTCATAGTTAACACCACTTGATATTATTTGTTAATATCCATTTAGAAGTTTGTTTCATGGGATATTGGTCCGGTGTGTGCATAGAGTTGGCTAATTTGTTACCCGTTTGCCTAATTTTACTTCCTTCTTGCTTTAGTTTCTTCCATACATCCTGGTCATCAATATCAGGTATCTGACTGGAGGATAGAAATTCATTCAAGTTTCCCCCCAATTTCCTTAGCGTGTGATTCTCTTGGGCCTCTTAGGATGCACTTAATAAGGAACATATTATTTTGCCAAAAGAGATCCTTGAGCCGGCCTCGGGAATGTATTGCAAATTAGGAACAGAGCCACAAGACCGGGATACAGTTGTTACTTCAAGACAGTTCCCCAGAAAAAACAAAAATGGAACATATTATATATATATATATATATATATATATATATATACTGTTTAAAAAAATAATGGGAACACTAAACAGTACATTGTATTGTTTAGTGTTCCCTTTATTTTTTTGAGCAGTATAATATATATATATATTTATTTTTAACATTAAAAATCATTTATAAATATTTTACTCCTTTATATAGCGCCATTAATTTCACATCGCTTTACATACATTATCAACACTGTCCCCATTGGGGCTCACAATCTAAATAACATAATAGATAATACATTGAAATAAATTTACCATAATAATGATTTAATGTAATCTAATTTGATATTATAGCAATTAAAATTAATTAAATACTTTTTATAGATTTGTTTTATATCTATTTAATTTATTTCATTTTAATTTATAGAATTGATTAATGAGTTAATACATTAATATATCGTACCACATAATGTAATAACGTTATTATAATTTAACATATAATGTAAAGAATTCCAAGTGCAGTGAATGGGGAAAAAAAAAAAATTCTGCCTTTTTTTTTTTTTTGAGTTTTGCATTTAAGGTACCATATACATTACAGAGTAAAAAAAAATAATTTGGCGAAGTTGTGAAAAAAAAAAAAAAATTGTGAAAGCAAAAATTTTTTAGTTGCCGTTTTCTGACACTCGTATCTGTTGATGTAGCTGTATGGGGGCCAGTTTTTAGCGTGGCGAGTTGACTTTTTAATTTATAATATTTTGTAGCACATACAATGTTTTTATTGTATTTTTTAGATAGTTGTAACAAGAAAAAAAACTCTCAATTTCTACTATTTTAATTTTTTTTTTACTTTACGGCATTTACGGTGCAGTTTAGTTTTTTTTATTACTTGATATATTGACAGCTTTGATACTAAATAAGTTTATTTTTTTATTTTCTTATTTGTACATGTTTCATAGCAGCATAAGGGAAGCAATTCTATATATTTTTTATTTAGTTTTTGTTACTTTTAATAACTTTTTTCCATTTTTTTTTTTAGTATTTTTGGTTGACTTGAGCCTGCGATCATTGGATCACTTAAGGGATTCTATATACTGCACTACACACGTCCGGAAGAGGTCAAAAATTATTATAAAATGTCCCAGGATTACAAAAAAAAAACTTTTTTGTAATAAACAGTACATCTTTTGTTTATGACCTATGAGTGGCATTCCTCTAAAGCCCCATTCACTTTAATTGGGATAGGCTGCAATACCAGACATGGCCCTTCAATAAGGGTGGTGCTGTTTCTGGAGATTTTAAAAAAGCAAAACACCCCTTTATAATGATCCACTAAAGAAGTGTGAAATTTGATTACATTGTTGCAACAATTTTTTTAGATTTTCTTTTTTTAACCCTGCAGTTTCTGTAGATTTCTTTCTATCTTATATGAAATAATAAACAAAAGAAAAGATTTCGATGAAGTTTAAAGTTAGTTTAAGGATATCCATTTTCCCAAGAAGGCAATACGTCAGTGGTCATTTCCTCGACTTTTCTTATTTATAGCAGCAGAATGGGAGCTAAGATTTCAAAGAGTGACCACATATAGACTCGCACTGTTACCGATTAGACGTTGAAGGTTTCTGTATGGATACCAGATACAGCTAAAATGTTGGTCCCAAATGTTCCTAATTCATTCAAAAGATTTCGGAATGTGTGTGCAGTGAGATTGGGCTGTCCAACGTGAGCATCTGTCAAGTAGAAATCAATTAAACTAAATGACATGGTTGCACCTAGAGCCAGATGCATGAAACTAGCAGCTTTAAATGAGCCCAAATGGGAGCCACTCAAAGTTTGGATTCCACTGTGGTCTACTTGCAGGGGCGTGCATAGAAATCATGGTGCCCCATAGAAGAAGTTCTAATTAGACCCCCATCATCTGGGGGTCACAGAGGAGCATGTCTCACAACTTTGCAGACTTTACAAAATTATTTTACTTCTGCTGAAGTCCTAGATTCCTCTTCCATGCTCCCCATAAAGAATGACGCTATCAAAAGTACCCCCCAAACACAGCATGATACCCTCCTTGAGGATTACTGCACATGCACAGTATAATGAAGCTTCTGTACCCCTCCTCAACTTCCAAGGCAAAGTAAGGTGACCCCAACACAGTATGATCCCCAACTATTATCCTTACATAGCCATCTATGCACTATAATGGCCCCACACCTCTCCGCACTGTTTAATGGCACACACACAGCCCTCCACACAGTCAGTATAGTGGACCCAGTCACTCCACACAAACCTTCACACTGTAAAATTGCTTGCATACAGTATATTGGCCAACACATAGCCCTCCAAATATTATAATGGCCCTGCATAGCCTTCGATTTGGTATAATGGGTTCCATATAGTCCTCCACATAGTATTCTGCACTCCCCATAGTCCTCCATATGTTATAATGCACTCCCCATAGTCCTCTCCTCCATATGTTATAATGTACTCCCCATAGTCCTCAATATTTTACAATGCATTCCCCATAGTCCTCCATATAGCATAATGCACTCCCCTTGGTCCTCCATACGGTATAATGCACTCCCCATGGTCCTCCATATACTATAATGCTCTCCCCATGGCCCTCCATAGAATATAATGCTCTCCTCATGGTCCTACTTAGAATTTAATGCACTCCCCATGGTCCTCCCTATAGTATAATGCACTCCCAATAGTCCTCCATATGGTATAAAGCACTTTCCATGGCCCTTCATAGAATATAATGCTCTTCCTATCGTCCTCCATAGAATATAATGCGCTCCTCATGGTCCTTCATAGAATATAAGGCACTCCCCATGGTTTTCCATATAACATAATGCATTCCCATTGGTCTTCCATAGAATATAATGCATCGTATCAAAATTGGATATGTCTCCATGATGAAAAATACACTGACAAGTGAACAGGCTCTTAGATTATTATACAGTATGTAGGAATACGTTTACCCTAAGGAAAGAGTCAGATAGCCATATAACTCAGATGAAGATCACAACGCAATGTGTCAGTTGGGTCATTGAGCGTTTTCTACTATAGAATTAATGTCTTATGAGTCCAGTCGGCGGTTTCAGTCTATAATTCAGAGTCTTCCCTTTAGAGAAGAGTCAGATGGCCATATAAGTCGGACGAGGATCGCAATGCAGTGCTTGGACTCTCCAGACCCAAGCATAGAAATACATGCTGTCACATTCAGGCCGGAGAGCTGATGGCCAGCCCGAGCATTGTGTTACTTTCCTCTTCCAAGTTATTCAGCCGTTTGAATCTTCCCTAGAGAGGAGACTGTCAATGATTGACTGAAACCGCCCACTGGTCTCATACACCAAGAATTCTATTATCGAAAACTCTCAATGACCCAAATGACGCAGAAAATTTTTTCCCCCAAAAGACTAAATGTATATTTTGAAATTATCATTTTAAGAATCA
Organism: Dendrobates tinctorius; assembly: GCF_039654945.1. NCBI lineage: Eukaryota > Metazoa > Chordata > Amphibia > Anura > Dendrobatidae > Dendrobates > Dendrobates tinctorius. The sequence continues at coordinate 6,488,551 of NW_027361706.1, read as the reverse complement.
ATTTTGTTAGTAGCCATTTACCGCAAGAAGTTGTCCGGGACACTATAATCCATGCATGATTTGCTCAATCAGGCAACGTTGAAATTCTAGGAAACATCTTGTATCAAACACCCCTTGAAATAATCAGTCGTCTATAATTTCTACCAAAAAATAGCAATAGTGTTGCATTATCCACAGGATATTTTATATATGATTACGATGATGCACTTCACTTTTTTGGCTGTTTTTTTTGTGTGGTATTTATTAACATGAAACATATCGACACATAACCCCCAGGCAAGATCAGTTGGAATTTTTCATTTGGGTCTCCGCATTTAGCCTCTGTACATAAAATGGCCATAAACTGTCCAGAAGGGGCTAGAAGGGCTAATTACCTTTTAAATTCCATAACATGGTAAAATGAGGTAGAGGGAGAGAAGTATACCTCCCACTGGTTTAACAAGATGATCTGCCTCCTTAGTTCACTGCCTTGTCTGTTTGTGGTTTAGTGTGCACTGCCATAAAAAAAAAAGGATAAAAGGGTAGAAAAAAAAGGAAAAATAACTGTTCCCATAATAATTCTTTTCAGACTGTGTATATAATGAAGACCGATGGCTACAACTCTTTCGGCAAGGCTGGCGATGGGAACCGCATACTAATTTTTTTATATTTTTCATTCAATTAAACATAAAATCACAGCTAAAAGTTAAAAAACACAGTCAAAACCTAAAAGTAAAAAGGAAAAAGGCAAAAAAATAAAAATAATAATTAGACCAGGAGCCAACAAACAGAAAGGATCAAGAGTCGTAAAAAGAAGCAAAATATTTTTCTTTTTTTTCCTCTCTGGGGATTGAGCTTAGAAATAAAAACGTCAACACTCTATTTCATCCGATTGCCCAGTTATTTGAGGTATCAATAGCCAAAAAGATATTTTGTACCCACGCACTGAAATGAACTCGGCATTACCCAATGCTAACAGCATTAACCACAGTGATTACGAGGGCAACAACTGGAAAATCCCCAATTGTTTTCCTGTAAAGGAACGAAAATAAGGAAATTCTTGTTTGTCTCATGGGGACGCGGTCCGCCTCAGAAAACTGATGAGTTTACGCAAAGAATAACATAAGGATACGTCTAAGCTGCAGAACAAGAAGAAAGACCAGTCCCATTAGCTTGATGATATGATGTGTTCTTTTTTTACTTCGCACCAACTATTTCCACAATTTTCTATTTTTCTTTGCTTTCGTGAAATGTTATATGTTCCAAAGTCTGGTACTTTTAACTTACACTATTCTACTCTCTAGGTGTTGAAATGTTGAGATGGACTTACTGGGATGATGAAACGTACGAGAAAAATAAAAATATACTCGTACTGGGACACTGATTCCTCCGGGAGACCTAAAGAGTTCAACTCGCGAAAAAATCCAAAAAACTCTGAAGAAGGGCACCACCTTCGAGAGGAACCGATCTAAAAGGCTTATAGGTGTAACAATACATCAATTTTAAATCAAGCTTGTCAATGCCGTACTCAAAACTTTAAAAACTATTCTGGTTAGATTACAAGGCGGAGTAAAAATGAAAGATCTAACTAATCTAGGATCAACTTCTTCTCAGTTCAAAGGCTATGGCCCTTTTTACAGGATCAATTGCAACTTCCTTTGAAGATGTGCCCTCAAGTTCATTATAGAAATTTTCACTGACTTTGACAGATTTCAGCTTTTAAAAAAAAGATAACACAAGTTCAAAAAAAATGACAGCTAGTGTGTAAGGTAGTTTAAACTTCATAACTATATGTATTGTGCCTACTCTTAACCCTTTTCGAGGTTAAAAGCGCAGCCAAAAAATACGACGAGAAAACGGCTGCTTTCAAAATTATGATTTTAAGAAACCTTGAAACTAATGTTATAGTTCTAGGATTTTCTAATTTTGATTCTTTGAATCTAAATGAATTTTATTGATATTGACCTAAAACAATGAATGTAACCAATGTTTATTACATTTAGATACTACGTGCTAACAGTCTAGAATAATCAGTCAGAATAGACGAATGATTATTTACAAATTTATAATCAGTTTTTATTGATTCAGTTAATGGAAAGTGAAGAAGGAAGAAATCTACAAAGAACCTTGAATAATAAAATGTTAAAAAATAATTGTCAAAAATATGTTGGTTATTTATATACAGCTACAATGAAGACCTAAGAGCCCCCATTGTTAAAAACTAAAGGGTCTGTTTACACAAAATGACCGCCGATTGGTAAACTTTTATTGCTCAACGGGTGTTTGAAAGCCTATTTACACTACGGACCAAACCAAATGATGCGCACTCAGCATACTATACTAGATCCCTCATAGACTGTCACGGTTCTCATCAGTCTGAGTCCTGTTTATCCTGGATGGTGGACCGCCAAGAATGATCTTTTATGCCGCACCCAATGAACTTATGTGTTGAGTAGAGTTGAGCGAAACAGGTCGGTCAGATTCAAAAGTCGCCGACTTTCGCCAAAGTCGGGTTTCATGAAATAAAACCCGACCACAGTGTGAAGTTGGCCATGCGGTCGGAGACCCAAGCGCCAAAGTCGGGTTTCACCGAATGCTTGCACGTGACATTTTTCAGCCAATGAGAGAAGCGGAGCGTAGCTGGAGAGGGAGTGGGAGTGAGAGGGAGAGAGAGAGAAGAGAGAGAGAGAAGAGAGAGAGCGATTTCGCCGCCTCTAGGGTTAAAATTCATGCCAGGTGTGTTTACAGTCCTCCACTCACTGCCGACTTTTCTCCTCATTGACTTGCATTGGGTTTCGTGTTTCACGACTTTTCCCTATAGTCGGACGATTTCGTTCGACTCGACTTTTGAGAAAGTTGGGTTTCATGAAACCCAACTCGACCCTAAAAAAGGCAAAGTCGCTCATTACTAGTGTTGAGTATTCATCAGATGATCGGCAGCCTGTTTACACGGCAAGATAATTGTGAAACTAGTGTTCTCGTTCACAATTATCTTGCAGTATAAATGCCATTTTTGTGACAACACGCATTGTTCTCTTTTTTGCCTTGCCTTATTCTCCAACTTTCTGAGCCTCAGCTCCTACACAGGGAGCTTCGGGCCATTATACAGCACCTTTGCTTTTGACACTCAGCGATATCGGTAAGGTAGGGTTTGTACAAGTTTCGCGTGTGCAGTTTTGACTTTTCAAGTGGGTGTTATCATACCTTTATGATTGAGTCATAAACGTGGGAGTATACTCATTGTTTTAGGTGAAATATCTTATGTGTTGCCTTATGTATGTCTGGATGATTTATTGGCTCGAGTTTACATTTACCATATACAAGACACTGAGCCCATCACCTTTATTGATTGATTATAATTGAGAGTCTACATGATTACATGTTACACCTATATTTATATTCTAGTTTCTGAGAGGGTGTACTACTTTTTCGAGCTTATATAGTACATACAGTCTCTATACTTGGTGCTGATCATAGTGTTACTTTCACAAGTCTCTGGACAAGAGGCTCCAGTATTTTCCATCGTTATTCCTTGTGGTAGAGCGAAACTCAAGTCATAGCCCCATTGCGGGCATATGTGTCTTTGACTTTTGAAATGTTCTTTAAATTATTCTGTGTAGTTCTGTGTATGCCGATAAAGTATTTAGATTTGTTATATTGATCCCTGATGTTTTGCATGTTTGTTCTTTTGTATCATTCAGTTGTCTCAACATGCTACAGTTCAATCACTTGTATGTGATGATGCCCTACATCTTGTTTTGTAGCATCCCGAACACATGCACAAGCTTGTATGTGTTTTCATTGGGGGGAGTTGAGTAGGTCGCTGCCAGAGAACCCTAGTGCTGGCTTGTCTCCCAGGAAAACAAAAGAATCAGGTGTCAAGATTGCTGATAATTCTATCCATCGAGGGAGGGTCAGAAGACCGTCATTAGAAGATCAGGATGTTTTGGAAACATTACAGTGTGTCTGTCAGTACAATATGACTGTTCAACCAAAGCACTGGTGCTCAGTGCGCCATTGGAATTACCAAACAGTTCGGTGCACCATCCCTTTTCTTGTTTTGCATCTGTCTACACCCTTCTCGAAATATGAAGAAGAAGAAGCTAGGAAGGAAGAACCTTAATGACCATTGTGAGGCAGTGACCCCTGTTACAGCTAGGGGGCGCTGTGTGTTCTCCCCAGGATATGCGCAGAGACGTATTGAGGCTATGAGGATGCATTGCAGTCACAGGCATAGCTGGGATTGTAATGGGGAAGCAGTGACTGATGTCACAGGTAGGGGTCGCTGTGTAGTCTCCCCAGGATGTGCATGGGGGCGTATGAAGGCCATAGGTGTGCATGACAGTCGCGGGCATAGCTGTGACTGCAATGCAGACTGATAATAAAAGTGTTGGTCTTGGACATATTACAGTCTAAGACAGAGGTAGGGAAAACATGCTCTGGATGTTGTGTTTGAACCTGATTGCAGTATAATAGTGTTGCAGTCTGTTCTATTCTAGATCCAGGTTTTCCATGTGGCTCAAAGCCACAGGTTTATGTGATAAAAGCCCTGTAGGAAAGGGTTAGTGAGGTCTGAGTGAGTGCTTAGTGAGTCTCAGGGCCAGAGTGAGGCCTAGCAACCCGCAGTGTACACAGAGATGTAAGTCTGCCACGGTGACTGGTCTCGGATGTGGACAGTCCTGTGCCCGGAGATTAACCGGAGGTGGATGTCTTGTGCCCAAAAGAAGACTGGCATGTGTAACGATTGCAAAACAGGTGGTGGCGTGTTTAGTGTCTGTAAAATGAAGGATGCCGTATAATATATATTCTGCAAATGGTGAAATGGATGCTACTTATATGCACTGAAGTTATATGTATTTATGTGAATTGGACTTTACTGCTGTGAAGATAACGCATTAAAGGGACTTTTGTGTTTGAACTTTGTGGGTGGCTGCCTCTTCACTGCGTACGGTGCTACCACTGCCTTACACCAGACAACTTAAGACAAAAAGAATCCTTTTATAACTGACTGCACGTCTCTACATCATCTTCTGGGCAACCTGAAAACGCTACAAAGAACTGGGTGAGATAAGTAAGAGTCTGTAGGGTTATAATGGCCCATCAAAGTCCCAAAGGATCCAACAATGGGCTCAAGTACAATAGGTTACGAATACAATATAGTCTCAAAGTTCCAGTAGTGGACAACCCCACTTAGAAATAGTTCTTACAGGTTATTAACGATATGTCCTGTGCGTGCAATGAGAAAAAACCCCAGTATAGAGGGTGAGTCCTCATCTCCGCTCATGGATGCCAGAAAACCCAGTACAACTGTGATACTAGTTGCAATATTTTTTTTATTCAGCTCATTAGTTTACGTCCCAATCCCATATATAAGTCTGTGATCATCAATTCAGTAGGAAACAATAGTTCTTGATTTATAAGCTACAGCATATTCACACAGGCTAAACTTCAAACTGTGTAAAAATGATTAAGAAAAATTACCCATATTTTTCAGATTAAGACATTACACAAAAAGTTCAATTTTTTTTTTCTTTTTTTAGATCTGTTAGCCAATTCTGTCATTGTGAATTTTGCCTCCGAATACACCAGTACACCAGTGAACAAATACCTTCCTGATTAAAAAGCTATTATAGAAATGGATACTTTTCCTCTTAATGAGATCTCAAATGTTCTCTACAATAAATGGCTATCTGATGGGGAGATCTGGAGCATTGCCGCTAGGTAATCTTTCCTGCTCTGGCACAGGGTACTATATGAATAGTTAAGAGAGGAAAAGATAAAAAAAAATAAGATTGACATAAGGTAACAATTATAATATTACCACTCTTTCATGACAACTTCTTACTGGGCACCTTAATAAGTAATCCTGGCATCAGTAGAGGGAGTCTAGCAGCCAGAGAAGATCCCCAGGTTGGTAAGAAGTAGAGGTCAAGACAAATTAGACTAAAGTTGGCCGAACCCAATGTTATCGTCGGGATCAGCCAACAGCCTAATGTATGGGGGGTTCTCCAAAGTCGGAAAGACAAGGATCTGGCCTGTTGAATTTCATTCATATTTTTTCCCCCTTAGAGATAAGTTGCTGCTCCAGAAATCTGAAGGCAGCTCTCCCGTAGAGAACGTAAGACTGCCCATAAAGAAGAGCGTTCCGCTGTATGGGGGAGATGGGAGAAATGGCTGTCTGCCTAAATGATCGTTCATAGAACAGCAATGTAATGTGTATGCGGGGGAGCCTTAAATCTACACCCTATAACTACACTTAATCCCATGTGTTCAGAAAGAAGGGTATTAATGGGAACGCCCAATGCTTAACCATTCAGAATATAGCATTTATTTTAAAGTAAGAAAATTTAAGAAAAAGAGATCTGGTAGTTTGGAATGAAGAATAATGTAACAGTAACGCGAAGCAAGAGAGACCGAAGTGTTGCCTTGTGGATAGAGACAAAGACGCCTTTGACACTGATGACCTCATAACTTTTACCTCTGATAGTTTGCCACAGAGACAAAAATTACATTATACCACCTTTAATATAAATCATTTGGTCTTTTTGTGTAAATCATATTTATTGAATTAACAATATTAAAATAAAACATTGCTTTCAACAATATCATGTCTGGTTCTTGAATGAAAAACAAATTGCATATTAATTCCATTGTTGCGTACACCAATATTATCTTCTAATTGGGATAACAACTATTAATATCATTCAGTCCAGAAAATTGTCATACACAAAACAACCTCTGTGTTGTGTATTCTCATGAAAATTATAATAGAGGTTTGATGAACAACATTAAGATAACAGGAAAGAAAAAATTAAAAAGAAGTCAGAGGGAAGAAAAGAAAAAGGAAAGAGAGGGGGAGAGAAAAAAAGGGGGGAAGTAGAGGTAAGGAGAAAGTTATAAGTAGAGGGTCAAGTAATCCAGATCCCCCCTCGAGCACTTTTGTGTCCTCCGTCCCATACGGAGGAGATAATAAGTTGGTCAAGACCATTTTAAGCCAAAGACAAACAGGTCAAACCAAGTGAACAAGATCTAAAGTGTACAGAATATTTCTGATGCTATCCTATATATGAATCAAGGTCCCAATAGCCAGATATCTAATTCTGGCGTTTCCCTGAATGCTAGCCAGGAGTCCCAAGTGTTATATAGTCTGTCAGGGTGGGTACATTCATAGAACCTTGTCCATCAGCCATGTCTGCTGGTCAGGAGCCCTGGGAACCACCTCTTAGTTGACGGCATCAGAGGCTCTTCTTTTTGATTAACTGGCCTGGTGTAACATCATATGTGCATCATGCCTCAGCAATTATGTCATGCCAGGCTAAATATTCAAAAGTGGAGCTGGGAATGTCATCAGGTAAGAGGCAGTTCTCAGAGAAGAAAGATTTTGGGACCACAATTTCTATACACCTCAATGAAGTGGGGATTAAACCAAGCGTAAGAACGTCATGGGGTTCAAAGACCTGTGCCCACATCAACCCGAAGCGAATGTGGACAAATTTCTGTGGGAGATATTCCAAGATTTTAAAAACTGTGGTCGAAACCACTAACAAATATCTAATGCGATGGCCAGCTTAAGAAGACCAACGGTTTATAAAGTGTCTACAGATACAAGAATCTCCAAGACGTGCATTATTAGAAATCAAGGGTAGTTTACATTTTAATAAGTTGCAATTCTGTTTCCTCAATTGCTTTAAAAATGTTTTCTCTGTTTTTGCATTTTTGTTCAATTGAACATTATTAGAAAATGGAGGTCAAATTTTTGACCTTGTGGCTAAAAAGAGGCATTGGTCAAAAAGGAAACAGAACTCCCCATGCCATCTCCAGATGACTCCAATTTAACTAACCACTTGCAGATGAATATTAGTCTATACTACACAACAATTAGACCCTTTCAAGCAAAAACACATAAAATTCTCAGCCGGGCTGATCTTGTGGCAGAATGACCATTTAGGGAGCATTAAAGAGATATGGCGATACTGAGTATCACATCCTTAATTATACTTGTATGTTATTGAATCCTGCCTTGAGCAGGGGGTTGGACACGATGACCCTGGAGGTCCCTTCCAGTTCTAACAATCTAGAATTCTATTAGGTATCAATAAGAACCTACATTCTCAATGAAATGGTGATATTTATCAGATAACTACATTACAATTTACTATATTCTAGGAGATGAATGGCTGAAATGTACTCTAGCCCCACAAGTTTAAAAGATTATTCATTAAACATTAAAGGGGTTGTCCAGCTTTGGGATACAAGTCTGTAGTCACTTTATGGGACTCTATGTGTGTCTGCAGACTAGTGAATTCTCACATTCTCCGGTGCCGATGCCAGAGGGTGCTTGGCTGCAAATATACAATCTGCATACATGTGGTCACATGCAGACTAGATGTATGCCACCATGCTTAATACCAGTTAATTGGGCGAAGACGGACACTTCTAGTCTGAATGTGGCCAGATGTGTGTAAATTGCATATTTGTTGTCACATTATCACTCTCCCCCGATGGCGGAGAATGTGGACAGCGAGCTCTTGCCAGAGTGACTGCAGACTTGAACCCCGAGGCCAATCAATGCCTTTAACTTATCCTTTATGTTATAGATACCTTACTGATGGCCAGGGGTTCAGCCATTATAGCTCCCTGCAATCCCGAGATTGTTGTTCAGGAACCAGGAATCAAGCTCTGCTCATATGTTTTTAGCGAGGATGAAAGACATGAGTGCAGTGCTTGACTGTCACCGGCAACCTCAGACAATGAACGGAGCAGAGGTAGAGCATGCGTGACTCCACTTTATTTAAGATATGGCTCTACACGGCCAAATTCCCAGGCTCCACCTCAGGATAACAGGGGTCTCAGCTGTTGGACCACTAACAATCAAAATTTTGGGACTAACCCTTTGATAACCTCTTTATCTCCAATTAAAAACTTGGGGAATACTTAACATTGTTTGACTTATTGTTCACTGCTGTGAACGTTATTCTAGATTGGTAATATTTGTGAAAAATAGTAACAATTGATATAAAATTTGATTAATTTTATTAGTATATGGTCAGATCTCCAAATCCTGTTTTTTCTCACATATAAATCACAGTATTCCTCTTGCCCACAGCCATCGTTAGAGCCAGATTAACCCGTTCGTGCTCCCTGACATACATTTAAATCAAAATCAGGGTGTGCATGTATGGTGATGAGCCTGCTCCACATAAGGCAGATGCCGGCTGTAATAGATAGCCAGCAACTGACTGTAAAAGCAGCGATCAGTGTTAGGCTCAATTGCAGATATCAATCTCTGACAGCGAATGAGTACGCACACCGGCTACCTTTGGCCTTTTATGCTATCACTGTGCTCTGATTGGCTACCCCATGGCAGCCATAGGACCGCTGATCCCTCTTGTAGCTGCCATCTTGGTGCTCCTCTGAAGCTCAGTCACGGGAATGAGCTTCATAGGATTGACTATTTACACTGTATATAAATCATAAATCAGACCGAGATCGGGACAGACTGGCCGACGGCTCTCCCTACTCGAACATGACAGCTGCATAGAAATGCATGAGGCTGTCACACTTGAGTGGGGAGAGCCGCCGGCCTGTCGGTGCCGATCCAAGTCCAAATTATAAGGCAGTCTGATTTCGCTCCTTACACCTTTAGCTTAGATACATCTGAAATGTTGTTTTAACTTTGCAAAAGCACAATTTTAAGAAACATATAAAGAATATACACAGTTGCACGTATTTGGTAACTCTTTCTCTACCGTCATACCCAGAGATGCACATACAATATTTTCGAGATGGTATTTTCTCTATTGCCTGGGGTGCAGATTTTGAAAATCACAGCACACAGAAATGCAAGGTTGACAGCACAAAGAAAGCAGAGGAAGAATAAAGCAGTATTCTGGGTATTTCCTGCATGATGGGCGCTGACATTTGACTGCTGTTATGTGTAACAAATGGTACGAGACACACAGAGGATACATTCAAGCCGAAGACAAGACTAAAATTGACCTTGATGTTTCACAGGCGGCAGAGGAACGTCTGAGCTATCAGGTGTGTGGAATGAATGGGCTTAAAGGTATGCAAAATCTACGGACCAAAAATGTTACAAATAAATATATACAGTATAAATAAATCCAACCTTGATACAAACATAAATACAAATGCATCCTAATAACTGTCAATAGCATAAGCTAAGCCAGGCTAGTACTGGGCTGGGCAGATTCTAGGTGGGCTGGTCGGTCTGTGGGCCAACTGCTTTGTAAAAAGCAGAAAATCTACTGATCATGACTGTCTTGCATTATTATTGCAGTTTCCAAGGTTACAAGGTCCTTAAAGGGGTTGTCCGGCCCAAATCAATAAGTCTGGAGTGACTGCAGACTTATGAATCCCACCAGTGCTTGCACTGTGCGCTGCCGGAATTCACTGGTTTCTGAACCGGGACAGGAGGATAAGTATGTGTTATACATACTCCCTTGGTGGGGTTTGAACCCAGAACACCAGCGCTGCAAGGCTGCAGTGCTAACCACTGAGCCACCGCGCTGCCCCAAGTACAGGGTAAGGTGCTGGTTGGTTGAATGAGATGCCTTGGTCATCAGTTGGTAATACTTGCTCTCATTGAAAGGTGTGCACCTGTCCCACATAGGCTGGGCTTGACTCCTTTCCCTCATGGCCGCCGTGCCCTTTGCTATGCTCCACATTAGGTTTTACGAGTTGCCTGATGTGTCTCAGTGGCATCATTTCCAAAGCCACCTATTAAAGGGAATCCATCATCAGCTTTTTACTCCCTCATCTGAGAGACACTTGATGTAGGGGCAGAAATCCTGATTCTAGCAATTTATCACTTACTTTAATGGGTGATGCTGTTTTGATTAAAAATGGTTTTATCTGCTGCAGATCTAGGAGTTGTCTGAATGCTGAGCTCTGTAAAACCTCACCAACACCACTATACACTGTGCGTAGGCAGAAAGCTGCCAATCAGTTGTGGAGGTGTGGCTGGACTACATGGCAGCAGGTCTACTAGTCCTTTAGGGATAATCTCCTGCTGATAAAACAGTATAAAACCTACGCTAAGCTGCCTCGTAACTAACACCTAGCTGGAATGAGGGTCTCTGTATCAAGCTGCTCTCAGATTAGGTAAATTCTGTAATGCTGTAGATAAGCCCCCAATGTAGCCTGAAAGATAAGAAAAATGAGTTAGATTATACTCACCGGGGGGTGTGGTCCGATGCGGTGGGTGTTGCGGTCCGGTCTGGCGCCTCCCATCTTCTAGCGATGATTTCCTCCTTCTTACTTCTGCCACGGCTCCTGCGCAGGCGTACTTTATCTGCCCCTATTGAGGGCAGAGTAAAGTACTGTAGTGCGCAGGCATCGGACCTCTCTGACCCCAGCACCTGTGCACTGCAGTACTCTGCCCTCAACAGGCTAGAGCAGTACACCTGCGCCAGAGCCGCGACGGGATGCAAAGAGGACGTTGTCGCTAGAAGATGGGAGGAGCTGGACCCGGACCACGACACACATCAAACCCGGACTGGACCGCCCCTGCGTGAGTATAATATAACTCGTTTTTCTTATCTTTCAGGTTACATCGGGGGCTTATCTACAGCATTACAGAATGCTGTAGATAATCCCCTGATGACGGTGGCCACAGCTCATAGCCCAGAAATGAGGTGACCGATTAAAAAAAAAATATGCAACGAAACCAAAGACCACCTGTAGACAAAATTGTTTCGGGGCTTTGGCCCCTCATCAGAACAGAGTAGGGTACTGAATGGCCGAATGAGATTCCTTAGATGAAGCCGAGGGAGAGTACTGGCTGTCCTTAAAGACCCCAAACTCAGCATGGAGACTCTTTTTCAGGGCAATGTTCCATGAGAAAAAAAAAAGAAGAAAATCCAACCATTAATAAGCCAAAGTTTATAACTTAAACAGCAGACATGGTAACCGACATCCCCAACCACATAACTAAGTTGAGGACTTCTGTGATCTTTTGAGTGTAAACATGACTCTCAAGGTGATCTTACATGGGTTATCTAGGAATACAAGTGTATCCAAACCATAAATCAGTTGTTTGCACATGAATGTTTGGTTTTTGGGAAGCGCAAGAATGTCTGTGTCACTGCTCTGCTATAAACACACAGCGCTGTTCCTGCATTTATGATGTACTATATTATAGATAAAGACAAAGCTGCAGAGAAAGGCAAGGATGAAAGCTCAAAAAAATAATAAAAAAATCGTGGATTTTAGAATTAATAGTCACAATAATTTTATTTACAGGAATTTTGTAAATATACAGTATTTTGCAAAGACTGAAAGGCTGATGCTCCGGTAGCTATGGGATTATAGTAGAAAAATCGGATTGAGTTATTCAAACTTCAAGTAATGTAGATATTATATCAATAAAGGGCTGAGAGATTTTCAAATTAAACAATCCTAAAATTACTGGATAGACAAGTTTAGTGTGGAAAGAAAAACCACATGGTGATTTTTATAGCTGTTTTGGAAGTTTTGTCTTGCCATCTTAGGCTGTGTTCACACAGAACATTTTGAGAATTTTCTTTTCTTGAGCAGATCCACTCAATGTCCTGCTCAAAATTTGCTTCAAAAACACAGGAAAAAAATTTGTAGGGGAAAAAATATTTTTCAAACGCTGGTCATGTGAAAAGTTTTATGAGGATTTTTTTTTTGCTTCTGAAGTAGTTTTGAAAAATGTTTGGTGGAATTAATAAAAAAAAAAGTGCACATCACTTCTCTGAATCGACTCCTGATGGAATCAGCTCCAAACTAGGCACGGTCAAATCATCGTGGAGTTCCAGAGCAAAATTTGTCATGACATCCCATAGCAAAATTTGAACAAATATCAAGCAATATTAGTTACAAATAGGGTTGGACTGGTCTGGTGAGGTATCGGGGAAATCCCTGGTGGGTCCTTCCTATGAACGAGAAGAGATAGAGGGGTAAGGGAAAAAAAAGCCTATTATTTTCTGCAGAGATGAGTCCTGGATGGAAGAAGTGATGGTGGTCTGTGCCAGATGAAGAAGAAAAGTGAAGATGAAGGATTTCACCTAGAGACGGCACTGGTGAGTCAGTGAATTACATGTATATAATATATACAGAGCTCCTATGTTTAATGTCACTGGTGATCACTGTATTACCTGTACACTTAAAACTATATACACAGCTCTTGTGTATAATGTCACTGGTTGTAATAACAGTGTTATTAGTATTGTGAATTGTGTTCATGATCAATATTGCAGTATTCGGTCACTATGGGGTGGTAATTTGTGGTCTGGTCATGGTATGGTATTATTCGGTCACTATGTGGGACAGTCATTGTGAGATGATAGTTCTCCTTTGTACAGTATATGGTATTATTTGGTCATTATGTGGTGGAATATGTTGTCCAGTAATGGGGTGTCGATATTTCTCTCTTGTATCTGATATTATTTATTCACTATATGCTGGTAATATGTGGTCTGGTCATGATATGGCAATATTTGTTCCTTATATGTGGTATTATTCGATCATTGTGATGGCAATATGTGACCTGGTCATGGTATGGTGGTATCTGTCCCTTGCATGTGGTATTGTTCGGTCATTATGTGGTGGTAATGTCTGGTCATGGTGTGCCGGTATTTCTTCCTGTATGTAGTGTTATTGGTCTTGGTATAGTGGATTGTGTTGTGCATTGCTGTCATTTGTTCTCTCTGATATTAATTAGGAGAAGATTCTTTATTTCCATTAGTGATCAAATACTTGGAACACAGCGGCAGAGATGCACTTACAGGGGTTCTTCGGTGAAAAAAGTAATCGCTTCTCCAAAGGATAAATGATAAAGTTTTAATTGTTGAGGGTCTGACTGCTGGGACCCAATCGGCAGAATGTGAAGCTTTTATCCCATTTAGACTGGAGCGGCATGTGCGACTTGACCACTGATCCATTCATTCCCTCAGTGGCTATGAGCGCTGCTTTTGTTTTTTCTGGAAGCTCCAAAGAGAATGAATGGAGCTGCAGTCAGACATCTCACTTGACGCTTTACTTTAAAATGGGGATGTGTCCGGTAAGGAATAAAACTTCCCCATTCTTCTGATCGGTGCCGTTTCCAGTGGTCGAATATAAACTATTAATAAGATACCACTTATCCTGTGGAGTCCAGGGATTGTTCCTTTTTTTTTTAACCAAAGAACCCCTTTAATGGAAACGACCGTATTGTACATCCCAGTTATGATCTCGCACAGTAGATGTGCAGGAGCCACCTGTGTTTTACAGTCAATGCTCTACTATAACAGGGATGACGGCTAACAGATATTTGCATATGGCTGTAGGGTGGGTCCCTAAAGTCCATTCCCCCTGTGGGCCCCAATCCAGACACCGAAGTCCGACAATGGTTACAGAGATATGCCAGTAAAAAAAATGCAGAGTGGTGTCACATTATAGAAATAATGCACAAAATTACGTTAAATGGCAATGTTTAGAAGGAGAACACATGGAATACTGCAAAACTTGATAATAGAGTTGAGCAAATTTTTCAAAATTCGGTTCCGAGTATGATTGGTGTCGAATATTGTTTTTGCAATATTCGCCGAACGTCATTTGAGTCAATAGGCGTAGAAATGAACGAATATGTTCGGAAACCGATCATCAAACATAAATTCCGGACGAATAGGGTAACAATATGGCACGAATATGACAAATTCAGATTCGGCGTCCGATTCCGAACATATTCGCTCTACTCTACTTGATAGCTATGACAAAACAAAGGTTAACAAAAGATGGCAGACCAGCCCTGTTTGTAGAGGAAAAGTACAACTATTGGCCACTTTGGAGCAACGACACGATGACCAAATCATGAAGGGCAAATGTTAGTTCAGTTTAGGGGACTACAGTACATTTATATCAACCTAGTTTAAGACACAAATATTAGCAAATAGCACGAAACTACAATACCACAAACCACCTATGAAACAAAAGTGGTGCGGTTTCTAGACAAAGAAGATTGCCTTTATTGTGTTTTTTTTTTGAAATTCACAGACAATCGAATTACATTTTTTTTATTTCTTCCCACGTCTTTACACAGCAATGCAAGAACATAAAACTAACGAAAGGCTATGAAATGTCATAGCAGTCCCATTTCTGTTACTCACACCAGAAAATAGAGCAACATTTTACTTAATGCCTTGATCTGTGATAATATCGGTGTCATCAAAGGATAATAACACCCATGGTGTTGCTCAGTTTCCAATGTCTTTTGACGAGAGCCATCAGAATGGACTATTGAAGTGTAGGAAGTGACAAATATTATTTTCCTTTACATATTATAGAACTACACCCAATTACATAGCTTATGGGCTTTGGTGTGATTTCATTGCATTAAATGAAAGCCATGGAAAAGCTAGTATACATTGTGAAAATGCAGGTCCACAGTTCACACTGCAATTCAGTCATGGACCAAAGTGTTGGCGCCCTTGAAATTCTTCCAGAAAATTAAGTATTTCTCCCAGAAAATTATTGCAAGTACACGTTTTATTATACAAGTGTTTTCTTTGTGTGTATTGGACTAACACAAAAAACCCACAGAGAAAAGGCAAATTAGACATAATTTCACACAAAATCCCAAAAATGGGCCAGTCAAAATCGTTGGCACCCTGGACTTAATATTTAGTTGCACACCCACTGGAATAAATCGCTTCCTATAACCATCAACAAACTTCTTACACCTCTCAACTGGAATTTTGGGCCACTCTTCTTTTGAAAATTGCTCCAGGTCTCTCATATTTGACGGGTGCCTTCTCCCAAGAAATTTTTAGATCTCTTCACAGGTGTTCAATGGGATTTTAGAACCGGATTCATTGCTGGCCACTTCAGAACTCTCAGCACATTGTTTCCATCCATTTCTGGGGGCTTCTTGAAGTATGTTTGGGGTCATTGTCCATGACTTAGGATGCAAACCCAGCTTTCTGACACTGGGCACTACATTGTGACCCAAAATCCTTTGGTAATCTTCAAATTTCAGGGTGCCTTGCACACAGTCAAGGCACCTAGCACCAGAGGCAGCAAAACAATCCAAAAACATCTTTGAACCTCCACCATATTTGACTGTAGGTATTGTGTTTTTTCTTTGTAGGCCTCATTTTCGGTAAACAGGAAAATGTGCTTTACCAAAAGGCTCTATCTTGGTCTTATCGATACACAAGACACTATCCCAGAAGGAGTTTGGCTTACTCATGTACACTTTGGCAAACTACAGTCTAGCTGTTTTATGTCTCTGTCAGTAGTGGGGGCCTCCTGCATCTCATGTCTTAGTGTTTCACTTCATTGAAATGTTGATGGATAGTTTGCGCTGACACTGATGCTCCCTGAGCCTACAAGAAAACTATAAATTCTTTGGAACTTGATTGGGGCTGCTTATCCACCATCCTGACTATTCTGCCGTCAACGGCAAGGGAGATTAGCTACAGTGCCATGGGTTGTAAACTTCTTGATTATGTTTTTTACCGTGGCCAATGAACATCAACATCAATTGAGATGATGGACTGGTAACCTTGAAATTGTTGATATTTTTCAGTAATTTTGGTCCTCTAGTTTTTTTTCCCTTTCTGTTCTCCATGCTTAGCATGGATCACAGACACACAATGCAAAGACTGAGTCAACTTCCCTTTTTATCTAGTTTCAGGTGTGATTTTCATATTGCCAACACCTGTTTCTTGCCACAGGTGAGTTTGAATGTGCATCACATGCTTGAAACAGAGTTGTTTGCCAACAATTTTGTCCGGCCTATTTTTCGGGTTTTGTGACAAATTATGTCCAATTTGCCTTTTTTTCTCAGTATTGTTCCAATACACACAAAGGAAAATGTGTATAACAAAACATGTGTAATTACAAACATTCTGTGGGAGAAAAACTTTATTTTCTGGAACATTTTCAAGGATGTCAACACTTTCAGCCATGACTGTATTTAAATCCTGATGAATGATGAAAGACAAAAAATAATTTCAAAGTCTTTATTTGTACATCTCATCCAGGCAGTATTAAATATAACCCATCGTATTATCTATTGCCTTGGTCTGACTCTGACAGTGCTTAAAGAGTAACTAAACTTTTTTTTTTTTAATTATCCTCCAGGGATTATAAACTTATGATTTTTATATACACTTCATTACCTTATTTTGTTCTATGCTTCTAAAACACAGTGCTGCAGAGCTGTTTTAGTTCCCAGTTAATGTTCCTTTAGAAGCTCATTTCATTTGCTGCTCAGCAAGATCTGTACACCATGTTCAAACCGTCCGAGCATGGGAATACCCTGTGTGAGCCTCTCTGCTCCCAATCCCCATACACATGCAGGGGAATCCTCATAAATTGACTGCGTGAGTGTAGTTTATGGATCTGCCTGAACAGCTGATGTTTATGGATCTTGCTGAACAGCAGATGAAAGGATCCTCTAAAGGAGAATAAACTAGGTATTGAAACCGCACTCCAGCATTTTGTTTGGTAGAGAGAAAAAATAAGGTAATGATTAAGTACCGTATGTCACAAAAATTTGTAACCAAGTCTGGTGGATAATTAAATAAAAAAAATAGTTGCTAAAAAGATGAGGGGTTCCATCTATTAACTTAAAATGCCCTATTTGGGTATTTAAAGCGGTTGTCCGGCCTTAGAGTACAAGTCTGCAGTCACTCTGTGTGACTGTAGACTTGTGAATGCCCACATCATGCGCACTGTGCTCAGTAAGTATTCGCTAGTGCCGGCGCCGTTAGAAGGCGGTCATGTGACCACAAGTATTTTATTTTCATACTTCCAATCATAGTCCGACTAGACTTGTTTGGCCTCACTCATCGCGTTTTGAGCTAGGCCATATGACCACATGGATGCAAACCACAAGTCTCCACTTACATAGAGTGACGGCAGACTTGTACTCCAAGCCCGGACAACCCCTTTAACAATGGAATTTTAAAACTAGATTACATCATCAAATTAAAGTAATCTTGATTCAAGAATTGTATATGATGGATCACCTCATAGCTCCAACTATTTGATTTGTAGTGAAGAGCAGATGATGTGCCATTGAGCCTCTGTCTCCATTGTCAATCAATAAGTGAGGGCAGTGCCAGTGGAAAGAAGCAGTGAGGAGCCAAGGACTGCAAGTTCACTGATATTACCACAAGTGCACTTGCAAGCTTAATTTGCATAAGATTAAGTTGGGAATTTAGGTGCAATGGATCCCTGGATAATGACTCAAAAGGTATCATTGGAATTGTGTTTCCTTGCCTTATCCTGCAGTACATCCGGGTTCTTGGGTACATTCTTACTGAGCAGTTTACTTTAATTGCTATAAACAGTTTTTCCTCCAGCGCCCCAAATACACATACATGGTCAGTTCAGCCAAGCATCGGTGTATTTTATATAGGGTATGGGGAACCTCCCACTGTCAGACATTTTATCTGTCATCTTCCCTGACTGCAAAATAATTGGTCATAAGATTCAGGAAGAATGATCCATCCTTCCCAACATCATCTGCAGTGGAGAGAATCGGGAGGACCCCCATACACATAAGATATTAGTCGGTCTGGAGGAATTTCAGCTTTATTCACCATATTTTCAAGACGATCATCTTGCGATCTCGTGACAATCATCTTAAAAATGTCCGCCTCTTCATCGTAATTAAACTAGTAATAAGCGTATAATAAATATATAAAATGTATCTGTTCTTTAATTACAATTTATTAAAACTCCATGTAGATAAATAAGAAGATTTAAAAAAAAACAAAAAAAAACTCTCACTTGAAAGACAATTTTCACTGCATCGGGTGTAAAAGGCCGGTCAACGTTTTGGCATAACACAATCAAAGACTTCTCATCTGCCCCGACTGTGCATAAGAGAAGGGGAATACATGGTCAACTGAAAACAAATATCACAATCCACAGACGTGATTGAAATGAGCCGTGCTCTTTTCATTTGCATATATTGCGTAAAAATAACATTCGCTAGCCGTTGTGCAATGACTTGGTCAGCAAAATGCAAAAGTTTCACTTTACTCTTGGGAAGCTTGACAGAACTCTTCTCAAGGCTGTCACCAAACCTACACGCCTTACAATTACAAACTCATTAGATTAAGATGAGACACAATGGAAGATCTACAGTTCTTCGCTGCAAACAGTCACTTTAAATGTGCCATGACCGGTTCTAACAACAAGCCTCTAGCTTTGCTCCTATTGTGCGCTTTGTTCAGAGGGTGAACAAGTGGGTTGATTATAGCTAGTCATAATATAGATGATATTGAAACACTTCGTAATGGCACTTGAACAAATCGCTTTGATCATTCCCACAAGAACATGGAACCCAAGATGGTCAAAAACTAGGATTCAATATTAGATCAGCTCGGAAAAATGTAACACTATCCCCTCCATTTTTTTTGTATGTGTAGAGAACGTAGCCCGGCAGGAAGACCCCGTCATTCACATTGGTCAAAATAAAGTAATTAAACAAATCCTTCTACTAATTCCTGCAATAACATTGTTGTAACTCATGAACAATCCCAGTAATAAAATGTCCATGGAACAGAGCTTGTAACTGGAACGTTTCCCAGTGATGTCATTACAGAAATCCTCATACCCCGGCCTTCGATTACTTCACTACGCCTGTGCAATTCCTTGTGGAAAGGGCTGTGTGTGCTGAGGGACATTGGAAGGACTTTGTTTTTATTTATAACAATGCTGTGGTTACCAAACTTTCTAATTTGTCATACCCATAAATCAGTTCTCGGAAAAACTGCAGCCACCGGTTCTACTTTGATAAAGTACTATTTGTTTCTCATCTCTGAAGACTTCCTAAAGTAAAATTAACCCGATGCCAAATCAGATGATAAAATCTGGAAGGACATCAACATAGAGATCTTTTCCTATCTGCCTACTGTAATGTTCTTAAATGTAAAGAAGGAAGAAGAGGTCATGGCCTGGGGAGCAATTTTTTAATGTCCTGAAAGTCAAGTTATTATATGATGTTGCACACCCAATCTTATGGGGTTGAACGTTTTAACCACTCCCTTTCATGTGATTAAAAAGACCCTAATTTTGAGAAGTGATTTCCAGACCAAGATCAAAAAAATATCTGATCCTATGTGGCCAATTCATCAGTGTTTACACCAGTTTTTGGGGGGGCAAAACGGTTTGAAAAGTTGGAAACTTGACACTGCAAAAAAATGTTGGGACTCTTGACGTTTTTACGTCAGTTCTAGCCAACTCCACCAAAGTGGGAAGAGCACGGGCAGAACGGAGCATGGCGTTGCCTGACGAATTCTTCATAAGTTATGCCACTTCAGTGATCTAACTTACAACTGAAATGTCACTGGACTGAAGTAGCATTTCTGGTGAGGCACAAGAGATGTGCCAAATTAATTAAGTGGTGTGCGTCTCTTAATGAATTTAGTCCACCCCGCCCCTTCATTAAAACTGGCCAGTCTTAATTGTCTTTTATATGTTACTGCTGATAACTCTGTAGAAAGGTTCACGAGAGTACTGTAGACGTAGCTGCGACACGTTGCATGGGTTAATACAGAAAGCTGAGTTAATATACAAAATCACTGTCCCTTTCTGCTTTCAGAAGAGAGTACAAGGTTGAAGTAAAGGCAAATTATAGGGAACACAGTGGGAGCAATTGCCCGAAAGTTCTCCACTAATTAGGTGTCTCCAGCTCCTAATTTCATCAACTATTTCTCAGATACTTGAAAGAGCAAGAACTAGAAGCTTAAAGGGAAGCCACCATCAGAAAATTATCTATTGTTTAAATCTGTTTTTTTGTGTTACATGTATTTAAAAAAATTGGCAATGTTTTTTTCATCAATACTAAGATGTTTGTTAGAAAAGAGTTTTAAGCAGGCTCCTTATCATCCAAAGCAAGATTACACTGACAGGGCACACCTCTGTACACAACACAGAGTCCACCAATCACAGTAGGTGATATACAGCTGACGTTGCTGACACTCCATTCACAATGACATTTGTACGCACTCAATAGAAACTTCAATACAAAACATAGGGTTGAAGTCTGACCATATAGCTAATGTACATGTGTTGTTTCCTGAAACAATAGGACGTTAGAGTGCACAGTCCCATTGGACAATGAGAAAATTGCAATATTTCTATTTTTAATTTATAATGCAGATTGTGATATGTGAAAAAAGAAAAAACTTTTAACCCCAACACGATATTTAAACAGTAGGTCACTTTCCGAGAACAGCCTCCTTTAAAAAAAAAAAGATCAAAATCGAGATCTGACAAGACAATTGTGGCAATGTACATGTGTTGTTTCCTGAAACAATAGCCAGAGTCTAGAGTCCCTGAAGCCAGTGTGAAAAATATAAGATTTCTATTTCTAACACAGATTTTGATATGTAAAAAAAGAAAATAAAAAACAAAACTTTTAATCACTCCATATTTTACAGTGTAGCTCCAAATCACACAAGTTTTAATATATTACATAATAGATAATTATGTAACTTTTACTAATTTATTAATTTGTAAGATTTGGAGGATTTTTGCGTTGATCTGTGTTTGGCACCCCATCACCCTGCTAATTAGAAGAAATACATTGCTTAAGCTGCTTGTTTTCCACCATTTTGTGATAAGAGACTGCTAGACTATGCTAGTTCTGCTTTCCTTCATGGAAACAAAGGATTGAGAATGCTAAAATACAAATATTCAGATGGGATCCACGCTGTTTGGTAGTGGCTAGCAGGCAATGTCACGCACTTCACATATACTTCATAAACTCCCAAAGCACTCAAAACAAAAACAGCCTTCCTCTGACACAAAAGTAATACAAAACAAAGTAGTTTGTAAAGCAGATATTAGTCCACCACTCTCACACAGACCATTTATGAGACAGATCAACTGCCTTAAATAGGACCTGGAGTTATGGGCACGACCATTCCCACTCAAGTTCTTCTAGTTTCTCCCAAAATCCAGTCCCAATGAAAAAATAAACTTCTCAGCAACCTATTATTGCTGGAATCTTTATTTCCGGGACTTGCATCAATCTCCCATCCACCTGCTTTCCTAGAATGGTAATCTTTTAGCTGACACTCTGTACATATTTATATGATTCATTATGAAGGTGCCCCCATCAAGATTTCCCGAGAGGCCTCCACTAACCTTAATCAAGTCTTGGGTGTAAGAGATGATACAGAGGTGGCTTGAGCTCTAAATGCAAGTTGCACACTTAACAGACTATATATTAGTTGAAACATTGCAGAAAGAGTTTTAGCTTGGTCAACTAAATAGATTCAAAGCCCATTAAGTTGATGTTGCCACCACTGTTGATTTTAGAAAAGGAGACCAAGTTTTATACTCAAGATCTTTGCATTCTTGTTACAGTAGTGATAAATGGCGGCTTATAGTGACCTGTATCTTGAGCGGTATTTATTTTTACGGACAGTGCCTCATTAAGCATCGGCCCATTTAACTCCTTTAGTAAGACTCTGCCCAAGCACACAGCAGCAAGCTTGGACTTGACTTACAGCTTATTTTACAAATTGACGTGATAGAATGCTATACAGACAGACTCACTCAGTCATTACAAAAGGTCAGTAGTGTACAAGGGTCCTTGAGGCTATGTACAACCTTCAAGTTCTTCACTTGTGACCTTCCAAGTTTTCGATTACTTTCCCATAATGCTGTTCTGCCAGGATAGGCACGGACTTTGCTCTATTTTATCTGATGAACAATCAGAAAACAATATCATTTTTGGCGTGAGGTGTTAATACGCACTATTGCAGTAAGAATGTATGGCTTGAGGCCCAATTCCATGAGGATTGGTTGAATAATTGCGAAGAAGTATATATTCTATATTCTAACTCCAATATCTTCATTTCACTTATAGAAAAATAAAATAATTCATGGCCTTGGACAGAGTAGGTTAGGTTCAAAAACTGACCTCAGTTTGGTTGGTGAAGACACTGTTTGAGGCCTCCAGTAGTTCAAAGTGTCTCTTCTAAACTGGAGAAAAGCTGAGATGAGCACCCAAAAGGAACCCCATTTTCCTACTCACTTTGTATAGAGTTTTACACTAAAAGATTTGCAATTTTCAAAACCTTTTTTCTGGAGCTCTGAATGGTTGCTTGCCTCTTTACAACCTCTACATGGTAATAAAGTTGTACTAAGCTGGTGGGAAAAGCCAACAATCTACGAGAAGGGTGACATTGGCACATTCTGTACTGCGTCGTAGTGGTCATTAAAAGAAACACTCCAGGTACGTTAAGATGTCTAGTATTACCATGGCCATACATTTTAGTTGTAGGATAAAATTTAATTTGGCCAATAGTTATTCCTTGTAACCTCTCAAAGAAATTCACACCCAGCCCAGCAGAACATGTTTTCTAAAGAGGTAAAAGAGGGTAGATTGCTTACCAAGCACCTCTGATGGTGGTTTATGTCACTTAAAATGTCTATCTCCACTTTTGAACAGAATGTCACCGCTTAACAACCTCCCTGCTTCCTGGTGGTGATGAACTCCTACTTGATTGACAGTTCAGACCAGCATTGTTGCTCTGCTTTCCAATACTGCAAGATGCCTTGTGATGCAACACCGGAGGAGAGAAGTGGGACTAAAGCTGACCTGATCAAGATTCAATTACCTGACCCAATCAAGATTGTTAGCCTGACAGGCTTCAGAGCAGTGCCTACAAGCTCGTTTATGCTTGTGAGGATTGCACATGCTCATTTAAAGCTGATTTCAGTGGCAGCCAGTAACCTAGACAATGACCAGTACACAAAGTTAAAAATCCCTTTGTTCTGGAACATTTTTATTAACAAGTAAGTTGCAAAGTTGCTTAATTTTGCAAGCAGTTGGCAATTTTACCCATTTAAGACTATGTGCACACTGAGTCTTTATGCAGAGTTTTAAGAGCTAAAACTGAAAGGAAACTCCAAATTTTTGAGGAGCTTTAAGATTTCGAGACCTTCTGCTCAGTTTCTACTCCAGTAAATTCTCAAAAAAACTCTATGCTCACATAGCCCAACATGAAGAGACTATCCCTCTAACAACAAAAGTATCTCCAAACAGGAGTGATTAATGATGTTATCATGGAAATTAGTTTATCGAGCAGTTCTGCCAAAATCGTCGATATTGGGTTGACGTTCATCTAATGTGCATGGAGACCTTTTGGCATGAGGGGGGCAATTTAAAATTCAAAGATTAAAAGACCACCAAAGAGAGAATCCCGGTATCATGTCCCACCCGCTGAACATACTCAATGCTGAAGAGCAACATTTTGACGCATCACCTAAACAAAGTGATGTGAAGGTGATTAAGAAATCATCATGACAAATCATTATACAAAATAAAACTAAAATGTTGAATCAGGAAACAGGTGTTCCACGGAATAACATATTTCGCAAGTTCACCTTTCAGATTTTGCAGACAAATATCTTAGATTAATGTGCAGTTCCTTGTCCTAAATAAACCTAAGAAAGCTGTTTATATGGATGAATTATTATGATTCATAGAACATAACACACAATAACAGTTAGAGGGGGATAACAAACAACCCGAGCACCTGGTAGGTTGAAACGCCACTTTGGGTGGTTTGTAGAGTTGAGCGACTTTGGTCGGATCGGGTTTCGTGAAACCTGAATGAAGCAAAATTTGATTCGGATGAAACTGGTCAGACTAGGGCAAAAAAAAGTCGTAGTTTCGTCCGAAACCCGACCCCAATGCAAGTCAATGGGGAATAAAAGTCGGCATTGAGCGGATGACATTCATCCACTCAATGCCGACTTTTATTCCCCATTGACTTGCTTTGGGGTCGGGTTTCGGATGAAACTCCAACTTTTTTTTGCCCTAGTTGGACCAGTTTCATCCGAATCAAATTTTGTTTCATTCGGGTTTCACGAAACCTGATCCGACCAAAGTCGCCCAACTCTAGTGGTTTGCTTTCTAAGGCACCACTTCTAAGTAGGTCATCTGTGTATTGGAAGGAAAGTAAATTAAGAAAAGGGTATAATTTTCTATAAAAATTTATATCATGGGGGGGTTGCCTGCTCATAATCGCCTCTATTAGCCAGAGTGGCCAGTCATTAAAGGAGATTTCCCATTTCATAAAATGTGAGCCATGGGAAGCCATCCTCATGTAGCACTATGTCCTCTTGTAATTTTTCCCTGCACTGCTGGGCTCCTGGTCATCTGCAGGTGCAGGGAATGACATTCAGTCCTATTTACTTTAAGGGGACCATGTTGCAGATCCCTGCACAACTAGGTGGTGGGTGATCATTGAGCCGGGGACAAACAGTGAAGAGGTTGCAAGGCAATGCCGCTATGATGTAATATTCAGTCTCAGGATTGGTAAGGTTCCCAGAGGTTGGCTCCCCATCGATCATAAAGTGATGGCATATACTTGAGAAAAGCCATTGCTTTATGAGATAAGAAAACACCTTTAAAAGTGGTTGTCCAGGCTTGAGGTTCAAGTCTGCAGTCACTCAATGTGACTGTAGACTTTTGAATCCTCACAGTGCGCTGTGTGTGCTGTCAGGATTTTTTTTTTTGCCAGTGCTGGGAGTGTACGAGTGCATGACCGTAAGTATGAGATTTGAATACGTGCGATCTAGTACAGACTAGACGTACACAGCCTCACTTTATACAAGTGAATTGAGCTAGGGCTGACATGTCTAGTCTGAATGTTTCAGGATGTATGCAAAACACATACTGGAGGTCATATAGCTGTCCACTCCCGCCACAGGCGAATCCTTACCGCACACTGTGCATGTTGTGAGGATTCACAAGTCTGCAGTCACATAGAAGGACAGCAGACTTGAGCCCCAAGCCTGGACAACCACTTTAAGAAAGAAAAGTTCCTGCAACTCAGTCAGATGGCCACATAAAATGGATGACCTGAACGTGATAGCACCTAGAGTCCATGAACTGCGATGCGATCGTTGTCTGTGTTAGGGTGTGTGCACACATTGCGTATTCTGCTGCGGATTTGTCCACGTGGATTTGCCTAAATCCGCAGGTCAAAAGACCTGCGGTTTTACCTGCGGATTAGCCTGCGGTTTTCCCCTGCGGTTTGACACCTGGTCATGGAGCAGGTGCCAACCGCTGCGGAATCTGCACAAAAAAGTGACATGCTGCGGTTTTAAAACCGCAGCAAATCCGCGCGGAAAACTCTGCACCGTGGGCACTGCAGTTTTCATTTTGCATTGACTTAAGTGGTACTTTGCTGCGGATCCGCAGTAGAATCCGCAACATGTGCACACACCCTTATACGGCTCAATTTTCACTGGGGAGTAGGAGAATTTTTGCTCCAAAAATTCAGCAAAAAATACTCAACCTCAAATTATACATAAAAACAGTTTCAAAAACCGCTTTAAGACTGATTCTTTTGATTTTACAGGGAAATTCACATATATGTTTATAAAGAGAGTTTTCTACAAATTTTGAAAACATCGCCAAGGAAAAAAACAGAATTGACTCCAAACATGACACTGTGTCAGATCTGAAAACCTCATAATTAAAAACCCAGCATGGATTCCTGATTGAGGGTACCTGCACACGGCGTATTTTAGACCCTAGTGTACTGGTCAAGATTTCCAAGGCACGGGCGTTTCAGGAAAATGTCGGAGGTGTTTTTCCTGAATCATCTTCGTTGGTGTTTCTCTGACATTTTTGAGGCAGCTCTCTTTTTTTTTTTTTGGTGATTTAGACTTTAAATAGTAAGTACCTTCTAGCGGAAGTCGCCGAAAAAATGTACATGTCATTTCTTTTTACCGCTTCCAATGTGATTTGATTTTCTTGGATGTGGAGAAGATAGAAAAAAAAAGTTTCCATCTTCTGACAATGAAAATCAGACCTCGTGTGCACATGGCCTTAGTTTTCACACAAGCTTTTTCATCTTTACAGAACTCTGAGTGACGAGACTCTAAAGGCCCGATTCATCATTTGGGGTCATTTCTTGGCTACTTTTTTTTTATTTACATCTGAGCCAACAAAAATTGAGACTTTTTAAAAAGTCTCAATTGATGAATTAACTGAAAACACCACTGATCATGTCAAATGTAAAAAAAAAATAAGAGTCAAAAGGTGCAAATTTAAACAGTCAAATTAAAAAAAATCAGGCTAAAGACATTAAAAACTACACAAAAGAAAAAAAGGCTTTAAAAAATCTCCAAATAGGTAAAATTCTTTTTTTTTTGGGTAAAAAAAAATTATTTAAAAAAAAGCTAACTTATTAAACATCATTAACATTTTAACATTAATATTCATTATAATGTTCTGGCTAAATATTAAATACTAGATGGAGGCCCGATGCTATCGCATCGGGAGGGCACAGTGCTCTGCATTCGGGATTTCCGTTACAAACAGAGAGAGATACTCACCTTCCGACGGCCCCTTATCTCCTCTCCACGCTCCCGGCATCTTCCGGTCCCAGTAATGCTTAGCGCGAAGGACCGGCGATGACATCACTCTCCCGAGAGCGCGACATCAGCGGTCTTTTGTGCAAAGCATTACTGGGATCGGAAGATGACGGGCGCGTGGTGAGAGGAGGGAAAGAGTCCGGGGGCCGTCGGAAGAGGAGTATATCACTATTTTTTATTTTAATTCTATTTTTTACAGGTTTATAGTACCCAGGGCCTGGAGGAGAGTCTCCTCTCCTTCGGACCCTGGGTACCATCCACACATTGAGTGCTGTGCCGGTCATCTCCCGGCTGTGTCGCCACTGACCTCCATGCGGCAGGAGATGACCCGCGGCAACCGTCGGGAGATCAGCAGCTAGAACTGCAGATCTCCCTACGGTAGCGGTGGCATATGTCGTTAGAATGCCGCACCAAGTCGTGGCCGGAATGCGCCTGTCGCTGATTGGTCGCAGGCCGGCTGGGCGCGACCAATCAGCGACACCGGATTTCCGTTACAGACAGACAGACAGAATTAGACAATTATATAGTAGATCATTGTATTAACCAAGCGGGCTGTACTATAGTAAACAGCATTCATTTCGGTCTATTCTATAGTGAGATCTTGGTTTGGCTTTTATCCTAACTCACATTGCAAAGCTCGTTATAAGAGTCGATATTGAGTTTTAGGATCACTGCTTCCAATAGGTGGCACTAGAGTTCCCATCCTCTTCCTCTTTGAAGAGACAATTTGCATATTTAATTTCCCAGAGGAGAATGCATGGCCTATAAGTCTCTTCACTCTGACATGCCAGGCTTGGTTTGTCACTCTCCACCCAAGGAGAAACGTTACTCCTTAGACCCCGATCTATTTTATAAAAACAGATTATTTTTTTTCCCCCTTTATTTCAGGATTTTTTTTCACTCACCGTAAAGGATACAAACGATTCCTTCACGTTGTGCGCCTCGGGATATCGAGTAATGGTCGTTGAGTTAATATATGCACTTCTATACATTGATATACAGTATCCACACTCACATTAATTTTCCTAATTTATTAAGACCGGTTTGTAGGGCTTTCTTTCTTTTTTTTTTTTCCTTTTGCATTACTTACTCCATGTTACCAATTAAACATTGTCAGTCTCGGCTGTAACAGAATCTCGGCTGAAATTCACAGGCGAGATGTAATCTGGACAGGCCATTTGGAATCATTTTTAAAATATGTAAAAGCGAACATTCTTCTGCACGAATGAATCAGTACGATAAAAATGTCTAGAATGGCAGGATAATCCATTCATATGAGGGCCTGTCAGGAGGGTTTTCACTTATACTGTAAAACTAAACCGGCCCCACAATTTGCTGTAAAACCTGAAGACTGGCTTATTCAGGTTCGTTAATTCTCTCAGATTTCCTACAGAATCAGCAAAAACAAACTTTTACACACATGTAAAAAAAAAAAATAAAAAATAGGCCCACTTTATTCTCATAATGGCCATAAATTACCCCCCAAAAAATAAAATTCATAGAATCTCCATTTTCCACTCTATCAACATATATCAATTGCCATAAAAACGTGGAAACCTACACAGAACTTCAAAAAAGATCAAGGGGTCCTTTGCTTGGGTCAAGCACCTAGCGGTAATGCAGTACGATATATCTGGTGACGCATTATGCCTTCCATCATGAACAGGGTATAAAATAGAATTTTAGAATTTAGAAAGTCTCGTTGTTGTCAAAGAATTCACTAAGGCCGGGATCACACATGCGAGAAACACGGCCGAGTCTCGCATGTTAATACCCGACACTGCCGCCGGCACTCGGGAGCGGAACGTGCGGCGGCATGTCTTTCTATGCGGCCGCACGCTCCGCTCCTGTGCCGTGTATTAACATGCGAGACTCCGCTGTGTTTCTCGCATGTGTGATCCCGGCCTAACAACTAGAGTTTAGCGAATATGTTCGGAATCGGTCGCCGAATCTGAATTTGCAATATTCATGCCATATTGGCGCCCTATTCGTGCCGAATGTATGTTTGACGATCGATTCCGAACATATTCGGTCATTTCTACTCCCATTGACTCCAATGACGCTCGACTGTGTTCGGCAAATACTGCAAAAACAATGTTCGCCGCCGATCGCAATCGGAATCGAATTTTGAAAAATTTGCTCAACTCTACCAACAACTTAATGTCTTGAGGTCTAACAGTCAATCTTCCAAGGTCTACTTGTAAGGGGAAACATGGATCCAACAGATCAGTTTTTAGTCTCTCCGATCCTATACTCTAGTAAGGGTGCTTTCACATTGCGTTTGTGCACTCGTTGAGTGGCCCGTTGGGGTGTACGACCAAACCCTCTGCAAAACGAGATTTGGATGTATCCGTCAACGGGGCCATAGACGGTAATGGTGGCATTAAAGTGAATGTACACTCTGACATTCATCATTTTGGGGAGTGTACCCCTACTAGAGGTGGACACACAGACATAGTAAACTCTGTCTGGGTGTCCGTCACCAGTAGGCGTACACTCCCGAAATGATGCACGTTTGCTCTGCCGAGACCATTACTGTCTATGGCCCCATCAGAGCATACGTCTGACCCCCCCTTTTGCTGGGGTGGGGTGGGATTCGGATGTGAACCCCAAAAGGTCCACTGAAAGGATGCATAAACGCAATATGAAAGCACCCTAAGGGCATCTTCACACAGGGTGGATACCAATGGAATTTCCATCCAGTTTTTCCAGGTAGAAATTTCACTGTGTGTTACAGTATCAGCCTTGTGAATGAGATTCTCCAAAATTTTATCCCCACGCCACAGAAAAATCCACGGCGTAAATTAACGCGGCTCTGCCCATTTTTGGTATCGGCTGCAAATGTTTTACAGAGGATTTCAACGGCTCAAAAACAAAAGGATGAAAGCTGCAGTAAATCAACAGCGCGTCCATAAGAAAAATTGCATGAATTAGGCGTTGGAGATTTTCTGATGTGGAAATTGTGCAGCACCTACTACGTCAATTTGGTTATTTGGGTTATTTATTGAGTTTTTGAGTTTGTTTTTTTTTTTACATGTTTTTTTTCAGGTGCGTTTTTTGTCTCCTTTTGGTATGTTGTAAATTAAATAAAACTGCTTTGTTTTGGAAACCTCCTGCTCCTCACAAATTACGGTATATGAGGTTTTATTGCAGAAACAAACTAAATATGCATATGTGATTTTTTACTATGGATTTTTCCCTATCTCCTTCAGGTCTATAGGAGAAATGCAGCAAATCAAACGCACATTTACTGCAAGAAAAATTGTATAAAAAATGCGCCGCAGGTCAGTTTCCGCAGCGTTAAAAAAGGACAGAGGGCATGAGATTTTCGTAAGGGTATGTGCACACTAGGGTGACCGCAAAAAATCGATGTCGGAATTTTGTCCGTCTGGACCCCACAAAACGATTCCCCTTTCCAGATATTGAGATAGCCAAAATTTGAGCTCGATCAAACGACGTTAATCCGTGCCGCTCGTCACTCAAAGTTTGAAAAAATCCAAATTGAGGTATTTTAAGATTTAGGTATTTTGCATAGTCTGTTAGACTATAAAGAATGTGACAACAACATTGCAGAAATAGCCCTGACCAAATTTTCGAACCATTTGAGGTATTTGAATGCAGAGTTGGTGGGATTATCGTTTTTTGATCCCACCATTACAGACAATGAAAAGTTGTTAATGGCTAATAAATTGCTCAGTAGCACAGATGAACCATCAGAGCACGCTAGGGTTGTAAATCCAAAAGTTAGGAAAGAAAAATTAAAAGAGGTAGGAAGTAACCGACTTTAACGACCTTCTGACAAAAGATGAAGAACAAAAGCAATATGTCCTGCAAGTTGTAAGCAAATGCCGAGCATTATATTCTGACGTTTTAAAAACTACTTTAACAAAAGCTCTAGAATAGATTAGATAACTATGTAAAATTATCAGCTCATGTAGGTTAGCGTGCTCTGATGGTTCATCTGTGCTACTGAGCAATTTATTAGCCATTAACAACTTTTCATTGTCTGTAATGGTGGGATCAAAAAACGATAATCCCACCAACTCTGCATTCAAATACCACAAATGGTTCGAAAATTTGGTCAGGGCTACTTCTGCAATGTTGTTGTCACATTCTTTATAGTCTAACAGACTATGCAAAATACCTAAATCTTAAAATACCTCAATTTGGATTTTTTCAAACTTTGAGCGACGAGCGGCACGGGTTAACGTCGTTTGATCGAGCTCAAATTTTGGCTCTCTCAATATCTGGAAAGGGGAATCGTTTTGTGGGGTCCAGACGGACAAGATTCTTACATTTTTTCCCCCCCATATGAGATCCGGTCACCCTAGTGCACACGATGAGTATTCGCAGAAGAAATTTCTGCCCCCAAAATACACCTCTTGGCAGGTAAAAAGCTGCGGAAAATGCACTTTTTGTTTTGTGTTTTTGCAATAGTTTTTAATGTGTTTTTTTTTCACTATTTATTTGAATGGATGAAGAATGCTACAACAACTCTGAAAGAATCTGAAAATAAAAAAAAAAAAAAGGTAATGTGCGAATACCATAAATCCCATATACTTTGTACTGTAATATGCTGCATTTTTTTGCACAGAGAAAACACACAGCGTCAAAAAATGCACCAAACACTCAAAATAGATACGTAGCGTTAGACTAGGATCACACCAGGGTATTTTCTATCATCTGAGAGAATTGGGTCAAATGGTTGAGGAGGTAAAAGTGGCTGGGACCCTAGGAGGTAGCGACCATGCTATTTTAGAATTTTGGATAACTAGAGGAGGAAGACCTGTGAAGACTCAGACGTCAAGGTTAGATTTCAGAAAGGCAGATTTTAAGGGATTCAGAAAGAGAATTGGAGGGATCCAATGGCTGGATATCCTTAAAGACAAAAATGTCCAGGAAGGATGGGAAATCTTGAAAAATGAAATTTTCAAAGCACAATTGTTAACAATTCCAAAAAGAGGGAAGAATAGGAAGCATTTAAGGAAACCAGGATGGATGAACACAGAACTTAAGCATATGCTAAAAAGGAAGAAAAAAGTTAATAAAATGGAAAGAGGGAGGCATATCTAAAGAAGAATATAATGCTGTCTGCAGAACATGCAGGGCACAAATCAGATTATCTAAAGCTGACAATGAATTGAGGCTTGCAAGAGATGTCAAAAGCAATAATAAAGGATTTTGGGGATATGTCAAAAGTAAAAGAAAAGTCAAAGATGCTATAGGATTTCTCCAGGATGAAAATGATGAAATGGTAAGACTGGATGTTGAGAAGGCCGAACTTTTAAATTCCTATTTTGCATCTGTTTTCTCTCAGAAAGGAAATGTAGCATCAACTGTTCTTCACTGTCCTATTAAGGGAATAGAAGAATCCAGGATATCTGTAAACAGAAAGATAGTGAGGAAGCACTTAGCTAACCTAAATGAATTCAAGTCTCCAGGTCCAGATGAATTACACCCCAGAGAACTGAAGGAGATAGCAGAAGAAATTTTTGAACCCCCTCTCCATAATCTTTGAAAATTCTTGGAGAACAGGAGAAGTCCCAGAAGACTGGAGAAGAGCAAATGTTGTTCCTATCTTCAAATAGGGGAAGAAGGTGGACCCAGGCAACTATAGGCCGGTGAGTCTGACTTCTATACCAGGAAAGATCTTTGAATAAATTATTAAACAACATGTATGTCAGTACCTGGATAAGAATGAAGTGATTAAACAGAGTCAGCATGGGTTTGTAACTAATAAGTCATGTCAGACTAACTTAATTTCCTTCTATGACGGAATCACTGATTGGGTGGATCAAGGAAATGCTGTAGATATAGTATATCTTGACTTCAGCAAGTATCTCATACAATCCATATTGAAAAAATGACTAAGTATGGAATGGACAAGGCAACTGTTAGGTGGATTCATAACTGGCCTAGTGATCGGACCCAAAGAGTGGTCGTAAATGGCTGCACATCCAGTTGGAAGAATGTCTCAAGTGGGGTACCACAGGGCTCTGTCCTGGGCCCTGTATTGTTCAATATCTTTATCAACGATTTAGATGAAGGAATTGAGGGTAAACTGATTAAATTTGCTGATGACACAAAGCTAGGAGGGATAGCTAATACTAGAGAAGAGAGAGAGAGGATTCAAAAAGATATAAATAAACTGGAGCAGTGGGCAGCAACTAACAGAATGGTTTTTAACAGGGAAAAATGCAAAGTACTACATCTGGGCAATAAAAATGAAAAAAGCATATACAGAATGAGAGGAATAGGGCTAAGCAACAGCACATGTGAAAAAGACTTGGGTAGACTAATAGATCACAGACTGAATATGAGTCAACAGTGTGATGCAGCAGCAAAAAAGGTAAATGCAATTCTAGGATGTATTAACAGAAGCATACAGTCTAGATCACGTGAAGTCATTATTTCCCTCTACTCCTCTTTGGTCAGACCTCATCTGGAATATTGTGTCCAGTTTTGGGCACCACATTTTAAAAAAGACATCAACAAACTGGAGCAAGTTCACAAAAGAGCGACCAGAATGGTGACCGGTCTGCAAACCCTGTCTTCTGAAGAAAGGTTGCAGGATTTGGGAATGTTTAGTTTGCAAAAGAGAAGACTGAGAGGAGACTTAATGGCTGTCTACAAATATCTAAAGGGCTGTCACATTGTAGAAGGATCAACTTTATTCTCATTTGCACAAGGAAAGACTAGAAGCAATGGGATGAAACTGAATGGGAGGAGACAGATTAGATATTAGAAAAAACTCGGACAGTTAGAGTGATCAATGAGTGGATCAAGCTGCCACGAGAAGTGGTGAGTTCTCCTTCAATGGAAGTCTTCAAACAGAGGCTGGACAGACATCTAACTGGGATGATTTAGCGAATCCTGCTTTGAGCAGGGGGTTGGACCAGATGGCCTAGGAGGTCCCTTCCAACTCTACGATTCTATGCTTCTATGATTCTAATCAAAGTGTGATCATAGTGTGATCAGATTTTCTCGAATGAGGAGAAGATGGAAAAATAATGTCTTCATCTTCTCCATTGTGTCAGTCCATGAAAACCGGACTGCACTCAGATGTCATCCAAGTGCAGTCCCATGTTTTCCATTGACTTGCATGGCCAAGTCCAATGTGATAATTGGATCCAACTCAGGCATGCTGCAATTTTTTTCCTTAGGCCAATTCCGTCGAGGAAAAAAATCAGACGTGCACAGCCCCATAGAATAACATTCTCTGACTGTTGCCCGATGATTTGTCAGACTGCACTCGGACCGAAAATACACTCATGTTCACAAGCCCTTACATAGTGATAAGTCCTCAGCTCCACTAAACATGACGTTTGGTCTACACAAAACCACACCGAAAATGTGCAGATATTGTGACAGGTGAAGTGGTCGGCTGATAAACGTCTACTGCTAGCTTCATAGGCAATGCAGTGTTGGCTAAGAAGTGGACCATTGCTTCTCCGTGTTAGCTCTTTTACAGCAGGAAGGTGCTCAATTGATTGCTAGCCATCTCAGGTGTTGACCCTTCATCGGCACTTTAGGGGAGCCGTATAGTCTTAGTGACCTCTAGTCCGGCACTGTCAGCTAAAAGTTTTCATAGTCATTGTTAGGTGGGCATGAATCAATGAATGGGCATTTTCTCTTCTTCCTTGGGCCACGTGGACCTTTTCAGGCTCGCTCACACGAGCGTAGATTCTCTCTTCTAAGAGAATCGGATCAAACTCTGATCAGAATGTCAGCTAGGTGAGATCTGAAGTCGAAGAACAAAATTTCTCCATCTCCTCCATTCTGTGAGTCAGCGGAAATCGGACTGCACTTGGATGCCATCGGAGTGCAGCCTGGTGTTTACCACAACTTGTATGCGTCAATTTTTTTATTCTCATGCCGAATCGGTATGAGAAAAAAAAAAATCGCTGATCAGTACGCTGCCCGATAGGACATTGGTCTCAGTGCTCTCCGACATGGGATACCGGGATAGCGTTCATCCGATGTGTGTGCTCATTTGAGCGAGCCCTTACTTCTAGAGTAACGTCTACATTCCCATAATTCAAAAATTCTTAAACAATTTTTTACAGTTCCTCCATTAACCCCCTGCAGAACGAATTCGAAGCAATAGCAGCAAAAAACAGTTAGCGCACGCAGGTCATATTTCATCCGCTATGCGACATGTCACAGCATTTTACATGCATTATTCACAATGGCTAATCATGTCCTTAAACAATAAACAGCCAGTCAGGGTAAATAATCTGATGTATCCACCATCTTAAACAGTTACAGCTGTTCCCGACCCGCGCACTTAAAATGCTAATTGCAAATGTCATTTTAATGTACAAAGTCAAATTTTTCTTGATGGGAAAGTGAAAAAAAAAGACTTTATATATTACCGAGATAATAAAACAATTGAGTTTTGACCTTCACTGTAAAGCTTTTACTTTTTTTTTGGTGCGGCGAGATTCCTCATTCCTGCACTAAACGGAGAGGTATGGATAGAAGGAATGCGTGACTTCAGATAAGATGAAAATCTGCTCAAGAAAGTCTTTTTTTTTCTTTTTTTTTTAAACCAATAGTTATAGACGCAGGGTATGGAGTTCAGCCAAGAATTTGGATTTTGATCTCCAGCGAAATTATTCAACAGACGATATTTATACTTTGATGTAAAGTGTGTGCCACCCTAATTAAAACTGTGGAGAAAAAAAAAAACTGAGCTAAGGTATGAATTCTTATACTTCAATCGGATTTCTGGACATGACTTATCTTGTGCAACAACAAAAAAAAAAAGCAAAAGAGAAAAGAAAAATCTAATTAGTAAACAAATCCGGGATCGCAAAATGTTATTATGTATCATAACTTAGTTAGTTCTTGTTGTAAGTTAGAGATAAAACTTCTAACATGTTAACTCCTCTTTATTTTCATTTAATTACCCTATAGGCATTGCAAAGTTATCGTGGTGGGGATACCGTGACAGAGAGGGGCCAGAAGATTGCAGCGTCTGGACACACAAAATTTTGCCCTGATTAGAATTTGCTTCACTATCGTATTAAACAGTGCAGGTTTTTCTTGTTCTGTCATTGCAAAGGTTAATCAGTTCATTTGATCTCCTGGAGCTCATGATTTGCCTCAGCTGTTATGTGTTGGTCACTCCCCTCATATATATGTGCTAGTCAGTGGCACTTAAGGCCCTTTTACATTTAGCGATGCACCAGCGATCCAACCAGCGATCCGACCCGGTCAGGATCGCTGGTGCATCGCTAAATGATCGCTAGTGAGCTTTCATACAGAAAGATCTCACAGCGATGCAGCAGCGACGCAGCGCACGATACTCACCTTTCACACACAGCGATCCTGCGTCCTCCCGCCCGCCTCCACGCGTCGCTGGACGTCACAGCAGGAAGTCTCAGCAGGAAGCGCCCGACGAGAAATGGAGCTGGACATTCTCGCGCGATCAGCGATGAGCAGCGGGGGAGCCGGTCGCTGGTAAGTATCACACATAGCGATATCGCTAGCAATATCGCTATAACGTCACAAAACCAGTGACGTTTTAGCGATATTGCTAGCGATATTGCTTAGTGTAAAACCCCCTTTAGGAATTGCCAGTGATAGTTCTTTCTTCCTGGTTCGGAGTTGGAGGAGAAAGTCTGTGTTTGGAGTAGGAGGTTGGAGAGTTGTTGAAAAGATTTCTGCGTGGAGTTGGTTTACATACATATCCTCATCCTCTCCTATTTGGTTTCTCCTGATTATCCTTACCCCTGTGTTCCACTCTGTTGTTTTGAGAGTATATTTGTATGACTGTAGCTTTCTTTCATCCCTGTCCATCTTGCCTTGTCTGTCTGGTTAGTGTAATCCTATACACTTCAGCCTCACACCTCCCTGGGTGGAGGAGGGAACAGATACGTTTTAAGATAGAATAGCACGGTAAATGACTTTGGCATCTCCACCTTCTGGGGTAATCCGAGGGACAGGGATAGTCAAGGGCGCCTCCTAATTAGAGGGATCAGGTAAGCAGCCACCATCACTAGTCACTACATCACAGTTATGCATTTTTGTAATATACTTATCATAGAATCATAGAATGTTAGAGTTGGAAGGGTCCTCCAGAGTCATCATGTCCAACCCCCTTCTCAATGCAGGGTTCAATAATCCCTTTCAGATAGATGTCTGTCCAGCCTCTATTTGAAGACTTCCATTGAAGGAGAACTCACCACCTCATGGCAGCCTATTCCACTCATTAATCACCCTCACTGTCAAAAAGTTTTTTCTAATATATATCCTGTATCTTCTCCCTTTTCAGTTTCATCCAATTGCTTTTCATTTTTCCATGTGCAAATGAGAATAAGATGATCCCTCTACAGTGTGACACATCCTTTCAGGTATTTGTAGACAGCTATTAAGTCTCATCTTAGCCTTCCTTTTTGCAAACTAAAAATTCCCGGATCCTTTAACAGTTCCTCGTAGATATACTTTGCATTCCCCTCATCATCCTAGAAACTCTTCTCTGAACTTGCTCCAGTTTTTCAATGTCTTTTTTAAAATGTATTGCCCAGAACTGGACGCAAAATTCCAGATGAGGCTTGACCAAGGAGGAGTAGAGAAGGATAATTACAGTACATCAAGTGATCTAGACTCTATGCTTCTCTTAATACACCCTAGACCTGTGTTTGCCTTTTTTGCTGCTGCATTATACTGTTGACTCATGTGCAATCTGTGATCTATTAGTATACCCAAATCTTTTTCACCTGTGCTGTTGCTTAATTCTATTCCTCCCATTCTTTAGAAGTAATTTTTGCTTTTCTTGCCCAGATGTAGTATTTAGCATTTCTCTCTGTTTAATACTATTCTATTAGTCGCTGACCATTGTTCAAACTTATCTGGAGCCTCTGAATCCTTTCTCTATCTTCTCTACTGTAAGCTATTCCTCCTAGCTTTGCATCATCTACAAATTTTATTAGTTTACCTTCGGTTCCCTTATCTAGATCATTTATAAAAATGTTGAACACTGGGGCCAGAACAGAGCCTTGTGGCACTCATAGAATCATAGAATGGTAGAGTTGGCAGGGACCTCCTGGGCCATCTAGTCCAACCCCCTGCTCAAAGCAGGATTCACTAAATCATCCCAGACAGATGTCTGTCCTGCCTCTGTTTGAAGACTTCTATTAAAGGAGAACTCACCACCTCTCGTGGCAGCCTGTTCCACTCATTGATCACTCTAACTGTCAAAAAATTATTTCTAATATCTAATCTGTGTCTCCTCCCATTCACTTCCATCCCATTACGTCTAGTCTTTCCTTGTGCAAATGAGAATAAAGATGATCCTTCTACAATGTGACAGCCCTTGAGATATTTTTAGACAGCTATTAAAGGCCCCGTTACACGCTTCAATGTCCCAGCGATCCCACCAATGATCCGACGTGGATGTGATCACTGGGACATAGTTAGCTGACTGCTGGTGAGCTTCACATAGGCAGACTCACCAGTGATCAGGACCAGTGAGCACGCTGGTATCCAAGGTAAACGGTGGGTGACTAAGTGCCGCGCGGCGCTGAGTTACCATTTGTTTACCCTGGATACCCGGTCAGGACCAGCGAGCACGCTGGTATCCAGGGTAAACAGTGAGTAACTAAGCGCCGCATGCCACTTAGTTACCCGCTGTTTACCAGCTCCCAGTGTCTGCTGTATGGCGCTGGGAGCTCGCTGATCATTGGTCTCTCGCTGTCACACGCAGCGATGTGTGCTGCCCAGCGGGAGACCAACGATAGATTTATGGCCCCCAGACCATTAGGCAATGATTAACGATCAGCCAACTCATCATTGATCGTTGCTACGTTTCACACGCAATGATGTCGTTTCGACATCGCTGTGTAGGGAAGGTGACCTGACGGACGGACTTATTAGTAAGAAGAAAGGAGGGTTTGCACAGTTTAGGCAGAAAGCAGTTATGACAGTGGGGAAACAGCTAGGAAAGTATAGATGATGTGCAGTACCTTGGGTTGACCACTAGATGGCAGGGAGGAGTGTAAGTTCAGGACTTAACAGCAGCTTAGGGCTTAAGAAACCGTTGGTCATGGGGGGGCGGAGTTACAGGGAACCGGGAAAGTTATAAATTTGACAGGAGGGTTCCAGAAAGTTCCAGTCCCCGGGAGGTGCTCAAGAGACAAGGAGTCTGTGACAGTTTGTGTGCTGTAAGGAGAGCCAAACCAGGGGACTGAGGAGAGAGGAAGTCAGGGGGGTGGTCCTGACAGGGAGTACTGCAATACAGACGAGGCCCCGGAGAAAAGCGTACCGTATTGAAGACGATAACTGACCAGTAAAGGTGCTTATAGTGAACGGGCCTAAGGCGGCCACAGTAACTGTGCCGACAGGATCGTCACTAAGTGAAAAAGGGACGGTACGTGTAATTACGTCCCTGGTGGAAAAGTACGGTGTGTGAGTGTGTAACGGGGCCTGGACACGGAGGGCCGTGAAGAGAAATGCGGTGTATCGTGAGGGCCGTCAGTCGGACGGCGGAAAATAAACTTGGACCTGTTGCAATAATAAAAAAAGAAGTGATCCAGCTAAGTGCTCTGGTGATTTATTGAGTGCTTGCTGTTCAGACAATAGAACGTTGTTTACGTGTTTCTGGCTAGACGCCCTTAATCATAACCTGTTGCACCTGACATCTGCCTCCATCTTTTGTCTGTACGTCACTGCGCGGTATACAGAGGGACCACCCCCCCAGCCCGGCCTACGACCCTACAGCTGCAACATCACCAAACTGGTGACGTTGCAATGATATCGTTCACAATATCATTGCATGTAACGGGGCCTTTAGTCTCTTCTCAGTCTTCTCTTTTGCAAGCTAAACATTCCCAAATCCTGCAACCTTTCCCCACTTGAAACACTCTTCCAATTGGATATGCAGCCATTTATTACCACTCTTTGAGTATGATCACTGAACAATTTATGAATCCACTTAACTGTAGCCCCTTGTCAAGCCCATTCTTGGTCATTTTTTCACTAATGATAGTATGAAATACTTTATCAAATGCTTTGGTAAAGTAGAAATGTAATATATCTACCACATTTCCCTGATCCACCGAGTCGGTGGTTCCATCATAGGAGGAAATTAGATTATTCTGGCAAATACTTCAATATTTTATTTTGCTTTCTTCTCATTCAAACACTATGCTGAAGTGATGTTTCAATGCCCAGTTCATGCTCCTTGAGAAGCTGCTTTCAGCTGCTGCTCTGCAATGTCTGTACACTGTGTTCAAACTTTCTTTGTATGTGAGTTCCCCTATCTGAGCCTCTCCACTACCAACTTCTGTAGTGACACTGAAAGGTGCTTCTAAAGAAGCATGAACTGGAAAATGAAACAGCACTCCAGCATTGTGTTTGGGTAAAAAAGAAGCAAAGTAAGGTTATGAAGTACAGTACTATGAAAAATAATTAATTAAGGCAGGTGTGGAAAAAAAGCAACATAGTAAAAATACTTTCAAATGTAGAAATGTTACTAACAATCACATCTATATCTAGAGTGACCACCCTTTGTCTTCAAAACAGCAAAAATTCTTCTAGATACTTATGCACAGTTTTTGAAGAAACTCAAAAGGGAGTTTGTTCTAAACATCTTGGAGAACAAACCACAAGTCTTCTGTGAGTGTTGCTTGCACAAATCCTTATGTCTCTTCATGTAATCCCAGACAGACTTGATGTTGAAATCAAGGCTTTGGGGGGCCATAATCACTTCCAGAGCTCTTTCTTTCTCTACATTAAATATAATTTTTAATGACACTATACCAGCTCAGTGGATCAGTGGTTACCACTGTTGATTTCCAACACTGGATTCAAATCCAATCAAAGACGATATATGCAAAGCCAAATAATTCCAATTTTGGTTTATCAATCTCTTAGATCACCTACTGCCATTTTTCTGCATCTCAGTTCCTGTGTTTTCATGCATAGTTTAGTCACTTGGTCTTGTTTCCATGTGGAAGATATGGCTTTTGGATGCAATTCTTCCAAGAAGACCACTACTAACCAGATTTCTGGTAACAGTAGATAGGTAAAGCTGAGTCCCATTGGTTGCTGCCAGTTTTGAGCTGATAATTCTCCTCAACATCTTCCAATTTCAAAGGGAAGCATAAAGCGTCTTTCATCTACTGCAAGTGTCCTTGGCCGACTACTGCATCTACACTACTTAAAATTGCCCATTTCTTGCTGTCTTCAATGCTGAGAAAAACAGGTAGATACGTCCCCATCATGCTTAAAAATCAAGGAAGCGTCTGATTGACTCCAGATTTATTCTGCAGCAGGACAGCGACACAAAACATTCAGCCAATGTCACTAAACAAGATCTTCAGTGTAAAATAGAACAAGGAGTACTGGAAGTTATGATATGGTCCCATAGAGCCCTGATCTCAATACCATCAAGTCTATTTGAGATTCCATGAAGAGACAGAAGGATTAGCATAAGTGACATCCACAGAAGATCTGGGGTTAGTTGCTCAAAATGTTTGGAACAATCTCCCTGCAGATTTCCATCACAAATTGTCTACAAGAGCAAGTGTACCTAGAAGAATTGATGCTGTGATGTTGTTT
Source organism: Dendrobates tinctorius (assembly GCF_039654945.1). NCBI lineage: Eukaryota > Metazoa > Chordata > Amphibia > Anura > Dendrobatidae > Dendrobates > Dendrobates tinctorius. Next base: position 6,446,617 of record NW_027361706.1, on the reverse strand, counting down.
TGAGGAAAAGTGTGCTAACACCAAAAATTGACTTGATTTAGATTTCTCTTTTGTTTCTTCACTTTCTATTTTGTTGGTTAATAAAAATAAACTATTAAGTGGCGGAGGAATACAGTGCGGAAGGATACCTACCTTCCGTCATTGGATTCCTGCAGCCCGTAGAGAACGGCAGCAACAGCTGATGCTGCAGTTCTCTACCCAAGATCGTCGTGGGACACACTCGTGGACTGCTTCGGATCGTGGGTGAGTATTTTTGTGGTTTGTTATGTTAATATTTATTCCGTAAAAGACAATGGCTTCGGGGAACAATGTGACAAGTATTGGTAAGTATGTTACTCTATGTTATATGTACTGTATGTCTATGTATGTATTGTATGAATGTATTGTATGTAGTATGTATGTAGTATATATGTGGTATGTATGTAGCATGTAGTATGTATGTAGTATGTATGTAGCATGCATGTAGCATGCAGTATGTATGTAGCATGCATGTAGTATATATGTAGTATGTATGTAGCATGTAGTATGTATGTAGCATGCATGTAGTATATATGTAGTATGTATGTAGCATGTAGTATGTATGTAGCATGCATGTAGTATGTATGTAGTATGTATGTAGTATATATGTAGTATGTATGTAGCATGTAGTATGTATGTAGCATGCATGTAGTATATATGTAGCATGTAGTATGTATGTAGCATGCATGTAGTATGTATGTAGTATGTATGTAGTATATATGTAGTATGTATGTAGCATGTAGTATGTATGTAGCATGCATGTAGTATATATGTAGTATGTATGTAGCATGTAGTATGTATGTAGCATGCATGTAGTATGTATGTAGTATGTATGTAGCATGTAGTATGTATGTAGCATGCATGTAGTATATATGTAGTATGTATGTAGTATGTATGTAGTATGTATGTAGTATATATGTGTTATGTATGTAGTATGTATGTAGTATATATGTGGTATGTATGTAGTATGTATGTAGTATATATGTAGTATGTATGTAGCATGTAGTATGTATGTAGCATGCATGTAGTATATATGTAGTATGTATGTAGCATGTAGTATGTATGTAGCATGCATGTAGTATGTATGTAGTATGTATGTAGTATATATGTAGTATGTATGTAGCATGTAGTATGTATGTAGCATGCATGTAGTATATATGTAGTATGTATGTAGCATGTAGTATGTATGTAGCATGCATGTAGTATGTATGTAGTATGTATGTAGCATGTAGTATGTATGTAGCATGCATGTAGTATATATGTAGTATGTATGTAGTATGTATGTAGTATGTATGTAGTATGTATGTAGTATATATGTGTTATGTATGTAGTATGTATGTAGTATATATGTGGTATGTATGTAGTATGTATGTAGTATGTATGTAGTATGTATGTAGCATGTAGTATGTATGTAGCATGCATGTAGTATGTATGTAGTATTTTTTTTTTTTTTTTAACATTTAACACATTAGCCGGATGATGGGACTACTACTGTCCCATCATTGGCTAATGTGTCAATCACTGTCATGGTAGCAGGCATCGCCAGATGGGACGATGCTTGCACAGACCCCCGGACATCAGCACAGCCCCCCGGCAGGCCGGTACAGACCCCCACAGGGTGCACAGACCACCGGCAGGCCGGCACAGCCCCCCGGCAGGCCGGTACAGACCCCCACAGGGTGCACAGACCACCGGCAGGCCGGCACAGCCCCCCGGCAGGCCGGTACAGACCCCGGGCAGTCCACACAGCCCCCCGGCAGGCCGGCACAGCCCCCCGGCAGGCCGGCAGAGACCCCCGGAAGGCCCGAAATGACGGCGCATCATGATGCGCACACACCGCGCATCATGATGACGTCAGGCTGTCAATCAACTTTGAACTTCCGATTCCGATGCCGACTTCCGATATTGAAAAAATATCGGAAGTCGGTATCGGAATTCCGATACAGCAAGTATCGGCCGATACCCGATACTTGCGGTATCGGAATGCTCAACACTACTAACGAGTATAATGGGGGTCAATGGGAAATCCAAGCATTTTTCCGGCAGACCCTACAAAAGTAGTCTAGGGGGCAGCGAAAATGTTGAAATGGATGGAAAAAGTGCTGAATAAAAGGAAAATAGCATGGGGAAGACCCTTGAAAGCATCTCTGACTCCCAGATCGCTGCTGAGAACATTGGTGTTATACTTTTACTCCACTTTAAGGACTGACAATAAAACATTCAAAATCAAAGAGAAATTAGAGTTTACAGGAAAAAGAAGTGTTAAACATTCTTTCCTGTATAATGGCTTACATATAAGGCAAAATGTGAAAAGGATTTAAAAAATAATAATTTAAGCAAGCCATAATTGAAATATGTATTAAAAAGATGGAAATTTCAGTGTAAGTTATGAAAGAAGCAAGAACTGCTGAAATTAGATGGAAGAGGGACAGAAAAAAATTATAAGGGGGGTCATCTATAGACCATTGAGTGCAACAACTGGAAGGCCTCATTCAAATATTAAGAAAGTGTAGTTGTTGCACTTTTTCGCTATAAATGCTCTGCACAGAGTGCAAAGCCAGAAAGAAACATTATAAGGAGGGTCATCCATAGTCCTTTCAAGGCCACAACTGGAGGACCTAATTCAAATATTAAAGATTAAAAAAAAACTTTATGTGCTTCTGTCATCTGCTAGTGTGAAAAAGTCAGGCTTTATCCAAGTTTTGATAATTTCTTTTATCAGAGTGAGCCTGTCACCACTTTCTATTGATAGGCAAAAGTGCCTGTCTGTTATGACACCCAGTGGCACTAAAAATTCCACTCAGACAAGATGCTAGCGGCATGGCACCACAGCACTTCCAAGGCATAGAGGACAGTTCATGACAGGTATCTAGCTTTGAAACCCAAAAAACTGTTGTGGCTTCAGAAGCAGTGTCCCATGCCTCAGCAGGCGCAGTTGCACCTGCCACATGTCCTCGGTGTGTGTGTGCAACATCGACAGCACTTCCCTTACTGCATACCTTAGGGTACCTTTACACTTAGCGATGCACCAGCGAACCTGACAACGATATGGATCGATGGTGTATCACTAAGTGGTCGCTAGTGAGCTGCCAAACAGGCAGATCTCACCAGCGACATCGCAGGGGTCGGGGGTCGCTACTTACCTGTCAGACGCAGCGATCCTGACGTCCTTCCGCCCGCGTCCATGCGTCGCTCGTCGGCGCCACAGGAAGCCCAGCAGGAAGTGGCCGACGAGAAATGATCCAGGACCTTCTCGCGCGACCAGCGATGAGCAGCGGGGGAGCCGGTCGCAGGTAAGTATCAGGCATAGTGATATCGCTAGCAATATCGCTATAACGTCACAAAATCGGTGACGTTACAGCGATATTGCTAGCGATATCGCTATGTGTAACGGGGGCTTTACGCATTTTCTAATTGCTAGGTCTCTGGAAAGAAAGTTTCCTTGATTAATTGAAACATTTTTTTAATAAAAAAAAAATTGGTCACCTGTAGCAGGCAAAGCATTTTTTCTAAGTTTCAAAACACTGTAATTTCACACAAAGCAGGTTAAACTGTATGAATGACAGTCAATTTTTTGTAAAAAAAAAAGTTTGGTCACCTGTACTGTAGCAGGCAGTGTTTTTTTTATTTTATTTCAAATCACCATGAATTCACACAAAGCACGTTAAACTGTATGGATGACAGTACAGTAAATGTTTTAATTTAAAAAAAAAATGTGGTCAGCTGGAACAGCTATATATTTGGCAACAGACTGCAAAGCCCTAAGCCCTGCCTAGAGACTATTCAGCCACGCTCCCTGTTCCAGCAGATACCCCTAGGCTAAATGCAGAATGTATCGCATAGAAACAGCAAAGCACAAGTTTAGAATAATAATAATAATCTTTATTTTTTTATTTTTTGCACACATTATCATCACTGTCCCCGATGGGGCTCACAATCTAAATTCACTATCAGTATGTCTTTGGAATGTGGGAGGAAACCGGAGAACCCGGAGGAAACCCACGCAAATAAAAACTCCTTGCAGATGTTGTCCTTGGTGGGATTCGAACCCAGGACTCCAGCGCTGCAAGGCTGCAGTGATAACCACTGAGCCACCGTGCTACCCAAATTTAGAAGGACTTTTAGTATGTTGGTTCAGCAAAGTATCACGATTATATGACTGATTCCTAAAACTGTGCACAACTACTCTCTCCCTTGAATCAGAACTGTCCCTTAGCTGTGCAGTGATGTCAGCGTGCCGGCGGTGGTCCTTTCATAACCTCTGATGCGGTAATGTGGCCAGCCAATCACAGCAATGCCACTACCAAGATGGCTATGGCATTATATTGACTGGCATGCATTCCCCGCATGTTTATTGGCTGTGCAACAGGCCCCAAACATGCCGGGCGGGGATTCGATCATTAAACCTGAGCACCAGCTAAGGCTCGGTGAGTGCAGAGCACATCCTAGCACCCAGATACTCAAGTGATATCTGAGTATCACCAAGCACGTTCTCTCATCACTAGAAAGTATCCAAGGTTTTATCAAGAGCAGACAAAGCAGTTTATAGATTAGCAGGAAAGCACATGAGGAGGAAATAAGTGCAGGATAGAAGCTTGCTGATATATAAAATCAAGGGGAGATATCAGCACCCTGCACTGGATACATACAGACCTCACATCCAATCTATAATACTGGGAAAGACACTCACCAGAGAAAAACATAAAGCGTACCAGGCTGGGGAATAGAAGAGAATTATAGAATGGAGATTGCGGAATTAAATTTAATGAAATTTTATAAATTAAATACATCTACTAACTTATGTAAAATCATTTTTCCCATGTCAAAAATAACTAGTTGGAGTTGTTTTATTATTAACCAGTGCAAGAACCCGTCTGGTTATTAATCTTTGCTTTAGGGCTCCCTCACTGCTCTGCACAGTCTTACATCAGGCAATTCTACAAATACTTTCATTAAACCATTCAAAAATTTAAAAAAATTAGGATAGTTCTATGAAGAAATCCTCCACTTTGGATCAAATTCCCGCCTATCTTTCCATATTTCTCGACAGTTTTTGTAGCTTTTGGCCAATCTATGGAAATACAGGATGGGTATCTAAATGAATTACTATCCATGTGATGCATAAATAGGCTAAAGACTGCAAGGGGTCAAGTATCACTGACAAAGGCCAAACACATTGGATAGGCAAATTCTCGTTTAGCAAACTGCTATTTTTCCCAGTTCCCTCATACACATGCATGCTCTGCTCTGTGAGCGAGCATGGAAAGAGGGGAGTAAGGAGCTACCAGAAATTTGTGACCCCAAGAGGTTCATAATATGTTAAGAGTCAATTTCTCTGGGATGTAACATTACTGTTAAATTTTCCCCCTTTTTCCTTGGTTTTTTTCCCATTGTATGTTTCCCTAATAAAGCAATAACTCCTCTTTTCCCTGACGGTAATCCTTTCCCCTCTTCCTCCTACCTTTGTAATGTAAAATTTTAATAAAGTTATTTTTGACAAGAGTCAATTTCTCAAACCTTCTCTTGAATGACATCATCTCTTTGGAGAGTCAGAAAACCCCATTTTGATTTTGATGGTTTGCCAAAATTCGCGGTGTCACTCGACATCAGTCTTATCAGAATGACCAGTCTTATGGTAACTCCACCTTTATAGCGTTCATATTCCCTAGACTAGGTCATTTGGACGGGTGAGAAAAAGTCACAATTAAGATTCAGGGAGACCATATTCTAGCCAGTCATTGACTGCTCTTGCAGGCGATTCTGTTGCCCCAACTCAACAAAGAAGCTCTTCTTCTTCAAGTCTGCCCTGTCAACAGGGCGTGACTGACAATGTTATGCTAATTAACAGTCAGTTACCTGCAGTTAAGAAGCAGGGAGCCGGCTGTCAGTCAGCATGACGTCAGCCATCACACCCCATCGCCAGACCAGAGCCGGAGAGAAACCGCCGTTCTGTTGACGTGGAAGCTGCTGAATCATCCGCAAGAGTGATCAGTGGTCATTCTGTGTCAGTTAGCAACTACCTGCCTGTTTGTTCATAAGCCTATAGTAAAACAATTAAATAGTTTTGGATAACCCCATTAAAGGGAATCTGTCACCCCTTTTTTGAGATATCATATAATGATATCATTCAATTGTGTGTCACATAAGGATTCGCTTAGTACTTTTGTTTCCCCCTGACCCCGCACCTTTCATGCATAAATTTCTTTTTTATATCGGTTCAGATGTATGTAAACTGCCGCTGTCAGGTCCGCTGGGCGGGGCTTATTCACCTGCTCCCCCCCTCCCTGTCTTGCTTTACACAACAAGAAATGCGTAAAGACAGGGTGGGGGGAGCAGTTGAATTAGCCCCGCCCATCGGACCGGACAGCGGCAGTTTACATACATCTGAACCGATATAAAAAAGGTATTTATGCATGAAAGGTGCTGGGTCAGGGGGAAGCAAAAGTACTAAGCGAATCCTTATGTGACACACAATTTAATGATATCATTATATGATATCTCAAAAAAGGGGCGACAGATTCCCTTTAAGCGGCGTGCACCACCTCCAGAAGTATAATCTAGTCAGAGTATATTTCTGCAGTAACTTCTGCAATATAGTGGAGTAACTTTTCCATGCTATGTCCATATTGGCATAGCTGGCCAAGACTGCCATGGAAATGCCAAATGTCATCATATTTTTGAGAAACTTCTAAAATATTGCCACTTCTTAAGGTATTTTACTCCAGAATTTTGGCATAAACACCTTAATGAATCAGCACCTACATATTTTTAGGCATCAGATCCAACCAACAACATAAATAAACATAAAAAACATCTTCAACAATTAAATTTACAGTATATAATATACATAACTATCTCATAATAAATGTATAAAGTGCATTATATTTTACTCATCAGACAAAGGGAACTAATTAAGCCACTTTGCTGGTATCTGCTGAAATACCCGATCGTCATACGTATTTTAGAATTTCCAGTCTAGGCCAGGTCTCGTCAAACCATGCATGCCAAACATGAGTAATGGTTTACGATGAGTTATCGCAATGTAACAAGACCACGCTGTGTTGCATTTTTGTGCTCTGGGCGCAGCGCCAAAAGAGAGCAGTGCCAGCAAAATCAGACCAGCGCACGATCAGCGTATCCAACGCTAAATATAGGATACACTGATCGCATGCAGCCTCATGCGATCAGAGGAGGAACTGGCCGGAGGGGGCGCGGTGGGGGCGGGGCTTAGCTGCGGCCCTGTGCTGCACCCAAGAACGCTAGTGTGAAACTAGCCTTTTTAATCCTTTATATGTCTCTTAACATTAATACATAAAATTTGATACATTTTCATATTTATATTTGTTCTCATGTTTGTTTCTCTGTTGGTATATTTCCTATTGGCAGTGGCAAAACTTGGGCTCCTAATGCAAAATCTCCAGTATCACCGATTTTTCAAAATATTTGTCTGCTGATGTGGGCCAATGGGACATTTTGCACCTTCTTAGGGTACAAGGCCTGGGTGTTTGTCCAACCCCTATACCAACTATTGCATTGCAAGCTCTTGCCTATGAGCCTGTTGGCGAGAGGGAGCGAAACTCTCATTGATCTCGGAGCATTAGCTAGTGAGTGGAAAAATTTGAAATGGTCAAAAGTAGATTTTTCCTTGCTGCATGTCCCTTCTCTTCTGCTTATGCAAATGTCTTAACTTATAAAAAGGGATAATGGCCTGTGGTAGTTTAGCTCTCTCAGCAGTACATGGAGTTTGAAAACAGTTACACTGTCTCTTTAAAATTTCTGTTGGTTTATTAGACAGATGGCATAAAACAAAATGAAGGGAAAAATAAACACAAGCCTTATGGGGCAAAACAGGAAAGCAAAGAAAACAAAATGCTGAAACACAGTCCATACAATTGTGGGTTGTGGCCCACTCTGGAGCAACACAGTCTCAGTCTTAAGGCCCAGTCACACACAGCAAGATCGCTGATTTTGTGACGCCACAGTGATATCGCTGTGTGTGACATGGATCAGCGACCGGCACCCCTGTGGGGTATCGCTGATCGTGCTCGAACGTCCTGGGCCGTTTTGCGATTGTAGGTCTCCCGCTGGCTAGCGCGCATCACTGCGTGTAGCAGCGAGGGACTAGCGATCAGCGACACTGGGAGCTGGTTTCCAATGTAAACAACGGGTATCTAAGAGCCGCGCAGCTCTTAGATACCCGCTGTTTACATTGGAAACCAGCTTGCTCGCTGGTCCTGATCGCTGGTGGGTCTGTCTATGTGACAGCGCACCAGCGATCAGCTAACTATGTCCTAGCGATCCCATCCACGTCGGATCGTTAGTGGGATCGCTGGGACATTGATACATGTAAAGGGGCCCTTAGTTTCTCAGGACACAAACCACTGGAGATCCTCTCTCCAGCCTTGCTGAACCAAGACTGCCTCTGAAGTCCAGCTATTTAAGCCCCAGACTACACCCTGGAGTGGAGATAAGGTGGACATCCTCCCACCTGCTCTTTGGATGTCCACATAAAAGCCAGCCCATTATGCAAATTAGCTTAACCCCTCACCGCACGTAGTGTGCTGGAGGAAAAAACTCTGGGATTTATATTACTGAGGCCATTAAGCATAGTAAAACATATCTCCCCTCCAGCACTTTACCAGTGACTTTATCACAGGCCATACAGATAAATAAATAAAATACAGAATAAGTAACCAAAAAAACTATCCCGTATGTTATACAAAATCTCCCCCCCCCAAAAAAAAAAAAATCAAATGAAGCAATAGTAAATTGTTTCTTAAAAGGGGTGTTGCAGCTTAGTCCCATTCACTTAAATGAAGCTGACCTGCAAAACTATGCACAGCCTCAGACGAGCGTGGTGCTGTTTCTACAAGAAAGCAGGGATAGTTTTCCAACTCTCCACAAACTCTTTGAATTGACCATGTAATACCAGTCACTAAGCAAGAAACAATACATATTACGCTGTGTCCACAACAGCTTCATTTCACAGCACTCAATAGGCAATCCTGAAGCCTCCAGCAAACAAAGTCAGCAGATTTTAGGAGCTCTAGAGATTTTTTTGCACTATTGCAACACGGTGTAGTCGCTATCTGCTCGCAGATCTGAAGGATTTGATAAGTGGGTCCATAACTGTTTCACTCGCAGAACATAAAACAAGTTGTCAGTGAGAATATAAACCAATAAACTTACTTTTGAGAAGTAAAGTTCACTTCTTTAAAAAGCTGTAATTGCGCTGACCCCGTGTCGTGACAGGTCATCCTGAAAATTACATACAACTAAACCGGCTCAAAAGAGGCAATTGATGAGATCTTCTCAAAGAAGGACATTAAAATTCCTATTTACTAATCTGCAAACTCATAAAATAGAATTGCCCTGGCAATGAGGAGCGAAGCAAAGTGTGGAAGGAAAAGTACACGCTAAAATGTGCAATGAAAAGAGATACAAGTTACAGTGCCTTGCGAAAATATTCGGCTCCCTGGAACTTTTTAACCTTTTCCCACATATCATGCTTCAGACATAAAGATACCAAATGTAAATTTTTGGTGAAGAATCAACAACAAGTGGGACACAATTGTGATGTTGAACGAAATTTATTGGTTATTTTAGATGTTTGTGGAAAGTCAAAAACTGAAAAGTGGGGAGTGCAATATTATTCGGCCCCATTACTTTCAGTGCAGGAAACTCACTCCAGAAGTTCATTGTGGATCTGAGTGATCCAATGTTGTTCTAAATGACTAATGATGATAAATATAATCCACCTGTGTGTAAGTCTCCGTATAAATGCACCTGCTCTGTGATAGTCTCAGGGTTCTGTTTGAAGCACAGAGAGCATCATGAAGACCAAAGAACACAACAGGCAGGTTCGTGATACTGTTGTGGAGAAGTTTAAAGCCAGATTTGGATACAAAATGATTTCCAAAACTTTAAACATCCCAAGGAGCACTGTGCAAGTGATCATATTGAAATGGAAGGAGTATACCATTGCAAATCTACCAAGGCCCAGCCGTCCCTCTATACTTTCTTCTCAATCAAGGAGAAGACTGACTAGAGATGCAGCCAACAGGCCCATGATCACTCTGGATGAACTGCAGAGATCTACAGCTGAGGTGGGACAGTCTGTCCATAGGACAACAATCAGTCGTACACTGCACAAATCTGGCCTTTATGGAAGAGAGGCATGAAGAAAGCCATTTCTCAAAGTTATCCATAAAAGTGACGTCTAAAGTTTGCAACAAGCCACCTGGGAGACACACCAAACATGTGGAAGAAGGTGCTCTGGTCAGATGAAACCAAAATCAAACTTTTTGGCAGCAATGCCAAACGATATGTTTGACCTAAAGGCAGCACAGCTCATCACCCTGAACACACCAACCCCACTGTCAAACATGGTGGTGGCAGCATCATGGTGAGGGCTTGCTTTTCTTCAGCAGGGACAGGGAAGATAGTTAAAATTGATGGGAAGATGGATGGAGCCAAATACAGGACCAATCTTGAAGAAAACCTGTTGGAGACTGCAAAAGACCTGAGACTGTTGCGGAGATTTGTCTTCCAAAAAGAAAATGATCCCAAAAATAAAGCAAAATGCAATGGAATGGTTCACAAATAAACGTATCCAGTTGTTAGAATGTCCAAGTCAAAGTCCAGACCTGAATCCAATCGAGAATCTGTGGAAAGAGCTGAAAACTGCTGTTCACAAACGATCTCCATCCAACCTCACTGAGCTCGAGCTGTTTGCCAAGGAAGAATGGGCAAGAAATTCAGTCTCTCAATGTACAAAACTGATAAAGACATACCCCAAGCGACTTGCAGCTGTAATCACAGCAAAACGTGACGCAACAAAGTATTAAGTTAGAGGGGCCCCACTTTTCAGTATTTGACTTTCCACAATATTTTAAAATAACCAATAAATTTCGTTCAACGTGACAATTGTGTCCCATTTGTTGATTCTTCACCAAAAATTTACATTTGGTATCTTTATGTTTGAAGAATGATATGTGGGAAAAGGTTGAAAAGTTCCTGGGAGCCGAATACTTTCGCAAGGCACTGTATATAATGGAAGATCCTAACATGTAAAGTATAACCTAAAACAAGACTACATGTCACTTATCTATGTACCCATCTTATCTAATCTATACATCTATATCTCCTCTAGCTAATCTCCTTTATATCAATCTATCTATCTCATCCATCTACGTATCTCATCCATCCTTTCATCCATCTCATTTATCCATCTATGTATCTATCTATTAATCTACCTACAGTGGGGAAAATAAGTATTGGATGCACTGCCGATTTTGCAAGTTTCCCCACCTACAAATAATGGAGAGGTCTGTAATTATTATCGCAAGTACACTTCACGGATGAGAGGCAGAATCTAAGAATAAAACCCAGAAAGTCACATTGTATGATTTTTACATAATTACCGTAAATAGCATTTTATTACATGAAATATGTATTTGATCACTGACCAACCAGCAAGAATTCTGGCTCTCACAGACCTGTTAGTTTTTCTTTTAGAAGCCTCCTACTCCGCACTCATTACCTGTATTTATTGTACTTGTTTGATTTCGTTAGCTGTATAAAAGACACCTGTCCACAAAATCAATTACACTACAACCTCTCCACCATGGCCAAGACAAAGGAGCTGTCTAAGGACACCAGGGACAAAATTGTAGAGCTGCACAAAGCTGGGATGGGCTACAGGACAATAGGCAAGCAGCAAGGTGAGAAGGCAACAACTGTTGGCACAATTACTAGAAAATGGAAAAAACGCAAGATTTACTTGTCAATGTTCCTCAGTCTGGGGATCCATGCAAGATCTCGCTTCGTAAGGTAAGGATGTTCCTGAGAAATGTAAGGAATCGGCCCAGAACTACACAGGAGGACCTAGTCAATGACCTGAAGAGAGCTGGGACCACAGTCTCAAACATTACTGTTAGTAACATACTACGCCATTATGGATTAAAATAACGCAGGACACGCAAGGTCCCCCTACTCATGCCAGCACATGTCCAGGCCTGTCTGAAGTTCACCAATGACCATCTGGATGATCCCACAAAATCGAATATAGAAACCAAGGAGCAGGGGCACCACGGTATTAGAATGACGAAGTGGGATCCAACCCCAGCTTATTCAGAAATAGCTATGACACACACAAAAGAGGAAAGAGAATAAGCTATAGGATGGGGGATCACCACAAACAAATGATTGGCATGTAGAGAAACAATTTTTATAAACATGTAAAGACCACAAACAACTATAAAAACATTTAAAAAGTCACACATGTGACATGACAACAGCAATCAAATGGCTCATAATAGGGCCTACACCCTGTAAAGACACTCCACAAATGGTTGGTGACCAAATACCTGCCCATATGAACAGCATACCATCTAGTAACTGGGTAAATTACAATAGATACCCCCCAAAGAAAGGAGAATTATATAAATGCAGATAGAGTGAAGTGGCGACCCCTATACCTGATAAAGAGGAAGGAACCACAAAAAGAATTTGTATAAGTCAGAAAATAAAACATGACATCTGCAAATAAATAATAGATGGAACTAGGTCACCCAGGCCAATAATACCTATGGTAAAAATCATGGATGAATAGTATGTAGTATGTTACAAACAGTAATGTTTGAGACTGTGGTCCCAGCTCTCTTCAGGTTATTGACTAGGTCCTCCTGTGTAGTTCTGGGCTGATTCCTTATATTTCTCAGGAACATCCTTACCTTACGAAGCGAGATCTTGCATGGATCCCCAGACTGAGGAACATTGACAAGTAAATCTTGCATTTTTTGCGTTAGTAATTGTGCCAACAGTTGTTGCCTTCTCACCTTGCTGCTTGCCTATTGTCCTGTAGCCCATCCCAGCTTTACATGTTAATAAAACTTGTTTCTTTACATGCCAATCATTTGTTTGTGGTGATCCCCCATTTTATAGCTTATTCTCTTTCCTCTTTTGTGTGTGTCACATCTGGATGATCCAGAGGAGGATTGGGAGAAGGTCATGTGGTCAGATGAGACCAAAATAGGACTTTTTGGTATCATCTCCATTCGCCATGTTTGGAGGAAGTAGAAGGATGAGTACAACCCCAAGAACACCATCCCAATCATGAAGCATGGTGGGGGAAACATCATACTTTGGGGTGCTTTTCTGCAAAGGAGACCGGATTACTCCACCGTATTGAAGGGAGGATGGATGGGATCATGTATTGCAAGATTTCTGCCAACAACCTCCTTCCCTCAGTAAGATCATTGAAGATGGGTTGTGGCATGACAATGACTCGAAACACACAGCCAGGGCAATTAAGGAGTGGCTCCATAAGAAGCATTTCAAGGTCCTAGAGCGGCCTAGCCAATCTCCAGATCAGAACCCAATAGTAAACCTTTGGAGGGAGCTGAAACTCAGTGTCGCCCAGAGACAGCCTCGAAGCCAGAAAGATCTGGAGAAGATCTGTTTGGAGGAGTGGGCCAAAATCCCTGCTGCAGTGTGGGCAAACTTGGCCAAGAACTACAGTAAACGTCTGACCTCTATAATTGTTTACAAAGTTTTCTGGACCAAATATTAAGTTCTGTTTTTCTTTTGTATCAAATACTCATTACATGCAATAAAATGCAAATTAATTGTGTAAAAATCATACAATGTGATTTTCTGCTTTTCATATTTTTCGATCCCGTCTCTCACATGTGAAGTGCAATCACAATACAAATTACAGACCGCTCCATTCTTTGTAGGTGGGAAAACTTGCAAAATGTCGTCTAAGTTATTAAATCTATTCCAAATTTAAAAGCAATAAAAACTGTGCGTTGAATTCAGTGAAATATTTACATTTATAAAAACTTTAATCTGTCTAAGCTAATAGAGATTATATAAACATTGCAGTTCGGGGAATTTGTCCTACAGACCGTTCTGCTCCCAGGATTACATGAAGTCCTCCTATTACAGTGGTCTCTTCTCTTCCCTGCCTATGGTGTGCATAAAAACAAGATCTGACAAAAAGAAAGAAAAAAGAAAACCTCTACATGGCTGTGAACTAATGTGTCATTGTGTCCAATAAATCAACGCTAAATAAAGGGAGAAGAAAAAGCTTATCACATCGAGGAGGGCTCTTTGGGATGTATCAGAATATTACTCACACGTGGGTAGACTCTAATGGCCTATAGCCGACAAATACAAATTATTCTTTTATACAAAATCACCACTTGTGCGGCTCCACAATTGCTGTTTTCTGCAGGACAGACTGCACTCTGGTGCAGGTGGAGCAGCAGTTGTATCTAGGTGCCACATTACCACTCATTTCTGCTAATAATTAACACTTAGAACAAAACATGATATTTTTTTTCAAAACAAAGCTCTTTCTGTCCATCTATAATCATGACCGAAAGTGTTGGCACCTTTTGAAAATTGTTCCAGAAAATTAAGCATTTCTCCCAGAACATTATTCCAATTTCACATGTTTTGTTACACAAATGTTTACTTCCTTTGTGTATATTGGACAAACACGACAAAAAAGACAAATTAGACATAATTTCACACAAAACCCCAAAAATGAGCCAAACAAAAATTGTCGTCACCTTTCCAAAATTGTGGGTAAACAAAATTGTTTCAATCATTTGTTGCTCACTCAAACTCGCCTGTGGCAAGTAACAGGTGTGGGCAATATAAAAATCACATCTGAAACCAGGTAAAAAGGGGAAAAGTTGACGTAATCTTTGCATTGCGTGTCTGTGTGTGTCACACTAAGCATGGAAAACAGAAAGAGAAGAGAACTGTCCGAGGACTTGAGAATACAAAATGTTGAAAAATATCAACAATTTATAGGATATAAGTCCATCTCCAGAGGCTTGCCAGTCACTGTCAGCAGGTGGAGAGAAACCACCGGGGACCTGCCTGTACTTCGGTCCCCGACGGCTATTAAAGGTATGTCTTTCTTTGAAACGTCACAGCGTTTCAGATGCAACCATAAATGGTTGCGATCATACAGCCAGTGCTTGATACATGCTGCACACGGTTTGGGCAGCATGTATCATCTGACAGGTTCCCTTTAATATAATTATGTAATACAATTACAAGGTTTGGCCACTACCCTTTAGTAGATGTCCTATCCTTATGATAGGCCATGGATCTCTAATCAGTGTGGCTATGACCAGCACCCCTTCCAATCATCTGTTACAGGGGCAGGCAGTGGCCGGATGTTCTCACATGCTGCCGAAACACAGTAGCTCCGTCAAAACTAAAGTGCGCTAGATTCACCCCCTATTCATAATAAAATCCTGAAGGTAAAAACCAACACACTGACCAAATACTAATGAAAATTACTTTGGGTTCTTGACATACAAGAAAAAAAAAACAGATTTGAATGATGCCTGTGGTCCTCATATATATGTACCTGATGATTTATCAGAGTTGTCTAACTAGCTTAATTGTTTGGGGGCCTCTAAACTTTTTTTTGAGAAATTGGGCATGTTGAATTTCAATGCCTAGTCCTCTTGTTCTCAGTGAAGATAAGCCACCACCAGAGGTGTCTGTGGCAGCTTATTAAAAATACATGCAAGCTCAATCAAACTGGGCATGCATGTCTATGGGGGGCTAGCCGCGATAGCTGTTGGGTGTAGGGGCAACATTCGCCCCATTCAATAATTGTTACCCAGTTGCAATACATCGTTGTTCTGTAAACGATGAAGAGGCCGTAGCATGCCTTCATTCTGCTGATCAGTGGGTGTCCGGGGGGGTCTCACTCTCACCGATTGTACAAAGATAACCTATCCAAAGGATAAGTCGGAATGTTTCTTAGTCTTGTAAAAAAAAGCTTTAGTCTGCTCCACATTGCAGAATATTAGTAGCTGTCATCCCAATGCCCTTGTGACACCACCCTAGAATTGACCCCAAAAAAAGATTTTTCATTACTCGGAGGTTATGTGGTTAAAACATAAGGATAATTCCAGGGTTTATCCTGTAGGTCCAGAGGGCAAACAGAGAATGCGATGTAGTGTAAGCTTAGGCGCTGCAACATACTTGCCTGTCAGTCAACGTTCAGACAAAAGACACGAACATCCAAAACTTCCATCTATGACGAGAAATGCTCCGTACATACAAACCCAACATCTGAAGGAAACATCTGGAGTAAATATATCTTAAAGCCGTCCAGCTGACCTATTTATTTATTGCTTGTGACACTTCACTTGGCAGCTGAAACCAAGTATAGAGCGTCGTTTTACCAGGCCCAGGGTACATAAAAGTAGAATGTGCTTCAATTACTGGGATGAATGTCATGTGGGGGAAAATATTACCTTCCGTCTTCTTGTTTTTACTGAATGAGGCCAAAACAGTGCATCCAAATCGTATGCAGATCAACCAAAATCTTGCAAAAATCAGAATTTACTGTATATCGTCCAGTTTATAGTATTGACATGTAATATTATATATTAAGTTATGATTCTGCAATCTGGTGTGAATACATAGATGTGTTAATCTCACCTACTCTTCCTTCGACCATATTCGCATGTTGGTATTAAGGACCCAAACAAATTCCATATTCATAAGAGGGCACGAATAGGCTTCTATGGGGCTCTACTTTATAAAGAAAGTTTTTGGCATGCTCCATGAAATGGCCTTATAAGTAGTTATCAGATGCAACACAAGAATGATGCAACACAGGACACCATATTCCAGAATATAGAGGGCCCACTGATCAATAGCAGCAGTGACCTCATGTGTAATCACACAGTCGTATACACAGAGCTCAGGCGGAAATCTCATCATAGGAGGACCCCAGTATACTCCAGAATTTGTGTGTGTAAAAGTGGAATACAGTTATTATATAAAAATCTATTATAGGGGTGAACATAGACAAAAGTGGGGGTATAAAAATACAGCACTGTGCCCTTTATTTTCCATTTGGTCATACACCTTAGAAATCTTTCAGCCAACAATATTCCATCCCTCATTCACAGGCACATTGGGCTTGGTCAAGTATGAATGAGATCTCAATGAAGTGAGGGGAGTAACATAGTTATTAAGGTTGAAGGAAGACTTTAAGTCCATCTAGTTCAACCCATATCCTATCCTAACTTGCCCTAACATGTTGATCCAGAGGAAGGCAAAAAAAAAACCCATGTGGCAAACAGTAAGCTTCCCACTGGGAAAAAAAATTCCTTCCCGACTCCACATACGGCAATCAGACTAGCTACCTGGATCAACGCAATATCAAGGAAACTAGTGTATATACCCTGTAATATTATACTTTTCAAGAAAGGCATCCAGTCCCTTCTTAAAATTTAGAACATCATATAGCAGAGAGTTCCATAGTTTCACCGCTCTTACAGTAAAGAATCCGCGTCTGTGAGTATGCCTAAACCTTCTTTCCTCCAGACGTAGAGGATGCCCCCTTGTCCCCGTCACGGGTCTAAGAGTAAAAAGATCGTTAGAAAGGTCTTTGTACTGTCCCCGCATATATTTATACATTGTAATAAGATCACCCCTAAGCCTTCAATTTTCCAAACGAAATAACCCCAAGTGTAATAACCTGTCTTGGTATTGCAGACCCCCCAGTTCCCTAATAACCTTGGTCGCTCTTCTCTGCACCCGCTCCAGTTCAGCTATGTCTTTCTTATACACCGGAGACCAGAACTGTACACAGTATTCTAAGTGTGGTCGCAGTAGTGACTTATATAGAGGTAAAATTATGTTCTCCTCATGAGCATCTATGCCTCTTTTAATGCATCCCATTATTTTATTTGCCTTTGCAGCAGCTGCCTGACACTGGCCACTAAATGTGAGTTTGTCGTCCACCCATACACCCAGGTCTTTTTCAGTGACAGTTTTGCCCAGTGTTTTACAATTAAGCACATAATTATACATCTTGTTCGTTCTACCCAAGTGCATGACCTTACATTTATCCCCATTAAAGCTCATTTGCCATTTATCAGTCCAAGCTTCTAGTTTACATAAATCCTCCTGTAATATAAAGTTGTCCTCCTCTGTATTGATTACCCTGCAGAGTTTAGTGTCATCTGCAAATATTGAAATTCTACTCTCTATGCCCCCTACAAGGTCATTAATAAATATGTTAAAAAGAAGCGGGCCCAAAACTGACCCCTGTGGTACCCCACTGTTAACCGTGACCCAGTCCGAGTGTGCTCCATTTATAACCACACTTTGTTTCCTATCCCTGAGCCAGCTCTTAACCCATTTACACATATTTTCCCCTATCCCCATTGTTCTCATTTTATGTATCAACCTTTTGTGTGGCACCGTATCAAAAGCTTTTGAAAAGTCCATGTACACCACATCTACTGCATTCCCTTGGTCCAGTCCTGAACTTACCTCTTCATAAAAGCTTATCAGATTAGTCTGACAGGAAAGGTCCCTCGTAAACCCATGTTGATATTGGGTCATGAGGTTATTCTTCTTCAGATATTCCAGTATAGTATCTCTTAGAAAACCCTCCAGGATTTTACCCACAGTTGAGGTTAAACTTACTGGCCTATAATTTCCAAGTTCAGTTTTTGTCTCCTTCTTGAATATTGGCACCACATTTGCTATCTGTCAGTCCTGTGGTACAGACCCTGTTATTATGGAATCTTTAAAGATTAAAAATAATGGTCTATCTATGACTGTACTTAATTCCTGCAGTACTCTGGGGTGTATCCCGTCGGGGCCCGGGGATTTGTCAATTTTAGTGATTTTTAGACGCCACCGTACTTCCTGCTGGGTTAAGCAGGTGACATTTAATGGAGAATTTTTGTTACCACTGATCATGTTATCTGTCATGGGATTTTCTTGTGTAAATACTGTTGAAAAAAAGTCATTTAGCATATTGGCTTTTTCCTCATCCATTTCACCCAGACTATTATTTTTACTTTCTCTGGCAATGAGTCTCTCTGTCTCAATCTTTGCTGTCTTGATTTGCTTTTTACAGAATTTAATTTTCTGTATTTATTTAATACCTCATCACTACCTACTTGCTTTAATTCTCTAAATGCTTTATTTTTATCTCTTATTGCACCCCTTACAGCTCTATTTAGCCATAGTGGTTTCCTCCTATTTCTAACATGTTTATTCTCATATGGTATATATTGTGCACAGGTCCTATTCAGGAAGATATTAAATGTCTCCCGTTTTCTTTGTGAATTTTTATGTCTCAGGATATCGTCCCAGTTAATTGCTCCGAGATCATCTCTCATCCCTTGGAAATTTGCCTTCCTGAAGTTTAGTGTCCTTGTAATCCCTCTACTACACATCTTATTAAAGGATACATGAAAACTTATTATCTTGTGATCACTATTACCCAAGTGACCCTCAACCCTTACTTTTGATATGTGGTCTGGCCTGTTGGTTAATATTAGGTCAAGCAGTGCCCCCCCCCCCTCTTGTTGGATCCTGAACCAGTTGTGAGAGGTAATTGTCTCTCATAGTTGTCAAAAACCTATTACCTTTGCTGGAACTGCAGGTTTCAGTTCCCCAATGTATTTCAGGGTAGTTAAAGTCCCCCATAATAATGACTTCTCCTTGAGTCGCTGCTTCATCTATTTGCTTTATGAGGATATTCTCTGTTGCTTCCATTATTTTTGGAGACTTATAACAAACCCCTATCGGTAATTTATTATTTTTTCTCCACCCACAGGGACTCTACATTTTCATTAGATTCATATATATTATCAGGCAGGATGGGTTTTTAGGATGATTTAACATATAAACACACGCCTCCCCCTAGCTTATTTGTACAGTCATTTCTGAACAGACTATAGCCCTGTAAATTAACAGCCCAGTCATGGCTCTCATCCAGCCATGTCTCAGATATCCCCACCATGTCATAATTATATTCCAACAACATTAATTCTAATTCCTCCATTTTGTTGGTGAGACATCTGGCATTAGTATGCATGCACTTTATGTATCTCTCTGTACCTCTATTCTTTCTTAAATTATTAACTGTTCTAAGCCCACCCCCCATGCCACCCCCACCCCCAATTTCATTATTTGTGCCCAGGTCTCTATCAGCACTGTCTTCCCCTCCTATAAAATGAATACCCTCCCTAGTTTAAACACTCCTTCTAGCCATTTTCTCCCCAGCACAGCTGCACCCTCCCCATTGAGGTGCAGCCTGTCCCTAGCGTAGAAACTGTAGCCAACTGAGAAGTTGACCCAGTTCTCCAGGAACCCAAACCCCTCCTTCTTACACCAATTCTTGAGCCACTTCTGGCATGGCATGTGGTACAGGCAGTATTTCAGAAAATACCACCTTGGAGGTTGCTTTAAGCTTGCAGCCTAATTCCCTGAAATCAATTCGCTGCTGAAGACCGCTTGTGTTTCTCCCATTACACTGTTGAAATCCAACGAGCATGATGCTTTGTTCCTCGCAGATCAACAAGTATGGCTCTTCTTTTTTTGAAACCCAACATGTATGACTTTTCTTTACTCATAATCCAACATGTATGACTCCTCTTACCTCAAAATCCAACATGGGTGTGTGGGTTCAGTCACCACAGAGATACTGCACCTCCTCCTGAGGTGTAGTATTCCATTCCCCAGGTAAGATTATAACACCTGACCAGACTCCAACACCTACATCCAGCACAGACACCTTAGAACAGCAGAGCACCCTTTATGGCAGCTGCTTTGGTTCATGAAGGGTGCTGGATGGAGGGTGGAGCTTAGAAACAATAAGAGGGGCAAGCTGACAGGAAGTTAGGGCAGAATCCCCTGAGAGGGGGAGGAAGGAAGGCAGTAGCTCCCCGCAGGGGGGAGTGGAGAGGAGAACTCTCGACAGTGATAATCCGCAGCAGGGGATAGTGGGAGGACGTGTTTGCAGCAGCCTCCTGTAAGCTGGAGCTGCTAGCAAGGAAAGAGGAAGAAAGAAAGAATCAGTTGTTCAGAGGGAAGCTAGATAAGCATGGAACATGAGGAGGAGAGAGACTGGGAGGGCTAGTGCAGAGCCCTTCCCTAAGTTCATTGAGCCAAGGCCAGGCACCGGTATCCGAGGCTGTTTGTGATACTAATGATCCTGCAGCAGAAACCGGTGGAATAGAAGTTGTGACCACTTTATTCCCACCAAAGACTCGAAGACACAGTGGCAACGTTGTGTAAGCCGGGACACGAGTGTATGGAGTCCCTGAAGCAGGCTACAGCCAACTGTCATACGAGTGGAGTTTAAGTAACATCAAGAAGGAGGCACTTGAGTATAATTCAGAACTACAAGTACTTCAGATTAGCGCTAGAAAGGAGACATTCACAAAAGGCACATTCGGAATGGAGTGCTGAAAGGGTTAATGCATCTGCCTGGGAGTTGGTGAGTCCCTCACCTGAAGGCTGCAGCATTGAGGCGGGTATCTGTCTGTGCCAGAAACGTGAGTAAAAGAATTGGAACTGTACTCAGCTGTGTCATTGCTTTTCTCCTGTGCCAACCCACTCAGCACTGCTACATCTCTGTGCCTAACACTACACCATCTACTGCAACACCTATCTCAACTGCCCTGGGACTACAGCTCTACCTGTGGAGAGCTACTACATCTTTGCTGCGCCACACCATCTGCCCAGAGGAACTGCACCGCAGCGTCGGCTTAACTCCTTCATTGCCGAGTACCACAGGTGGCGTCACGAACTACCTACCTATAAACTTTATTCCATTCTATTTCATTCGACCCATTTTACATTGGACGCCCAGGGCCATGGACCGGGTCACCGCCACCGCGACACATCCCTTTTGCTAAACACTGGCCCGGTACTGAGTGATCCCCTACATCACAGACCTGGAGGTGATCCACGTGACTCTTCTTTCCTCGAAATCCAACATGCCTAACTTTTTGTTCCTGAAATTCCAACAAGCTAAACTCTTCTTTTCTCAAATTAACATGCATGACTCTTCTTCTCCCAAAATCCAACATGCATGAGTCTTCTTTCCTTGAAATACAACATGCCTGACTTTTGCATCCTTGAGTGGTCCAAATGAAATTAGATATTTCAGCCAACATTGATCTAATGCCGCAAAGCCATCTATAAATTAAGGCTCATTCCTGTGTAAATAATCAACCTCTTACTCCAACATCAGATGCTTACATAACTTTACCTGCAAATATAGGAAAGGAAATTGCTAATGAAACTGCATATATTGGCCCTTAACCAGTGGTGAGTGGATCAATTTGTGAAGGACTGAGTTCAAGTCAAATTTTGCGGTTTCTAATTTTATTCACGGTTCTCAAAAAAAAAACACTTTCCTGCACTACTTAAGCATCAGAGACTGGGCTCACGTCATTTTTCATTGCAGCGTGGGTCTCTCCATAATGCCCTGCAGCTATAACATCTATCAGATTATCATACCTTGTACAGTGGTGGTCAGTACCTGGGACATGACAGATGAGCAGTTCCGAGTACATCACAGTTTGGACAGCAGAGTTGTTTTTCATCTCCAGAGTCCATGGGTAAGCCTCTTTTTCCTGTAAACTGAAATCCCTTATGATCAGCAGGGTCCTCTCTCTCTCTTGAAGAGTGTAAGCACTTATGGTCAGCGGGATCCTCTCTCTCTCTCCTGTAGAGTGTAAGCTCTTATGGTAAGTGGGGTCCGCTCTCTCTTCTGTTTAGTGTAAGCTGCTACAGTCCTCAAGGTTCTCTCTGTTTCCTGTAGAGTGTAAGCTCTTATGGTCAGCAAGGTCCTTTGTCTCTCATTCCCCCAGGTATATTTTCCTAGCACTTACAAGCTTTCTAGTATTGAGATTTGTGCAAATCTATTCTCTGTAAATCGAATTTTCGGGGGAGAATTCGGCAACATCAGCGAATTCGAATTTCAAAACATTCGCTCATTTCTACCATTGACTTTATCTACAGTGAGAGAATATTATCCAAGGTAGGGTGCCTGTGGAATTGTGCAGTAGGAATCTTCCCCTATGGCCACTGTTCTCTGCTGTGCTCCATGTCGGGATTTACAAGTGGTCTGGCACGCTTCAATATCATCTGTCTAGGCCTACGAAGACTCACAACTATGTCTTGGTATTAAGACTCCTAATCCTGTGTTAGTTTGTTTACTGTGTTCCACCTTCTCTTCCTAAACTGCATCTACCATGGGGACCCTGCACTTCTGTTTTGCTGGTTAACTTCTACAATCCTCCTTATTTACTTGTCTGTTGCAGTGACTCTGTCCATATTGAACATTCGTGGTTGCACTTCGCCTGGCTGTGGTTCCTCAGCTTCTCTCGGTGCTGCATTGAACTTGACAAATCTTCCTTCAACTGCTATTGTGTTCCTATGCTCTCTAGTGTGTCAAATCCTCCGTCCGCACGTGCCTTCCTGCCTGCTACTCCAATGCTCTGGGTCTGCATGCCCTCCTGAGGCTTAGTGGATCTACCTTAGTAGGTGAGCCTAGCACCTAGAGATAGTATACACCACAACAGTGGAGCTTATTACTGCACATGCTCGTAGGCCACTATGAACATTCTCAACAAGTCTTTCTTTATCTTTTTCTTTCTTTCTCTTTCTTTCTCTTTCTTATTTATTTCATACTAAGAACATGCCATAAACGCATGCCCCTTTAAAAAAAAGTCTACATTACACAAGAAAAGTATTTCCAATGATACTATCAGTTCAGAACAACTTTTTAAAAAATGCAATCTTTTTTATTGCAGAAAAAAATAGGTCAAGAATTAAAAGAAGACCTGCCTATAAATAGCTCCCAATTATCTACTGATTTAGGCAATTTTTATGCTAACTGCTGGGCCTCTCTGTTTTAATTGCCAGGGGTATACAAAGATGGTCGGATAGGTGAGAGGTCGAGGCTCTGAACACTGGCAGGTGTAATAACAAGGAGATGTTCTTTGTAAAGGAAATGCAAACAAGGGCTTTGCCCGAGGACAAGGAGGCCCAGACCTCTTACGTGCACATTCCTGTGATTGACAGTTGTGACACCGTGTCAAGGGTACGGTAGTGGGGGCACTTTTCAGTACTTTACAAAGCTGAAAGCTGAGAAAGAGTTTAACAGTGGATGTGATCTTCTAGCTGACACGGCAATGCATCCTGTAAACAATGGCGTCAATAGACGATTGTCTAGTGACAAAAATACGACCAACGAAACGGGTGATTTTCAGGCCACTTCATCACCTGCTCTGTGCACAATTATTTTTTTTATTTTAACCATTTACACATCTGTCATCATACGCAAATACACAACCCTCTACTAATCTTATGATTATTCCTAGGATAATCGGTGGCAGACAGACAAGAGAGGGAACTTTACCTTAAACGTCCAGAAAATATGTTCAAAATGCAGAAAATTTGTGTTAACAACTTGAGACGAGCAAGAATCTAAGCTATGAATATAAGTAGCATGGATACAGCATTTCGTAATACCAAAGAACAAACTGCGTTTTCGCTACCACTTTCTAGACAAATCATGCAATCTTTATAACTCTATGCAAACTATAATCCACACTCTGTCTTTCCGTACATTATTGGGAGCACCATTGATTGAATCGCTAGTGACATTTGATGTATGCCAAAAGTCTTCCATTGGGAAGATCTCGATTGGAGAAATGTGCCCAGATATGGCAGTACCGTAAGGAACAAGACGGGATGAAGACGATGATAACTCTCACCTGTCACCAACACCTCTACAAGCCTGATTTGCCGTAGCTGCAGCCCTGTGGCTGGAGGAGTGTATCGTCTGCATAGTACTTAGGCTAAGCAGAGATTTTCACAATTTCTGGGCTACACTCACAGAAATGATGAGATCCTGAACGTATAATCAAGGTGTTTAATTCACACCAATGTGTTTCGGCAGCTTTCTTTAGGTGTAAAACCAAATGTGACATTTGTTTGTGTTTTTTATCTTGAGAAAGGCACCAGTTCGGCAACAAAATGCGTTGGTGTGAATAAAAAAACACTGCTTATACTCTTCAGTCTCATCTTCTCCATTAGTGTAGCCCACACATCGTGATAACCTTCGCTTTGTGAAAGCGTCCCTTTGGCACATGTTTAGGTCATATGAGTTGGCACACTTTTTTCTACAATAAGTAGTCTAAATTTGGTAATATTTTAAGGGGGATAACGTCGCTGAGGGTACATGTGTGTCGGGGCTGAAACGGATGAGGATGTGTCCCCTGTTTCTGGGGGGAAGCTTAAGCCAACAGGACCTTCCTCCTGTCCGAGGGGGCATGGCTAAGGGTTACCAGGGGCAGCGCTGGGGCGGGAACAGACAGAGTTGGCGGGAAGGTGCAGCGCACGGCTGAGTTGGGTGAGAGCTCCTGCTTTGGGGCCGTTAGGAGCTGAGGCGTGCGCCCGGCCGTGAGAGAGACAGTTAGTGAGGCAGTTTGGTGTCCGGCCGTGAGAGAGACGGACCGCTGGGACTCTGAGGAGAAGCCAGTCATGAGCAGGTCGGCACCTGGACTTTGAGGTGCCATCCGCTCTGTAATGGTCAGTGCTGCAGGTGTGCCACTAGACAGAGACTGTGACCAGGTACTGCTGCTTCCTGAAGCCCCGGTGCATATTCATCGAGCCTCGCCTAATCCTGACAGGACTGTTATGAGTTCATTTTCCCCTTCACCATTGAGGTCTGATGAACTCCCTCTTCTGGTGAAGGAAGGTAGTGAGGCTGATTACCAAGCACCTGAGCTGGGAGAGGATGACTGGGCGACGGGGATCTCTGACTGGATATAAGGCAGCCGACGCCCTTCTGCCTCGCTGGTGATTTCTCTGTGGAATTCTAGGAGACCAGTCTGATTCCTGCTCCTCAAAAGCTAAGTTTTCTGCTTTGCCTTTTTGCATTTGTGTTTTGGCTTTAG
Source organism: Dendrobates tinctorius (assembly GCF_039654945.1). Lineage (NCBI taxonomy): Eukaryota > Metazoa > Chordata > Amphibia > Anura > Dendrobatidae > Dendrobates > Dendrobates tinctorius. Next base: position 6,420,827 of record NW_027361706.1, on the reverse strand, counting down.
TTTGCCTTGCTTTTCTGGATTCTGCCATTCCCTGTTGAGGTGAGCTGAATTCCTTTTTGTCGGTTTGCTCTGTCTTCAGAAAATACCTGAGTACTGACATAGTCTTTTTGAAGCCTAGCGTCTTCAGGGCCTTTTTCCCTGTCAGTCTGTTGGCTCTTATTTTGATAGGGTTTTTCGCGGATTGCAGACAGCAGCCTTCCTATCCTGTCCAATCTAGTTAGCTTGGGCCCCATCATTTGCTCAGTCTATCTTTCTATCTGTGTTAGTGTTTTTTCTTCTTGCTTCACCGTCATTATATGTTGGGGGCTGCCTATTGCTTTGGGATCTGCTCTTGGGCAGTTTAGATTTCCCTTTCTGTCTTTAGGCTAGGCAATTCTCTGGCTGTGATCGAGGGGTCTAGGGCATCGTAGGAACCCCCCACGGCTACTGCTAGTTGTTGTTGATAGGTTCAGGGGTCTGCAATCCGATAGCTGCCAACTTCTCTGGTTTTCTGGACTTAGCTAGCATTTCTGTTTTTGCCTCCTACGGTGACTCATTCATAACAGAATCACCAGCCTTACGCAGATCCTAGGGTACTCAATAGCAGGAAAGAATTAAAAAAAAAAAAGTGTGTATATTTTTTCCTCTATATCTCTGAGGCCGTAGGGGGAATTTTTTTTTCTCTCAATGGAGATAAAGCAATTGTCTGATCGTGTTGAGCAGCTCGCTGCGGAAGTGCGGGGAATTTCCGCCTACCTTGCTCATTCACATGCTGCTGAACCAAAGATCCCTACTCCTGATGTGTTTTTTGGGGATCGGTCTAAATTTTTGAATTTCAAAAATAATTGTAAATTATTTTTTGCCTTGAAGCCTAACTCGTCAGGGAGCTCCGCGCAGCAGGTTAAAATTGTCACCTCTTTGCTGCGTGGCGATCCCCAGGATTGGGCGTTTTCTTTGAAACCTGATGATCCTAGTCTGAATAATGTGAACGCATTTTTTCAAGCCTTGGGGTTGTTGTATGACAAACCTAATGCTATTGATCAGGCTGAAAAGACCCGGTTGGCATTGAGCCAGGGTTGAGATTTTGCAGAATTGTACTGTCAAAAATTCCAAAAGTGGGCGGTCCTTACTGCCTGGAATGATAATGCCTTGGCAGCTATCTTTCGGAAGGGTTTGTCAGAAGCCGTAAAAGATACTATGGTGGGATTTCCTGTTCCCTCTGGTCTGGACGATTCTATGTCATTAGCCATTCAGGTTGATCGGCGTTTACGTGAACGCAGGACTGCACGAGAGGTGTGGCCACCTGTTGAACAAGTGTCTGAACCTATGCAATGTGATAGAGTTTTGTCCAGGGAGCAACGTCAGGAGTTCAGAAAGCGTATTCAGAAAGCGTAATAAGCTGTGTTTTTTTTGTGGAGATGCCTCGCATATTATTTCTGTCTGTCCTAAATGAGAGAAACGTTTTGCACACACGTTTTCTGTGGGTGGTGTTCAACCTAAGTTTCTTCTGGCAATTACTCTGATCTGCTCCCTGTCCACATTTTCCGCCAAGGCTTTTGTGGATTCAGGAGCAGCGCTAAACCTAATGGACTTGGATTTTGCTAAAAGTTGTGGATTTCCAATGACACCTCTGCGGACGCCTATCCCTTTGAGGGGGATTGATGCTACTCCCTTGGCAAAAAATAAACCTCAGTTTTGGACCCAGGTGGCAATGCGGGTCGCCCCAAACCATCAAGAAAATTGCAGATTTTTGGTGTTGCATAATTTGCATGATACCATTGTTCTGGGGTTTCCCTGGTTGCAAATTCATAATCCAGTTTTGGACTGGAAATCTGTGTCTGTGGTGAGTTGGGGTTGTCGGTGTGCTCTTAGTAAGGCTCCGGTTTTTTCCACCTCTCCTCAGTCGCATGATGTTCCTGACTATTTGGTGGACTTTTATGATGTATTTAGTGAGAATGAGTCTGCGTCTTTGCCTCCTCATAGGAGTTATGACTGTGCAATTGAACTGAGCCCGCGGTGTAAATTTCCCAAGGGTCGGCTCTTCAATTTATCTGTACCCGAGCACGAGGCTATGCGATCCTACATTAAGGAGGCGTTGGAGAAGGGTCATATTAGACCATCCTCTCCACCATTAGGTGCTGGGTTTTTTTTTGTGGCCAAAAAGGATGGTTCATTAAGGCCTTGTATTGATTATCGTACCCTCCACAAAATTACTATTAAATATCAGTATCCGTTACCCCTGATTTCGGATCCATTCTCCAGAGTTAAAGGTGCTTGCTGGTTTACCAAGCTTGACCTCAGGGGGGCGTATAATCTTATCCGCATTAAGCATGGGGATGAATGGAAGACGGCGTTTAATACTCCAGAGGGACATTTTGAGTACCTGGTGATGCCTTTTGGGCTCACTAATGCCCCTTCTGTCTTCCAGTGCTTCATGAACGACATTTTCCAAGACTTTGTGGATAAATTTTTGATTATCTATCTGGGTGATATTTTGATCTTCTCCAAGGATTGGGATTCTCATGTGGAACATGTTCGGACAGTGTTCCGAATCTTGAGGGAGAATTCCCTGTATGTCAACGGATCGAAATGCCTTTTTGGGGTACAGAGGATTTCATTTTTGGGATTTATTTTGTCTCCGTCAACTATTGAAATGGATCCGGCCAAGGTACAGGCCATTTATGATTGGGTTCAGCCCACTTCTTTGAAGGCCCTTCAGAAGTTTTCGGGTTTTGCTAATTTTTATCGGAAATTTATAGCAAAATTTTCTAGTATTGCCAAGCCATTGACTGATCTGACTAAGAAGGGTGCTGATGTGTTGAATTGGTCTCCGGAGGCTGTTTCTTCCTTTCAGGACCTGAAGCGAAGATTCACTTCTGCCCCTGTTTTGCGGCAACCTGATGTCTCACTCCCGTTCCAGGTAGAGGTGGACGCTTCTGAGATTGGTGCAGGAGCTGTTTTGTCCCAAAAGGATCCTGTAACATCTAAAATGAATCCATGTGCTTTCTTTTCACGAAAGTTCTCCCCATCTGAACGTAACTATGATGTGGGGAATCGGGAACTGTTGGCCATGAAATGGGCATTTGAGGAGTGGAGACATTGGTTGGAGGGAGCTAAACATCAAGTCGTGGTCCTCACTGACCACAAGAATTTGATTTACCTGGAGTTGGCCAAACTCTTGAACCCTAGACAGGCTAGATGGGGCTTGTTTTTTACACGTTTTGATTTTGTGGTCTCTTTTCTTCCTGGCACTAAGAATGTCAAGGCTGACGCTCTTTCTAGGAGCTTCTTTGCTGATTCTCCTGTGGTGACCAAGCCTGCTACCATCTTAGGCGAAGGGGTAGATCTTTCTGCCACCTCACCCGATTTGAGACGTGCTCTGGAAGAGTTCCAGGAGGACAAACCTGAGCGTTGCCCCAGTGGAAAGTTGTATGTTCCTGACCAGTGGAAGAAGAGAGTGATGTCTGAAGTTCATTGCTCTGCATTGGCTGGTCATCCAGGTATTTTTGGTACTAGAGATCTGGTGAGTCGGTCTTTTTGGTGGCCCGCCTTGTCACGTGATGTCAGGAATTTTGTGCAGTCCTGTGGGACTTGCTCCCGGTCTAAACCTTGTTCTCGCTCTAGTGGGTTGTTGATGCCTTTGCCGGTCCCCAGGAGGCCATGGACCCATATTTCAATGGATTTCATCTCTGATATGCCTGTCTCTCAGAGAATGACTGTTATTTGGGTGATTTGTGATAGGTTCTCTAAGATGGTTCATCTTGTACCACTCCCTAAGTTGCCATCTTCTTCTGAGTTGGTGCCCCTGTTTTTGCAACAGGTGGTTCGCTTGCACGGGATTCCTGAGAACATGGTATCTGACAGAGGAGTTCAGTTTGTGTCTAGATTTTGGAGGACGTTCTGTTCCAAGCTGGGAATTCAGTTGTCCTTCTCCTCTGCGTTTCACCCTCAGACCAGTGGGCAGAAGGAGAGAACAAACCAGACCTTGGAGTCATATTTGAGATGTTTTATTTCCGCTGATCAGGATGATTGGGTTTCATTTTTGCCCTTGGCTGAATTTGCTTTAAATAATAGAGCTAGTTCTGCCACTTTGATGTCACCTTTTTTTTGTAACTTTGGGTTTCATCCTCGCTTTTCTTCAGGGCAGGGGGAGCCTTCTGCCTGCCCAGTTGTTGACACTGTGGTGGAGAGAATGCACCAGATCTGGGACCAAGTGGTGGATAAGTTATCTCTCTCCCAGGAAAAGGCCCAGCGGTTTTCCAACTGACATAGGACCGTTGGTCCCCAGTTTAAGGTGGGTGATATGGTTTGGTTATCATCAAAAAATATCGCTATGAAGGTAGCTTCTCCTAAGTTTAAGCCTAGATTTATTGGGCCTTACAAGATTTTGGAGATCATTAATCCGGTCTCTTTTCGGTTGGCTCTTCCTGTCACATTTAAAATCCATAATGGGTTTCATAAGTCCTTGTTGAAGAGGTTTGTTGAACCAGTAGTTCCTGGGGTGGCACCTCCGGACCCTGTATTGGTTGAAGGTAACATGGAATATGAGGTAGAGAAGATACTGGATTCCCGTCTGGCTAGACGGAGACTCCAGTATTTGGTTAAGTGGAAGGGTTATGGTCAGGAGGATAATTCCTGGGTCTCTGCCTCTGATATTCATGCCAAAAGATTGGTGCGTGCCTGTCATCGGGCTCACCCTGATCGCCCTGGTGGCGTGGATGAGGGTTCGGTGACCCCTCCTCAAGGGGGAGCTACTGTTATGAGTTCATTTTCCCCTTCACCATTGAGGTCTGATGAACTCCCTCTTCTGGTGAAGGAAGGTAGTGAGGCTGATTACCAAGCACCTGAGCTGGGAGAGGATGACTGGGTGACGGGGATCTCTGACTGGATATAAGGCAGCCGACGCCCTTCTGCCTCGCTGGTGATTTCTCTGTGGAATTCCAGGAGACCAGTCTGATTCCTGCTCCTCAAAAGCTAAGTTTTCTGCTTTGCCTTTTTGCATTTGTGTTTTGGCTTTAGTTTGCCTTGCTTTTCTGGATTCTGCCATTCCCTGCTGGGGTGAGCTGAATTCCTTTTTGTTGGTTTGCTCTGTCTTCAGAAAATACCTGAGTACTGACATAGTCGTTTTGAAGCCTAGCGTCTTCAGGGCCTTTTTCCCTGTCAGTCTGTTGGCTCTTATTTTGATAGGGTTTTCCGCGGATTGCAGACAGCAGCCTTCCTATCCTGTCCTATCTAGTTAGCTTGGGCCCCGTCATTTGCTCAGTCTATCTTTCTATCTGTGTTAGTGTTTTTTCTTCTTGCTTCACCGTCATTATATGTTGGGGGCTGCCTATTGCTTTGGGGTCTGCTCTGGGGCAGTTTAGATTTCCCTTTCTGTCTTTAGGCTAGGCAGTTCTCCGGCTGTGATTGAGGGGTCTAGGGCATCGTAGGAACCCCCCACGGCTACTGCTAGTTGTTGTTGATAGGTTCAGGGGTCTGCAATCCGATAGCTGCCAACTTCTCTGTTTTTTTGTACTTAGCTAGCATTTCTGTTTTTGCCTCCTACGGTGACTCATTCATAACACAGGACTGTGGAATATACCTTGACAGCCACCGGAGTCTCCTTACTGAGGACTCCATGGGACATTTCAAAGACTCAACATTGCCAGCCGGGCATGTATCGTCGCCTTCTTCAGAACCCCACTGGATCTACGTTGTGCCAACGGCTGTTTGCGCCATCATCTGCTCCAGGACCTCTTCTGACAGGAAAACGTCTGATAGATAGGTGACTTCTTTAAGAACGACTTTATTTGTTATTCCTTCACTGATTTTTCCCTACTACACCCTTGTATTTCCTATACTGCCTGCATTTTACCTCATCTTTTCCCTATCTCCCTGCATGGAGTAATACCCTAAGTAAAAAACTTGTTAACCCTTGATCTACCTCCTTAATGTCGCTGCATCCCGCAACATGCTCAAAATAGCAGAGTCTATTTTACAAATTAGTGAAGCTGATAAATGTTTAATACAGGTAGGTCCCAATTCTGAAACCCAGAACAATCTCTTGACCAAAGACCAGCAGCATCAATTCCTGCTGATGAAGTGGCCACTGGCCATTGAATCTAGGAGAACAAGGAAGCAAACCTGGTTGTTTCCATTGCTCCGTCTATATGCTGTGTCCACCTGAGACAGGTGAGGGTATAAAAAGTGGCACTCAAATCATTCAGCCATTTATGGCATGTCTACTTGATGTGACATACATTTGAGCAAGTCTACTACATTGATATTAAGGTTGGCCAAACCCATCAAGTGACTGTCAGCCAAACAATTGTCTCCTGACTTCCTCATATACATGCATGATTGGCTTTCTGTAGGGAAAAAAGGATCGGCGTGTTGAAGTCCTGCATGCTTGATTTAATTTGCACTCCACACTTGCTGCCAAGGAAAAAGTCACATTATGTACAGTATATATATTGTATGGGTTATCCTGAGAAAATCGGGGTGTTCAAGTGGCGATCACGTTTTGTGCATCACAAAATCATTTACAGACCTTGTATCACACACGTGGATCGTGAGCTCACTGCGCCATGATCTGGGTTTACCCAGGAGGGGCGTAGCTAAGCGGCTACCTGGTGTTCACTAGAGCTTCTGATGGTGGAGATAGGATTGTGCTGCAGTAACCTCTAGTACCACTCCTTGGCAGTCCCCGGTACTGCAGCTACTGACCCCAAGGAACAGAATTCCAGTCACGAACCGAGTCTCAGTGTCACTGGCAGGGTAGGATTCAAATACTGGTTCTGTTTCATAAAGTACTGATTCTGGAATACAAGACAGGACGGACACTAGTACTGCATTCAGGTATCACCATAGCGATTTCAGGTTTAGGTACCGCCGGAGTGGTGGCAGGCTCAAGTACCACTGGTGTGGCTACACGCTCAGATACAACCAGAGCGGTTTCAGGCTCAGGTACCACTGGAGTAATTTCAGGTTCAGACAACAAGGGTCTCAGGTGCAGGTTCAGGTTCAAGCAACATGGTTTCAGGGACAGATATTGGTTCAGACAACATTGGCTTCAGGGACAGATACTGGTTCAGACAACATCGGTTTCAGGAATAGTTTCTGGGTCAGACAACAAGGGTTTTAGGAACAGATTCTGATTCAAACAAGACGGGGGACCTGGAAACTGACAAGTTTCAAAATACTAACTAAATGAAGGTGGGAAGGTGTTGCTCAGACACTTCCCTACTGGGGAGCATACCTTATATACTTTATGCCTCCTGGCTATTGGCTGGGGGCAATTACAAAGTGCACTCGCTACTCCTTTAAAAATCGGGGAGCGCATGAGCACCAGGCACTACGCTGGGAGACCTATGTGGCATGCACAGGACAGGAAGACACAGCAGGGAATGGGGACACTGGCAAGCAGCCAGGACTGTTATGAATGGGCACCGAGGAGGATAGCAGGCCCAAGCTAAGCCACAGAAAATGAGAGGTTGGTAACTAAGCGCATGCAGACCCCCGATCCTGTCCACACAACTAGCAGTAGCCGTGGAGCGTGCCTACGATGATCCTAGATGCCTTGGCACAGCCAGAGAGCTAACTAATCCTAAAGCAAGAAAGGGGAAATCTAAACTGACCCGGAGCAGACCCCAAAGGAATAGATAGCCCCAAAACATATATTGTCGGTGAGACAAGATGAAAACACAAACGCAGGCAGAAAAATAGACTGAGCAAACGATGGGGTCCAAACTGACTAGACAGGACAGGAAAGGAAAGACACTGTCTGCAATCACGCAAAAACCCTGAAAAAAGTCCAACACGTCTGATGCACAAAAAACACTGAAGTCGCACGACTTCGCCCCCACAATATCAGCACTCTGGTATATTCTGAAAGCAAAGCAAAAAGAGACCAATATAACAGGGGACAAAACAAACTGGCACATGCAGTAACATTTGGGTGGTGATTCAGCACTGCCCCAGCCGGAGCTGGCTGACCCGCACATAGTAGAGATAAACAAAACCAGATCAAATGCAAACAGAATAACAAATGAACCACTTAGCTGAACCATGCAGGGAAAGAGCAGGAGACATCAGACCTCAGAAAGCACAGGAAGAAAATCACCAGCAGGGATAGAGGGAGTCAGCTGTCTTAAATCCCAATCAGAAACCCCAGATCTCCAATAGTCTTCCTCATTATCAGGTGGCAGGCCTCTGTCAATCAGATCAGCTCCACTACCTCCAGTAACCACCAGAGGGAGTCCAGAAAGAGAACTTGCAACCCCTCTGTCAATCTGACCAGCTCCACTACCTTCAGTAATCACCAGAGGGAGGCAAGAGAGAGAATTCACAACACAGGACAGTGAGTATGTCGGCATCCCTTCTGATAGGAGGGAGCAAGACCACGCAGGGACGTCGGCAATGACGTTACATCTAGGACATTTAGTGTGATCAGTTGTCTACCTAGCCAAACATAATTATAGTAGGTAGATGTCAATTTTTTAAATAGGTTCTCAGATACAACCTGCATCCAATGCCAAATGTCATTAACATAATATGTCTTACCAATAGATGTGGTGTTTGGAGCTTTCCAGTGTCCTAACTAATGAAAAATCACTATGGTATTCTTTGCATGGAGTACGGCTTCGAAAGAGTCCTACAACTTAAGCTTTGTGTTAATTCATACCCATCCGATCCATGGGGTTTTTCATACCATTGTTACCATGATTTCTGCGTCCATTGGTTGGAAATAAAGCACCTTATAGTTCAATTTATCACACATGGTTTGCACCATAATCTCGTCGACCTTTATCACTTTACCAAAAGAAATGTTCTATAGATCACACTTCCCCCAACTTGTGTTCTTTACAAAAGGACCTGGCAGGCGAGCAATCGTTAAAATACAGACCTGTCAAGCTGTGGTAACAAGAAGTTTTAAGAAATACGTTTTCCTTTCATGGATGATAGAGAGAAAAAAACAATTTAAGATTTTTAATCATACATAGCTAGATCATCTTAGACAATATGGCCAGAGCAACATGAGCAATAATTTCGGTTGAGTTTGCATGGTCATTAAATAAAGCTTTGTCCAAGAATGTCCACTGACCTGTTCTAGCTGAATTTAAGTACAACATTGATTTATGGCATACAGTATGGAGATCTAAAGAGATCCCAAAACTTTCTTAAAACTCAGCAGGATGATGTTCCAGATCGTCTCAAGGATTGAGAAGAACCTTCTCAGACTTTCATGTGGTTTGCTCAGCATGGGTTTTCTCCTAACATATCACAAGACAACTTAGTTCTGTTGGTGGCCGTCCACAGCTTTGAATGATTTAGAAGCAAGTTGAAGCTTGGGTTAAAATAAAATATTTTTCTCCATCCACAGCTTTCTAATTCAGCATAGAAAGTTTAAACATTGTGATGAACTTTTGGTATTTCATACACATTCTTTATAGGAGAAGTTCTCACAGGTTCTTGTGTGATGATTGATTTGTAGGATAATAACGCCAATACCTTCTATGAAACAATAGGCATTACACAACTAGCTCAATACACCTTTTGTCTTATTATAGAGGGAATATTTGGGTTACAGAACGTGAACAGTACCAGGTGATTAATGGGAATCTGTCAGCATTATTTCGCCCCTCAAACTTTTCATATTGCAAAGACAAGTCCATCCATACATTTAGGTAGCCAGTTTGTTACTAAGAAATCGCTGTGTGAATAAACGCTTAAATGAAGCTGAAGTGCTTTGGATCTGACAAAGCACTTCCCAAGCCTTTGTCTCCCTGACTTGATTCACCGCCCTCTCTGGCTTGACTGACAGCTTCATTACTTCAAGTCACACAGCAAAGGAGTTGTCAATCAGACAGGAGAAGGTGGGGAATAGAGAGAAAGAGCGCCCTGGGAAGTGCTTCACCTAAAGCATTTAAATCTCATTTGCATATTTATTGAAAGGGTGAATTCTCATTAATTGAAAAACAGACTAGATAATTACAAGTATGCACTTTTCTTTGCAAGAGCTACACGCAGGTAAAAATAGTTTGGGGAGTGATGAAATCGAGCTGACTGATTCCCTTTGCGAATGCAATAGATTGTATATATTTGATGCTACATTAGAAGTGTGCTGTTCACACCTAGATTTTTTTTCATGGTTTGTTCTTGAGCTTATAGAATGGTAAAGCTGGCCATGGACATTAAATAGTTGTCATCTAAACACTTTTATACCACATCTATTACTCGTGACCTACTTATTTTCATGAATGCTTAGTTCAGTCAAGCTATAAGGTTTTCTTTTAGGGGAGAGTGGAATCGGCGTCTTCGAGGCACATCTAGTGGCGATTTATCTTCTTTGAGAACAAACGTGTTGAAGTGTATCATGCCCCATCCTTTTAATTTCACGGTAAGTCGATCTTTTGGATGACCATCAAACGCACTTTTGTTTGCAGAAGATTTTGATGATGTAAAGCCTCCCCCATACACATAAGAGTATCATCGGCAGAACCTACTGATTTCTGTTGACTTGGCCAATGGTCTAATGTGTGTGAAGGCCCCAAACCGATAACTGTTGGGGGAGATAAAGATAAAGCATGTCCAATCTTATTTTGGACTGCCTATCCCCGAGATTAGCAGTCAACAGAGATGTCTGACCATGGCTCTCTGATAGAGAAAACAGGAGTGCGTATAGGAGAGACAGTCGAGATGACTGTCAACCAAATGATTGGTCGAATCATCATTTGGCCACCAGCCAATCAAGGCGTATGTATTCATTGAAAGTATTAAGCAGTTGCCAAATTCTTATTCTATTGGTCTGTTCTATATGCACAAAATCCAATAATTACCCATAATTCTCCCACAACTCTGTAGGACTATTAGCGTCTATTTTAAAGTGACGTTGATCAAAAGCTGAGCTGAAACCTAAGGCCTCCCGAGACAAGTTACAAATAGCAAAAAGTCACAAATAACCGTTGTAGATCTAATCAACCAATAACCAATCAAGAACAAAAACTATTATCTAAACACTTGTCAAAAGTAGACGACCCCTTTCCATAAATTTAGAAACAATAAATTTCGATGTATGAGAAGGCCTGGGCTACATGATAACTTGCAGTTACCGATCAAATGAGCGAGAGAGTTAGGAGGACATAGATCTGTTGCCTGAAATGAGGATTTTCTGAATTGTGCAGCTTAGTGTTAATGAATGAGATGTAGCCAGGAGTGAAATATTCACACATTTACCTCTTCCATGCATTGACATCCAGCAGAAAAGTACAAAAAGCATTTAGCAACGGGACACCTCCTGAAGAAGCTGCGGCGTAACGCGCGTAGGGGCGGCAGGCCGGGGCAGCGTGACTTCATATTTAATGTAAGTCCCTTAATTATTGTGGTACCTTACGTTTTGTAGCACTTTATTTGGTATGTTCAGTGCAGGAGGCTTACTGCCATAGATATGACAGCACTAGTGCACTTTATTTAGGTTTTACAGCTGGCGTACTGCCACGTGTACTGTAGCACTTGTGCACTTTATGTATTGGTCATTACGTTATTTGCCTGTTCCCCTACTGAATTATATTTTCTTTATTGATGTAAATTGAATGGGGGTTTTTGTCCGACATGATGTGCTGCACTGAATTTGATATGCTACATATACTTATGTGATGTACAAGGTATAATTTTCTATATTTGCCCTGTGTCACCTGCATTAGCAGTATTGCTCTGTTTTTTGTGTTTTGTTAATAAAAATTTAACATTTTAGCCTTAAAAAAACTCCTGCTATTCCCAGTGTGGCAAAATTGACTCATAGGGGATTTTGTTGTGGTTTATTGAGTTTTGAGTTGTGCTATACATTTATTGTTCTATTATGTAGGGAAATTATTGTACCTATTATTTACTGTTGCACATTTCAGCTTTCTACATCCGTTACCGGTCCCCCACCAGGTGTCATTGATGATTAGTGTTGAGCATTCCGATACCGCAAGTATCGGGTATCGGCCGATACTTGCTGTATCGGAATTCCGATACAGACTTCCGATATTTTTTCAATATCGGAAGTCGGCATCGGAATCGGAAGTTCAAAGTTGATTGACAGCCTGACGTCATCATGATGCGCGGTGTGTGCGCATCATGATGCGCCGTCATTTCGGGCCTTCCGGGGGTCTCTGCCGGCCTGCCGGGGGGCTGTGTGGACTGCCCGGGGTCTGTACCGGCCTGCCGGGGGGCTGTGCCGGCCTGCCGGGGGGCTGTGTGGACTGCCCGGGGTCTGTACCGGCCTGCCGGGGGGCTGTGCCGGCCTGCCGGTGGTCTGTGCACCCTGTGGGGGTCTGTACCGGCCTGCCGGGGGGCTGTGCCGGCCTGCCGGGGGGCTGTGCTGATGTCCGGGGGTCTGTGCAAGCATCGTCCGATGGGACTATAAGTCCCATCTGGCGATGCCTGCTACCATGACAGTGATTGACACATTAGCCAATGATGGGACAGTAGTAGTCCCATCATCCGGCTAATGTGTTAAATGTTAAAAAAAAAAAAAAAAAAAAATACTACATACATACTACATACATACTACATGCATGCTACATACATACTGCATATATACTACATGCATGATACATACATACTACATGCTACATACATACTACATACATACTACATACATACTACATGCATGCTACATACATACTACATGCATGCTACATACATACTACATATATACTACATGCATGCTACATACATACTGCATGCTACATACATACTACATACATACCACATATATACTACATACATACTACATGCATGCTACATACATACTACATACATACTACATACATACTACATGCATGCTACATACATAACACATATATACTACATGCATGCTACATGCATACTACATGCTACATACATACCACATACATACTACATACATACTACATGCATGCTACATACATACTACATGCTACATACATACTACATATATGCTACATGCATGCTACATACATACTACATGCTACATACATACTACATACATACTACATGCATGCTACATACATACTACATGCATGCTACATACATAACACATATATACTACATGCATGCTACATACATACTACATGCTACATACATACTACATATATACTACATGCATGCTACATACATACTACATGCTACATATATACTACATGCTACATACATACTACATGCATGCTACATACATACTACATACATACTACATGCATGCTACATACATACCACATACATACTACATATATACTACATGCATGCTACATACATACTGCATGCTACATGCATGCTACATACATACTACATACATACTACATGCTACATACATACCACATATATACTACATACATACTACATACAATACATTCATACAATACATACATAGACATACAGTACATATAACATAGAGTAACATACTTACCAATACTTGTCACATTGTTCCCCGAAGCCATTGTCTTTTAAAGGAATAAATATTAACATAACAAACCACAAAAATACTCACCCACGATCCGAAGCAGTCCACGAGTGTGTCCCACGACGATCTTGGGTAGAGAACTGCAGCATCAGCTGATGCCGCCGTTCTCTACGGGCTGCAGGAATCCAATGACGGAAGGTAGGTATCCTTCCGCACTGTATTCCTCCGCCACTTAAAAAAAAAAAAGTCCCTAGTCTCACTTTATGCGTGGGAAATTCCCACACAGCAATGGCATAAAGTGAGACTAGGGACTTTTTTTTTTTTTAAGTGGCGGAGGAATACAGTGCGGAAGGATACCTACCTTCCGTCATTGGATTCCTGCAGCCCGTAGAGAACGGCAGCAACAGCTGATGCTGCAGTTCTCTACCCAAGATCGTCGTGGGACACACTCGTGGACTGCTTCGGATCGTGGGTGAGTATTTTTGTGGTTTGTTATGTTAATATTTATTCCTTTAAAAGACAATGGCTTCGGGGAACAATGTGACAAGTATTGGTAAGTATGCTACTCTATGTTATATGTACTGTATGTCTATGTATGTATTGTATGAATGTATTGTATGTAGTATGTATGTAGTATATATGTGGTATGTATGTAGCATGTAGTATGTATGTAGTATGTATGTAGCATGCATGTAGCATGCAGTATGTATGTAGCATGCATGTAGTATATATGTAGTATGTATGTAGTATGTATGTAGCATGTAGTATGTATGTAGCATGCATGTAGTATGTATGTAGTATGTATGTAGCATGCATGTAGTATGTATGTAGCATGTAGTATGTATGTAGCATGCATGTAGTATATATGTAGTATGTATGTAGCATGTAGTATGTATGTAGTATGTATGTGGTATGTATGTAGCATGTAGCATGCATGTAGTATGTATGTAGTATATATGTAGTATGTATGTAGCATGCAGTATGTATGTAGCATGCAGTATGTATGTAGCATGCATGTAGTATGTATGTAGCATGCATGTAGTATATATGTAGCATATATGTAGTATGTATGTAGCATGTAGTATATATGTAGTATGCATGTTGCATGCATGTAGTATATATGTAGTATGTATGTTGCATGTAGTATATATGTAGTATGAATGTAGCATGTATGTAGTATGAATGTAGCATGTATGTAGCATGTAATTTTTTTTTTTTTTTTTTTACATTCAACACATTAGCCGGATGATGGGACTACTACTGTCCCATCATTGGCTAATGTGTCAATCACTGTCATGGTAGCAGGCATCACCCGATGGGACTTGTAGTCCCATCGGACGATGCCTGCACAGACCCCCGAAGCCTGCACAGCCCCCCGGCAGGCCGGCACAGCCCCCCGGCAGGCCGGCACAGCCCACCGGAGCCTGCACAGCCCACCGGCAGGCCGGCACAGCCCCCCGGCAGGCCGGCACAGCCCACCGGAGCCTGCACAGCCCCCCGGCAGGCCGGCACAGCCCACCGGAGCCTGCACAGCCCCCCGGCAGGCCGGCACAGCCCCCCGGCAGGCCGGCACAGCCCCCCGGCAGGCCGGCACAGACCACCGGAGCCTGCACAGACCCCCTGGCAGGCCGGCACACCCCCCAGAAAGGCCCGTACAGACCCCAGAGAGGCTGTACAAGGCAAAAACAGGGTTTTTCTTATTCTGATACCGGAAGTCCCATAGACTTGAATGGGACTTCCGGTATCGGAATCGGCGATACCGATACTTTTTTTTAAGATCGGCCGATCCATTCCGATCCGATACGTTGAAGTATCGGACGGTATCGCTCAACTCTATTGATGATACTAATCTATGATTTCCTGGTAAATTGGTCTTTCGGCCTCAAAAAGTAAAAAGGTCTGGGTGTGATGGATACCTCTGTGCAGCCTATTGCTTTGCCCATGGACATGATCTAGATTGGATGTTAATTTCCTTTTCCCTTTTGGGAATATTTAGTAATTTTACTCACTTATTTGATGCCCTTAATCTCACAGTCCCCATTGGGTCTCACAATCTAAATTCCCTACCAGTATGTCTTTGGAGTGTGGGAGGAAATCGGAGAACCCAGAGGAAACCCACGCAAACACTGGGAGAACATACAAACTCCTTATAGATGTCCTTGGTGGGATTTGAACCCATGACCTCCCACCGTAGGACGCATGTATCCAACCTTGTGGAAGTTATAACACACTGAAACAATTCTTATACACCAGTACTTAAAAAAAAAGTTTGCAAATCGGCAGTGAAGTAGTTAAATCAGGTTGTAATTAACTCCCCCAGATACTTCTGAGAGCATATAACAAGTTTCTTCATGTGGTCAGTTGGAAAGATTTCCCACAACACACGGTAATCTAACCACATCAGATAGGATGATCACAGCAGAGATGGGAGATGAAAGTGTTGTGTCTATCACCCACACACTGAAGTCATCGGGACCTCCTGAAGATAATGGAAGACAAACGTCCAAATCAAAACTAATTTGAGACTTTGTCTGTCCAGGGCGCCTGCATTTACCATATCTGAGTGGGAAGGAGCCATTGATATCTATGTAGGAAAGTCTCTGGCGGGGGAAGGATCTGCATAATCTTGCAGGATATAAACAATGTACAAATTTGCACGTTAATGATCTCTCTGTTCTTGTATTCTGGAGGCAATTATTACGGTATCCGCAGACAAATGGCTGACAATAGAGATGTCTATGCATTTGTCGTTTTCCGTCTAGACATCTTCACAGCAGCCTTGTATTATCTTGCTTGTCATGATAACTTTAGGTGAGCACCATGATGCACCTTACCGACCCTCTCTGCAGGTATGTCAGTGTACCTGAAGCTGATATGGGCCAGATGTTGGTTGCTTTTCAGACGTTCACCTCTGTATTTCCCCATCACAAATACATGCTATGGATAAAATTACTGTGCGCCCTCCACATTACAACTACAGGAGCTTTCACCTCCATAGGATTAGATAAGAAGTTGGCTCCCATGTTGCAATAACAGTTTCCACTCTTCTGGGAAGACGTTCTACAAGATTTTGGAGGTACCTATGGGAATTTTTGCCCATTTGTCAGGAAGACCATTTGTGATGTCACATACTGACGTTGGAGGAGAGGCCAGGCTCACAATCTCTATTCCAGATCATCCCAAAGATGTTGGATGGGGTTGAGGTCCTGGCACTGTGCAGCCAGCCATGTTCTGCTACCAAGCACCTTCAACCATGTTTTTATGGACCTTGTGCATTGGGCACTTTCATGAGTAACAGAAACTGTTCTCAAAAAGTTGGAGGATACAATTGTCCAACATGTTTTGGTATGTTAGGGTGCTTTCACAGGAGTGAAGGAGACTGTGACTGACTGTATGCCTCCTGAAGGCATACACTCCCAAAACTGGTGCACGTCAGAGAGCATGCTCAACATGCCATCGCCATTACAGCCTATGGCCATGCCGGCGCATATATCTGAATCCCGTTTTTCAGGGGGGTTTTGGACATATGCCCAGAGAACACAATGTGAAATAACTCTTAGGCTGACCTCTGAAAATTAGTTCCATAGCGTTGTCCTTCAACGAATTTTACAGATGGCATGTTGCAGTCAGGCGAGTAGCATACTCCTGGCATGCACCCAACCCAGACATGTCCATCAGATGCCAGATGGAGAAGTGTGATCCATCACGTCACAGAGCACATTTCTACTGCTCTAGAGTACGGTGGTGACGACTTCACACCACTCCATCAGACGCTCGGCATTGTGCTTGGTGATTTAAGGCTGCATATAACTCCTAGACCAAGGAAACCCATGCCACGAAGCTCCCGATGTGCAGTTTTTATGTTGATGTCACAGGAGATTTGGACTCTGCAGTATCTAAGTCATCAGATCTGAATTTAGTGAACGCTTTTGAATGAGACATTCTATCACACGTGTTGGTTAAGGCAGATTGCAATTCAGTAAGACACGTATCCCAATACTTTTATACATGGAGTGTAACTGTCGGACGGATTGACTCTCCAACATGCAAGTTCAGATTGGCCAAATTTGGGTGTGTTCTGTGATAGCAATATATCTCCTCTCACATTAGCTATATCAAAATACAACATGCCCAATCCGTCTGTCCCTTCTACATGTCACAGCCAGTGATTGGTTGCAGGTTACACATGTCTGTCTTGACTGGGCAAAAAAGTGCAGATATCAATGGGGTGGAATGGAAATAATAAATGTGATTTCTAAAATTTCATCCACGTGCAATGGATTTTTTCATTGTGGAAACTGCTGTGCAATGTTTAAGATGTCAATTCTGTCGGAAATTGTTTTCAGATTTGTTCTTCTCTATTAACTTCAGTGGAGAGGAAAAAAACACCAGTGAAATCTGCAAATAATCATGTTTTGCAGAATTTGCTGTAGGTCACCTGGTCAGAAAAATCTGCAAGTGCTTATTTCAAACCAAAACTTTGTGGCTGATTTCTCAAAATATTTATATTTGAAAACTTGAGTAAAACACTTGGAAAAGCTGCAAAACTTTTCATGTCGCTTTCGAGCAGCTCCTCCAAAATAGGCGGAGCCAGGGCTGGACTGGCCCACCAGAGAAACGGAGCATCCTCCGGTGGGCCCTGGCCTCTTCTTAAGGAGAGCTCATAGTGCAAACCTTGCAACTGCTATGAGGCTTTTGAGTGGGGGAGAAAGGTGGGTCCTCAGAATAAAATCCTCTGGTGGGTCCACTGTTCTTCAGTCTGACACTGGGCAGAGCTATGGAGGAGGCGAGCAAGATTGGGCACCATTCCATACTCCAAAGACATACCGAAAGGGTATTTAGATTTTGAGCCCCAATGGGGACAGTGATGACGAGGTCTCTAAAGCGCTGCGGAATATACGCGATCTAAAAATAAGTTACATTGGGTTTTTCAATAGTAGTGAACACACCTCCGAATTATAGTCCCTATTCATTGAAGCAATTTTGCCAAAATTCTGTGGCAAATTACATGAAAAAGTTGCAAAATTTTGCAAATATTTGCAATTTTGGGCAGTTTCTCTTTGATCCACCAAAATAGGCAGAGCTCGGTAGGGACTAGAGCTGAGCAAGGGTGTGATACCACAACTCATGTAATTCAGGACAAGCTGTGGTGTTCCTTGCTCCAGAAATCTGTAAGAAGTTTGGTGTGGTGCACAAAGGTCATTAGATGCTCTTGATTCATTAAGACGTTTGCTCCTCTTAATGAATCAGGAGCATCTGACTCCAACATGACCCCTCATCAAGACCGGCAAGAAAATCGTCAGTCTTGATGAATCGAGACCTTTATGTTTTAGTAAATACAGAAAATAAAGCAAAAATAAGCCTGACATATTACAGTCATATTCCCCTTTAAATACATATCTGACCTCATAACTTACACATTTTATTCCAGGTCCATATAATCTATATTTACAGAGCATGAAGTGTTCTACCAATGTACAAATTGCCCCACAATGGGGCCAGTTTCTTCATAAAAGTGCTACATTTAATATGTCAAGTGTACCACTAGACATATGGAAAGAATAAGACCAGGGTTCTAAACGCAGCAATGTTCGAAAATTGTATGGAACTAATGTACAATAAAACTTGTATGAACATTGGAATTGTAAACTTGGAAATACTCTTGGAGTTAGTGGTATATCTGACAAACAAACAGCTGAATCTAATATTACTAACCCTCTCTCGATGTTCTATTTCCCAAAAAATTCAAGATCCTCTAATCTGGGTTTAAAAGAATATATTATCAGAAAATGACATTGACCATTCTATTTTTTATTATTTGGTGCCATTCTATTTTATGTTTTTACACAACTTTTCACATAAAACATTTTGAAAGATTCCAGTTTTTATACCATCCTCTAGAGGAGTCAAAGTAAACATATTTTTGGTAGCCTCATGTATAGCTTGGGGAAGAATAAGCAGAGTATTCTCAATAATATTAAGATGGATTAATTATTTTTGGTGGTTTAGACAAAGCATGTCTAATGTGTACTTATGACTAGTGCCTCATGGACTAACTGTGGGCAATATCAAAATATTGAACAAATAGAGTGATTAGGTTTCAGCTACCATAACTGTTATGAATGGGTCACCGAGGAGGAAAAAAGCAACACAACGCTAAGTCTCAGAAAACCAGAGAGGTTGGTAACTATGCAGACTGCAGAGCCCTGATCTTAACACACAACTAGAAGCAGTCGTGGAGCGTGCCTACGATGAACCTAGATGCCTCGTCACGGCCGGAGAACTACATAAGCCTAAAGTAAGAAAAGAGGAAAACTAACTCCCCAGAGCAGACCTCTAGGAAAGACAGCGCCCCACATGTATTGACGGTGAAGCAAGATGAAAACACAAACAAAGGCAGAAAAATAGGCTGAGCAAACGATGGGGCCAAACTAACTTGAAAGGACAGGAAAGGAAAGATACTGTCTGCAATCTGCCAAAAAACCCTACCAAAAATAATGTCCAACGCTTCTGATAACAAAATTAACCCTGAAGTCACTAGACTTCGCCCACTATATCAGCACTCTGGAATATTCTGAGACAGAGCAAAAAGAGGCCAATCTAATAAAGGACAAAAAGGCAAATTGGCAAATACAGATAAATAAGAGTGGAAATTCAGCACAGCCCAGCCAGGCTGGCTGACCACACAAAAATGGAGTTGACCAACAAGAGCAAGTGTGAACATTAGCAAAAAAACAAACTTAACTTGAGATGACTGGAGCAGAGCTGAAGACCAAGACCTGAGAAACAGACTGAATCACAGCACTAGGATAGGGCATCGGCTGACTTATATCCAGTCTGATACTCCAGAGATCCAATCACTATCCTGCTCGTCAGGTGGCAGACCATTACCAATTAAACTTACCTCACTACCTCCTGTCACTACCAGATGGAGAACGGAAGGAGAACTCCCAGCTGGTGGAGCAGAAAATGAGCTCATAACACATAACTGTGCTAGAAGAAGACACTAGATCTAAAAGTGACTCATTTAGACAGTTGGTCTTCTTGGCATCATTGGTCTTATAATAGGAGATCACTTGCAATATTACTTTTTACCTAGAAGACTACAATTTAGACCAGTGTTTCCCAAACTCCAGTCCTCGCAGCCTCCAACTTGTCATATTTTCAGGATTTCCTTAGAATTTCACAGGTGATGGAATTATTAAGGCATCAGAAATGGCCACAGATTCTCTTACCTGTGCAATACTAAGGAAATCCTGAAAACATGATGTGTTGGGGACCCTGAGGACAGAGTTAGACAGTGGTCAGGCAAACTCTTGTTCTTCCCTTAGCTGTCTCTTGAGAATCCTCTCGACATTTGGTCAAAGCTTGCATGTGTTTTTTATCACGTGAACCAGAGTAAGCCACCAGACATGTATAACAGTGGCTTACCTCCCTTGGAAACAAATGAATCGGGTGTCGTAATTTAATATGTCCAATCCTTCTCTTCTATGAGGGGAGTAGGGAGAACCCGATGCACATTAGATGGTTGGCTAGTCCTGCTGGAAAGTTGCAAAAGTTACACAAGGTGAGATGTTCCACCTATACCGTTGGTTTCCATCTAACTTATCGGACTGGTCATCGCTTCTAGTTCATAATGCTAGACATGTTATGGGTTCAGGGGGCCACGTCTGAACCAGAGGTAGAAGAGCAATCTTCTTTGAACAAAACTTGGCTTTTTAGCACAACTCAAGCACAACGATTATTATTCCTTTTGTACTGTAAAAAGCAAATGTATTCAATGTTATCTCCACACTTGCTAAGACTCAAAAAAGGAATGTTCCTTGATGATTTTTCATGGTTTGGTTTTCACGCCAACACAGCGCAGAAAATAACAGGCCGTGGCCTATGATAAGCACATGTTTAAATTCTGAGGGCTAGGGCAATGTCCACATCTTTACATTGAGTGCCAAAAAACTCCTTCCATCCACCATCCAAAAAAATCTGAGTTACATGTTCTTAATTCTTGTAGATAATGAATTATTAGAAGGTCATGATCATATTTCAATATATCCAATGGGAACTGAGTGAGAAGCGATGAATTATTTAGCCCTATGTTCTGTGATCATTATTAAAAATGGTTGTTTTTCCAAAGGATCCCAGGTGAGCCTACTCCGCCCTTTTTCTTCTGTGTCCCTCAGTTCCAAAATGACATTACCAGGTAATGTGAAAATTTTCCCTTCAACCAACTGGGCATGTACTACAGAACTTCTCTGTTTGTGTTTTCTCCTCTGAGGCTGGCCAATCAAAACACGGCCACGCCCACAGAGAAGTTCTAAGGTATACGCCCAGTTGCTTGAAGGGAAAATTTGCATCTTTATTTCCATAAGGGAGGGGCACAAGAAAAAGGGAAAAAAGGACAATATATTTATTCAGTGCTTATTTAGGCTGCACACTCAATTGGTCAGCATCATAAAGGAGGCAAAAGTAGATACCCCCAGTGAAAACTATCTAATTACACCAACTTAGACTTAACTAAAGTTAACTCATTAGGTGCCAAATACTTGACTGCTAATATTTTGGCAATGGAGAGGTAAAATGTAAAAATTGACAAAAAATTTTTTATTCCACTCTACAGCCACTATTTCATGGTGTGTCCGGTTTAGCACGAAAACATTTAGTGAAAGGTCTTCTTTAACTACGCTGACTTTTCTTATAATCTGTTAACAATAAGACTTCTCGCACATTGTTGTCTCTTTTTTCCCCAAATATCAATTACTTCCTGTATAGGCAACTATGCAATAGCTGTGCTCACAAGACAAAAACTAGTAAGACGGTGGGTGTCCCGTCATTGTATAAACCAGCAGGAAAATGGAAGCAAATCAAGAAATGGAGGTACTGTATTATTTGCAAAAACTCATTGAGTAGGAGATAAGGTCGAATAGACATTAGATTAAAGCTGGTCAAACCTGACAATATCGGCATGATCAGTCAACTTAAAGGGAACCTGTCATCAGGTTTTACCGATATAAAGTACTGCCACCATCTTTACTGTTTGTTTTACAGTATTCTAGGAAGATGCATATGAGCCTCCAACCCCCTCTTCACAACCCCAAAAAGATCTTTTTTAATGACCCCATATGGAACGGTCTTGTCCAATGGGCTTCTCTAGTCTTGATCCGGTGCCTCCTCTCTGGTCACAAACGCCATCCTCCTTCCCTTTTTCATATGTGAATGAGGTGTCCTACATCAACCACACTGTGTCCCCTCAATATCTCTCCTGCAGGGTAGAACAAAGTACTGTAATGCTCATGCACCTGAAAAGGCCAAGGAGTGTCGATGACCCAAAAATAAAGCTTGCGCATGTGCATGACAACACTTTGCTCTGCCTTCAGTAGGGCAGAGAGAAAAAGTACACCTGCACAGGAGCGTGATTGGAGGACAATGTGTGGATGATGTAGGACACGTCATACAAATGAGGCAAGTAAGAGGATGGCAACGGCTGGATCAATACCTAGGACGTCCAACGGACTGGACTATGCCATATGGGGGTATTATAAAAGATATTTTTGGGGCTATGCAGAGGGGGTTGAAGACTCATGTACAGTTGTGGCCAAAAGTATTGACACCCCTGCAATTTTGTCAGATAATACTCAGTTTCTTCCTGAAAATGATTGCAAACACAAATTCTTTGGTATTATTATCTTCATTTAATTTGCCTTAAATGAAAAAACACAAAATAGAATGAAGCAAAAAGCAAAACATTGATCATTTCACGCAAAACTCCAAAAATGTGCCAGACAAAAGTATTGGCACCCTCAGCCTAATACTTGGTTGCACAACCTTTAGCCAAAATAACTGCGACCAACCGCTTCCGGTAACCATCAATTAGTTTCTTACAATGCTCTGCTGGAATTTTAGACCATTCTTCTTTGGCAAACTGCTCCAGGTCCCTGATATTAGAAGGGTGCCTTCTCCAAACTGCCATTTTTAGATCTCTCCACAAGTGTTCTATGGGATTCAGGTCTGGACTCATTGCTGGCCACCTTAGAAGTCTCCAGTGCTTTCTCTCAAACCATTTTCTAGTGCTTTTTGAAGTGTGTTTTGGGTCATTGTCCTGCTGGAAGACCCATGACCTCTGAGGGAGACCCAGCTTTCTCACACTGGGCCCTACATTATGCTGCAAAATTTGTTGGTAGTCTTCAGACTTCATAATGCCATGCACACGGTCAAGCAGTCCAGTGTCAGAGGCAGCAAAGCAACCCCAAAACATCAGGGAACCTGCGCCATGTTTGACTGTAGGGACCGTGTTTTTTTTCTTTGAATGCCTCTTTTTTTCTCCTGTAAACTCTATGTTGATGCCTTTGCCCAAAAAGCTCTACTTTTGTCTCATCTGACCAGAGAACATTCTTCCAAAACGTTTTAGGCTTTTTCAGGTAAGTTTTGGCAAACTCCAGCCTGGCTTTTTTATGTCTCGGGGTAAGGAGTGGGGTCTTCCTGGGTCTCCTACCATACAGTCCCTTTTCATTCAGGCGCCGACGGTTAGCACGGGCTAACACTGTTGTATCCTCAGACTGCAGGGCAGCTTGAACTTGTTTGGATGTTAGTCAAGGTTCTTTATCCAACATCTGCACAATCTTGCGTTGAAATCTCTTGTCAATTTTCTTTTCCATCCACATATAGGGAGGTTAGCCACAGTGCCATGGGCTTTAAACTTCTTGATGACACTGCGCACGGTAGACACAGGAACATTCAGGTCTTTGGAGATGGACTTGTAGCCTTGAGATTGCTCATGCTTCCTTACAATTTGGTTTCTCAAGTCCTCAGACAGTTCTTTCATCTTCTTTCTTTTCTCCATGCTCAATGTGGTACACACAAGGACACAGGACAGAGGTTGAGTCAACTTTAATCCATGTCAACTGGCTGCAAGTGTGATTTAGTTATTGCCAACACCTGTTAGGTTTCACAGGTAAGTTACAGGTGCTGTTAATTACACAAATTAGAGAAGCATCACATGATTTTTCAAACAGTGCCAATACTTTTGTCCACCCTTTTTTATGTTTGGTGTGGAATTATATCCAATTTGGCTTTAGGGCAATTCTTTTTGTGTTTTTTCATTTAAGACAAATTAAATGAAGATAATACCAAAGAATTTGTGTTTGCAATCATTTTCAGGAAGAAACTGAGTATTTTCTGACAAAATTGCAGGGGTGTCAATACTTTTGGCCACAATTGTACATCTACCTCGAATACTGTAAAACTGGTGTCAGGTTCCCTTTAACCCGACTGATAAAGTCAGATAAGGGTTGGACAGTCTGTATTTAATCAACTGTCCATTTGTTTTAATTAAAGATAAGTAGCTGCCGTAACTGGCTGGCAGAGGCCTTCTTCCCTCTCCCTATAGAGAACACATGATGACTTGCCTGAGCCAAATATTCAGGTGTGTGGAAAAGTTGGGGGAGGTAGCTCTTTAGCCAATGAGTATGGACAGTTTTAGGATGTAATCAACAACAATAACCAATTCATCTACTACCTTTGTAAATACAGCATAGTCTTGATTTTCCAAATTACTTGATATTTCCAAAGTAGCCCAATAATTCATCAATTGTCTCTTATATCTACTCTACAGAAAAGGTGTTTTTTTTTAAGATTCCTGTACTAAGGACAACTTTTTCCACCACTTACCTACATTGCCCTTTGCATTTGGGCCCTGAATATCAATTAAAGTGGCATTTTGGGTCAAATATTCATGGGATGCCAGAACATCAGTATTTTGGTGGTATTCTACCAAGTATAAAGGAAGGAGAATGTTGAATACCTTCAAGGAAATAATTTAGGGAAAGACAAGCAAACAGATAAATGAGCAGGACCCTCTGAGAAGAAGCTGAAAAATCTAACAGATGATCGTCAGGGAGACTAGGTTGTAAAACAGGGCCATTAAAGCACAATTTGTATGAGATTGTTCTCCTGAGTAAAGTTTACCTATAGCTCACTGCAAACAACATGAAAGGAAGGGAAGGCTTTCAACAGATGTTCAGGTCTTTTCTCTTTTCTCTTGTCTCCACTTTGGTTTTAAAGACATTGGAAAAACATTGAGTGACATGTTTTAAAGGGGAACTGGTGCAGGGTTTCTCCTATATTATCTAGAAAAATATCAATTAACCAAATGGAAAAAAAAGTCATCCTTTCCCTGTATTATTTGTCTTTGATGACATGGTGAGGCAGGCACCATGCTAATGACTCCAAATGTCATGCAAAGTCTACGCTGTCGCTCTACTGCCATCATAACCTCCATTAGCTGTAATGACAAATAAGATAGATGTGGCAGGATCCAAGAGGTGAAGAAGAGTCATCTTTGGGCTTCCTTGAAGGCAACTCGAAGATAGACAACTTTTAAGTTATCTGGATAGTAAAAGGGGTTGTCCAGGATCAGAAAAACATGGCTGTTTACCTTCAGACCCAACGCTACCCAAGACCATGGGTGGAGCGTGCTGTTGTAGCTCATCTTTGTTCACTTAAAACATGGTGATTGGCAAGACCACAGATACGACCCATGGGTTTGGGGTAGCCCTGTTTCTAAAAGAAAACCACTATGTTTTTCTAATCTTGATCAACTCCTTAAAAGAAGCAATTTCATTTTTAACTCTAACACATGCTAGATGATAACGTTGTAAGTCATTAAGTAAAGACCCCAACCCTGAGCAAAGAGCTCTCACTGTTGGATGCACAATCAGTAGGTTTGATCCATTTATCATAAAAATCACAGGCATTTTCTAATTTGAAAATCTTAGTATTGGATACTAAAGAGATTTCCAATTTTTATCAATACCATGGATGGCAAAAAGAACAAACAAATCAATATTGTAACAAATCAATCAAGACATGTCACTCAAAACAAAGATCACCACGGCTTGATTATTTGGACATATTATATGAAAAGAGCAATCAATTGAGAAGAACATCATGGTCGGAAGAAGGAACAAGGTGAAGAGGAAGACCAGGAACCCGATGGCTTGATACTATCAAAATAATGGCGGAGAAGACCCTGGCGGACCTATCTAGGTTTGCACAAGATCGATCTTCCTACAGATCGTTCATCCATCAAATCACTATGGCTCAGGATCGAGAAGAAAGCCGTTAGAAAAAAAACATCAACAGAGGTTTTAAGGAGCCATCACGGCTACTGCAAGTTCTGAGTCTTCAAAGCAGAAGAAGCACACACAAAGGGCACCATAATGCAATGTATGTACCCAATATACCACATAGAATAATCAGAGTTCAGTACAATACAGAATGTAAACCAAGGGAAAAAATTGTAGGCATGTTATGTAATTTGAGTGTGGTGCCAATTTTCTGGTTTTTCCACTTTATAACTATTATTTTTATACATTTAATACAATTTCATGTTTTATACTATTATGGTTCATCGTCTATAATTTTTTTCTCTTGGATTAAGTTCTGCGTTGTACAGCTTTGTAATACAGTACCCAAGGAAATGTATTGTTTCACACCACGAACATTCCCATATCTCGAATGCTGTACTATAGAGGGATTTTCATCTAAAAAAAAACAATACTTCCATGTAAGAATACCTCTGTACTACATGGAAACACTATAAGGCAGCACATGGAATATTTACGACTCCGCAGAAGTCTATGTGCTAATGTGCAGGCTTCATATGCTGCTTGGTGCCCTTATACGTAACAAATGACGTTTTGTCCTAGAAAGTAGATTTAACATGTAGACTAAAAATTGTTCTTACCCAACAAAATAAAACTGGAACTTTGGTTTGCTGGAGCTGTTATGCCCAAATCCCCTCCTCGTCATCCTGGATGATTCATGTGACGATCCGCCAAGGTGTTAGCAAAGGAATGCAGAGAAGAAAGATACGTTACAAACAAGCAAACAAACAAACAGAAAGCCATTCGGCTACAAAAGTTAGTAACCAAACAAGGCTTCTCATACCCAACACAAACACAGCATTTTTTTTTTTTTGGCTAGTTACCCCTTTTTCCCTAAGATTGATAGTGTTTTGTAACTTCAGACTCGGCTTCAAAGATGTTGGATTGGACTCGAGATAAAAAAACAAAACACCTGCCCAAAAATAATGACCAAAAGAGCCAACGTGCACATTATCGGCAAAGTTCTCCTTTGTTGTCTATGTGCTGCAGGGCAGAGAGGGAAGGGGGGAGAGAATACTGTTTTGTGAAAAAAAGGGGCAGCCTTGTCATAAAGATCTCGTTGACAAACACTTAACCTTAATTCTCCATCCCAGCTTATGTTTAATGAGCAATGCCCTGCCTTGATCCCAGCAGAAGCTGGGGCCCATCTGATGGAGAATACAGATGTGCCACTTCACTTCCCCGACTAGGCAGAAAGGGTAAAATATTTAGTGTCAAAGTTTTACGGCTCTAAATACGCATAATGAAAACTCCTACTGAAGGTCTAGAAATACATCAACCCCCTACAAAGAGCAATGTCATCATTTGGTAAATTAATTCCTTCTAGATGTAGCAGAAGAAATAAATCTGGAGGTAAGCATAACATTGAAGAATTGTTTTTTTTAATAGAAAAACAGGAAAAAAGAGAAAAAATCTACATATAAAATTGATTTATAAAAGAGTTGAGTTACTTTGTATACAATGCCTTGAAAAAGTATTCATACCCACATTTTTTTCACATTACACCCACAAACAAATATTTTTCATTGGGATTTTATGTGACATGCCAACGCCAAGTAGCAAAGTATTTGTGAAGTGTAAAGGAAATTATATATGGTTTTCTAATTAATTTAAAAATATAAATCTGAAAATTGTGCCGTGAATTTGTATACAGCCCCCCTTAGTCAATACTTTGTAGGACCATCTTTCACTACAACTATTGCAACAAGTCTTTTGGGGTCTTTCTCCACCAGCTTTGCACATCCAGAGGTGACATTTTTGCCCATTCTTCAATTTTCAAGTCTTGTCACAGATTATCAGTGGGATTTAGGTCTGCCCTGTGACTGGGCCATTCACACACATGAATATGCTTTGATCTAAACCATCCATTGTAGCTCTGGCAAAATGTTTAGGGTCATTGTCCTGTTGGAAGGTGAACCAACGCCCCTGTCTGAAGTGTTTTGCAGCCTCTAACATGTTTTCCTCCAGGATTGCCCTGTATTTACCTACATTCATCTTCCCATCAACTCTTACCAGCTTCCATGTCCCTGCTGAAGAAAAGCCTTTCCACAGCATGATGCTGACACCACCATGTTTGACGGTGGGAATGGTGTTTTAAAGGTGATGTACATTGCTAATTTTCCTCCACATATGTCATTTTGCATTTAGCCCATAAAGTTGTACTCTGGTCTCATCTGATCAAAGTTTGCCATGTAGAATGTAAGTCCGCAAGGACAGAGTCCCCTCCCCTCTGTACCAGTCTGTCATTGTGAATTTGTTTACTGTTAACGATATCTATAACGTTATATGTAACCCCCGTCTCATGTACAGCACCATGGAATTAATGGCGCTATATAAATAAATAATAATAAAAATAGGGAACAGAATTCATTCCCACCCTCCCTACACATGCATGGTATGGTTGAGATGGGATGGTAGAGCCTTGCTTTATCTCTAGATCAAAAGGATCAATCCTTTTTTCTCCCAGACTGTCATGAAAGAGTCGAGAGGCCCCAATACACACACACACAAATACAGGCAGCTTAAAGAGGTGTCCTCTTTCAGCTAACTTAACACTCAAATGCTCAATAAAGCGTAAAAAGACAACCTTAGCTTTCCTTATCCTCACCAGGTCCATCGCTGCTTCCATGCTGCTGCTTCCAGTCTTTGTTGATTTGCTGCAGCAGTGACATCACATCAACAGCATGATGTCCCCGCTGCAGCCAATCAACAAAGACTGAAGGGTAAGTTAAGCACAGGGGTTTTTTTTTTAACACCAAGCCTATGGGATGAAGTTAATTTTAAGGCGACATTAGAGTACACTTATAGCTAAGCAGTAAAGGCTTTGCCTAAAGATGTGATCATTGATTGTTGTTAAATACAACCAGCCAAATTGTGAATCCAGCTCTGGAGTATAATACAGACTGGATCAGTACAGGATAAGTTACGTGATGTATTCACAAAAGTTTCAAAACTTTTTGTGTAGAATATTCCTATAAGAGGTATATACTCAGTCCACTGACCATATGCTCATGTGTGACTTACAAGACGTGTTAGCACTGAGGCCCATCAAGGGTCTAGTTACTGCTTTGGTTAATGTTTTTACCATAGAGCCCAGAGTGGAGATAAAACGCTTGTTAACTAGGCCTGTTAGACTGGCGTCCTAAAATTGCAGACTGTCCCCCACCTTCAGACTGGAGCCATACTACAAATAACTGGTTTTTTTTGGGGTTTGTTTGTTAATTTTTTTTCCATTTCCTGCATTATATTTATTGTACTTTTATACTTTTCTCATTGCTATCCCGACTGCGTCAGAAGTAATAAATGTCATTTCATAGATGGCAGATGGACTTCTGGCTTATATTATTTTCTAGCGATTTAAAATAAAAATATTTCAAATCTCAATTATCCTTATTAAAAATATTTTCTAATTTCACTTCCACAAGGCCATGTCTCTTTATAAGGATTTTTCCAGGTCAGGAAGGGCAGGCCAAGCTTTCCCCATGCCCACAGCAAAAATCTGCCGCCATTTATTCACTCCTTCCATTCTGCCCAAGTTTCAATTTTCACATTATACTTAAGAACAGGGGTGTAAGAGAAATCTCATCATGCATCCCAATCCTCAATAATTCCTTCAAATGTACTACCCCTGCATAAAAGGTAAAGGGGTTGTCTGACATTAGAAGATGTCTGTTGTTATCCCAGAAACAGCGCCACTCGCATTCATGGGTCGTGTCTGGTATTGCAGCTTAGCTCCCTCTAGTGGCGGCTGTAGGTAAATGTCTGTGGCACTTGTTTTTCTCACGCTTCATCGTTTTCAAGTTTTTTTCTGCCCTCTAAACAATAAAAAAAACAGAAAACTTTTGGATACAGATATGGCACCTGTGAGCTTTTTTTCACGGACCCATTGATTTGAAGTGGCGATTTTCACTTGTATGAAAATCAGACATGTCTGCTCTTTTTTTTTTCTTCTTCTATATAAACTCAGACCACAAAAAACACAGACACGTGAAAAGCCCCAGAGACTATGATGGGTACGTCTTCTATCTGAAAATAATGTACAGAACGCGTATGTGAAAAATGGAATCTGAATTAAGACTTCGATATAGGCCTTTGGTATCTGCTATGAAATGTCACAGTAAAGGTATGTTCAGACAAACGTATTTTCCATACATTTTCAACCCTTAAAGGGAATCTGTCGCCCCTTTTTTGAGATATCATATAATGATATCATTCAGTTGTGTGTCACATAAGGATTCTCTTAGTACTTTTGCTTCCCCCTGACCCCGCACCTTTCATGCATAAATACCTTTTTTATATCGGTTCAGATGTATGTAAACTGCCGCGGTCCGGTCCGCTGGGCGGGGCTTATTCACCTGCTCCCCCCTCCCTGTCTTGCTCTACGCATTTCTTCTTGTCTAGAATAACACAGGGAGGGGGGAAGCAGTTGAATAAGCCCCGCCCAGCGGACCAGACCGCGGCAGTTTACATACATCTGAACCGATATAAAAAAGGTATTTATGCATGACAGGTGCGGGGTCAGGGGGAAACAAAAGTACTAAGAGAATCCTTATGTGACACACAACTGAATGATATCATTATATGATATCTCAAAAAAGGGGCGACAGATTCCCTTTAATGCTAGCGAACTCTATGTGTAATCTATATGGGCTATTTTTTACACAGACGTTAAGTCCACTGGAACGAAAATTTGCAGAACACGCAAGCCTGATCTGATTTATGGGCCAGACTAGCGCTTGTGAATAGCAGACACGGCTCGAGCGCTATACCAAGTTGCACAAGCAGCCAGCGAAATTTACCATTTGTGGATGTGACTGATTCAATACATTCAGTGGCCCAAGGCTTCATTTAGAGGTCAGTTTTTCAAATATTCATGTTTTTCAAGGATAATACACCTGTCCTTTACAAATCCCGACAAAACAGATAGGAAGTGCTTATAAGTCTCATAAAATATACATTTTATTGAAAATATTAAATAAATACAAAGACATTCAAATACAAGCAGAGTATAAAAAATAGGGCCACAACTATACATGAATATATATGTAAAAGAAAACCCCCCTGACGAAGCTTGTGTGAAACGCGCCTTGGGGCTTGGTAACCACGCTATCACAACCCTATCACTTGATGTAAGTATTGTCCTTTTCTTTCTCCTTTTTTGTGCATACAGCTCTCTTTGTAATATCTAAGGATTCATGTGGATACGTATGTTCCTATGCATCCTGGGTATCTTTTACATATATATTCATGTATAGTTGTGGCCTTATTTTTGAAGCTCTGCACGTATTTGAATCTCTTTGTATTGTTTTAATATTTTCAATAAAATGTATATTTTATGAGACTTATAAGCACATCCTATGCTTTTTGTCGGTATTTATTATCTTATCACTATAAGACTATAAGATATCACTAGACTTATCACTGTCTCTGATTGTGGTCTTCACACATGCTCACTGTTGTGTTGGTATTAACCTGCCCTTTATAGTCTATGGACCTGTTCACATATCCCTGCTTTTGGGGGTGTGGTGGGTAAAGGAGGAATCCCTTTTTGATCCAACTCATGGACCAAATTTGTCCATTCAAGTCTCTAGGTCGCTGAAAATCTCAGGCAGCACATTGTTGTTGGCTAGTTACGTGCATTTTTTGCTGTTTTATAAGAGAAGCCCGAGAAACTTTTATTTTTTTCCTTTGCATAAGTCCACGTTCACACATTCTGTATTTTACATCACAGACAGAGGACAATCCAGTCATAGGGTCAAATAGCAAATAAAATCAATGTTATTGGTATATAAAAGATCATACAGACAGACAGGCACAAAGTGAAGCTAGAAGATGGAAAGGTCATTCTTACCACATGTAGGAGGCCCAAGGTAGGTATGTCAGAAGGCAGGTACATAACAACATTATAATAGTGAACAAATATCACATTGCTCATACACGCACAATGGCAATAAAGTATACCTGAATTAGGCAAAATTACCAGAGCCAAAGTTAGGCCACATTCATCAAGTAGATAGGTAGCGCTAAACGTACACCATAGTAAGAAAATATATATACAGGTACCTTGATAAAGGTACGCCGAAACGCGCGTCGGGGCGGGTAGGACTGTGTAGGAAGGCGGCTCTGCTCCTTTAAGGTACCTGTATATATATTTTCTTACTATGGTGCACGTTTAGCGCTACCTAGCTACTTGATGAATGTGGCCTAACTTTGGCTCTGGTAATTTTGCCTAATTCAGGTATCCTTTATTGCCATTGTGCGTGTATGAGCAATGTGATATGTGTTCAGTGTTCACTATTATAATGTTGTTATGTACCTGCCTTCTGACATACCTACCTTGGGCCTCCTACATGTGGTTAGAATGACCTTTCCATCTTCTAGCTTCACTTTGTGCCTGTCTGTCTGTATGATTTTTTATATACCAATAAAATTGATTTTATTTGCTATTTGACCCTATGACTGGATTGTCCTCTGTCTGTGAGTATATTATTACAGTTGGTCATCTACTGTCCGTACCTGTTGTGGGTGTGTGAGATTGTAATTTGTTCTATCCTACATTAATTCTCCACCCACTATGTTCATTGGATTTACCTTATATGTATTTTACATCAGTATTTGTAAGCCAAAACAAGGAGTGGATCAATCAGAGGAAAAGTAGAATAGAAACACGTCACCACTTTCGTATTTAGCACCCATTCCTGGTTGTAGCTCACAAATACTGATGGTAAAATACTGACCAAATACTGAATGTGGCCTAAAAATTGTTAAAAACTCTGATGGCAAAAACTGATACACCCACCAAACACTGATTAAACTAGGATCCAGCAAAGTTATGGAAATTGCTTTGCTTTTTTCACGCACAAGTAAAAAAAAAGTGAATATGTGGACGAGACCCATTCAAGGGTGATTCAGTGCCAATTTCTGCGCAACACCAAAGCCCCATTATAATAACATGCCATGGATTGGGATGAACTGTGCTATGGGAAAGGAGGCATGTTCTACAGTGCAAGGCGATACATAGGATTGGAAACAGAATTTGCAATGTGTAAAAATGAAAATATCCATGTAATTCAGAAATATTGTCATTCTCTCTGACCTACCGCTCTACATGATACCGCACAGCGTAGAGCATTATGAGACAGGCGCTGCACGAAACCCAACCACTAACTACACTGTGCAGTTATTAATTATGATTGAAAGAGACAGCAACTGGAGTGTCTGCCGATCAGCCGCCAGTACCACTGCTCTTACCGCTGCTCGCACACAACAGCTCCCTCATGTCAATGATTATTACAAAACAGATGTTCGGGAAGTATGTCAGCAGGATTCCTACTGAAGTGGAATATTCTGACAGTCCAGCAGCGAGGAGGATGAAATCTCACATGTGCAAATCCCAAGGCTGCCTGGTTCCGATCACTGAGACTTACAAATGGCAGACTCTCTGTACAGCAAGACTAGTTCTGCTTCCTAGGCAAGTAATAATGGAGACTTATCTTACAAAACAGAAAACAATATAAGACCTATAGCTAAGACAGGCAATATAATAAAATATAGCTATGGCACACATTGTATGTAACCATTGAGCAGACTTGCCAAAATTTGTGTTGGGGGAATAGGCATGTCCGTCCTGGGGATGTTCCTGATTCGTTTGGGAATGACTACTTTTGGGCAGGTTTTATGCAAGCTTGTTCCAGTTTGGATCAAGATGCGCCATTTTTTGGGCATCGTCTCTGAATATTCTGGACGGTTGACAAGTATGAAACCGGTAGCGTATACACAACTATAAGGGTGCGTCCATACGAGACGTATTCTGTGTGGATGAGATAAGATCTTTTCCACTTTATCCACAATGCTGGTACTGATTAATCTGGCCCCACACATTAGATGGCCGTTGGCCAAACCATGATCTGGTTGATCTTTCGGTCAACAGTTGTTTCTCCCATACACAGGAGCCATTGTTTGGCCAAGCGTTCATGTGTTCTCCATGAGAAAATTACTAACAAACATGTTTGGCAGCAGCTCATCTCCAGGAAAACACTGCATTCGGCAGTTAGAAATCAGATTTGCCCTTTCGACATTTCTCCTGACCATCAGTAGGGACCAAATTTGTAGGCTTGTATGGAAAATCACTCATGTGGATGAGCACATTGGCTTTCACTGGTCAGCGATGATCCGCCCTTTCGGTCCATGGCTATCATACGGAATACATGTCTTTGACCATAGACTAATGCCTTATTCCCCAGTCAACATTTTTGGTATTTGGTCATTATTTGCAAGCCAAAATCAGAAAAGGAACCTAGAGGAAAACTACTATTCCTCTAGGAAATGCCATGGTGGCATTTTTTGAATCTGACTCTGGCACTGAATTTCTTTTGCTGCTTGCCATACTGTCAAAAACAAGATAGTGCCAGAGGAGTCTTATTAGGGGCACCTTAAAAGGATAAATTGCAATACCAGACACAATCCATAGACCAAAAAAAAAGAAAAAAAAAGCCAACATTTTTTACGCAGGTCCATAGATATCAGTATTATTCTGCACGCCCAAAGCAATGTAATGTGTTAAGTTTTCTATATCAGTCAATGGTAAAACCCCAAAAATGATGAGTGTGGCCAATAATATTTTGATAAGAGCTTAATGTATGTAATACTTCCATCTCCTAAAAATATGAGCCTCCTAATTACTAGTAAAAACCAGCACAGCCACTCATAAAAAAAACATATCTATTCATAGCCGACGTTCACATCAGGTTTAGAAATAGTTCCATAAAGCCACAGGGAATGAGACTAAAATGTTGGACATCGTGAATTTATATACCGGTAATATCGCTTAGAACAACATCCCATCCCTCAAACTCTTTCCGAGCCAATCTATATTTCTTTTGCAGAAAATGCTAATCCAGTTTTTGCTTGACTAAGTCCTGTGGCCTGTTCCACAGTGGGTGTCTTCTGGAGGAAAAGAAGGTTCAAAAGGTTAAAATAAATGTAACACGTTCTCACTGCTCAGATATCCCACGAGTGAGACCTTTAAAATAACAAGAAAAAAAAAAAAACATTCCTTGATAATCAGCGGATGATACTTCTCCGATTCTCGTTCCAAATTCTGCTTTGCATTTTATTTTGGATCGTTTCTCTGCCCACCCATATTCATCCGATATTTACTAAGCTTGCTATATAATGAGACAAGAACGGAATCGTGGGCCAAGACATGAGAAAATCAGAAAATCAACTCGGAGAGAAAAAGAAAAATGGATTTGAAACATATGTTTATTTAGAATTGTGCTGATTTTAGTAGTCAAAGACAGAACATTTGGACTTCCACATAGGTGCCGCCGGCCAAAGTGCTCAATCAATCAAGAAGGGTTCTCCGGGAATCGTGATAAGCTGAGCAGAAGAGGTGGCATTTGCATTTTTTGGGTGCATATTACTATGGTCTGGAGTGTAAAGATAACCAAACACATCAGATAAGGTTATTATTTTTCCTGACTCCACAATAAACATGCAGGCACGCTTGGCCGAGTATGAACGCTTTTTTCAAGGGGGGGAGAAACGTATAAGCTGCTGCCAAATCCCTCTGCCATGTGAAGAGAGGATTGGGCATGTTGCAGGTCTTCCTTGAATTTCCTAACAGATGGTACTCTTAAGGTGAGTTTAGACTGGACAATTTTGCAGTGCTGAATTATTGCCGATTGGTAAATAATAAATCAATCGGTGATCGTTTAGTAGGCCACTTTTCAGATGCGCCCTGAACTATCAGTAATTGGCTGACATTTTTCTTGACAGCACAGGCTATCTTTTGGGAAAACCAGAAGATCATTTTATGAGTGTTTCGCTCATTTGTGAGGTGATTAGCAACATTTACTAGGAAGGTTCATTTCACGATATTCTTGTGGTGTGAAAGAACCTTACAACCAAGCCGAGTTTTATCTATTGTGTAAGAGTTGCTTTAATGCTGGCATTCAGGGCCAGTGTTATGGGCAGGCAGACTACACATCAGCCTAGGGTCCAAAGCCCCCAGCCAGTGATGTCACAGCGTGGCCGTTTTGGGGTCCGTGAGTCAGGGAGGCCTGAAGCAAATGCTGGCTTCCCTCCCACATTGTGCACTCAACTGTATCGGATCATAGATGAAAGTCAGCTAAATCTGCTGATTCTGGCAAGACCGGTCAACTATCTGATGTGTGTGGAGCCCTACTGATGAGATTTGGTGCAAATCTATTTCCATGTCCCATTCCAATGGCCACGACAGTGATCTAAAGTCACTGCATGCGATTGGGAGTACAGCTTCTTAACTCTCGGCATCTGTAGCTCTTTTTATTAGCTGGCCTGGCATAATGTCACATGTGTCACGTCACAAAGATGGCATTGGGCCAGCCCAGCTAATCAAATGAAGAGTCGTGGAAGCTGGCAAGTAAGATGCAGTACTTCTACTCCCAGGCAGCTTCTTTAGATCACTGTTGTGGCCGATGGAGTGGGATTTACAGGCAAATTTTCACCAACTATACTCCTGACCCTTTCCGAAAAATGATTTTGGGGAGAGAAGGATTGGGTAATTGGAGATTTAACTACTGACCTCATGGAAGATAAGCCACTGCTAGAGGTGTCTGACAGCAGTATTCTCCTCACTCCTCATTCAGAACACAATAGCGCTCAGCCAAGTTGAGTGCTCGTGTGTATGGGGGAGTTGGGAGACAAAGTCATCTGCCATACAAGCATTCAGCCAATAGCTTTCTCAAGTGTATGGACAGGTTAGGCTCTGTAAGTAAAGAGCCTCACACAATCCCTACGGCATGGTGGCAGCTCCATACAACTTGGATGAGCATGCATGTTTTTTCAACAGTGAGAGGTGTATACCTGCTGCCAGATCCCTCTGACAGTCTTATCGCCACCTTTTTTCGACCCAAATATGTTTAGAAATTTAAAGTGCTTTCTGGGATTTTTTTTAATTGGAGAAAGAGTAAGGAATGTTTAAAAATTACAAAATAAGCATCACATACCCTTGAATTCCCCTTTGTTCTAGCATCAGACCCACCAGAAACTGTTTAGACACCGAGAGCCTCAACTTAGACTTATTCCACTTGTTCCCTGTCTATTTGGGGTTTTCCAATTCTTTCTCTTTCGCTGCATTTTTTTTTTTCATTTTTCCCTATTACTTCACTATTTTACACCAGTTGTGTAATCTGATTGTGTATATTTTATGTATAGGCCGAGATAATTATAGGTGTTGTCCAACAGTCACCGCAATAAGCTGCAATCAATGGGCAAATCCAGTAGCAAGCGTTTAAAAGGGTTTGTCAAACCCCGTAGATGTGGCTTAAAGGACATCATAAAGTGATGACCATTTATGTAACACAAGGAAATTTGAGTCTTCTCGTCGGTTTTCGAGATAACTGCTGGTTGGACCCGCAGCGATCAGTTTTATCAGGAGACATCTTTTTTGCTTCACTTGGAGCACCCATAAATGGGAAATCATACATTTCACAGTGCCCCTTTTTATTTATATGTAGTAGGACCAATGGATAATGATCCTCTTTTAAAATCATACAACTCCTTTTAATGAAAAATAAAACTTATTATATACTTTCCAGTTTTCTTTCCAACTTTGGACTACGCACGTAATTTCTGGAGTGTTTTGTGCTCTGCGTTATACCCACACCGGCTTTTCCCTTCTGAGCTTGTGTGTTGACAGGACTGGATTATCTGAATTTACAAATGAAACAGAAAAGACATACAAAGTATTTTTCTCTAAACCATTCTAATTTAATTTTCCTCTTGCTGGCTCAGGATATATCTTCAGATGTAATCGAGCAGCCGATCCTTGACCTATCTCAACAACTACTCAGAAACAGCAGTATACCGATTCATTAAAAAGGGCTGTTCATCAGGAAAAAATAAAGAGCCAACAAAAAGTATAGGCTGTCTAATTCTATAGATTTACGTGCAATGGATTCCATAGCTGTAAAATCTATAGACGGAAGGCAACCATACCTGTATAAAATAAGCTTAAGACCCTTATAGATGGGCCCATAATCGGCTGTATGACCATTCGTAAGAACGCTAGTTTCTAATTACCCAATCACATGGCTCGTGCAAACATGGCAGAGATCATTTTCGGTCTTGCTGATTGCATTTTTTATGCAGCCTAAAAGAAAAAGTTGGATGGCACCATATTCCCTCTTGACAATATGCAAACTGTGTGTGAAGTAGGGGATCATATTAAGGAAATGGACATTTGTTTATGCCCATGCAATCTGCATCAACTTGAATAAAAAGATTTTGACACAAGAGAGGGTGAAACCATCATTTGGAGTTCATGGCCAGAAATCTTCCCATACAAGATGAGAAAATGGACAACATGCTTCCTTCAATAGCAGACTCCAGTAACTGTCTCGTCGTCCCCACATATGGTAGATTCTCCAGGAATCTAAATAGTACCGGAAATATTCTATTGAATGTCTATGCCCAGTAAAAAAAGCTTATAGTGAAATTAGAAAAGGGGGTCTAATTTTTTATCCAAATAGCACCTTGTCTGCATCTGATACTGCACTTCAGCTCCATTGATGCTTGTTCCTTGCATCCAAGTTTTTTGTTTCGCTGATATGTAGCAATCCCACACCTGTCAATGGGATTGTCAGTTATTTCAGCTTAGCTCTTTAAAATGAATATTGATAAACTAAAATTCCACAGTCAACATGACGACATTTGTGGCTTGAAGGACAGGGCAGAGTCAAGGGTTACGCCAAGGCAACGGATTTCTGATACTGGGTACAGGGGAGAGCATGGTGTCATTTCTTGTGATAGATCAGGTAGGGTAGATGCATTAGATGGAGGAAAGATGATGAGTTCAGATTTGTCCATATTGAGCTTGAGGAAGCGAGAGAAGAAGAAGGAGGATATTGCTGATAAACTCTCTCTGATTCTGGCAGCTGAGAGGTGACATCAGGGCCAGAGAGGTAGATCTGAGTGTCATCAGCACATAGGTGGTACTGGAGGCCAAGAGTATACATGGAGAAAAGTAGGGGTCCTAGGACAGAGTCTTGAGGAACTCCAACACAGAGAGGGCGGGATGAGGAGGTAGTGTGGGAGTGGGAGACATTAATTGTGCGGTTGGAAAGGTATGAGGTGATCACAATGGTTTTTATTTATTCATTTTGAAAAAGTATTCAAGCACAAATGATGCATCGTAGACATACTATGACAATGCCTCCTTTTGCTTGGTATCAGTAATTTTCTAGTTTACAAGCTAGGTGGACACACTGGGTGACTATGTTGAAGGTAGTGGTTGATATCTAAACCATGTGCTGATGACCACAACGAACCCTTAGATAACAGCTTTTAGGGGAGCTTTCCAAGATGTTCACATTCCTAACTTACTCCAAACAATCAGAATTCTGATGGCCAATGTCCCTCGTCAAGCTTCTTGATCTTTCATCAACCCCCAAGTCCTCTACATTAACATTTGAAACCTTCTGTTAGTGGTACTAAACTGTGGCTGCACCATTAAGGGACTAGCAGTCATGTACTTAGCCAACTATTGCAGACAATGAATGGAGCAACATCACACATGTTCAACCATGCTACTGCATTCTTTGTTGGAAGAGTGATTGGTTGTGTAATAGCTGTAAGGCCTATCTTCTATTTGTTTCATAACATATGACAAGGATCAGTCATGTCCTTCCTTCTTCCTACCCCCTTTCCCATGGCTAGTTGCAAGACAACTGGCTGCAGCAAGAGCCTCCCCCCTTTTCCCTCTTTATAGTAGGACAATAAGACTATTAAACCATGCCCATTGGCTAAGCCCAAACAATCAGTTGTTCACTAACTTAAAACGAAGCAACTCAGCAGCAATTAACTAAACTGTTTTCTGCAGAATTTCTACAAGATTGATTGTTTTAGGACTATGCGGAAAATGCTGTAGACCTATAGCGAGGGCAATTTTTTTAAATTATAATTTTTAAGGTTATTATTATGGTACAGTTGTAAAGATGTAAAATGGTTGCCTACACTTATATGATAAAACAGAACAGAGGAGCAGTGCTCTCTACCATCTAAAATGCTCTGAGGGCAGTACTGGGGTCCTGGGTTTAAATCCCCCCCCAAGGACAACTTCAGCAAGGAGTTTGTTCTCCCCATGTTTGAGTGGGTTGTCTTCGGTTTACTCCCTCCTCCAAAGACATCCTGATAGGGAATTTAGATTGTGAACCCCAATAACGACAGCGATGATAATGTATGTAAAGTGCTGTCGAATATGATGGCGCTATATAAGCAAAGCATAATAAATAACCCTTCCACTTATTCCTCCTGGTAAATCATATCTGCCAAGTTTAGAAGCGCATCCATTTGCAGTGAACAAAGCACAGTGTCCACAAGTTTCAGTTGTAACCAAAACACTTTCCCAATGCCTGACCTCATTGTCTGCCTCTATGAATGACTTTTTGGAGGTTTTAAGGATTGTTTTGCAGGGCCAGAGAGATTTTCTGCTTCTTCTAGGAATCACAGAGGTCTTCCCTTATTCTAGGAGCCCCCTGGAATTCTATAGAAGGTTTAGCAGTTATGTAATACATTTATTGGGAATGTAATATTTTGGGTACATTGACATACACGGTCTTCAAACAGTCATTGTATTTTCACTCCTTTTGTAAAAATCTCTCCGAAAAGAAACGCTGGATTTAGGGTGAGATGAGATTGTGAGAGATCATCTAAATAAGCTTTGGTTGGTGTGAATTTGAAGGCAAAGTAATGGCCTGAAACATAAGATATGTTGACCTTGATAGTGTCAACCATGGAAGAAAAATCTTCTAAATGAATCCGCACCTTGGCAGGTCACCACGTCAATGCCAGAAGAAACTTACATGCTTGGCATAAACCAGAAGGTTTCAATCACTTCCAGCTAAACGTAATCTTAGATGGAAGAAGAACATGAAGAAATAAATGAAGTTTATCCTGACCTATTACCATTCATAAAAACGTTCTCGTAAATTCCCCAATTGAAAGCCTTTCTGCCATAGGGGCCTGGTTGTACTCTCTATGGCAATAACTTTAAACGACCTGACGGGGAAATTCTTGAAGCTTTGAGAAGATGCCTCCAAATTCTTTTTTGATAGTATAACAGTAGAAATGTGACGAGTTAAGCTGCATGGGGTATTTTGTGTTTTGTGGATAGACAATACCTGACAGGGCTCAAGCTAAATGTCTTTCATGTACGTGCACGTATGCATTAAATTAGCGTCTTAACTAGGGTTAAGTAGAACTGGGAATATCAGGATCTTCTGATCTGCCCATATTCTGTGTGGCTAGTGACGGCTCAATAAACATGTATCTGCTAGCCTCGAGAATGTGTGAATGTGGATCTATGTGTGGGATTAAATTATTACACATTCCACACTCTCTGCAAATCCATAAAGTGTCCTGCGACTGTACATCAATGATTCGGGACAGCCGCATACTGTGGGAAGAGGAGGCCCATAAATACGCTTATAAAATAGATAAAAAGAAGCACTTCAAAAGTAATTAAAGGTTTACAAAGGAAACCTTTAAAACGATGTTTAACCCTTTCCCATTTACGGTGTCCTACAGCAGACAATAAAGCAATAATTTATTGCGTCTGCAAACAAGACTATACTCATTGCCAGTGTTGGGAGGATCATCGCTAGAGATCTATGGAAGTTACTGAATCATATTTTGCATTTTGTGGAGAGTAAAATAAAAAAAAAGCACATTGAAATGTTGGTTTTATACATTTTTGATGCCAGATAACCTATGTATCCAGAATAAGGCTAACCTGGAGGATCTCCTGGCCCTAATACAATGGTCCAGTTGAAGACAACTCCATTTGGCATTGACTTTGGATGATCACTTGATGCTAGGGTCTAATCCTTAAGGGTTCATTGACAAATAACCTTTTTAGATGTTATTATTGATATGTCCTAGGTGCAGGGCTAGCTTTCCCTAGGATAGTGCACTGTGTATACACTAATCTTCAGCGCAGGAGTCCATGCCCCAGCCTATCGGCTCAGAAACGTGGATGCTGGCAGTCACAGGAGTAAGTGGTGAATTGGCCATGAAGGCAAAAGATTCCAGTTTGCTGTGCTCCACTATTTGTGCAGGTCCCATGGAAGTGATTAGGAATTCTGGAAGTCTTTTGCAAGACATAAGCCTTCCAGCTTAGCCAAGCTTCTATGATACAGTAGGTAGGTCTTCAATATCAGATCCATTGAGGTCCAACACCCAACACCCCCACTCATCAGCTATTTACAGGTCCCAAATGTAAATAGTGTACCGATCTAGGACACAATCACCGTACACTGTATAGTGGCTGATCTCAGGTACTGTAACTAGGCTCCCATTCACTTAAACGTGAGCCAAGCTGCAATACCTGGAATGGCCTCTACCTAGTGTAGGAGCTGTGGTGTTCCAGCTCTGAACATTGTAAGTTGTATTCTCAGCCAGAATTAATCAAACAGCTAATAAATGCACCAATCCTTAATTAATTGGGTGGCTTG
The DNA here is from genome assembly GCF_039654945.1 of Dendrobates tinctorius. NCBI lineage: Eukaryota > Metazoa > Chordata > Amphibia > Anura > Dendrobatidae > Dendrobates > Dendrobates tinctorius. Next base: position 6,377,790 of record NW_027361706.1, on the reverse strand, counting down.
TTTAATGAATGATGAGATGTTGCCTTTGCACGTACATAGTGAGTCAAGTGTATTGTGCCAACTACTGATTATGATGAATTGTGGTGGCTCACTCCTGCACAGAGGGGGCCACCGGGGGGGATTCACCTGTTCATCCGTGGGTCAGTCCGAGCATGAGTATAATATTATAACAGAGTTCTTTGGTGACTACTGACCGAGACCAAAATTAGTCAAGCCCGTCAAGAGAACAATGGATGTGTTGCCATCACTGCAAGACAAGCTGAGACCATCACAACAGTAGTGATGTAATAGATAAGTAATGCTTGTTTTTTCTGTTGTAACTCATTTTTCACCGTTATCCTGTTCTTTTTAAAATCCAAGATAACCACTTTACGGAAGACCTATAATATATTCTGTAGGTTTTCCAAAGAGTTTGCTTGCTTATAAATTAATTCGCTCATCTCTAGTCCAGAGCTTACATATACTGGGTGCACATGTCTGCAAACGATATACCAGGTAAGTGGGGAGCCAAGAATCCAACTACTATACTCAGGAACAGACCACAAACAAAAGTTTTGCTGCTTCTGAGTAATAGACCCATTTTTCAGTTCTAATACAATTCCCTTTTATCTAACTGCCTTGGAAGGAAAGAGTCTGTAATGGAGCAAAGCATCACTAGCACGGCGGGTGACATTCTTATTTGGATACCTCGGACCATTCCAACTCTGCACCCAGCATCATCAACAACATGCAGGTCCTTCACTCATCATGCAAGGACACCTTTTTCAATATGGTAAAAAAAAAAAATTCACATTTCTCTGAGATTTTTTTTTACCATATTGAAAAAGGTGTCCTTGCATGAAAAAGGTTAAAAAAAAAATCATTAATATTCACCGTCCATTACCTATTTTTAAGCAACCTCCAATGAATTAGCAGCCTGGTCCAGGGGCGTACATAGAAATCATGGGGCCCCATAGCAAAAGTCTGAATGGGCCCCCCCCCCAAAAAAAAAAGATTAAAAAAAAAATCAACAGGTGCTCTTAACTCCAGGCATGCATGTTATAGGTCAAACAATTAATTTTATACAGTGCATGCAGGGCCCCCTCCTCCCTCCACAGTGCGTGCAGCTGGGCCCCCCTCCCTAAGGTGCAAAGTGCAGCCAGAGCCATTGTAAATGTGAAGTGCCAGGCTGCCAGCACAGTGAGGGGACACATTTAACAAAAAAAAAATCCACCCCCAGCCGGGCTCACCGTCTTGTGTGTGTGTCCCTCTCCCTGAGTGAGAGAGGCTCATGAATGTTTTCTGCTTCCTGCAATGCACCTGTGCTGCTCTCTGGCTGCCAGGAGGAGTGGCGTTCTTAGGCAAATCCAGCCAGAGACTTCAGCCAACTGCAGACCAGGAAACAAGGAAAGGGGAGCTTCAAGGGGCCAGGGGGTATACAGCGGCCGGCGGCCGGCGCTTACATTTAATTAAAGGAGATAGATCCCAGCAAAGAGCAAACAGATGAATGGCATACTAGGGCACACAAATCACCACATCACCTGGACCCGTAGAAGCGAGTAATCGCGAAACGGCCGTTGTCCAGCACCTCCCTCCCCTAGCATTCCTCTATCATCCTGCATGTCCACACATCTATTGATGGAATTTATGTGAAATAACGATGCACAGTTTTTCAGCTATATTGGTGAGTGCTGCATATTTCTTCTTTTTTCGCTTCAAATTAAAGAAGATAGTACTACTGTGTCAGCACAGCAGCCAAACCGCAGCGGCCGTCGTGGGCTCCCTCACCCATCCGGGCCCCCTCACCTGTCCATGCCCCATAGCAGCTGCGTGGTCTGCTACTATTGACGGTACGCCACTGGCCTGGTCTTCTGTTCTTCTGTTGCTCAACTTGCTCCATTCCGGCACTGGGGTCAAAGTGGGGCTTGTAACTGACTGCGAGAGGTCAATGAGCGGCTTCTGATTGGCCTCATGTTATCATGTAGGGTGTGAGTGATGCATATTATTATGCTTTGCTTCTGTTGCACCATCATATTCCGCAGAGCTTTACAGACAATATCATCACTGTCCCCATTGGGGCTCACAATCTAAATTCCCTATCAGTATGTCTTTAGAGTGTGGAAGGAAACTGGAGAACTTGGAGGAAACTTACGCAAACACAGGGTAGAACATACAAACTCCTTGCAGATGTTGTCCTTGATGGGATTTGAACCTAGGACCCCAGCGCTGGAAAGCAACAGTTCTAAGCATTGCGCACCCCGTGCTGCCTCATTATGTGTGCCATCTCCATGTGACCACATTGGACCAATGAAAGTTCTCAAATTGGCCACAGTGCCGGAAAAGAGTGAGTTAAGTGACAGAAAAATGAAAATCAAGGAAACTATGGAGGTAGGGAAGGAGGAGGCAGTAGAAGAGGTACAAGAGCAAGGGAGTCTAAAGTTTAGGGGATTTTTTTTTTTTTTATTACTTATTCCTTCCCCTTTTCCCTTCCAAACAGGGCAGTACCATACAGAACAAATTTATTAGGACCAAATTGAATCTGTCGACTAAATTAAAGCGAATCTCCCAGAATTGAAATTTCGGGAAATTTGCTTATCTTTACTCCGGACATCTAATGCTATATTATAAATATCTCAATATCAAGAAAAGGTGAAATACTATGTTTCCCCTCACATCACATTACCCAGAACGGCTTTTGCTGTCTTCTGCGAAGTCACAGTTTGATAGACAGATTGGGATAAGTTAGATCAAAGGTTAAAAAAAAATCTAGAGTAATCTCAGCCGAAATCTGCAAATATTTCAAGCTTTGGATTCCTTAATAAAAAACAGATTTAACAAAGGTTGAATACAGTTGTTCTAAACTTTGACAAGGGAATCTCGCACATAGAGCGCTATAGAAATGAAAATATTGTGTTTTCTTTGATGCAATAAGGAAAATATGTGAATTGTAAAAGATGTGTAAATGTTGTGACATCTACAAAAGCAAGCGGTGCCTGCACATCAAATAACAGAGAGCCTTTAATTGTCAAGGACGCCGCTGCTCGGGGAAAACTGCTGTCAATAGTTCATGGTCCCGAAATCATTTCATCTCTAGGGCCAGGAATATCTGAAAACGTGAAAAAATGGGCGGTGGCATTTGGCCAGTTGGCTAGGAGCCGCCATCTCTGCTGGAAACATCTCATTGGATTAGACCTCTATGCATTTCGGGGGGTCACAAATGTCAAACACTAAGCAAAAAATGGAAAACAACCGGAGCTGAACTTGGCTGCACTCGGTTCACTCCATAAGTCCTATAGATTTTGAATAAAATTTTGAATAAAATGACAGCGCACGTGCTTGGCCACCCTTTTTTGTGATCATGTGGGTATGATCAGTGGGATCCCCTTCAATCAACAACTTCTCAACTACTCTGTGAATGGTTAATAACTTATTATTGTGGCACTACAAAGATATTCATTATCACTGTGCACAGAAGAAGAGTTCTCCTATGTAGTGCCATCAGCAAATTCTTCCAATCATAAAGCCCTGTTAACAGGGCCAAAAATGACATCCTTTTAAAGGGCTTTTCCAGTTTCAAAAAAGTTTTACCCCGATGCAGTTTAATGTAAAAACCAAACTATGCTTTACTCACCCTGACTCCGGTGCGAAGTGTATGCCGCTGCTCAGATTCCGTTGTTCGTCTGCAGCGCTGATGCCATGTCGACAGTGCTGCAGCCAATCAATGAGCTCAGAGGCTTGCCAGCAGAGCCACTGAAGTCATAGCTTCACAATGTCGATGCACAAAAACAGACAACAGAATCCTGGACAGTGGCGCAGACTCAGCATTGGACCCGTAAAGTGTTGGTTTTTTACATCAATCTGCAGTTATGGATGGATCTTTTTCGAAACCAGAAAGCCACTTTAAAGGGAGTCTTTCAGCACAACATGATTGCTGAAATGGAGCACAGGCCGCTCAGTGCACCATTGGCATGGCCAAGCAGTTCAGTGCACTGTCCCATGTTCCATTTATCTCCACCCTCTGGCGCCTGCAAAGGCCAGAGCTGTCCATCAAAAAAGAGGTGGTTGAAGATAGTTGGAAAACAAGGTGAGAAGGTGCACAGAATTGCTCGGCCATGCCAACGATGCACGGAGCGCTGTGCTTTATTTGAACAGCCATGTTGTGCTGACAGGCTCCCTTTAAATCGAACCTGTCACCTTGGAAATATTATATACCTGCAGGTATAGGGTTAATCTGCAGATAAATAGCATTACAATGCTGCCTGGCCGCCTTACTGAAAGTGTGACTATCAGGAGAAAATTAACTTATTTCCTCCTGGGACCCGCTGGCTTCGTCATGGCGGCGTGAACATAGCAGTTACAGTCACCACTCATTATCCTGTGAGCGGTGACTGGCAGTTTGATTGACAGCTCACTCTGCAATGTGCATTTGTACATTTTCCAAGTTGTCAGTTTCCCTTTAAAGCAATACCAAACAATGCCATAGTACCTAAAAACAATCTTGCCAAACCATGTAAGTTAAAATACCCAGACTAAGAAAAATGGACCTGTCATGGATACCCTCTCAACAATTCTGAATGCAGCCAATCAGTTGGGAAGGGCTCATATTTAAGTTTCCTTTTCCGATGATGTTGACTCAGCAAAAATGACAATATGTAATTAATTTCTTCTAAATGAGGATCTATCACCTCTTAAGTAAATAATTTTAATGCCCATAATAAGGCAAGTTTGCATTCTCTTTTTTTTTTTACAATTTTGCATTGCCCTGTTCCTCTGTTATTCCTTCTAGCAATTTCTGAATAAATCAACAACTGGGAGTCACCTATTAGAGGCGTGTCATTACCCAGTCTGATACATTTTAGGGACATGCCCCTTTTGACAAAGGCAATATCATTACCATGTTAGTTTGTTTTTATAAAAGAAATCACAGAAATATAAGAAGTGATGCACCAGAATTGTTATGTTATGGGAAATACAAGTACGATTATTACGTAGACTTCTAGCTCTGTTTTTTTAAGGATAGAACACATGCTCATTTTAAAATACTGGGCTATCTGCAAAAAAAAATCACAGAGGCATGACTGTTTTTGGTCCAAGCCATGGAACAAATTGCATATACAAGTCTACGGAACCATGAATGTCACGGAGAGCACATGGATTATGTCCGTTCAGGCCATGATGAACATTGCAAAGTATAGGAGAAAAAGTCACTGACATCTGACTGAGGCGCCTAGCTGTTGTGAGAAAGTTTCTGGTAAAATACTGGAGGGGAGATGTGTGTCACTCAGGATGCTTGCCTCAGTGATATGAACCTGGAAAATTGCTCCATCACAGTATGTGCTGAAAGGGGTTAATTGGTCATATTAACGACTTGGTTTTTGTGAATATCTAAAGAGTGGGTGGGAGGATTTTCACCATATCTCCACCCCAGGGTGTGTTCCAGAAAGTAAATGGGGAGCCGTTGGACTCACTCAGTATTCAGTATGTCTGGAGATGAGAACACCAGAGCTGTGCTCATGCGAAAGAGAACTTAAACTCATTTTGTTCCCCTGCAGGGGTAAATCCCCGCAGCCACACAGACTGTACAATATGATATTTTCTTTTTCCCGTTATGCCTGAAGGGCCGTGTTTATTTACCTAGTTTTGGACTGGTTTATGCAGTATGTTTTTAATAAAACAGGTAAAAACTTAAACAGAAAGTGTTCGTGTGACTACCTCTTTAAGCAGCAAAGTGAGTCAATCTACCACACTGTATAATAGGAATATATATGGTGTGCATGGATATAGCTATATATGTATATTAGTCTTGATGGTTTTACATATTTCATCTGCCTCTCCTTTAGCCACAGGAACCCATATGTCCCGTCACATCCAGCCTTATATCATGACGCACGATCGGTGGCCGGTGGCTTCTAAACAAGAAGACCGTTCAGTTCACCTTAAATGATTTTCTCGCTCTGGTTTCTTCAGCAGCATCTAACACCTCTTTATGAGAAGAATTGCAGCTTACACATTTTGCGATTATGACTCTTGGTGAGTAGCACCATATTAATAGATTTCAGTGGGTTTTGGCAAAGCTCTGACACATTCCGTCTCCTTTATTTGTTGCTGGGGTTTATTTTTACATGGTGCAGTCAGATGCCATTCAGAGGTTCTCAGTGCGTTTTACTGTTTTCCTGCATGGTCTGCTCACCCTGATGATGTGACCGCGATCGCACTAAACCACTGAGTCAGAAGGTTCAGCATGTACATTTATATATACAATAAAACCACATGACAATAAAATGACATATTAACTAGTAGATAATTGCTTCCCAGCACACGGAAGAATATATCTGTCATTCCTAATGAGTTTGGATATATTTGTGACCATCCTGCATCAGCAAAAAGAAGGTACGGAAAGCACAGCGGGATTTCTAAATATAGTAGATGCAGCTAAACCCAGGTTCAATCAATCTCCTAAAATAAGGTCCCGAGTAGAGATGAGCGAATTTGTTCGGATTCGGTTCCAAATACGATTGGATTCGAATATTGTTTTTGCAATATTCGTCGCACACAGCCGAACGTCATTAGAGTCAATGGGAGTAGAAATTAGAGAACATGCTCGAAACCGATCATAAGACAAACATTCGGTACGAATAATGTTCGAATATGGCCCGAATATGTCAAAATCAGATTTGGGGCCAAAATCCAAACAAATTCTCTAGTCCCGAGATGCCAGCACTTCTTACATGTTGAAGTTAAAGGCATAAGCCGGGATTTTGGTTAGTTTTTTGGTTGAGGCTAAGAACATATTGGCAACTAGTTGTTAACTATCTGCCTGTTCGTCCCGTTAACGATCTGCTTCCGGCTCTGGCTTTGACTCTCTTGCTTCCCTTGACCTCACGTCAGCAGAGCAGCTCTCTCTTTCCTAAATTTGCTCTGTCAATGTAGAGTCACTGCCAACTTCATGCTGATTGACATACTGCTCCTCGCAGTTCGGCAGTGAGGAGCTGGCTGTCAATTAGTTCGACATCAGCAAGTATACCTCATAAACAGAGGAGTGTGGAAAAGAAGAAGCTGATGTCAATATGGCATTACTGGTATGAGTAGTCCATGACCGATCTTGTGCTAGCAGAAATTTTGCATGGCAGAATAGGCAGGTAGTCAGAAATTATCTGCCCGTAAGTTCCTATCCCCATACAAAAAAACAAGCCTCATAACCCCTTTAAATGAACAATTGTTCTTTTTTTAACCAGACCCTCCTGTGGGTATGCTATAAATGTACAAGATGGGACTAAAGCTGATTTCATCCAAGAAACACAGACTATGCTTGGATCAGAGTTTTGGTCTGACCGTTGGGACTTCCGAAATGAGCCATCAGCTTTATATGTGTTCATGATGCAGTAGCTCAGGGCAGGAGGCCTGATGATCGGGCACGTTCCATGTTTGACGGATGTAGGAAATTGGCCTAACTCAATGTGAACCAAGACAATTTTGGTCTTAAACATTTATTCCCAAAATTAAAAGTTATCACTTATCTACAGAATACGAAATAACTTTCTGATCAATAGGGTGCCAACTACTGAGACTCCCACCAATCCCGAGAACAAGCCTCTGAATATGTCCCTATGTCCCATCAGTCTATTCATTCTCTATGAGACGCAAGCGTCCATTCCAATCAGTAGGTGTCCCAAGTGTCAGAATTCCACTGAACAGAAAGTTTCAATATAAGAAATGCTCTTTAGAGCAGGGGTCCCCAACCACCGGTCCACGGCCCAGGACGTTGAGTTGCAGTCCTGTTGCCGGTCTGCGGAACAACGGCTCAGACCACTGGACACAAGGGGAGCAAGCGGCTGTAGCACTGTAGTGACAGCTGCAACCGTCAGCTTCCAGAACACATTGATAGTCACCCTCAGTTCCTGCATCCCTGTCGGGCGTGGCAGGTTCATCCATTGCTGAGCAGTCACGTAGTACCGCTCATTAAGGTCATGAATATGGACGCGACTCCACTCCCATAGGCGTGGCGTTCATATACATGACCTTAATGAGCGGTACTACGTGACCGATCTGCACAGGAAGAAGCTGACGCGCCAGGATAGAGATGCAGGGAAGTTCAGCGATGGTGTGAGGGTAAGTATGATGGGGGAAGACGGGGGAGCCCAGCCATGCATACAAGGGTCGGAGCAGAGCCATGCATACAAGGGTGGGAGCAGAGCCATGCAAACAAGGGTGGGAGCAGAGCCATGCATACAAGGGTGGGAGCAGAGCCATGCATACAAGGGTGGGAGCGGAGCCATGAATACAAGGGTGGGAGCGGAGACATGCATACAAGGGTGGGATCGGAGCCATGCATACAAGGTGGGAGCGGAGCCATGCATCAAGGGTGGGAGCAGAGCCATGCATACAAGGGTGGGATTGGAGCCATGCATACAAGGGTGGGAGCAGAGCCATGCATACAAGGGTGGGAGCAGAGCCATGCATACAAGGGTGGGAGCGGAGCCATGCATCAAGGGTGGGAGCAGAGCCATGCATACAAGGGTGTCGCTGTCTCCCATCACCCCTAGATGGGACCTTCTTGTTGCAGGAAAACAAGCCCAGTGCTCCCATTGATACAGGGAAACAAGCCCAGTGCTCCCACTCATTCAAACCTATGGTGAGTTGAGTCACATTCACATTATAAATGTTATAATTAAATGATAAGTATGCACTACTAAACTACAACCCTGTCCATATCCCCGCCACCTTATGACCAAAGCCCCGCCCCTGCCACATCTCCATCCCCGCCTTTCCGGTCCATGGAAGAATGGTCTTGATTGAAGCCGGTTCCTGGTGCAAAAAGGTTGGGGACCATTGCTTTAGAGCATCAGATTTTTAAAAAAGTTTTTTCTTTTCTCATTCTACTAGCTATAACTTTTTCAAATTTCTGAGTCCATGCAGGTCTGTGGAGTCGGTAAGGCAAACCTGCGACTCCGACTCCTCAATTTCCCTTACACCGACTCCGACTCCACGACTCCGACTCCCACACATATTGCTTATATTTAAGTGAAAAATTTATTGTAGTACAATGTGAACATCAGACATTTAATCATTTTTATGATCCAATAATCAAGATATTTAGATAGAACATAATATATATTTATTGGAATACAACTTTAGAACACAAAAAACTGTAATAAATTGTAAATATGTAATACACTATGTAATATCGATTACATATATGTAGTACAGACCAAAAGTTTGGACACACCTTCTCATTCAAAGAGTTTTCTTTTATTTCATGACTATGAAAATTGTAGATTCACTCTGAAGGCATCAAAACTATGAATTAGCACATGTGGAATTATATAATTAACAAAAAAGTGTGAAACAACTGAAAATATGTCTTATATTCTAGGTTCTTCAAAGAAGCCACCTTTTTCTTTGATTACTGCTTTGCACACTCTTGGCATTCTCTTGATGAGCTTCAAGAGGTAATCACCGGAAATGGTCTTCCAACAGTCTTGAAGGAGTTCCCAGAGATGCTTTTCACTTGTTGGCCCTTTTGCCTTCACTCTGCGGTCCAGCTCACCCCAAACCATCTCGATAGGGTTCAGGTCTGGTGACTGTGGAGGCCAGGTCATCTGGCGTAGCCCCCCATCACTCTCCTTCTGGGTCAAATAGCCCTTACACAGCCTGGAGGTGTGTTTGGGGTCATTGTCCTGTTGAAAAATAAATGATGGTCCAACTAAACGCAAACCGGATGGAATAGCATGCCGCTGCAAGATGCTGTGGTAGCCATGCTGGTTCAGTATGCTTTCACTTTTGAATAAATCCCCAACAGTAGTGTTGAGCATTCCGATACCGCAAGTATCGGGTATCGGCCGATACTTGCTGTATCGGAATTCCGATACCGACTTCCGATATTTTTTCAATATCGGAATTCGGCATCGGAATCGGAAGTTCAAAGTTGATTGACAGACTGACGTCATCATGATGCGCGGTGTGTGCGCATCATGATGCGCCGTCATTTCGGGCCTTCCGGGGGTCTCTGCCGGCCTGCCGGGGGGCTGTGCCGGCCTGCCGGGGGGCTGTGTGGACTGCCCGGGGTCTGTACCGGCCTGCCGGGGGGCTGTGCCGGCCTGCCGGTGGTCTGTGCACCCTGTGGGGGTCTGTACCGGCCTGCCGGGGGGCTGTGCCGGCCTGCCGGTGGTCTGTGCACCCTGTGGGGGTCTGTACCGGCCTGCCGGGGGGGCTGTGCCAGCCTGCCGGGGGGCTGTGCACCCTGTGGGGGTCTGTACCGGCCTGCCGGGGGGCTGTGCCGGCCTGCCGGGGGGCTGTGCTGACGTCCGGGGGTCTGTGCAAGCATCGTCCGATGGGACTACAAGTCCCATCGGGCGATGCCTGCTACCATGACAGTGATTGACACATTAGCCAATGATGGGACAGTAGTAGTCCCATCATCCGGCTAATGTGTTAAATGTTAAAAAAAAAAAAAAATACTACATACATACTACATGCATGCTACATACATACTACATATATACTACATACATACTACATACATACTGCATGCTACATACATACTACATATATACTACATGCATGCTACATACATACTACATGCTACATGCATGCTACATATATACTACATACATACTACATACATACTGCATGCTACATACATACTACATACATACTACATGCATGCTACATACATACTACATGCTACATGCATGCTACATATATACTACATACATACTACATGCATGCTACATACATACTACATGCATGCTACATACATACTACATACATACTACATGCATGCTACATACATACTACATGCATGCTACATACATACTACATGCATGCTACATACATACTACATACATACTACATGCATGCTACATACATACTACATGCATGCTACATGCATACTACATGCATGCTACATACATACTACATGCATGCTACATACATACTACATGCATGCTACATACATACTACATGCATGCTACATGCTACATACATACCACATACATACTACATACATACTACATACTACATGCATACTACATACATACTACATGCTACATACATACTACATGTATACTACATGCATGCTACATACATACTACATGCTACATACATACCACATACATACTACATACATGCTACATACATACTACATGCATGCTACATACATACCACATATATACTACATACATACAATACATTCATACAATACATACATAGACATACAGTACATATAACATAGAGTAACATACTTACCAATACTTGTCACATTGTTCCCCGAAGCCATTGTCGTCTACGGAATAAATATTAACATAACAAACCACAAAAATACTCACCCACGATCCGAAGCAGTCCACGAGTGTGTCCCACGACGATCTTGGGTAGAGAACTGCAGCATCAGATGATGCTGCCGTTCTCTACGGGCTGCAGGAATCCAATGACGGAAGGTAGGTATCCTTCCGCCCTGTATTCCTCCGCCACTTAAAAAAAAAAAAGTCCCTAGTCTCACTTTATGCCATTGCTGCGTGGGAAATTCCCACACAGCAATGGCATAAAGTGAGACTAGGGACTTTTTTTTTTTTAAGTGGCGGAGGAATACAGTGCGGAAGGATACCTACCTTCCGTCATTGGATTCCTGCAGCCCGTAGAGAACGGCAGCATCATCTGATGCTGCAGTTCTCTACCCAAGATCGTCGTGGGACACACTCGTGGACTGCTTCGGATCGTGGGTGAGTATTTTTGTGGTTTGTTATGTTAATATTTATTCCGGAAAAGACAATGGCTTCGGGGAACAATGTGACAAGTATTGGTAAGTATGTTACTCTATGTTATATGTACTGTATGTCTATGTATGTATTGTATGAATGTATTGTATGTAGTATGTATGTAGTATATATGTGGTATGTATGTAGCATGTAGTATGTATGTAGTATGTATGTAGCATGCATGTAGTATATATGTAGTATGTATGTAGCATGCAGTATGTATGTAGCATGCATGTAGTATATATGTAGTATGTATGTAGTATGTATGTAGCATGCATGTAGTATATATGTAGTATGTATGTAGCATGTAGTATGTATGTAGCATGCATGTAGTATATATGTAGTATGTATGTAGTATGTAGCATGCATGTAGTATATATGTAGTATGTATGTAGCATGTAGTATGTATGTAGCATGCATGTAGTATATATGTAGTATGTAGCATGTAGTATGTATGTAGCATGCATGTAGTATGTATGTGGTATGTATGTAGCATGTAGTATGTATGTAGCATGCATGTAGTATATATGTGTTATGTATGTAGCATGTAGCATGTATGTAGTATGTATGTATGTAGCATGTATGTAGTATATATGTGGTATGTATGTAGCATGTAGTATGTATGTAGCATGCAGTATGTATGTAGCATGCATGTAGTATATATGTAGTATGTATGTAGTATATATGTAGTATGTATGTTGCATGTAGTATTTATGTAGTATGAATGTAGCATGTATGTAGTATGTAGTATGAATGTAGCATGTAATTTTTTTTTTTTTTTTTACATTTTATTATTATTATTATTATTATTATTATTTATTGTTATAGCGCCATTTATTCCATGGCGCTTTACATGTGAGGAGGGGTATACATAAAAACAAGTACAATAATCTTAAACAATACAAGTCATAACTGGTACAGGAGGAGAGAGGACCCTGCCCGCGAGGGCTCACAATCTTCAAGGGATGGGTGGTAATACAGTAGGCGAGGGTAGAGCTGGTCGTGCAGCGGTTTGGTCGATCGGTGGTTACTGCAGGTTGTAGGCTTGTCGGAAGAGGTGGGTCTTCAGGCTCTTTAACACATTTAACACATTAGCCGGATGATGGGACTACTACTGTCCCATCATTGGCTAATGTGTCAATCACTGTCATGGTAGCAGGCATCGCCCGATGGGACTTGTAGTCCCATCGGACGATGCCTGCACAGACCCCCGAAGCCTGCACAGACCACCGGCAGGCCGGCACAGCCCCCCGGCAGGCCGGCACAGCCCCCCGGAGCCTGCACAGCCCCCCGGCAGGCCGGCATAGTCCCCCGGCAGGCCGGCACAGCCCCCCGGCAGGCCGGCACAGCCCCCCGGAGCCTGCACAGCCCCCCGGCAGGCCGGCACAGACCACCGGAGCCTGCACAGACCCCCTGGCAGGCCGGCACAGCCCCCCGAAAGGCCCGTACAGACCCCAGAGAGGCTGTACAAGGGCAGGAAAGGATTTTTCTTATTCCGATACCGGAAGTCCCATAGACTTGAATGGGACTTCCGGTATCGGAATCGGCGATACCGATACTTTTTTTAAAGATCGGCCGATACCATCCGATACGATACTTTGAAGTATCGGACGGTATCGCTCAACTCTACCCAACAGTCACCAGCAAAGCACCCCCATACCATCACACCTCCTCCATGCTTCACGGTGGGAACCAGGCATGTAGAGTCCATCCGTTCACCTTTTCTGCATCGCACAAAGACACGGTGGTTGGAACCAAAGATCTCAAATGTGGACTCATCAGACCAAAGCACAGATTTCCACTGGTCTAATGTCCATTCCTTGTGTTCTTTAGCCCAAACAAGTCTCTTCTGCTTGTTGCCTGTCCTTAGCAGTGGTTTCCTAGCAGCTATTTTACCATGAAGGCCTGCTGCACAAAGTCTCTTCTTAACAGTTGTTGTAGAGATGTGTCTGCTGATAGAACTCTGTGTGGCATTGACCTGGCCTCGAATCTGAGCTGCTGTTAACCTGCGATTTCTGAGGCTGGTGACTCGGATGAACTTATCCTCTGCAGCAGAGGTGACTCTTGGTCTTCCTTTCCTGGGGCGGTCCTCATATGAGCCAGTTTCTTTGTAGCGCTTGATAGCTTTTGCCACTGCACTTCGGGACACTTTCAAAATTTTCCCAATTTTTCGGACTGACTGACCTTCATTTCTTAAAGTAATGATGGCCACTTGTTTTTCTTTACTTAGCTGCTTTTTTCTTGCCATAATACAAATTCTAACAGTCTATTCAGTAGGACTATCAGCTGTGTATCCACCAGACTTCTGCACAACAAAACTAATGGTCCCAACCCCATTTATAAGGCAAGAAATCCCACTTATTAAACCTGACAGGGCACACCTGTGAAGTGAAAACCATTTCCGGTGACTACCTCTTGAAGCTCATCAGGAGAATGCCAAGAGTGTGCAAAGCAGTAATCAAGCAAAAGGTGGCTACTTTGAAGAACCTAGAATATAAGACATACAGTATTTTCAGTTGTTTCACACTTTTTTTGTTAATTATATAATTCCACATGTGTTAATTCATAGCTTTGATGACTTCAGAGTGAATGTACAATTTTCATAGTAATGAAAATTAAGAAAACTCTTTGAATGAGGTGTGTCCAAACTTTTGGTCTGTACTGTATATATATATATATATATATATAGTGTGTATGTGTATATGTATATATATATATATATATATATAATATAACACTATGGCTTATCTCAGCTAAGACAAAGCCTAGATCCTCAGGCTACATTCACACCATGGGCGTAGCCAGGATCAAACCTGGGGGGGCAGAACCTCATACTGTTCCACAGAACCTCATACTGCACACCTCAGCTGCTGCAGAACCTCATACTGCACACCCCTACACTTGAAAATAAAGCCTGCACCTTAAAGGGAATCTGTCACCCCTTTTTTGAGATATCATACAATGATATCATTCAATTGTGTGTCACATAAGGATTCTCTTAGTACTATTGCTTCCCCCTGACCCCGCACCTTTCATGCATAAATACCTTTTTTATATCGGTTCAGATGTATGTAAGCTGCCGCTGTCTGGTCCGCTGGGCGGGGCTTATTCAACTGCTCCCCCCCCCCCCCTGTGCTGCTCTATGCATTTCTTCTTGCGTAGAGCAAGAGCAACATTTGCTGCCAGTCAAAAAGGCTTTGTTCATACCTAGTGTATAAGCTCTGGATATTGCCTCTGGGCGAAAATTCTGTAGTGTATAAACAGTAGCAAGAAAGTGGAATTGACGTAACAATCACATTTTAAAAACTCTGGATGAAAAATTGTTTCCTGGGATTTTCACCCTTTTAAAAACATTGGGTGAAAACCATGATAAATTGGCAATAAAATCTGCATGTAAGGCTGGTTTCACACTTGCGTTTTTTTGCGCTGTATTTTAGCACTAAAAAACGCATGCACTTTTTTTCCCTATATTTTGCATGCGTTTGTATGTGTTTTTACGCCCATGCGTTTTTTTGTGGTGTGCGCTCGGGCGCACAAAATGCATCCTGTTGCATTTTTTGGGCGTCCGACTTGCCTCAAAAGATGCATGCGCGTGCAATGCGTTTTTTTTTACAGCAAGACACCCATTGTAAGTCTATGGGTGCGCATTGGCATGCTCATGTATGCGTTTTTTTGCGTATGCGTTTTTTTGTTGACCATTGGTTAGACAATGGAAATTAGGTATTTGGGTTAGAGTTAGGGTTACTTAAGGGGGTTTAGGGTTAGGGTTAGGGTTTGGGTTAGGGTTAGTATGGTTTGGTTAAGGGTTAGGGTTAGTTAGGGGTTAGGGTTTGGGTTAGGGTTAGTAGGGTTTGGTTAAGGGTTAGGGTTAGGGTTAGTATGGTTTGGTTAAGGGTTAGGGTTAGTATGGTTTGGTTAAGGGTTAGGATTAGGGTTAGTAAAGTCATGGTTTGGGTTAGTGTAAATCCTAACCCTATCTTGATTTTTTTGGTGAGGCCAACTAATGTTGGAAAAAAATGCAAACACGGTAAAAACGCACTAAAAACGCATACAAACGCATAAAAACGCTGCGTTTTTTTCATGCATGAGCATAAAAATGCTTGAAAAAAACGCAGCATTTGTATGCGTTTTTTCCATGCTTTTTTTGCGGGAAAAACGTGCTGCAAAAAAAAAGCAAGTGTGAAAGTAGCCTAAAATGCTTAATTTGTGTCTAAAAAAAAAAATCATATTTTACATCCACATTACAATAAGTGTACGGGCAGCTTAACTACATCAGTAAATGACTTTCGCAATGTTCCATTATCTTAATCCTCTTGCATGAGATAAGTTATCAAGATTGTGAGTTGTGACAACCTTTAGGGCCCCATCACACACAGCGAGATCGCTAGCGAGATCGCTGTGTGTGATGAGGATCAGCGACCAGCCCCCCGCCGGGTATCGCTGATCGTGCAGGATCGTCCAGGGCCATTTTTTGATTGTTGGTCTCCCGCTGGCCAGCGAGCATCACTGCGTGTGGCAGCGAGAGACCAGTGATCATCGATGCTGGACGCTGGTTTCCAATGTAAACATCGGGTAACTAAGAACCACGCAGTTGTAGAATATGATCTGTACATGATGTACATTGTCAGTTATCTCGTCTTCCTAAATAAAACTCAAAGGGATCTTCTGAAATTTGGTTGAATGCAGCAAAACTCTTTTACATCGCGTACATATTTACACTCAGCATATTCTGTTTAGGAATTTTATTTTTTCATTTTTGAAAAAAAAATTTAACATTTGATGATTTGGGTAACACAAAAATTCTCACTAAATGATTACATTTGTTTATGATTTTGAAGCAGTTGCAGAATATGAGAACATGTGTTCTTAGCTGTGGTGAGGTTCCCAGCATACTTCTAGATTAGTAAGATGATCAACTGCTGCCGTCCAGCAAATGGAGGATCTGAAATTTATTCCCAACATCTGCCATGTGGGCACTGGAAAGATATGCATGGAAGGGGGGGAAACATCAGCGGCCACTGCAATATGTCCAAGGGATTGTCAATGTCTTAATACCCAATCTCAATGGATCTTTGTGATCAAAAACGAAGAACATCATTCCATTTGACTGAATATACGTCATAGCGATAATATGAAGCCCTTTCTTCTTTGAAGGGTGGGGAGCAAGACCATCTGCTTTATGCATTTGTGATCTCACAAATTCATTTCTGAGTTTTACAAAATATTTGACAACTTTGCATCTGCTGTTTAGAGAAAAACTCAACGGTAGACACTATAGATTTGATGTAGATGTAGAACTTAAGTTCCATTTGTCATCAGCTTCGGATAGTCAACCAATTTCTCAAGTTTATTTTCAATTACCATATATACTCGAATATAAGCTGAGATTTTCAGCCCATTTTTTTTAGGCTGAAAGTGCCCCTCTCGGCTTATACTCGAGTGATTGTCCCAGGGGGTCGGCGGGGGACAATGACTCGTGTATAAGCCAAGAGTGGGAGCGGCAGGAGCCGGTGGCTGTCACATCATACTCACCCCCTTCTGGCGCGTGACTCCACTCTCATAGGCATGGAGCGCATATTCATTACTTTAATGCGTGGTACCATGTGACCGCTGAACACAGGAAGAAGCTGCTGGCGCCGGAGACCATCATCGGAGAAGCAGGGAAGTGCAGAGACCGTGCCAGGAGGGGGTGAGTATGACGGGGAGGACGGGGGGAGGACACCGAACCATGCATACAGCAGGGGTAATGCGCGGAGAAGCCATGCATACAGCAGGGGGAGGATGGAGGAGCTATGCATAGAGCAGAGGGAGGACGGAGGAGCCATGCATACAGCAGGGGTAATGCGCGGAGAAGCCATGCATACAGCAGGGGGAGGATGGAGGAGCCATGCATATAGCAGGGGGAGCCACACATACCAGGACAGGGATGAGGGGACAATGCATACCCAGTTTATACTTGAGTCAATAAGCTTACCCAGTTTTCCGTGGCAAAATTAGGTGCGTTGGCTTATACTCAGGTCGGCTTATACTCGAGTATATACGGTAACTAAAAAAATTTTGGAAGCTGCTGTTCATGTTCTTGTGTTTTTGGGACTACATAGTATAAATATAACTATGTGTGTAGCTATGAAAGGGGGTGATCCAGGAGTACACACTGAAGTCAGGCAATGATGGAGAATGCAGTAATCTAATCTATAAGTCTCACTTGGTTAATTAAAAAGTGACCATGCAAGCCATCCCATCCCATGTATCAAAGTACTTCTGGCAGTTATAACATGGATGAATGTGACACGCATCTCTATTCTCTTCATACAGGTAACCAGCTTTTCCAATCTCTGCTCTGAATCCACTCCTGTGTCTCCATTCAATGTCAGCAAGCAGTTAATCCTGAATGCTATCTATGTGTTTTCAACTCTGCAAGCTTATATCTGGTATATAGTTTTTTCAACTTACTCTGCTTGTCCCCTTATGTTGTGAGGTCAAGAAACTTTTCAAAGTGCTTTATGATCCATGTCGTGCTGGACATGTGTTTATTTGACCACAACATTTTATTGGGTCCTGGTGTCTCAATTTAGTGTGATTGATTAACGAGCAGAGAGAGCCACAAAACAAAAAAAAAAAAAAACTTAGCCTTAACCTCCTATATATTCAGACCTAGCTAGGGGGAGCATTTATGCAGGGGTGGCATTTATGCACATGTAATCGAAGTACATGTATCAAAGTACTTCTGGCAGTTATAACATGGCAGATAGACAGGGCAGGAGACAGGTAAGACATTTATATACATCTACTCTCTGTACATTTGGAGTACAACAAATATATACCATATGCATTTGTGTAATTTTTATCCTGGCCGCTGCATTCACACACATCCACCGCCCTTGCATTAACTCTCCACACTCCATCCATATTGGCCCCTCGCTCCTTTCCTCTCCTATGTATAGCACTCATGCTCTTTTCACATTGTTAAATTGCACAGATCCAGCCAGTCCCACCATTCAACACCAGAGACGCTCTCACAAATCACTTAACCATCTGCTCACTCTTTCTATCCTCCTTCTCCTAGTTGCAGGAGACATTGCTCCCAACCCTGGTCCCCCATGTTATAGAAAGTCAAACCCCCCCACTGCTACACTCAGAAACCCCTCTAATCTTATTAATATTCCCTGCATGCCATCTGTCTCTCTTAATTGTGCACTTTGGAATTCTCGCTCAGTGTGTAACAAACTCTCCTTCATTCATGACTTCTTCCTTTCTAATTCTCTTAACCTTCTGGCTCTTACTGAAACCTGGATCCAGCAGTCAGATACTACCGCTGCTGCTGCTCTTTCATACGGGGGGCTACACTTCTCTCATACCCCAAGATCAGACAATAGAGCTGGTGGAGGCGTTGGTCTGCTCCTATCACCAAAATGTATCTTTCAGGTTATCCCTCAAGTACCCTCACTTGTCTTCCCTTCTTTTGAGGTCCATGCCGTCAGACTCTACACCCCCTTCTCCATGCGAGTGGCGGTGGTGTATCGTCCTCCCGGCCCCTCCCATCAGTTCCTGGATCATTTTGCCACTTGGCTTCCACATTTTTTCTCCTATGACATCCCTACCCTCATCATGGGAGATTTCAACATCCCCATTGCTCTTCCCCTCTCCCCATCTGCTACTCACCTTTTATCTCTAACCTCCTCATTTGGCCTTTCGCAGCTTACTAATTCTCCAACGCATGAAGACGGAAACTCCCTCGACTTGGTCTTCTCTCGGCTTTGTGCAGTGGATGATTTTGCAAACTCCCCTCTCCCGCTCTCTGACCACAATCTTCTTTCATTCTCTATAAAGAACTGCCAGGCTGCTCAGGTCACCCCCACTGTCCAGACTTATAGAAACACACAGGCCATTAACACCCAGAAACTTCTGAAGAACTTGCAGTCTTCATTGGCCCCTAACTCCACCCTCTCATGTCCTGATTCTGCATTGAAGCATTACAATGAAACACTTCAAACTGCCCTGGATGAATTTGCACCCCCTATAAATAGAACACCACAACGCAGACGGCGACAACCCTGGCACACGGTGCAAACACGTTTCCTGCAGCGGTGCTCCAGGTGCGCCGAACGTCTGTGGAGAAAATCCAATCTACACGAAGATTTCATCCATTTTAAGTTTATGCTTAGAACATACAACACTGCCCTTCACCTCTCCAAACAAACCTATTTCAACACCCTCATCATCTCACTGTCCAATAACCCGAAACGTCTCTTTGACACTTTTCATTCTCTACTCAATCCAAGAGTACAGGCCCCAACCACGGAGCTCCGAGCTGACGATCTGGCCAATTACTTCAAAGAAAAAATTGACCAGATCCAACAGGAAATTATCTCCAAATCCCCTCATACCATGCACTGTCCTCCCTCCCCCACTGCATCTAACTCACTCTCTGATTTTGAACCAGTCACAGAAGAAGAAGTAAGCAGGCTCCTTGCATCTTCTCGCCCAACTACTTGCACCAGTGACCCATTTCCGTCACATCTCCTCCAGTCCCTTTCCCCTGCTGTCACCCCTCACCTAACTAAAATATTTAACCTCTCTCTCTCTTCTGGTATTTTTCCCTCCTCATTTAAGCATGCCATCATACATCCACTACTTAAAAAACCATCCCTCGACCAAAACTGTGCCGCTAACTATAGACCTGTCTCTAATCTTCCCTTCATCTCTAAACTCCTGGAACGCCTGGTCCACTCCCGTCTTATCCGCTATCTCTCAGAAAACTCTGTTCTCGACCCTCTCCAATCCGGTTTCCGCTCTTTACACTCCACTGAAACTGCCCTCACTAAAGTCTCTAATGATCTGCTAACAGCTAAATCAAATGGTCATTACGCCATGCTAATTCTCTTGGATCTCTCTGCAGCATTCGACACTGTGGATCATCAGCTCCTCCTCACTATGCTCCATTCCATTGGCCTCAAGGACACCGTTCTCTCCTGGTTCTCCTCCTATCTCTCCGACCGCTCCTTTACTGTTTCTTTTGCCGGTTCCTCCTCCTCTCACCTTCCCCTTACTGTTGGGGTTCCTCAAGGATCGGTTCTAGGCCCCCTCCTCTTCTCCTTGTACACTGCCCCTATTGGTCAAACAATCAGTAGATTTGGTTTCCAGTACCATCTCTATGCTGATGACACCCAATTATACGCTTCTTCTCCTGACATCACGCCAGCCTTTCTAGAAAACACTGGCGATTGTCTAAACGCTGTGTCTAATATCATGTCCTCACTATATCTGAAACTGAACCTGTCAAAGACTGAACTCCTTGTGTTTCCTCCCGCTACTAATGTACCTACACCCGACATTGCCATTTCCGTCTGTGGTTCCACTATTACTCCCCAGCAACATGCCCGCTGTCTTGGGGTCATACTTGATTCCGAGCTTTCCTTTGCCCCCCACATTCGATCACTGGCTCGCTCTTGTCATCTGCACCTCAAAAACATTTCTAGAATTCGACCTTTTCTTACTTTTGACTCTGCAAAAACTCTTACTGTTTCTCTTATTCATTCTCGTCTCGACTATTGTAACTCTCTTCTAATCGGTCTCCCTCTTACAAAACTCTCCCCTCTCCAATCTGTCTTGAATGCTGCAGCCAGGATCATATTCCTCACCAATCGTTACACCGATGCCTCTACCTTGTGCCAGTCATTACACTGGCTACCCATCCACTCCAGAATTCAGTATAAACTTATTACCCTCACCCACAAAGCCCTCCATGGCTCAGCACCACCCTACATCTCCTCCCTTGTTTCAGTATACCACCCTACCCGCGCCCTCCGTTCTGCTGATGACCTGAGGTTAGTATCCTCAATAGTCAGAACCTCCCACTCCCGTCTCCAAGACTTTACACGTGCCGCGCCAATTCTTTGGAATGCACTTCCCAGGTCAATACGATTAGTCCCCAATCCCCACAATTTTAAGCGTGTCCTGAAAACGCATTTATTCAGACTGGCCTATCGCCTCAACACATTAACCTAACCTATCCCTGTGTGGCAGAGCCAAAAGTTTTACCATAACCAGGTTCCCAGCATCATGTTCCCACATGCTTTATGCATCCATTAGCCCTCTGTGTCTGTACTGTTACACACTTAACATTATGGCTGGTCCATACAATCAGGGCAACTGTTACCACCCACCTTTCGTGTCTACCTCTTTCCTCATAGACTGTAAGCTTGCGAGCAGGGCCCTCACTCCTCTTGGTATTTGTTATAATCTACTGTATGTGATTATTGTTATGCTGTAATGTCTATTGTCTGTACAAATCCCCTCTGAAATGTAAAGTGCTGCGGAATATGTCGGCGCTATAAAAATAAAATTTATTATTATTATTATTATTATTATTATTAACTTTTTGGTAAGAAGCTTGTTTGGCACAGCATTGTGAATTCATATCAATCCTTAAGGCTGGTTTCACATTTGCATTTGGAGGCACAGCAGATGCTCGGCGTGAAGCTCCGCCCCCTGCCGCGCCTCCTCCGGTCAGCTCTGCCTATGGGCGCAAGCCGCTGCATGCGGCCTGCATACCCTATCTTCAGCATTGGGTACGCAGGCCGTGCGCAGGTATGCTTTTGCCCGCTGCATGCGTCCTTTTGACTGTGCGGCAACCTGCGCCAAAAGCAACGTGTTGCATTTTGGTGCGCTTGCTGCACCGTCAAAAGGACACATGCGGCGGCATAAGCATACCTGAGCATGGCCTGCGTACCCAATGGTAAAGATAGGGTACACAGGCCGCATGCAACGGCATGTGCCCATAGGCGGAGCTGACAGGAGGAGACGCAGCAGGGGGCGGAGCTTCACGCCGAGCGTCCGCTGCATCTCCAAATGCAAATGTGATACCAGCCTAACTCATGCAAAATGTCTTCTAGTGTCACTTGTAAGTGGCTGCCATGTCAAACAATGTCTGACCTTTTGAAAGGAATCTGTCACCAGGTTTTTGCTATGTTATCTGGTGTAGAGAAAGAGACCCTGATTCCAGTGATGTGTCACTAACTAGGCTGTTTATTGTAGTTTTTATATGACACTGTTTTATCAGCAGGAAATTATCACTACAGGAATAGTAAACCTGTTGCTGGGTAGTCGAAGTCTGAACCCAAATTGGCAGCTTTCTGCTTATGCATAGTGTACATAGAAATCTGTCAATCAGTGGTGTGGACGGGGTTATTCAGGGCTTATCATTCAGAGAACTGGTAGATCTGCACGATCAAAATTGCAGAAAGCATCCCAGATAACTACAGTAAGTGATACATCAGTAGAATCAAGGTTTCCTTCCCTACATCATACTGCTCTCAAATAGAGTAACAAAACTTTCTGTCCTCCCTCTTTCCTCCACTTACAACAGAACTCTACCAGCCACGACCATTCGATATCTGATTACATTCATATCTGCTGTCTTGAAGCTGCGATTCTATCCCTCTAGGAGTCAGGTGGTGCTAAAGTTGACTTCTTTAGGGGTGGTGACTTGTGTATTTCCTGGGGGAAAGTCCACCCACCTCTATTGTAACATCTGTGTCGGTGCTTGCCCTTCCTGTCTCTGTTTCTGTCGCTAGGCGGCGCTGTGCTCTTGTTGCCGATGATTCTAGGTGACTACTCTAGTTATGTGTTCTCGGGTACTTGTCATTTTGTCCATACTGGGGGATCAGGATTTAATTTGTCAGTGTTTTTATCCTTCTGTGTGGCCTTGCAGGGGCTGCAGGCAATTTAAGCTCCTGAATCTCACTGTACATTGCCTGTTATAATTTGTCTTGCTCCTAGAGAGCTTCTCAATATCCAGTTTTTGACCTCCTGGTTCTAAATCGGCTACCAGATTGTTTTACTTGCCAGCTCGAACCATCAATCGGTAGCTAAGTCTTTGTCCCCAGCCTAGGGTTCCTTTGTTAAGTCCAGATCCCTGAATAGGAGATAAAGTGTGAGGGCCAGGGCAACCCCAGTGATCTGGAAAACGGAGTTACTAGTGCCGAGTCTGTTCGTGGTAGCCCTCATTATAGTTGCCAAGTGACCACGTACAGTGCCCCTATTATACCTGTGGGATAGTGGGTGGAGATTACAAAAATTCTCTTAGACACTGCCCCATAAATTTTCCCATTGCTTAATCTACTAGTAACTTGGTGAGTCCATGAATCCTGGTTCCTGTGCCCATCCTTAGATGCTCATTCCTAGCTAATTTTATCAGTACAGAGAGTCTTCTGGTTGGCTGTGTGAGACAGTACATGTACTGGCTCTCAGAAAATACTGATTCTCTGGGTCCAGGAGCATTCATAATTATTTTAATTGCCAGAAATTGCCTACCAGGAAATTTGAAGGTGAATTCTCAAAACATGTACGTTCTTTCATGTCGAAATTGAAATTTCGCTTGACCAAGTTCCCAGAAGTTTTTGCATGTAGCTATTTTGATATGTTACTAGTAGCTCTTTGAGCCTGTATTTTAGGTCAAAGCATTTTTTAAATAAATGGGCACATCTTTAACACAAACACATTTTTCCTTTGTAACTACGATCCCTGGAGATATTTTTGAAATACAGCAGAGATTCAAGAGCATAAGGAATCAAGAGCTGCAGAGCAGTATGGGATCTCTCTCAAAGACATTTCACTTTTGTGTAAGTGGGAATCAAGGTTCCATTTACAGTAAATTATTAAATTGTTTTAAATGTCATCATTCCCCTGCCAAAATAACTTTTATTTTAATAAAACACATTTTTGGCAATGGTCCACTTGCAATACGTTTGACACGAACAGAGTCTGTTACTTTTAAAGCGCTAAATGTTTTGGGCTTAATGAGGACCTAAAGGCAAAAAAATTGGACTATTTCATTAATAACAACCATTGCCGAGTCACAAGTTTTCAATTTGAGAAATCCTAATGTTTTGACAATGTATTCACATTTGTAATTGCTATTTTGGGGGGCCTTAAGGCAAAACAATGGAACATATTAGATGTACAAAAGACTAGAGCTTTATCAAAAACATGGAAAATGGGGAAAATGTCATTTGAGAACAATAAAAATGAAGATGTAGACCACTGTATACAGATGTTCAAGCGTTACACCTCTGTCGAGTAGCACACCGTACCGCAGCCACATTTTTAAATCTATCCCTTGTACCAATTTAACCACTTTGGTTTCTCCATTCTCATGGAACAAAACTTTTGAAAGAGTCCCTACCTAAAAGCCAAATAAACATCAATCATGCTTATGTTATTGAACAAGGAAGGTGTTTGCTATCTTCATTAAAGACATCATGTTACACATCTGCCTTGGCTCGGCATGGCTTTACCACCTTCCCCCATAGTTGCTGCCTTCTGTTGTGTTCCATACTGGGTCTTACAGGTGCCTTGGAGTGCTCCCATGACCTTATTTGCCTAGGTTTATATAAGGCCCACTAAGACACACCCCTGTGTCTTGGTATTAAGACACTTAGTTCTGTTTGTCTTGATGCAAACCACTATCTGCTTCTGGCCTGCATTGTTTTGGACCTTCCTGCCTCTTGTCTGTCTGCAGTCTCCCGTGTTCCAAGTCTTTTCTCCCCACGTGACTTCCTGCTACTGCATCAACGCCCAGGATCTGTGTGTCCATCTGGATCTGGTGCTTAGAGGATTCTCCTCATAAAATGAGCTTAACACATCAACTACATGTTCATTTGAACCTTAGAACTCTACCAGGAGCTTGGCAATACCATCTTCAGTAATGCCAAGTGTATCAAAAGAGTAAGTTAAGCATGGCTTCCCTAAAGTTTTGAAATTGCTGTCCATCGGCGCAAGACCACTGCATGAACCGGCAAAGTTTGGACAACACAAACCACAATTTGACACCCTTTGATTAGGCCACACAACCATCTGCATGCTATCCCAAATGTTTAACGATATTCTAACCGTAGCTGAATGGGTTAGAATACCTTTCCATCTTCTTGTTTGCAGAAGCTAAAACAAACCTGGAGTTAATAAAGAGTTTTGAGAATCTATAAATGTAAGCCAAATGCTAATCATCAGCATCGTAGAGTGTATAGTAAGCAAAAATGTAAACTGACTGTATCAAGGACAATTAGTTTTATAACTTTTCAAAAACATTAAAAAAAATTATCTTATTGGGAAAAAAATAGGCTTCTAACCTGATCTGGAGAGGGTCTATGGCTAGAGAGCATTCTCCCAGGAGAACGATGATGGTGGTGATGGTGATGGTGGTGATGGTGGTGATGGTCATCTTCATAGTTGTCGGCTATTAGCTTCATCCTGTTTTGAGTCTGTAACAAAAAACAAAATAGAAAAAACAACAATCCTAATAAAGTAATTGTTACGATTTACATTTTCAAAACAATATGGTCAGGTCACAACATGTATGGGATTCTACTACAGGCCTGCAACGTTTCAAACCCTTTTTCTAGCATTTCATAAATAAAAAAATGCAGGTGGAAGACAGGAAAATTCTTCACCTTTCCTTATTTTTGATCAGTGTTTTGCAAACTAGGGTATCTAAAAAAAAAAAAATCAGGATGGGAGTGGAAGGAGCTGGCATTAAGCCACCATTGAAATGGATGGAATTTATCGACCGAAGATGCTCAACCAAAGCCCTATCTCAAATAAAATAATGCAATATTAAGACTACATTATTTATTACCATTTTTTTTCACAAAATGTGGTTTTCAAACAAGCCAAATCTAAATGCCCACTACCTCCCTCTAAAAAACTGTAACTGTGGAGTTGACCGGCTCTGTGCAGCCTTCATGTCAATACAAGAGGTGAACGTAGGTGGATGGACGACATGAATTAGATTCCATATGCAAGAGGTCAAGTCTGGATTTTCCATGGATTAGTATCGCTTAATTTGACTTGTCAAGACCATATGATGTATTGGATGTTACATTTTCTGACTTTGCTGTTCAGTTGATTAAGATATAAAAGGCTCTTTCTATGAAAGCTCTGGAGCAAATTCTGAATATTACCCTCAGACATTTATTTTATGGGAGGAATTTTTTTTTTAAAAGCTGAAATGTGCACACAAAGCAAGATAGACAATGATACAGGCATCATTCAGTTGTCTACGTATAAAATAAAAAGTTTTCGGAACTTTAAAACAATCACTCAAATTCACATTAGAAACTAATTCTCCTCTAAGGGGTCATCTTCTCAAAGGAAATGGTCAAAGAGCATAGCATATAAGAGTACAAACACCAGTGAGAAAACCCCTACAATATTATGTCCTAAAAGCTCTAAAGCTCAATTGAAATACCAAAAGGAAAAACAAGTGCAGAACAAATATAAATGAAAATTAATACAATCTGTTTTTTTTATTATGAAATAAACAAATATGATACATAAGGGCTACAAATCACAGATAGTGGATAAAAACAATAAGATAAAAGGATACCACCGTCGAAGGTAAATTATAGAAAAAATCTATAAACCAACATATGAAAACGATTGCCCAAAAAGGTCTCATAAAATATTACATTTTATAGAATACGCTTAAAGTTTTTAAATAAAAAAAGACACAAATGTACAAAAACAGAATGTTCCTGAGTTGTACCAGACACATGTCCAAGATATGAAATATACAATTGAGAGACAAATTATAAATAAGTCAGAAAAACCCCACGTCAAAAAGCAAATGCCATGACTGAGATTAAATTATTTAGTGAGAAAAGCGTGATAGGTCAATGCCTACAAACAAAAATGGTATGCTGATAAAACGGGGTCAAGTACATGCATCCTGCTCCACCAGCCCTGACGCACGTTTCACCCAGAGTCTTAAAGGTCCCCCTCTTTTTTTGCCAACCAGCCAAACCAAATGTTAGGAACGGCAGAATGCACTAAATAAATAAATAATAAAGTGCGTTTGCCGCTCGGGGTCCACTGTGCAGTAGGTGTTAACACCGCTGCTAGACAATGGCGGAGGTACAATATGGCAGTATAACGCACGCGGGTTGAACGTCACCCGTTGTGCGCGGAGCATACTCCTTTGAATCACAGAGACGCTTTAAACATAGACATGAACACCGAGCATGTTGACCTCACAGGACTCGGCAGTGTGCACACACAGTAATCGGTCACAGGACTAGGCCCTAGACTCTGGGTCAAAGTCCGTCTTGACTTACCGTGCATGCGGTGTCGCTACCATGAATGCCCCAACTGCTACTGACTGCAACGCGGCGACTAAACTAGCTGCAATACGACAATGCCCGGACAGGCGCACCGTCGGATGCTAGCACTGTGAAGATGGAGACCGTGGCCTGTAACATGCCACTGACTGGCGCTGACTCTAACACTAGTTCCCTGTCCACATACGTAATAGCAGAGGGAGGGGAATCATAATGAGTCATTTGCAAGTCCATACATCCATCATCATACACACAGTTAGCATCTAGTGTCTATACTAGCGCATGGCCGAGCGGCCATGCGGACCTTTTATAGCCGGGTGCTTCCAGGACCTTCCAGATCTCTGAGATGGACGAATGAGATCAGGAGAAGGACCTGAGCATGTGACTCCCGATCTCCAATGGGAGATTGTCTCGTGAGCATGCTCAGTAGCGCGACGAGAGGACTTAGCCTCTGGAGTGTTTTGCTGCAAAGCAGCCTGCATTGCTATTGCTGACCCAAAGATGGCAGCAACAGCCAGACCCACAGAGCAGGTCTGGGCAGAGCGTCTGAGATGCTGAGACTGCTGAGCAATCTCCCCTGCGGTCGATAGACAATGAGAGACCGCAGAACGTGAGGCTCTGGATTCCTGCTGAGCCGCTGCAGGAACCCGACGCCTAACACTAAAGCAGACAGCTGGGGGAAGGTATTCTCATACTAGTAAAGGACCATGGATATTAGCCCCCCTCAACCTAAAAATAGCAGCCTTCAGCCTCCCCAGGAAAGGTGAATCAATTAGATTCGCCAATTCTTGTTCTTTGCCCTGGTGCAGTGGCAAGTGGGGTAATATTTGTGGGGTTGATGTCAGCTTTGCAATGTCAGCACACATCAATCCCAGGGGTTAATAATGGAAAGGCACCTATAAGACACCGCCATTAATAACTCAGTAATGTAAAGTAAAAAAGAGACACACAGAAAAAAGTAATTTAATTGAAATAATCACAGAAAAACTCCTTTATTTTTTACCGCCGTTCAGAGCTGCTGGCTCACATGCTGACACCTGTGTGACAGTGTGGGAACCACAGCGCTCTGACGGCCGTAATGAACTTAACACTGATTAAAGCCAGTGTTTCTCGCCCTATCAGACAGCCCTTTAACAAGCCTTGTCACATGACAGTGATAAAAGTCAAACCAGAACCTCAAGTTACAGACACTGTTTTTCGGGGTACTGCCCCTCATCAGTGCAAAGTGTGAGATCTGGTTTGGCTGTGTGAGAGGCGTCTGACCGATATCCAAGAAGTATTGTATCTCCTTGCAAAGATTGACTTGTTAAGCATACCGAGATGAGGAGACTTCAGAAGGGAAGAGGACTAGAACTCTAGTGCCACCTATTGGAAGTAGCAATCCTAAAATTCATTGTCGACTAGTGTTGAGCATTCCGATACCGCAAGTATCGGGTATCGGCCGATACTTGCTGTATCGGAATTCCGATACCGACTTCCGATATTTTTTCAATATCGGAATTCGGCATCGGAATCGGAAGTTCAAAGTTGATTGACAGACTGACGTCATCATGATGCGCGGTGTGTGCGCATCATGATGCGCCGTCATTTCGGGCCTTCCGGGGGTCTCTGCCGGCCTGCCGGGGGGCTGTGCCGGCCTGCCGGGGGGCTGTGTGGACTGCCCGGGGTCTGTACCGGCCTGCCGGGGGGCTGTGCCGGCCTGCCGGTGGTCTGTGCACCCTGTGGGGGTCTGTACCGGCCTGCCGGGGGGCTGTGCCGGCCTGCCGGGGGGCTGTGCACCCTGTGGGGGTCTGTACCGGCCTGCCGGGGGGCTGTGCCGGCCTGCCGGGGGGCTGTGCTGATGTCCGGGGGTCTGTGCAAGCATCGTCCGATGGGACTACAAGTCCCATCGGGCGATGCCTGCTACCATGACAGTGATTGACACATTAGCCAATGATGGGACAGTAGTAGTCCCATCATCCGGCTAATGTGTTAAATGTTAAAAAAAAAAAAAAAAATACTACATACATACTACATGCATGCTACATACATACTACATGCTACATACATACTACATATATACTACATACATACTACATACATGCTACATGCTACATACATACCACATACATACTACATACATACTACATATATACTACATGCATGCTACATACATACTACATGCTACATACATACCACATACATGCTACATACATACTACATACATACTACATACATACTACATGCATGCTACATACATACTACATGCATGCTACATGCATGCTACATACATACTACATGCATGCTACATACATACTACATGCTACATACAGTACATACCACATACATACTACATACATACTACATATATACTACATGCATGCTACATACATACTACATGCTACATACATACCACATACATACTACATACATGCTACATACATACTACATATATACTACATGCATGCTACATACATACTACATGCATGCTACATACATACTGCATGCTACATGCATGCTACATACATACTACATACATACTACATGCTACATACATACCACATATATACTACATACATACAATACATTCATACAATACATACATAGACATACAGTACATATAACATAGAGTAACATACTTACCAATACTTGTCACATTCTTCCCCGAAGCCATTGTCTTTTCCGGAATAAATATTAACATAACAAACCACAAAAATACTCACCCACGATCCGAAGCAGTCCACGAGTGTGTCCCACGACGATCTTGGGTAGAGAACTGCAGCATCAGATGATGCTGCCGTTCTCTACGGGCTGCAGGAATCCAATGACGGAAGGTAGGTATCCTTCCGCACTGTATTCCTCCGCCACTTAAAAAAAAAAAAAGTCCCTAGTCTCACTTTATGCCATTGCTGCGTGGGAAATTCCCACACAGCAATGGCATAAAGTGAGACTAGGGACTTTTTTTTTTTTTTAAGTGGCGGAGGAATACAGTGCGGAAGGATACCTACCTTCCGTCATTGGATTCCTGCAGCCCGTAGAGAACGGCAGCATCATCTGATGCTGCAGTTCTCTACCCAAGATCGTCGTGGGACACACTCGTGGACTGCTTCGGATCGTGGGTGAGTATTTTTGTGGTTTGTTATGTTAATATTTATTCCGGAAAAGACAATGGCTTCGGGGAACAATGTGACAAGTATTGGTAAGTATGTTACTCTATGTTATATGTACTGTATGTCTATGTATGTATTGTATGAATGTATTGTATGTATGTAGTATATATGTGGTATGTATGCAGCATGTAGTATGTATGTAGTATGTATGTAGCATGCATGTAGCATGCAGTATGTATGTAGCATGCATGTAGTATGTATGTAGCATGCATGTAGTATGTATGTAGCATGTATGTAGTATGTATGTGGTATGTATGTAGCATGTAGTATGTATGTAGCATGCATGTAGCATGCAGTATGTATGTAGCATGCATGTAGTATGTATGTAGCATGCATGTAGTATATATGTAGTATGTATGTAGCATGTATGTAGTATGTATGTGGTATGTATGTAGCATGTAGCATGCATGTAGTATATATGTAGTATGTATGTAGTATGTATGTAGTATGTATGTAGCATGCATGTAGCATGCATGTAGTATGTATGTAGCATGCATGTAGTATGTATGTAGTATGTATGTAGCATGTATGTAGTATGTATGTAGTATGTAGCATGTATGTGGTATGTATGTAGCATGTAGTATGTATGTAGCATGCATGTAGTATATATGTAGTATGTATGTAGTATGTATGTGGTATGTATGTAGCATGTAGTATGTATGTAGCATGTATGTAGTATGTATGTAGTATATATGTAGTATGTATGTAGTATATATGTAGTATGTATGTAGCATGTAGTATGTATGTAGCATGCATGTAGTATGTATGTAGTATTTTTTTTTTTAACATTTAACACATTAGCCGGATGATGGGACTACTACTGTCCCATCATTGGCTAATGTGTCAATCACTGTCATGGTAGCAGGCATCGCCCGATGGGACTTGTAGTCCCATCGGACGATGCCTGCACAGACCCCCGAAGCCTGCACAGCCCCCCGGCAGGCCGGCACAGCCCCCCGGAGCCTGCACAGCCCCCCGGAGCCTGCACAGACCACCGGCAGGCCGGCACAGCCCCCCGGCAGGCCGGCACAGACCACCGGAGCCTGCACAGACCCCCTGGCAGGCCGGCACAGCCCCCCGAAAGGCCCGTACAGACCCCAGAGAGGCTGTACAAGGGCAGGAAAGGGTTTTTCTTATTCCGATACCGGAAGTCCCATAGACTTGAATGGGACTTCCGGTATCGGAATCGGCGATACCGATACTTTTTTTAAAGATCGGCCGATACCATCCGATACGATACTTTGAAGTATCGGACGGTATCGCTCAACTCTATTGTCGACCCTTTAATGAGCCTTGTCACATGACTTAGGATAAAAGCCAAATCAGAATCTCACACAGACACCTCTGACACAGCCAAACAAGATCTTACACTTTGCACTGATGAGGGGCAGTACCCTGAAACACAGTGTCTGCAAATTGAGATTCAATTTGTGAAGTTTCAGGAAATTTGACTTTAGCTCAATCTCCTGTGGATCAATCCCCTCATTTCTATTTTTCGGACTTTTATAACTCAAGTTTGTGTAGTTTTTAGAATCATGAAATTAAGGTTGTATCAAGTTTGATATATATTTGTCCTGAATTTTTGTTTCCTATTGGTGTTTCTATATAAGGATATGGCCAGATGGTGGCGGAGGTGGTGCAATGGTAGCATGGCCGAAGCTATCAAATAAAATCATCTAGCAATTAGACATCTGGTTAGGTGAAATGTTAGCCACATGCAGCCAGCTGCTCTGTGTGACCTTATAAGAATATGGTCATGCTGCCAACTTTTCCTCCTGAAGAAACAGTTTTACTGTTACGTGATATAATGTGAATTTGTGATATGTATTAGTAATGTGTGTAGTAGGGATAGTTAGGGTTAAAGTTTTGGACTAGCCCAGAGTGGAAGGGAATGAGTTACAGGCAAAGTGACAATTTCCTGTCAGAGAGTCAGAAGAGTTCTTGGAGAACGTAGTGAAAGGACCTGAGGTCCATTATGAGCAATGCCACATTCTGGGGTGTTCTGAGAGGGAGAGGAGACTTAAGGAAAGAGATAAGATGCGGAGAAGTGACCTACCGGATATGGGTCTTGGGAGAGTTCGCCTAGCAGAAAGGCTTAGAGTTTACAGCTCTCGCAAGGTAACAGGCCTTGACAGGACTGAATACAAGAGTTGCAGATTGTCAGGGGGCTTGAAGCTATGTCCGGATATACTGGTACCCTAAGGAGAAAGAAGATGCAGAACCACGGGGCAAGTAAAGGACTCTACCAAGTTCCCGTTCACTAAAAAGTTTATTTTTGAATGGTAGTCTCCCTCATGGAACTGTGAAACATCTGGTCCTGGTAAGCCAGCAAAATTAGTTTCGTATGGCCCGCATGGCTTTAGCGCCAGCACAACACAAGTCGACACACTAAGCCAGGACCCGCACTTACATGTACCACGCAGGGGTGTGACAGACCTGTGCCTCGCCATGGCTACCACTCCACGCCACGTTATACAGTGATGGGGCTTATCTCAGGTTTTCCGGAATGACATTGGGTAAAGTTGAAAAGGACTATTCTTCCACTAGGTAACCATAACAAGAATTACAGTAGGCAGCAAAATGATTTCTATCTATCTACCCTCTTTCAAGAAGTAAGGTGGAATCTATGCAGCTGACCATTAAACAATGATATAGAAATATAAGGTTTCCAGGGACTGGAGAAGATTGTTGGAAGCCTTCTTTGGTTCTCTACTCTGCAAAGATCATGACAAGGAGACAACTTGTTCAACTTGACCTAATTTAATTGGGGAAAACGAGACTTGAGCTCCAGATCTGATGTTTGGGATTGACTTTGGACAACTTCAAGAGCAAAACCCTTTAATTCCTTGCAAACACATGCACTGGCTGTATTAGTAGTAAAAATTCCCCTTAGCACTAAGGGTTAATAAAATATATCATTCTGAACTTATCTTACCTGCTTTAAAACTCAGATCTTTTATTTTTTCTTGTCTAACAAGTAAATCAAATATCTGCTCAGTGGATGGATCCCATGCACCATTAATAGGTTTTATGTTTACTTGGTTTGGTTTTGTGCTTACTCAGGCTGGCCCCCCACTAGGTTCAAAGCAATAAAATTCCAAGAAGACTGAGGAACCAAACAGTAATCTTTGTATGAAAACTTGGCTTTTATTCCATAGTATTAAAAAAATATTACAAACAAAAGGAAGAAAAGGCAACATTTCAGGCATGAAAAAGACCAGAATGTCACGAAGTAACTTGCCCTGTGTGATACAACCCAACAATCGGTTGGTCACTAAATGGTAAAACAAACAAGGAAACACTGGGGACGCAATTACAATGGTGGGCCCTGCGATAGGGAACTGGGAAATGGACACCTCCTGCACTCTCCTGAGGTTGTGCCCTGATCTATCCTGACGTCCCTATATGGCTTCTTTCAAACCGTCGTCAAACATGATACCTTTGCCCTCGCTTGCTCTGCACCTATCCCTAAGTAGGGAATTGGCAGATGCGGACACTGGTCCCACCGCTGCACTAATGCAACACAAGGTAAGGATAGACAGACAGCAAAAGGAACAGGGTAACAAAAACCACACTTAGCTTTCTCTGCTGCAATGCACCGCACAGCAGAGTAAGGCACCAGATAACAGCATTCAGCTGAAGCACCACTGCACCAGCAACCTCCTGTCTTCAGCACGGTTGGTATCCAAAAGGACCTGTATAACCAACAGTCAGCTGATGCATCAAGTGACCTTTTAAAGAAAGGTGGGTGTGGTCACCACCTGCATCAGTAAACTAAACAGCCATGTAATTACACCAGCGGCCACCGGAGGGGGGAAAACTGATATTAACCCCCAATAGCCTGAAAGGAAAAAGGTTTATATGTGAGAATGCAGATCTGCCAAAGATGGATGGTGACACAAATAAGGTAAAAGTGTTGACTTGTCTTCCTATCTTTCTATGGTTATATTTTTTTAATACTACGGAATAAAAGTCAAATTTTTATACAAGGATTATTCTTTGGTGCAAAGGACATCTTGGAAGAAGAGCAACAATCAATCATATAAAAAATAACTGGGATTTTTTCCATTATCTACCACATGTCTATGCTCAGTATCGGAGGCTCCTCTTCTGTAACAGCAGAAGGTTCTATGTCAGACACCTGTACAGATCTCTATAACCTAAGCCACATCCAGATGTAGAACCCAGGAGCCCATCACAGACAATCTTCATTTCCATTTACATCAAAGAAAAGGTCATCACACAGGAAACGGCTCCACGGAATTCAGACGTGATGTATGAAGTGCTCCTTGTTACAAGACTGTGTATATAAACCGAGGTTACAAGACAATTGCCTTCTTATTGAATCTATTAACCTTGTACCTTCTAGAACTTCATATTTGTGCTTGTGTCTGAGCTATTCTCTTAGCTATTTCTACTGTCTGACTCTGATGGATTTGTAGATCCCCCAAATGTATAAAGCTACATCCCAATACATACATTAAGTTTGGTAACGTAATAATTTAAATTTTCAGATACATTTAGTCACAAACATATGAAAGTGAAAACATTTTCCAAATTTTAACAGGAAGTTGGACATTTTTAAAAACCAAGAAATTGCTTATTTTCAGAAGTCCAGCATTGTATGACTGACTTGGTGCTCCAGTGGGCATCATGAAAGACTGAGTTCTGACATTTAAAATATTATCACCCAATAAGAAAATAGCAAGACATCCACGAGAAAATATTATTTCTTAGATTAAAATTTTTCCCTATCTACATTTTGAACTACAGACATGGTGGAAATGCCTTCTTTTGGAGATTTTCTGCATCAGTTTCTTGTGGTTAAGAATGTCAAGGTTTGCAATCTATATTTTCTATCTATGTGGCTTTTGGTATTTTTTGGTAGGCATTAGATTTGTGCACATGATCGTATGTTCGGTATGAGTGAGATCTGACAAAACATCTGCTGCTGAAAAGAGCTTGTAAGTACTGCATTTCTTTACTAGGAGGACAGCCACCTCTTATGAACTGTGCTGTGGTTGGAAACTTAGGTATTGAGCAGTAAACAATAGAATTAAAGGGAATCTGTCACCCCTTTTTTCGAATATGAGCTGCCGGCACCGACATCAAGGGCTTATATAAAGCATTCTGTAATGTTGTAGATAAGCCCCCGATGTAACCTGAAAGATAAGTCCGGCGCCTCCCATCTTCGTGCGATGCTGTCCTCTTCTTTCCTTTCTGTCGTGGCTCCCGCGCAGGCGCCCTGCTCTGCCCTGTTGAGGGCAGAGCAGAGTTCTGCAGTGCACCTGTGCAGGAGCCAAGACAGGAAGGAAAGAAGAGGACGGCATAGTATGAAGATGGGAGGCGCTGGACCGCAACACCCATCGGACCAAGACCGGACCGCCCCTGGGTGAGTATAATATAACTCGTTTTTCTTATCTTTTAGGTTACATCGGGGGCTTATCTACAGCATTACAAAATGCTGTATATAAGACCCTGACGTCGGTGCCGGCAGCTCATATTTGAAAAAAGTGTGACAGATTCCCTTTAAAAAAATTTCTGCTCTTAAGAATGGAGAGGATTTTTAATAAGTAAATTGTAAGATTTTTTTTACAATCATTTTGCATTTTTAACTGTATAGGATGATGAAAATAACCCTTTCCAAACTCCAACTTCACAGTATACAAATTCAATGCAGTATCGCAACATGCTAACAAGCACTCAACTAGCTGCAGTTCACATTACACCGATAGGATGGCCAAATACATTATATATACATTTTTTTTTAAAGCCGGTCATTTCAGACTGGAGATATGTCGACCTAGGAGGAAAGGTAATAAAGACATTTGTATGTCCAACGTATTTCTTTGATTAAAAGTATTTGTCAATCAATCTGGATGGAAAATAATGAACAAAAATATGAAAATTATAACTTCATCGTTTATCAAGAATGTAAATGGGATTAAGGAAAATCAATTACTCATCATGAATCAAATTAGTGGAAATGACCACAACATGGAGCTGAACTCTTGGTGGTAGATGAATCCCACCATCCCACGCCTCCATGTATTGTACAGTACAGCGATTGCATGAGAAATAGCAATGGAGCCTCAGACCTAGCAGAAACGAGAGGCGCTTCAAAGTGTTACAGCCTAAATATTTTTCTAATCCAAAGATTTCAGCTCCTGAACCCTTCAAACATGACCCATCTGGAAATCCTTCATATGGATATTAACCATCTTTAGATTGTTTTTTTTATTAGTGAATTGGAATTAAAATTCCGAAGAAGTAACTGATGCAAAACAAAATGTGGGTTATCCACATAAACCCTCTCATTACACGGGTCTCCCTGATTTATACATCCAAATGAAAGCAGGGTTTAGCACCGCAGGGCATGATACACTGATGTGTGACCAAAATCAAGCAGAAGCGAGCTGCTCTCGTAACCCTTCAGATTTGCAAATGAGAAATGATCTAAGAGTTGCAAAAAATACATCGGCCTAAACTGAAGTGCAATCGTTTACATATAAGGCCTATAATCACTTGTAGGTACAACGTCTTGATATATTTTGGACTTGTAGTCACATAGACACTGAAGGCAGCAACTAGAATTTACACTTAATGACTTCTGCACTTTAGGTTGACTACTGGATACCACGAATGTCCATTATTCATGTCTAAATGACCACTGGAGTGTTCCAGTTGGCTGCCAAATACCCATATCATCCTTTGGAAATATACTTTATGCCGACTTCCATCAATTGTTTGGCAATGAAAGCATTAAAATCATCAACCTACAATATACAGTGGAGAAAAAAGTATTTAATCAGCCACGAATTGTGCAAGTTCTTCCACTTAAAAAGATGAGAGAGGCCTGCAACTGATATCATAGGTAGACCACAACTATGAGAGTCAAAATGAGAAA
The DNA here is from genome assembly GCF_039654945.1 of Dendrobates tinctorius. Classification (NCBI taxonomy): domain Eukaryota; kingdom Metazoa; phylum Chordata; class Amphibia; order Anura; family Dendrobatidae; genus Dendrobates; species Dendrobates tinctorius. Next base: position 6,339,884 of record NW_027361706.1, on the reverse strand, counting down.
ACAAATCCAGAAAATAACCTTGCCTGATTTGGCAAGATTTATTTTTCAAATTATGGTGGAAAATAAGTATTTGGTCACCTAAAAACATGCAAGATTTCTGGCTTTCATGGACCTGTAACTTCTTTAAGAGGCTCCTCTGTCCGCCACTCATTACCTGTAGTAATGGCACCTGTTTGAACTTGTTATCAGTATAAAAGACACCTGTCCGCAACCTCAAACAGTCACACTCCAAACTCCACTATGGTGAAGACCAAAGAGCTGTCAAAGGACACCATATTACTCCATACAGTATTATGGCCACCACATGGTGCGCCATACAGAATAATGAGTCCCATATATTTCTCCATACAGAATAATTGGTCCCATATAATGTTCCATACAGTATATGATGAGCTCCACATAATGCTACAGTATATGATGGTCTTCATGAATGATGCTCCAGTGTGTTATGGGCCCAAATAATGCTCCATATATAATGGGCCCCATTTCTAATGCTCCAGTGTATAATCAGCCCCATTGATGCTGCTCCAGTGTCTGATGTCCCCCATTTGGAATGCTCCAGTATATGATGGGCCTCATGGATGATGCTCCAACCCTCCTCCCAGGGTTTCCCAACACACCGGCCTCACCAGGTCCAGGGGCTCAGTGGGTGCTCTTCACTCTTCAGGACATCCATCTCCGCCTGAGACTGCCCAACACTCACGCCTCACCAGGTCCAAGGTCACAACACATGCTCTAGGGATCCGATTCTTCTCCTAGAACCTCCCAACACTGACCCTCTAGGACCTTGCACACTGAACCCTCCAGGTACACATTCTTACTCACTGACCCCAGTCAGTACAACACAGATTCCTGTCTGTTACCTGTGTCGGCCACACAGGTTATTGGGTACCTCTTATCCACAGAGGCCCCCTATTGCAATCCACAGTCTCTTTCTCTGACCCCAGTCAGCACATCACACGGTTTTCACGACCGTCACCTACCGGCCGCTCAGTTTCTACCGCAGAGGTGTCCTATAAGTCTCTTCCACTGACCCCGGTCAGCATATCACATGGCTTTCAAGACCGTCAGCCCTCCTGGCTCAGCGTTGCCAGCCCTGCAACATGTGCTGTTGGAACCGTTGCCCTTAGCAACCAAGTTTTGCAGTCCTCATCCGTTGCCCCTAGCAACAAGGCTACAACACCGCCCATAGCATTCTCCACCAATTGTAAGGTAGCACTTGTTTTTCAGATAGGGGATACTCGCTAGGCAGCCAAATAACCAGGTCCGGCACAGGTCTCTCATATAAATCCAACAGTCCATGTGGTTTATTAAGCATCATAAACCATGAACAGCAACAGAAAGTTCATATCAACAGCATAGCATCCATGACAGAGCTCCACTCTGTTAACCCTGTAGTCACACAGGTTATGCAATGTCCAATATGCAGGCTCTCTAGCCTCACAGTTATCCCACCCCGTGGCTGGGTTACCTCATGGTTGCTTCACCACACTGCAGACGTCCATTCCCTGCTCTGGGAACTCTCAGGCACTTGCAGCCATTAAACACAGCGTCCACACATGCTGTTAGGAAGGCATCCACATCTTCCTCATTCGGTCTCACATCAGCCCAGACGAGACCTTTCATACGGACCAACCGGGTCCAAACATTCACTCATGTGACCTACCCTGGCCACCTTATATGGTCCGTAGCCTCGCCCACCGGATCACATGGCTATGACCTCATCACAGTGTGAAGTACAGTATTCAGATGTACGGGACATCTTGTTCTTCAGGATCCATTTTTGAGCTTGCGACGCCATTTTGCTGTTTACGAGTTAAATTTTGTAACTTAACTAGATGAAAGTTCACGGCTGTTATGAAACCAGACTGTTCCAGCTTGTACAAGATATGAGATATGAGATGAGACCCTAAAAGAATGTGCTATTGTTCTATATTCTACGTCACGCAGCTGGGGACATATTCTGATTTTCTTGCAATACTATTGGCTTACATGTATTACGATTCTATTGGTAGCTGTATACTTTGCATAATTAAGCAGAATGCTATGTAATGTGAGATTCAGTAAAGGGGCTCAGTGATCTGCCTCGATCCTCCCGTACAGAGACCCCCGTCTCTGTGTGGTCATTCCCAGTTGCTAGCAACGCCCTGTGAACTAATTTGGAAATCACTGGCTCAACCGTGAAGGGTTAATTTAGCCCTACCTCAACAGCTTGGCGCCCAAACGTGGGGCCCCCGAGTAGGGACACCTCTGCCCCCGGAGGACAACAAGACAAAGGACCCTCGGAGCGGACACAGGTGCTGGAAAATTGGGACTGATCACCCCCCCACGACAACCACGGTAAGTTGGCAGTTATACTGTTCAGACTGACCGTTGGTGTGGTTTTCCTGTGCTTGTTGCTGCAAAGAGGATCTGAGGTTTGTCCCAGTGGTGGGGTGATTCATGGGTGGAATCATATAGAGGTGTAGTCCCGTTGGGGGCCCAGTGCTCGAACCGTACCTCATAAGGGACGGACACCCCGGATTGACCAGTGATTGTGACTCTCTTTATAGTCAAAATATCCTGAAATCCTGAATTCATTGTTAGTAGTCAGGCGTGGTCATGTGATCGAAGATGGGTAGGATACGTAACTCAGGTATATATAGATATATATATATATAACCAGAGGTGTCCGGAGGGATAGTCTGAGATGCCCTCCTCCTTTCACTGAGTACCGCGAATTTTGGGCAATCCCAGAGGGGGATTATTGATCCTGTGGAACAGACTGAGACGGCCGCTCCAGTATTGTGCACAACTAAAGGATATTTAGCTCTAAATGAGAGAATCTGTGGAAGGAAAAGAAGAATTTTGTGGCTTGGCACATGAATTGTGTGACGAAGGTGTTAGGAAGAACAGAGGAAGTGAATTCTGATTGTTTCATAGAATCATAGAATCATAGAATCATAGAATCGTAGAGTTGGAAGGGACCTCCTGGGCCATCTGGTCCAACCCCCTGCTCAAAGCAGGATTCGCTAAATCATCCCAGTCAGATGTCTGTCCAGCCTCTGTTTGAAGACTTCCATTGAAGGAGAACTCACCACTTCTCGTGGCAGCCTGTTCCACTCATTGATCACTCTAACTGTCAAAAAGTTTTTTCTAATATCTAATCTGTGTCTCTTCCCATTCAGTTTCATCCCATTGCTTCTAGTCTTTCCTTGTGCAAATGAGAATAAAGTTGATCCTTCTACAATGTGACAGCCCTTTAGATATTTGTAGACAGCTATTAAGTCTCCTCTCAGTCTTCTCTTTTGCAAACTAAACATTCCCAAATCCTGCAACCTTTCCTCATAAGACAGGGTTTGCAGACCGGTCACCATTCTGGTCGCTCTTTTCTGAACTTGCTCCAGTTTGTTGATGTCTTTTTTAAAATGTGGTGCCCAAAACTGGACACAATATTCCAGATGAGGTCTGACCAAAGAGGAGTAGAGGGAAATAATGACTTCACGTGATCTAGACTGTATGCTTCTGTTAATACATCCTAGAATTGCATTTGCCTTTTTTGCTGCTGCATCACACTGTTGACTCATATTCAGTCTGTGATCTATTAGTATACCCAAGTCTTTTTCACATGTGCTGTCACTTAGCCCTATTCCTCCCATTCTATATATGCTTTTTTCATTTTTATTGCCCAGATGTAGTACTTTGCATTTCTCCCTGTTAAAAACCATTCTGTTAGTTGCTGCCCACTTCTCCAGTTTATTTAAATCTTTTTGAATCCTCTCTCTCTCTTCTCTAGTATTAGCTATCCCTCCTAGCTTTGTGTCATCAGCAAATGTAATCAGTTTACCCTCAATTCCTTCATCTAAATCGTTTCTGTTACTGCTATGTTGAAGAAGGAAAAATTGTCTATTATTATGGTAAAGACGGGATGTATTGTGGTTCAAGAAAGTGACAGTGGTATGAGAATGTGATTGATTAAAGAAGGAACTAAGATCCAGACAATGTGTCAGGCAGTCGGATAGTTAAAAGTGATGATTTCAAACAAGAAGTTTCCCTGCTAGATGATAAGGTCCCTCCCCAGGAAATCCCTTAACCCTAAGGCACCAATGTATCCTGGACTACCGAAACTCAGTATGCCCCCACCCTATGATCCTGCCGGGTGGATCTGTGCTGTATGTGTAGTTACTAATCCTCAGTGGAGACAGGTCTGCTATAATTGTGGCACAAGAAGACCGAGAGTTGCAGCCCCCACCTCTGCTAACGGCACCTATTATCATCCACCGCTAGCCTTAGTCCCCGTTATTGCTAGTGGTTATGAGTAGCCACCCCTTCCATTTACCAGCTCCAGAGGAAAAAAAAAAAGTTTTCAGACTTTAACCTGCTCTGTTCAGGAGAGAGAGAGAAAAAAAAAAAAGAGCAAACAGCAGCCTCTAGCCCCCACCGCAGCTGCGAGCACACAGTGTGCCCTTCAGCCCACACAGCAAACTCTCGCCCTCCCTTCCTCGACTTCAGCTAGTGGGAACCCTGCTCCTCAGCCCCTCCCTGCTAATTCTCGCTACTGCTCAGTTTGTAGTCTCACTCATATGTCCAGTAAATTTACTAGGGGTAGATTTATTATCACAGTTCCGCTCCAGAATACAATTCCAAGATGATGGTCAGATGGTTTTTTTTTTTTTCTTTTTGTTATATAATCCCTATGTAGATGAAGACAGTGAGGAAGTCTGTATTTTGCATGCCCTTCTTACAGTTATGATGGCCCTGATAGGCCCAGATCCATCCCCAATATTGCCTGAGGATCAATGACTCACCCCATACCTCTCAGAGATACTATCTAAACTCTGGTAAAAAGGGTCAAATGATATAGGGAAAATGCCTGTAGAACCAGTAAAAGTGTTTCTCAAACCTGGTGCCTAATCCTCATACTCTTTTGTCCCAAATACCCCAGGATGCTGCTTGGTTTACAGTTATTGATCTTACCAATGCCTTCTTTAGCATTCCGTTACACCCAGACTGCCAGTTTCTATTTGCATTCACTTATCAGGAACGACAGTTAATATGGACAGTTATGCCACAAGGGGCACAAAACAGTCCCAACCAGTTTGCAAAAAAATATGAGCCGGTGTCTTTAGCCATTCCTGACATTGTTAGCCTCCTTAAGTATCTAGCAGCACTGAACTGTCGGGTTTCAGCCTTGAGACTTCAGTTCTGCCTTGGTCAAGTGATATTCTTGGGTCACTGTCTCCTTCAGGGTGTCAGACACCTCACAGAAGAAAGAAAAATAGCTGTCAGCTCCCTTCCTATCCCAAAAGATGAAACTGAACTCCAGCGTTTTCTTGGACTATGCACTTATTGTTGTCAGTGGATACCGGATACATCCCGCATAATGCAACCCCTTTACAACGCCTTGAAAGACGGTATAATGAACTATAAGGAAAGATGGCAGTGATGAGGATTACCTCCAACATGATTGTTCCCAACTTCTGACTGAAGAAACAGCTACTCCACCAAATGTCAGTGAGAATCCACTCCCAAATCCTGATCTGGTGTTATACACGGATGGTTCAAGATATGCTGACGAGTTTGGTAGATTCCACATGGGATATGCTGTTACCACAGAGGACACTGTAGTGCACACAGCTGCGCTCCCGCCCTCACAGTCAGCACAAGAAGCAGAACTCCAGGCTCTGTCTACTGCATGTACTTTGGCCAAGAACAGACGGGCTAATATATACACGGACTCACGGTATGCATTTGGTATTGCTCATGATTTTGGGGCTCTATGGGCCAATCGAGGGTTTATTACTACTGCCGGAACCCCAGTGAAAAATGCTGAAGCTGTTAAAACCCTCATGGATTCGATCAAATTACCTACTCAGGTGGCTATTATCAAAATTAAGGCGCACGGTCCTAGGACCAGTCCACAGACTGTTGGCAACGCATTTGCAGATATGCAAGCAAAAGCCGCCGCTCTCTTACCCGTTGAACCAACCATACCAACTATGGTGACCACACGCTCTCAGTGTAAACAGTTACAAGAAGCACTGACCCTACAAGAACCTGATGATCTACAACAGACTGAAGTTTTCTGTCGGACCCCGCGAGACCGCTTAATGACGATGCAGAGAATGTCTCCAAAGGAAGAGGTGAAGCAATGGAAGACTGATGGGGCACGTATGGATAATGGTTAGAGTTAAGCGACTTTTGTTTTTTTAGGTTCGCGTTTCGTTTCGTGAAACCCGACTTTTCCAAAAGTCGGGTCGAGCAAGATCGTCCGATTATAGGGAAAAGTCGGGGTCGTCACGAAACACGAAGCCCAATGTAAGTCAATGGGGAATAAAAGTCGGCAGTGAGAGGAGGACAGGAAACACACCTACAGTGCCCATTTGAATGCCAAAAGCATCAATTCTTCTTACTTAAGCTTGTCAACCTTAATTAACTTCATAATATAAGTTACGCACTGAAAAATGGGGGTTATTTGGCTAAAGTTGTGGGGGGGGAGGGCTGGCTGCAGGTTTTCATGTGCCCTGGGCGAAAGAGCGCCCCTTTAACACATACCACAACTCATGCTCCGATACGGCTGAGAAATAGCGGTATAGTACAATGAAAAATACCTCACTTTTTACATCTCATGACGAGGCCCATCTATTTCTCCATACAGAATCATTGGTCCCATATAATGTTTGAAACAGTATATGATGAGCTCCACATAATGCTACAGTATATGTTGGTCCCCATGGATGAAGCTCCACTGTCTTATAGGCCCAAATAATGCTCCAAACATAATGGGCCCCATTTCTAATGCTCTAGTGTATAATGGGCCCTGTAAATGTCTGATGTCCACCTTTGGAATGTTCCAGTGTATGGTGGGCCCCATCTATCATTCTCCAGAGTATAGTGCTCCCCAAAAATTGCTGTCCCAACATTGAAAACAATCAAATAAGTCTCCTCGCTAGGGAATCCCTGTACTTGTCTGGACAGGTGCTGTAGCTTGCTTAACAGCTCGCCAACCGTTCTCACGCCCAGTATGGATTGCACGTGATTGCACAAAGGTTAGAAAGGGTACCGTATCCCTGGATAACATGTATGGATAGCGTACACATTCAAAATATATGTCTATACAGCATGAGGCAGGCTCAGACGGTGTTAGGCCCAGTATGGATTGCACGTCATTGCACAAAGGTTAGAAAGGGTACCGTATCCCTGGATAACATGTATGGATAGCGTACACATTCAAAATATATGTCTATACAGCATGAGGCAGGCTCAGACGGTGTTAGGCCCAGTATGGATTGCACGTGATTGCACAAAGGTTAGAAAGGGTACCGTATCCCCGGATAACATGTATGGATAGCGTACACATTCAAAATATATGTCTATACAGCATGAGGCAGGCTCAGACGGTGTTAGGCCCAGTATGGATTGCACATCATTGCACAAAGGTTAGAAAGGGTACCGTATCCCTGGATAACATGTATGGATAGCGTACACATTCAAAATATATGTCTATACAGCATGAGGCAGGCTCAGACGGTGTTAGGCCCAGTATGGATTGCACGTCATTGCACAAAGGTTAGAAAGGGTACCGTATCCCCGGATAACATGTATGGATAGCGTACACATTCAAAATATATGTCTATACAGCATGAGGCAGGCTCAGACGGTGTTAGGCCCAGTATGGATTGCACGTGATTGCACAAAGGTTAGAAAGGGTACCGTATCCCCGGATAACATGTATGGATAGCGTACACATTCAAAATATATGTCTATACAGCATGAGGCAGGCTCAGACGGTGTTAGGCCCAGTATGGATTGCACGTGATTGCACAAAGGTTAGAAAGGGTACCGTATCCCTGGATAACATGTATGGATAGCGTACACATTCAAAATATATGTCTATACAGCATGAGGCAGGCTCAGACGGTGTTAGGCCCATTATGGATTGCACGTGATTGCACAAAGGTTAGAAAGGGTACCGTATCCCCGGATAACATGTATGGATAGCGTACACATTCAAAATATATGTCTATACAGCATGAGGCAGGCTCAGACGGTGTTAGGCCCAGTATGGATTGCACGTGATTGCACAAAGGTTAGAAAGGGTACCGTATCCCTGGAAAACATGTATGGATAGCGTACACATTCAAAATATATGTCTATACAGCATGAGGCAGGCTCAGACGGTGTTAGGCCCAGTATGGATTGCACGTCATTGCACAAAGGTTAGGAAGGGTACAGTATCCCAGGATAACATGTATGGATAGCGTACACATTCAAAATATATGTCTATACAGCATGAGGCAGGCTCAGACGGTGTTAGGCCCAGTATGGATTGCACGTGATTGCACAAAGGTTAGAAAGGGTACCGTATCCCCGGATAACATGTATGGATAGCGTACACATTCAAAATATATGTCTATACAGCATGAGGCAGGCTCAGACGGTGTTAGGCCCAGTATGGATTGCACGTGATTGCACAAAGGTTAGAAAGGGTACCGTATCCCTGGATAACATGTATAGATAGCGTACACATTCAAAATATATGTCTATACAGCATGAGGCAGGCTCAGATGGTGTTAGGCCCAGTATGGATTGCACGTGATTGCACAAAGGTTAGAAAGGGTACCGTATCCCCGGATAACATGTATGGATAGCGTACACATTCAAAATATATGTCTATACAGCATGAGGCAGGCTCAGACGGTGTTAGGCCCAGTATGGATTGCACGTGATTGCACAAAGGTTAGAAAGGGTACCGTATCCCTGGATAACATGTATGGATAGCGTACACATTTAAAATATATGTCTATACAGCATGAGGCAGGCTCAGACGGTGTTAGGTCCAGTATGGATTGCACGTGATTGCACAAAGGTTAGAAAGGGTACCGTATCCCTGGATAACATGTATGGATAGCGTACACATTCAAAATATATGTCTATACAGCATGAGGCAGGCTCAGACGGTGTTAGGCCCAGTATGGATTGCACGTGATTGCACAAAGGTTAGAAAGGGTACCGTATCCCTGGATAACATGTATGGATAGCGTACACATTCAAAATATATGTCTCAGGAGGCAGGCTCAGACGGTGTCAGGCACAGTATGGATTTGACGGCCCAGATTACACAGCGGAGGAGCAGGGAGAGGTAAAGATTGCAAATGCTGGGGCCCTGCCCAAGCAAGGGGGGCCCACTCGTGGGCGTCGGTACTGGCACTGGGCCCCTCATAGTACAGCGGTGTGTCTGACGGCGGGTGTGCACCACCACCGTCAGAGACACTTGATTGCACTATGAGGGACCCTGTGCCAGTGCCCGCGCCCAAGAGTCGGCCTACCCACCTGTCCAGGGCAACGGCACTCGCACGGTGTCGTGTGCTAGGTGGTTACCCCGGCCATGGGGGGGAGGCAGCACAGTTAGGGAGTTTTAGAAAGTGGCATATGTTGATGTTGGACATTCAGCTGATGCAAAAGGCGAAATAGGTGAAGTACCAGGAAGAGGTGGACCAAAGCAAGCCATTTTTCTGTCACCCTATGTGTCATCAGGGGAAGGTGGGACAAAATCCTTGGAAACCCATGCGTGGTTCATTTTAATGAAGGTTAGATCATCCACATTTTGGGTTGACAGACGGGTCCTTTTTTCTGTCAGGATTGATCCAGCTGCACTGAAGACTCTTTCCGATAGCACACTTGCAGCTGGGCAAGCGAGCTCCTGTAAGGCATATTGGGCCAATTCAGGCCAGGTATCCAGTTTAGCGGCCCAATAGTCAAAGGGGAATGACCTGTGTGGGAGAACATCGATATGGGAGGAAAAGTAGTTTGTAACCATAGTTGACAACTGCTGTCTCCTGTCACTTTCCATCGATGCAGTATTACCAGTTGTGTGAGCGGTATTTGAAAAATCAGTCCACAACATTGTCATGAAACCCCTGTCTCCAACGCCACTTCTGCTGTGTGCACCACGAACACCTCTGCCAAGCTGCCCCCGGCCCGTACGGCTCGTGTGAGAACCATCACCGCTGCTGTGTGCTGGGAATGCCTCAAGCAACCGATTTACCAGAGTTGCTTGTTTATTAGCCAATATTAGGTCAAGGTTCTCCTGTGGCATGATGTTTTGTAATTTGCCTTTATAGCGTGGATCCAGGATGCTGGCCAACCAGTAGTCGTCATCGTTCATCATTTTGGCAATGCGGGGGTCCCTTTTTAGGATCCGCAAGGCATAATCTGACATGTGGGCCAATGTTCCCGGTGTCAATGATGCACTGCGAGTGCTGGGTGGAGGAGCACTTTCTGGCAAATCCACATCCCTCCAGTCACGCACAAACCCTGTACCAGACCTTGCCACGCCAACATTTTCACTTGCCCCACGAGATGCATCCTCCTCCCCTAAGTAATCATCCCCATCATCCTCCTCCTCCTCCTCTTCTTCCTCCACCTCGTCCAGGAGAGGTCCCTGAGCAGACAATGGCTGAATGTCATCAAGGATTCCCTCCTCCTCTTCCTCCTCATCAACATTGGCTGCAGACGCCTGCTCCTTAAGGTGCGTCAAAGTTTGCATGAGCAGACGCATAAGTGGGATGCTCATGCTTAGGATGGCGTCGTCTGCGCTTACCAGCCGTGTGCATTCCTCAAAACACTGAAGGACTTTACAAAGGTCTTTCAGCTTCGACCACTGCACGCCTGTCAACTCCATGTCTGCTCTCAAAGTGCCTGGCCGTGTATCCTCCCACAAATGCATTATGGCCTGCCTCTGCTCGCACAGCCGCTCCACCATGTGCAGGGTGGAGTTCCACCTTGTTGCAATGTCGATAATGAGGCGGTGGTTGGGAAGGTGGAGCAATCGCTGCAGCTTCTGCATACGAACGGAGTGTACAGGCGACCGGCGGATGTGCGCGCACAGTCTTCGCACCTTCTGGAGCAGGGCTGTTAACTCCGGATAATTTTTGAGGAAGCACTGCACCACCAGGTTCAAGGTGTGAGCCAAGCAAGGTATGTGGCTGAGTTTTGAAAGGGCTATGGCTGCCACAAAATTACGGCCATTATCACTAACTACCTAGCATGCCTCAAGATGTACACTGCCCAGCCATGACTCAGTTTGTCGCTTCAAGTACTCGGCCAGCACCTCGGCGGTGTGTCTGTCGCCCAAACACATCATCTGCAACACAGCCTGCTGACGCTTTCCACTAGCTGCTCGATAGGGGGACACATCGTGTGCAACAGTGGCAGCTGCAGATGAAGTGCTCGTACGACTGCGCTCTGTGGACGAGCTTTCGCTTCTGGAGGAGGAGGAGGAGGAGGAGGAGGGTCGAACGCCTACAGCCAACTGTTTACTATACCGTGGGCTAGGCAGCACTGTCCCACCACCGCTGTCCCCTGTGGACCCTGCATCCACCACATTAACCCAGTGCGCAGTGATGGACACGTAACGGCCCTGGCCATGCCGACTGGACCATGCATCAGTTGTGAGGTGCACCTTTCCGCTCACTGACTGCTTGAGTGCATGGACAATGCGGTCTTTCACATGATGGTGGAGGGCTGGGATGGCTTTGCGAGAGAAGAAGTGGCGACTGGGTAGGTCATAGTGTGGTACTGCATAGGCCATGAGTTCGCGGAAAGCTATGCTTTCCACCAACCGAAAGGGCATCATCTCAAACGAGATTAGTTTGGCAATGTGGGCGTTCAAACCCAGTGTACGCGGATGAGAGACTGAGTACTTTCTTGACCTACTCATAGTGTCTGGGAGGGTGAGCTGGACTTGAGAGCTGCATATGGTGGAAGTAGCGGTGGACAGGGCGGACTGAGAGAGGGTTGATGATGGTGATGGAGTTGGTGTTCTTTCTGATGGCCTAGAATCAGTCTTTCGTTGATATAACAGTGGGATTCCCTGACTGCTGTGGCCTTGCAACGACACCTCAACATTTGCTGCTGTGCTAACCGGTGGGCTTACAGTGGGGGAAACAATGTAGCGTTGCTGACTACCTTCGTTGTGATCAGTTGCACATGTGGCACTTGAGGTTTGGTGTTGTGTCCACGCTTGCAAGTGCATGCTGGTTAAATGTCTAAGCATGCAACTGGTATTCAAATTTTTCAGATTTTTCCTTCGGCTAAAGGTCTTTGCGCACTTCTTACAGATAACCTTGGCCTGATCATGAGGATTTTGTTCAAAAAAGTGCCACACTGCACTCTTCCTACTTTGGCAGACATTTTGCGGCCTAGCACGCTGTGATCTTTTGACCCTCTGGACAAGCTGTCCAGCAACTCTTTTGATGTTTGGAACCTGTCTTTGGAGTGCTCCGGGCCTGCCAGATAACAGCTGTTGCGATGTCGATGTCTGCTGTGGATGCTCCTCATCTGAGCTATTGGAAGCAGCACCCTCTTCCCCCAATGGATGCCAATCTGGGTCAACAACTGGGTCATCCATCACCTCCTCTTCTATGTCATGTGCACCTTTCTCTGTGTCACCGTGTATGGTGGTATAGTGTGCGGGAAGGGGCACCTGAGTCTCATCAGGGTCAAAATCTGGCTCTGTACACTGCGAGGACAATGTAGTGCTCTGAGTGAATGTACCAGCAGAATCATCCATCAGCGGCTGTGCATCAGTGCACTCCATGTCAGATTCATCTTGGCCTGGGTAATTCACCATTTGACTTGATAATCCAGGCATGGTATGTGAAAACAGCTCCATGGAGTAATCAGTAGTATGGCCTGCGTCATCCTTCAATCTTGGTTGGGGTGAAGGACACAAGGAAAGGTGTGGTTCATGAACATGAGCCTCCAATGACGACTCAGTGCTTTTACTTTTTACAACTGAAGAAGAGGAGGCGATAGAGCTGGAGGCTGAGTCAGCAATGTAAGACAAAACTTTTTCCTGATGCTCTGCCTTTAAAAGCGGTTTGCCAACTCCTAGAAAACTAAGCGTTCGAGGCCTTATGTAGCCAGACGATGACGCAGGGTCAGCACCTCCTGCATTCGGTCCTATTTTGCTCTTGCCACTACCATCAGATCCACCACCAACACCATCATTACCAGCTGCCAACCCCCGCCCAATTCCACGGCCTTTTCCACCAGCCTTCCTCATTTTTGGTAGAAATGTAGACAAAATCCAACAAACTATATAGTAATGTAAAACAAGGTACAAGGTGTCTATAGGACAGGGGAGATTTAGAATTTCTGCAAACACTTGTGGACAGTGGACACTTTTGGATTGTGTGAGGCCCACTGATATCTGAGCGCTATGTGACACGCTCGATGGCACAGCTGCCTGTGACCAAAGTGACGAGAGGATAATGGAGATTTTGAATCTCTGCGTACACTTTTGGACACTGGACACTTGTGGATTGTGTGAGGCCCACTGATATCTGAGCGCTATGTGACACGCTCGATGGCACAGCTGCCTGTGACCAAAGTGACGAGAGGATAATGGAGATTTTGAATCTCTGCGTACACTTTTGGACACTGGACACTTGTGGATTGTGTGAGGCCCACTGATATCTGAGCGCTATGTGACACGCTCGATGGCACAGCTGCCTGTGACCAAAGTGACGAGAGGATAATGGAGATTTTGAATCTCTGCGCACACTTTTGGACACTGGACACTTTTGGATTGTGTGAGGCCCACTGATATCTGAGCGCTATGTGACACGCTCGATGGCACAGCTGCCTGTGACCAAAGTGACGAGAGGATAATGGAGATTTTGAATCTCTGCGTACACTTTTGGACACTGGACACTTGTGGATTGTGTGAGGCCCACTGATATCTGAGCGCTATGTGACACGCTCGATGGCACAGCTACCTGTGACCAAAGTGAAGAGAGGATAATGGAGATTTTGAATCTCTGCGTACACTTTTGGACACTGGACACTTGTGGATTGTGTGAGGCCCACTGATATCTGAGCGCTATGTGACACGCTCGATGGCACAGCTGCCTGTGACCAAAGTGACGAGAGGATAATGGAGATTTTGAATCTCTGCGTACACTTTTGGACACTGGACACTTGTGGATTGTGTGAGGCCCACTGATATCTGAGCGCTATGTGACACGCTCGATGGCACAGCTGCCTGTGACCAAAGTGACGAGAGGATAATGGAGATTTTGAATCTCTGCGTACACTTTTGGACACTGGACACTTGTGGATTGTGTGAGGCCCACTGATATCTGAGCGCTATGTGACACGCTCGATGGCACAGCTGCCTGTGGCCAAAGTGACGAGAGGATAATGGAGATTTTGAATCTCTGCGTACACTTTTGGACACTGGACACTTGTGGATTGTGTGAGGCCCACTGATATCTGAGCGCTATGTGACACGCTCGATGGCACAGCTGCCTGTGACCAAAGTGACGAGAGGATAATGGAGATTTTGAATCTCTGCGTACACTTTTGGACACTGGACACTTGTGGATTGTGTGAGGCCCACTGATATCTGAGCGCTATGTGACACGCTCGATGGCACAGCTGCCTGTGACCAAAGTGACGAGAGGATAATGGAGATTTTGAATCTCTGCGTACACTTTTGGACACTGGACACTTGTGGATTGTGTGAGGCCCACTGATATCTGAGCGCTATGTGACACGCTCGATGGCACAGCTGCCTGTGACCAAAGTGACGAGAGGATAATGGAGATTTTGAATCTCTGCGCACACTTTTGGACACTGGACACTTGTAGATTGTGTGAGGCCCACTGATATCTGAGCGCTATGTGACACGCTCGATGGCACAGCTGCCTTTGACCAAAGTGACGAGAGGATAATGGAGATTTTGAATCTCTGCGTACACTTTTGGACACTGGACACTTGTGGATTGTGTGAGGCCCACTGATATCTGAGCGCTATGTGACACGCTCGATGGCACAGCTGTGACAAAAGTGACTAGAGGATAAGGGAGATTGGATTGCTTTTAAAAAAGCAGTTTGCGGAGCAGTGGGTAAACAGCAATGCCAGCGTGTCAGGAAGCCTTAAAAGGCAGCCCAACAACCAACACCACTGATACACCACTATATAGCCTCCCCTTGCACTGCACACACAGTGACTGGTGTGTTGTGCAGGCCAAATCGCTAGCAGCAGAAGCAGTTTTTTTGTCTTCTTCCCTGCCTAACGCTCTCCCTACAGAATCAGCAGCAACCTCTCCCTATACTAAGATCGGCAGAAGTAAGATGGCGGTCGGCGTGCACGCCCTTTTATACCCCCTGTGACGCCCACCAAAGCAAGCCAATCACTTGCATGCCCTTCTGAAAGATGGTGGTGACCCGTGCCTAGGTTATCACGTTGCCCACAGTGTCCGTGGATCCTGATTGGCTGAAAAAGAGCGCAAAACAAACTTTTGAAACGCGACTTTGGCGCGTAAGTCGCCGACCTCGTGGCCGACCTCATCCTAGGGTCGGGTTTCGTTTCATGAAACCCGACTTTGCCAAAAGTCGGCGACTTTTGAATTTTTTCGACCCGTTTCGCTCAACTCTAATAATGGTCTCTGCAAAAAGGACCGACTTGTGTGTCTCCCTAAGCGGATGTACCCTGCATTGCCACATGGACCTACACATCGAGGAAAGAATCAGGCCCTCGCACTGGTGCAAAAATTCTACTGGGCCCCGGTTCTCCAGTTGGCCGGAAGCATTCCCTGTTACCAACATGACTGCAAAAACCACAGCGAAGAAACTGGTGATGGAAGTTATATGCAGATATGGGGTTCCAGAAGTTGTTGAAAGTGATCAAGGCCCGGCCTTTTCTTCTCATGTGTACCAAGAAGTTCTGACAATGCTTGGATCCACTGTAGCTCTCCATACTCTGTACCACCCACAATCCAGTGGTGAAGTTGAGAGGTTGAATGGCACACTGAGGGGACAATTGACCAAAATGATGCAGGAGACTACGGCTCCATGGCCAGAGCTCCTACCCATTGTACTCTACCACATCCGTACTATTGCAAAACCTGGCCTGTCCCCATATGAGATATTGTTTGGTGCTAGGCCCCCAGTTGCAAGTTTTCAGCCTCAGCAGTTAACAGAAGAGACTGATCGTGTTGTTCAATGTTATTCTGCTTAGTAAAAATCTTGCTAACACCTATGTTCTAGTTTCCTTTTCTTCTCCAGATTCAGCAGAAACCGACAGCTGTCATAACCTGAAGCCTGGTGATTTGGTAGTCGTTAAAAGGCATGTCAGGAAGCACGGACTAGAACCCTTGTGTGACGGTCTCTATCAAGTTCTCCTCATCACCCAACAAGTCAATAGCAAATGAAGGAACATAATGTTTTGGTTTTCCGCATTTTTCATATTATTATTGGTAGAAGTTAAAAGTTGAAGTTAGAAGATATTCAAAGACTCAGAGAGCAATACAATAAAGACAGTGATCGTAATAAGGACAGTTGGTGATCAGACACCTTCTCCTTTCTCAATCCAGCCAATTGGTTTAAGGGAATTGGGGGCTGGATAGCTGGGATCTTACAGAGCTTGTTACACATTGCTGCCTGTATCCTTGTTGTATATGTGATACTAAAACTTGTTCTTTGGTGTATTTCTGTATGTATTAGGAAAGTCTGCACTAAGACAGCTAATGATGATACCAAAGGTGTCATTGCCCCTGCTCTTCTCTGCACCGATCTTAAAAGGATACTTGATGAAGATGTTGAAGCCAAGCGCATGGCTACCTACAAAAGATCTCCACCACCGGCATCAAAAATTGTTATTCGTGAACTGTAGTATACAGGGGGGACGGGTGCGCAGCGACAGCCATGACTGGTAACACGGCATCAGTCATGTGAAGACCAGTACTCCTCGAGCTTATGGCTTGGGATAGCACCTCTGATGCTGCACATGTGTTATCAAAATTTATCTAGGGGGGAATTGTGAAGTACAGTATTCAGATGTACGGAACATCTTGTTCTTCAGGATCCATTTTTGAGCTTGCGACGCCATTTTGCTGTTTACGAGTTAAATTTTGTAACTTAACTAGATGAAAGTTCACGGCTGTTATAAAACCAGACTGTTCCAGCTTGTACAAGATATGAGATATGAAATGAGACCCTAAAAGAATGTGCTATTGTTCTATATTCTACGTCACGCAGCTGGGGACATATTCTGATTTTCTTGCAATACTATTGGCTTACATGTATTACGATTCTATTGGTAGCTGTATACTTTGCATAATTAAGCAGAATGCTATGTAATGTGAGATTCAGTAAAGGGGCTCAGTGATCTGCCTCGATCCTCCCGTACAGAGACCCCCGTCTCCGTGTGGTCATTCCCAGTTGCTAGCAACGCCCTGTGAACTAATTTGGAAATCACTGGCTCAACCGTGAAGGGTTAATTTAGCCCTACCTCAACAACAGGTCCTTCAATCATTCACACACATATACATTACTATGGCATTCGAGATACCCGCCCCTAGGTGAGTTTGTATGTAGCTGGTCTGCCCATCTCACCAACTACCTGGAAAGCTCTCCCTGACACAGTGTAACTAAAGCTCAGCAGTACCTCTGCTGATCAACACACATATTCAAGCTTCCATCCCAAGGCCACCTACCTTGGGATACATAACGATCATTCAGCACCCTGCCACTCATCCTCTCTCCTGGGACACCCACACAGTGCCCCCTAGTGGACACAGTGGTCACTACACCACAATATATAATGGGCCCCATTTAGAATGAACCCAGGTATGGTATGTGAAAAGTCCCAGCAAAGAGCAAACAGATGAACGACATACTAGGGCACACAAATCACCACATTAACAGACAAAGCTATTTATCTGAAGCATTGCGGTATATAATTCAGTCAAAAAACGGAGGTGCTTGCATGAAAAAACATGAATATGTCAATGTGAAGCAAAAAAAGGAGAAATATGCAGCACTCACCAATATAGCTGAAAAACTGTGCATCTTTATTTAACATGAATTCCATCAATAGATATGTGGACATGCAGGACATTAGAGGAATGCTAGGGGAGGGAGGTGCCGGACAACGGCCGTTTTGCGATTACTCGCTTCTACGAGTTATCGCGAAACGGCCGTTGTCCGGCACCGCCCTCCCCTAGCATTCCTCTAACATCCTGCATGTCCACATATCTATTGATGGAATTCATGTGAATTAAAGACGCACAATTTTTCAGCTATATTGGTGAGTGCTGCATATTTCTCCTCTTTTCGCTTCACATGGTATGTGAAAAGAGCTCCATGGAGTAATCTGAAGTGTGGGCTGTCGCATCCTTCACTTTTGGTGTGGGTGGACCCAAGGAAAGGGTTTGCTCCTGACCAGAAGCCTGCCCTGATGACTCAGTGCTTGCATTTTTTGAAACTTCAGAAGAGGAGGTGATAGAGCTGGAGGCTGTTTCAGCAATGTAAGGCAAAACCAGTTCCTGATGCTCTGGCTTTAAAAGCAGTTTACCTATTCCCAGAAAAGGGAGCCTTACAGGCCTTCCGGAGCCAGACCATGATGCAGGCTCAACACCTCCTGCCTTAGCTGCTATTGTGCTTTTGGCACTACCAGCAGATGCACCACCATCAGTACCAGTGGCCCCCACGCCCACGTCCGTGGCCTCTTCCACCATACTTACTAATTTTTGTTAAAATGTACCCAAAATACCAGCAGATATATGGTACTGTATCAGAAGTGTACAGCTCTATACAGTCTAGGGATAATTGTAAATCTCCATACATATTTCATGAGTCATACACAGATGCTCACAGGCTCAGTATGGATTACACAATAATATAAAAAGTTGAAAAAGGGTACAGTATCACCAGATACAAGGTATATATAGTATAGTTTAAACATTCTGAATCTCCGTATATATTTCAGGAGGCAGACACAAACGCTCTCAGGCCCAGAATGGATTAGACAACAATATAAAAAGCAGTAAATGTGTAATGTATCACAAGCGTACAGCTGTATCCAGTGTTGGTGTAATCTTAAATCTCCAAATATATTTCGGGAGGAACAGACAGACGTTCACAGGCTCATTATGGATTACACCAGAATTAAAATAGCAAAAAAGCGTACTATATCAGAAGCGTAGAGCTGTATACAGTGTTGGGCAAATTTGAAACCTCGGTATATATTTCCGGAGTCACCCTCAGACGCTCACTCAGTCTGGATTTCACCATAATACAAAATGTTGAAAAAAAGGTACTGGAAAACAAGATAGCAAGGATATATATTATAGGGTACAATTTAAATCTCCGTATAGATATTCCCGTAGTCACCCTCAGACGCTCAGTCAGTATGGATTTGACCGTAATACTAAATGTCGAACAAAGGTACTGTATAACAAGATACAAGCTGTATATAGTATAGGGTAAAATTTTTATCTCCGTATATATAGGAGGAAACCACACACGCTCACTCAGTATGGATTACACCGTAATAAAAAATTTAGAACAAAGGTACTGTATCAGCAGATACCAGGAGTATCCAGTCTAGGGGTAATTGTAAATTTCCATCTATATTTCCAGAGTCAGACACAGACACTCACAGGCTCAGTATGGATTACACCAGAATATAAAAAATAGAAAAAGGGAAATGTATTCCAAGCGTACACCAGTATACATTGTTGGGGTACTTTTAAATCTTCGTGTATATTTCAGTCTCAGTAAGCCAGTCCAGACTCTCCGCTACTGGAAACTAGATGGATACAAGTACAGACGGAAAGTTGAGTGTTTGCAGAAATTTGTGAATTACTAATCACGGGAAAACATCCCAGTAGATTTCGCAGAGGCGATGCTAACCCTCAATTACTTTGTCTGTGGAGACAGCGAAAACAGTTATTTGTGAAGAAAGGATTGCTGTATCGCAGTAGCATGGATCCCATCACCGTTACTTGTCTCCATCAAATTGTGATCACAGGGAGAGATGTAGACATGGTCCTCACTGCCTATCATGATCTGTCTGGTCACTTTGAAGTGCAAAAGACAGAAGCCACAGGCCGTAGGCGATTCCATTGGATTGGCACGAGAAGAGACATTGAAAAATGGTGGCAGGAATGGCACACGTGTGTGACTGGGAAAACTGTGAAAGCTGATCATAAAGCACCACTGCATCTGATTGTGAGTTGATGTCGATTACAAATGGTAGCCATTGATCATCTGAAGGTAGAGGCTAGCAAGACAGGCCATAGCTACATCTTAACCATCATCGATCAGTTCACCAAATTTGTAGTGGCCGTCCCTGCGAAGGATTTAACTGCCCAGACTACACAGCGGTGGAACAGGGAGAGGTAAGTATTGCAACTTGCAAGTGCTGTGGCCATGAGCAAGCAGGGGTTGCCCACTCTTGGGTGACCATACTGGCACAGGGCCCCTCATAGTACATCGGCATGTCTGACAGCGAGTGGGCCCCCCCACCATCAGAGACTCTGTATTGTACTATGAGGGGCCCTGTGCCAGGGCCGTCGGCCAAGAGTGTGCCCACCAACCTGTTAAGGGCAACGGCACTTGCCCGGGTGTGCCAGGTGGTGACCCCAGTCCTTGGGGGGGCAGCACAGTTAGGGAGGTTTAAAAAATGGCATATGTTAATGTGTAGGCTGTACATCAGCTGCAAATGGAGGAATTTGACAAGTTCGAGGAAGAGGAGGACAAAAGCGAGCCAAATTTCTGGCAAACTATGTGTCATCAGGGGAAGGTGGGACAAAATCCTTGGAAACCCATGCATGGTTTATTTTAATGAAGGTTAGATCATCAACATTTTGGGTCGACAGACGGGTCCTTTTTTCTGTCAGGATTGATCCAGCAGCACTGAAGACTCTTTCCGATAGCACACTAGCAGCAGGGCAAGCGAGCTCCTGTAAGGCATATTGTGCCAATTCAGGCCAGGTGTCCAGTCTACAGGCTCAATAGTCAAAGGGGAATGACCTGTAGGGAGAACATCGATATGGGAGGAGAAGTAGTTTGTAATCATAGTTGACAACTGCTGTCTCCTGTCACCTGCAATTGATGCAGTATTACCAGTCGTGTGAGCGGTACTTGAGAAATCAGTCCGCAACATGGTCATGAAACCCCTGTCTCCAACGCCACTTCAGCTGTGTGCACCACAAACACCTCTTCCATGTTGCCCACTTCAGCTTGTGGGAGAACCAGCACCGCTGCTGTGTGCTGGGAATGCCTCAAACAAACGGTTTACCAGAGTTGCTTGTTTGTTAGCTAATATCTCTAGGTTCTCCTGTGGCATGATGTTGTGTAATTTGCCTTTATAGCGTGGATCGAGGATGCTGGCGTACCAGTAGTCGTCATCCTTCATCATTTTGGCATTGCGGGGGGTCCCTTTTTAGGATCCGCAAGGCATAATCACACATGTGGGCCAATGTTCCAGGTGTCATTGATGCACTGGCAGTGGTGGGTGGAGGAGCACTCTCTGGCAAATCAACATCCCTCCTGTCATGCACAAACCCTGTACCTGACCTTGCTACACCAACATTTTCTCTTGCCCCCAGAGAAGCATCCTCCTCCCCAAAATAATCATCCCCCTCATCCTCCTCTTCTTCCTCCACCTCATCTAGGACAGTTCCCTGACCAGACAATGGCTGACTGTCATCAAGGCTTCCCTCCTCCTCCTTTTCCTGCTGCAGACGTCTGAACCTTAATGTGCATCAAACTTTGCATGAGCAGACTCATAAGTGGGATGCTCATGCTTATGATGGCGTCGTCTGCACTTAGCAGCCGTATGCATTCCTCAAAACACTGAAGGACTTTACAGAGGTCTTTCAGCTTCGACCACTGCACACCAGACAACTCCATGCCTGCCCTCAAACTTCCTGCCCGTGTATCCTCCCATAAATGCATTACAGCCTGCTTCTGTTCACACAGCCTCTCAACCATGTGCAGGGTGGAGTTCCACTTTGTTGTAACGTCTATCAATAGGCGGTACTTGGGGAGGTGGAGCAATCGCGAGCACAGTCTTCGCACCTTTTGAAGCAGGGTTGTTAACTCCAGATAATTATTTAGGAAACACTGCACCACCAGGTTCAAAGTGTGAGCCAGGCACAGTAGGTGTGTGAGTTTTGCAAGGGCTATGGCTGCCACGAAATTCTGACCGTTATCACTGACTACCTTGCCTGGCTCAAGATGTAGACTGCCCAGTCATGACTCAGTTTGTTGCTGCAAGAAGTTGGCCAGTACCTCTGCGGTGTGTCTGTTTTTTCCAAAAGACATCATCTTTAAAACAGCCTGCTGCCACTTACCACTAGCTGCTCAATAGTGGGACACCTCGTGTGCAACACTGGCAGCTGCAGATGGAGTGCTCGTGCGACTGCGCTCTATCGATGAGCTTTCGCTTCTGGAGGAGGAGGAGGAGGAGGGTCGAACGCCTACAGCCAACTGTTTCCTATACCGTGGGCTAGGCAGCACTGTTCCACCACCGCTGTCCCCTGTGGAGCCTGCATCCACCACATTTACCCAGTGCGCAGTGATAGACACGTAACGGCCCTGGCCATGCCTACTGGACCATGCATCTGTTGTGAGGTGCACCTTTCCACTCACTGATTGTTTGAGTGCATGGACAATGCGGTCTTTCACATGTAGGTGGAGGGCAGGGATGGCTTTTCTAGAAAAGAAGTGCCGACTGGGTAGGTCATAGCGTGGGACAGCGTAGGCCATGAGCTCTCAGAAAGCTTCGCTTTCAACCAAACGGAAGGGCATCATCTCTAAAGAGATCAGTTTGGCAATGTAGGTGTTCAAAGCCAGTGTACGCGGATGAGAGCATGAGTACTTTCTTGTCCTACTCAGAGTGTCTGCTAGGGTGAGCTGGACCTGAGAGCTACATATGGGGGAACTAGCGGTGGACCGGACGGACTGAGAGGGGGTTGGTGATGGTGTTGTTGGTGATGGCCTAGATTCAGTGTTTCGTTGCAAAACCATTGTGATTCCCTGACTGCTTTGGCCTTGCGACGACACCTCAACATTTATTGCTGGTGGTGTGCTTACAGGTGGCGGTGGTCTTACAGTGGGGGAAGCGATGGAGCATTGCTGGCTACCTTCAGTCGGAGCAGGTGCACATCTGGTACCTGAGGTTTTGTAGTCCGTCCACGCTTGCAAGTGCATCGTGGTTAAATGTCTAAGCATGCAACTGGTATTCAAATTTCTGAGATTTTTCCCTCGGCTAAAGGTCCTTCCGCACTTCTTACAGATAACCTTTGCCTCATCAGTAGGATTTTTGTACAAAGAAGTGCCACACTGCACTCTTCCTACTATGGTATAAATTTTCAGGGCTTGCACACTGTGCTAATTTGACCATGTGGCCAAGGTGTCCTGCACCTCATTTGCTTTTTGTTCCACGTTTTTGGACAGCTACGGGCCTGCCAGATAACCGCTGCTGTGATGTCGATGCCTGCTGCGGATCCTTCTCCTCATCTGAGCTATTGCCAGCGGCACCCTCTTCCCCCAATGGATGCCAATCCTGGTCAACAACTGGGTCATCCATCACCTCCTCTTCAATTTCATCTGCACCTTCCTCTGTGTCACCATGTAAGGTGGAATAGTATGCGGGAAGGGGCACCTGAGTTTCATCAGGGTCAGATTCTGGCTCAGTAGACTGCGAGGGCAATGTAGTGCTGTGGGTCAATGTACCAGCAGAATCATCTAGCAATGGCTGTGCACCAGTGCACTCCATGTCAGATTCATCTTGGACTAGGGAATTCAGGATTTGACTGGATAACAAAGGCATGGTATGGGAAAAGAGCTCCATGGAGTAATCTGAAGTGTAGGCTGCCGTATCCTTCACTTTTGATGGGGGTGAAGGCCACAAGGAAAGGTGTTTTCCTGACCAGAACCCTGCACTGACGACTCCGTGCTTGCAGGTTTTGAAAGTTCAGAAGAGGAGGCAATCGAGTTGGAGGCTGTATCAGCAATGTAAGCCAAAACCTGTTCCTGATGCTCTGGCTTTAAAAGCGGTTTTCCAACTCCCAGGAAAGGGAACCTTACAGGCCTTCTTGTGCCAGACGATGACGCAGGCTCAACACCTCCTGCCTTAGCTGCTATTGTGCTTTTGGCATAACCAGCAGATGCACCACCACCACCATCAGTAGCAGCTGCCCCCGCCCATGTTTGCGGCCTCTTCCACCATACTTCCTCATGTTTGTGAAAATGTAACAGAAATACCAGCAGATATATGGTACTATATGAGGAGCGAACAGCTGTATAAGGTGTAGGTAAAAATTTAAATCTCCTTATATATTTCCTTAGACACAGACGCTCTCCCAGTATGTATTTGACCGTAATCCAACCAGCAGATATACGGTACTGTATCAAAAGCGGACAGCTCTATACGGTGTATATAAGGAAAAATGAAAAACTCTGTCTATTTTTTTACAGAGTCACACCCAGATAGCATGTATTTGTCCGTGATACCAGCTGGTACACGGTAGTGTGTGAGGAGCGTACAGCTCTATACGGTGTATGTATGGAAAATTTTAAATCTCTGTCTATTTTTTTATGGAGTCACACACACACATGCTGTCTCTGTATAGATTTGACCATAAGACAAACGCCAGATATATGATTCTGTTGGAGAAGCGGACAGCTCTTTACGATGTATGTATGGAAAATTTTAAGTCTCCGTCTATTTTTTTACGGAGTCACACACACACACACTGTCTCTTTATAGATTTGACCGTAATCAAACAGCAGATATACGATACTGTTTGACAAGCGGACAGCTCTATAAGGTGTATGTATGGAAAATTTTAAATCTCCATCTATTTTTTTTACGGAGTCACACACACGTTCTCTCTGCATAGATTTGACCGTAATCAAACAGCAGATATACGATACTGTTTGACAAGCGGACAGCGCTATACGGTGTATGTATGGAAAATTTAAAATCTCCGTCTATTTTTTTACAGAGTCACACACAGATAGCCTGTATATGTCCGTGATACCACGGTAGTGTGTGAGGAGCGTACACCTCTATACAATGTGTGAAAAAATGAACGCTCTGTAACTGTGCAGAAAATCAGAATAAAAGTTTTTTTGCTTTTAAAAAAGCAGTCTGCACAGCAGTGTGCACACAGCAATGCAGCTATCAGGTAGCCTTATAAGGCAGCCTAATAACCATCAGCACTGCTGCACACACAAAAATCCTCCCCTGTCACTGCACACTAATTGTACAGTTGAAATCGCTATCAGAAGAAGCACAGTTTTTTTTTCTTTGTTGCCTAACGCTCTCCCTATTGAGAATCAGCGGCAGCAACCTCTCCCTATGCTAAGATCGGCAAAAGTAAAATGGCGGTCGGCGGTCAGGGCTTTTATAGCCACTGTGATGCCACACAAAGCAAGCCAATCACACGAATGCCCTTCTCTAAGATGGTGGTTGCTACTGCCGATGTCATCGCGTTGCCCACAGTGTGCGTCCTTGATGATTGGCTGAGAAAAGGCGCTGGAAGCATCATGGCAAACGCGACTTTGGCGCGCGGGTCGGCGACCTCATGGCCAACCTCACGCTATGGTCGGATTTCGATCGGCAAAACCAGACTTTAGCGGAAGTCGGCGACTTATGAAATTGACCACCCGTTTCGCTCAACTCTAACGGTGAGCAAAAATCCCAAATTCACACAGGGGGACCTAGTGAATGACCTGCATAGAGCTGGGACCACTGTAAAAAAGCTACCATCAATAACACACTACGGCACCAGGGACTCAGATCCTGCAGTGCCAGACGTGTCCCCCTGCTTAAGCCAGTACATATCCGGGCCCGTCTGAAGTTTGCTAGAGAGCATTTGGATTTTCCAGAAGAGTATTGAGAGAATGTCATATGGTCTGATGAAACCAAAGCCGAACTGTTCGGTAGAGACAAAACTCATCGTGTTTGGAGGAGAAAGAATGCTGGGTTGCATCCAAATAACACCATACCTATGTGAAGCATGAGGGTGGCAACATCATGCTTTGGGGCTGTTTCTCTGCAAAGGGACCAGGATGACTGATCAGTGTATATGAAAGAATGAATGGGGCCAGGTATTGTGAGATTTTGAATTCAAACCTCCTTACATCAACAAGGGCATTGAAGATGAAACATGGATGGGTCTTTCAGTATGATAAAGATCCCAAGCACACCACTAGGGCAACAAAGGAATGGCTTCGTAAGAAGCATATGAAAGTCCTGGAGTGACCTAGCCAGTCTCCAGATCTCAACCTCATAGAAAACCTTTGAAGGGATTTAAAAGTCTGTGTTGCCCAGCGACAGGCCCAAAACATCACTGCTCTAGAGGAGATCTGCATGGAGGAATAGGCCAACATACCACCCACAGTGTGTGCCAACCTTGTGAAGACTTACAGAGAACCTTTGACCTCTGTCATTGCCAACAAAAGATATAACAAAACATTGAGATGAACTTTTATTAATGACCAAATACTTATTCTCCACCATAATTTGCAAAATAAATCTTGGCAAATCAGATTAGGTGATTTTCTGGATTTGTTTTCTCATTTTGACTCTCATAGTTGTGGTCTACCTATGATGTCAGTTACAGGCCTCTCTCATCTTTTTAAGTGGGAGAACTTGCACAATTGGTGACTGACTAAATACTTTTTTCCCCACTGTATCATAGCTAAGTATTGGCGATATTCTTTTCGGAGGTGCGTGTTATTTTTTTTTGTAATATACTGTTGGACATGTTAACTGACTTCATATTTGGCTGATCTCTTTCCATCAATTTAAGGATGCAGTCAGATAGCCGTATAAATCGTAGCGAGATTGGAACGCCGTGCACAGACCGGCTGGCAGCTCTCCCGACCTGAGTGTGACTGCTGCATAGAAATACATAAAGCTGTCACGCTTGCTTTGCGAGAGCCCCTGCCAGTCAGTTAACTGCGTTCCAATCTCACTCCGATTTCTACAGCCGTTTGATTGAACCTTAAGTCTTTGTCTTTAAATGTTTATAATTAGTGATGGATCCTACCTGACCTTTATATTTGTAGTTTTTCAGCCTGGGCAAGGAACGTTTAGTAAATGTTAGGTTTAAGGTCTTACCATAGAAAGGTTGCCTTGCCGTGACTGGTGGGCACACATAGATTGACCAATTTTTATATGTCAAATGTTTGCATACATTTTGGCATTTACAGAAAGCTGCTGAATCCTTTTTCTTATACACTTTTGTAATTAGCTGTATTTTACAATTCCCTACTCTTCTCCTAATACAACTAATCCCTAATTGTTTCTTTTATTCTTTACTTCCTGTGATGTTTTGTTTGAGGGCATTCTAAAATGGGATATCACAGGAAGATGACTCTGCAGTCACATCCTTACAGCTTCTATCACCTCTCCTGGAACAGGACATCATCGGGGGGGGGGTGTTAGGTGACTTGCTACAGCTTCTGCCACCACCCTTCCCTTTTGACGCCCTTTTTCAGATGTGGTGATGAATAAGTGACCACAGCTTCTTTCGCCATTGCTAACATTTTCAGTCTCTGCCACCATAGTCACTGCTTCTGTCCCCACTGCCTCATCACTGAAACAAAAAATCATCAGGGGGCGGTGATAGAAGCAGGGTAAGTGACACCAGCTCCATCCCTGATGACGATTCAATTTAGGGCGGTAACAAAAGCTGTGGAGCAGCACTGCCACCACTCACTCTGCTTTTACCACTACCTCGTTGACTGATACAGATATTTAAGAAAGTTGTATGGTATATGCTATGAATAAGCTCTATTTTCTTAAACTCTACTATCCCTGTGATGCAGTTTCTAGGTGGTACGTATTGGTAAGTTTGCCTAAAGCCATTATAAAAGAGACATGGTTCTTCACAACTAAATTTATATATTTCCCTGAAATACATAAAGGGGTTTATATGTGAAAATAATTCTCGACCGACACTGGCAGAGACCGGCAGGTATTAATATATAACCCTAATATTCAGGAGGTTTAGAGTGGATCAAGTAAAGTAAAATAAAACCCTTGATTGACTGGTAATAGAGTGAGCAGCTTAGCAGCAATCTGTAGCTGTAAAATTCCAATATTTAAACTGTCTTTTTAAAAATATTTTAGCAACGTGGAATTAAGGACTTGCGCTTTGATCAGTCATCTGGATGATGTTAAGACTAAAGCATTCGTGAACGCAGTTTAAATAAGCAAAAACAATAGGCTAACTTGCCAAGAGATAGAGACAAAATAAGCCTTTCTTTTTTACCACCTCTAACGAATCCGTACGCTCTTTCTGATTTGAAGTTCCTTTCTTTTACAAAAAATGAAAGGCATATTACAGTCCTGACAAAAATAGCTAAACTTGAAATGATAGTCATTACGATTTCTAACATAGCATTAATTATACTTTGCTTTAAAAAATACTTTGCTAAAGAAAAAACCTTAAAAGGTTATTTTCAAGTTGTCTCTTGAGCAGCTCACAACTTTCCAGTCTCCTTTCTTCCAGTCCTGGTGAGTAACAGACTCAGCAGCTCAGTCAGGAGCTGAGAGGGAGGGAAAAGTGAACAGATAAATGCTGTATAGAAATCAATGGACTGGAGAGAAAGGGCTGGGATAGCAAAAGCTAACCCCTCTCCTGGAATGTAACTGCTATGCACTTTTGGCCAGGGTCTGAACAGGCACTGGTAGCCGAGCTTCTTGTAAACTAGCTTTACACTATGTAAGATAACATCTCTTATTGCAGTGTAATAATAGATAAAAAGAGCAAATCAATTGCAAACTTAGCTATTGCCATGCTGACTTACTAACTAAAGCAATTTAATAATGTGAGAACACCCATTTAAGGCTTAGCATACATCTGCCTTGGATGCTCCTGTAGGAGTCAGTTTTGGGTGCTGAATAACGGTGATGTGAAGGATCCGACAGCAGTAATTTTTATAGCTCCTCTTTTGATGACAGCAGAACAATGGAAATATACAACGCAGAGGCGATCACAGCCTAAAAAGTACACATGTTACAATTATACTATCCTTTAGAGATTGAAAACATATATTGAAAGGATGAAAAACTTTTCATGGAATTCATAACACAAAACTGCAGGAGAAACACCAGATCAATTAAAGGAAAGTCATACTGGGTTATTAAAAATTTCACAGACGATGTGGCCCTGGTGGGATTTGAACATTAGACATCAATGATGTAATGTAGGGAGTAGAGATTGAGCCAACGTTTTGCCCTTTGTGGGTCTCTCTTATTACTATGACTTTGTCAAATGGCAAACTACACAAATGAAAGTGCAAATGGTAGATATGGCAATGATCAAAATACAGGACCATCAGGCTGAAAATCTTATGTGAATTATATTCAGAGTTGAGAGTCCTCAGTGGTTGATACCTTTTAATGGCTAACTGAAAAGATGGTAACAAATCGCAAGCTTTCGAGACTACTCAGGTCTCTTCATCAGGCATTGACGAATACAAAATCTGAATATGTGAAATAGACTTTCCTCTTCTCCCAGCAAATGATGCTAGGAGAAAGAAGGACCAACCACATTGAATTTCAAAGCATGATCCTTTTGTATGGCAGAGACCTGCTCCTGTCTCCCAAGTAAAAGCAAATGCATGCTTGGCCAAGCTGAGCGTGCATATGTGCAGATGTGATGGGAAGGATAGTTGGTGATTAAACGGATGTTTGGTTGACAGCTATTTGATGTGTATGATCAGATTTACTGCACTACAGAAAGCGATTTCCTTTTAAAATCAAATATTTTTGACGGAAGAATTCCAATTTCAATGCCTATTTATAGGTCTTTTGCATTGGGGCTTCTACCATTTTCTTTAGTTATAAATAAAGGAGATTAAAAACATGGCCAACCACCCATTTCCCATAGTGAAGCCCATTGTATCTTTCCTTGACAATAGAGTCCAACTACATTATTTGAAAAATCAGAGGCACTTCATAGGGCAACACCGTCACTTGGACAGGTGGATAGTAGATCTCAACCTTCAGACCCATCCAATTTCCCTGTTCACATTGCGGAGGTGTGTAGAGTACACAACACCTAAAATTGCCTTCAAAAATGTTGAAGCTGCCACTGCCATAGGCCATCATCTCACGGTTACCGTTCTTGTCTGCAGTAGGCACAAAACACAGGCTTGTCAAAACCAGATTTCACTTGGTAGCAATGCTTCCAACAAACATAAGCTGTTGAGAACTTCTTCATTCTGAGTAGTTTATTGAATCCACAGACAATAGGTCAATGTGCTTCAGGCTCATACAGACCAGATCATCAGGACAATTTGGATAATTACAATATAACATTGGTTTCCTGCCAATCGAGCAGCTGTAGTGCAATCGATACTACAAATAATTGTGATAATGCAAGCCATGGCACACAAAAATGTTTTATTGGTCAATCTCCACACCTCGTTCCAGTAAAAACAATGAATCCACGACTAGTGACAAAACATAATGGACAGCCATGTTTACACACTTGTCATTGTTTCAGAAGACGATTATGCTGGTTCTGGGGACTTCACGAAAGTTATCCCATCCGGCAGAAGTCAACAGAACAACATGCCATCCTGTACCGAAATTGTTTCATCAAAGTCACTGAAGCCAGTTGTGCAAGTTTTTATGGGGTTAAACCGAAGCTTCTGGCATACTGAGCAATAGAAAATTCACACGAGCTGAGCCATCCTTCACCAAATTATAAAAAAATGATATTTGGTGTGTGGCTATGGGAACACGGACTGTATGACCAATATTCTTTGACGATAATATGAACGTAGTCATTTAAATTGAACTTAGGAGTGGAAAAGGGTTATTTTTTGTTGCTCATCCTGTACAATAGATCTAAAAATATCAGAGGAAATAAGTGGCAACCGGAGACTAATCTTGTACAAGTGAGTGAACCTGAAGTATCAGTGTTCCGAATACGAAAATTGGACATATTTTCCAAATAGGACATTTCCTTGAAAAGTCCCACCTACATAGAAGGCACCAGAACAAGACTTGGCAAAATTCTATGGAGGAAAATGGGAAATTCTAAGTAGGATGTTCACCTATAGCTTCATGTAATGTAGAGAGACAAGCGAAGAATAGATTAGTGGAACTAGACGCACACAAGCAAATAAACCGATGCAGGAACATTTCAATAAAAGAAGTCACACAATGGATGCCTGTTCGGAGTGTAGGGGGTTGTACCTTACCACGCCGTACATCTGTTTCGTGGTCCTGAGTAATATTTATTCATGCTCTTAAAAAACAAGAATTAACTTGATGTAAATAAAATCCACACGGTTCTGAACACACATGAAAGATGTCAGCTAAGTCACAACAAAACCCACATGCCAGGAGTCTGCAGTAAAACATCTTCAGGACTCGCATGCGAATTTCCAACAGTCTCCGCTGGCTGCGGTAACACGGCATGGTCTGGATTATCTGCATTTGTATTTAATATTATGTGATCGTTAGATTCGTTACCCCTTGAATTTTTCTTTATGAGATCGAAAGTGTTTTTCAGAGGCCCCTCTAACCGAAGGACCCCTGCTGTACAAGAACGATAACCTGCCTGAAAAGGTTTTCACACGGTATGAAACACGAGAAAAGCAGAAAGAATTCATAGACAATTACTGCCTATTTGACAATTTCTATCTAGCTTTCATCTATCTATCGATCTAGAATATTAAAAAAGCAGGCAGCAATTACAGAGATATAAAATTATATATTGAGTATCTATCTATTAGCTATCAATCCTCTGTCTATTATTATTGGACTTAATTAGCCCATGTGATGACGTTTTGGTCCCATCACAGAACCTTTCTCAAGTCATCCATCCATCACATTTTGGTTCAGTGAGTGAACCTTTCTCAAAAATGTCACCACATGGGGCAATAAAGTTCACTAACTTTGCTCCTTATTTTTGGTGTGCTGCCTACATTTGTTTATTTGTTCTGGTAGACTTGTCAATTGCCTGCGAGGCTTAGAACTCAGACACATTTTTACATAGGAAAAGAAAAAGCCACAAGCGCCACCTTTCTCCATCTATCTATATCTCTATCTCTTGCTAATGCCCCAAAGTTGTAGTGTATGTGCCTTTAAGACGTAGCAGAGCTAGCAAGCAGCTACCTCATTAGGTTTGCACAATGTTCATATTTCCCTTCGCAGATAATGTACATGAGAATTCAGTACATAGAAGTGGTTTATATATGCATAGAGGGATGTACTTATTATTTTCTGCTATCATGAGGTTGTAAAGAGTTAACAAAGCAACCCTTCTTTCCATATATGGCCATAAGGTCACATGGTTAGACCACATGACCAGGTCCTGGGTTTAGCACAGAGAGAAGGAGACATTTTGAGTCCTCTAGAAAGGTCAAGGCACAAGTAGGAAACAGCCAAAGCTCATGTGAAAGAGAAACCACAGCCTCAGCTAAGATAACTGTGTGATCAGGACTGGGCATTTAAGCAGAAGTTGGAGTTCAGGACTCATTGCACCATTTTTATATCTGCATTACTATACTGGAGACTAACTGTGATTGCTGCATTGGAATTGAATCTCTGTTAAACAATCGTTTATCTGGATGTACCTGTTCATTCATAAAAGAAGTAAAGTGTTATGAATGGGTCACCGAGGAGGAGAGCAGGTCCAGGCTAAGCCACAGAAAACCAGAGAGGTCGGTACCTAAGCGGATTTCATACCCCTGATCCTATCCACACAACTAGCAGCAGTAGCCGTGAAGCGTACCTACGATGATCCTAGATGCCTCTGCACAGCCGGAGAGCTAAGTCTAAAGCAAGAAAGGGGAAATCTAAACTGCCCCAGAGCAGACCCCAAAGGAATAGATAGCCCCCAAACATATATTGTCGGTGAGACAAGATGAAAACACAAACACAGGCAGGAAAATAGACTGAGCAAATGATGGGGCCCACACTGACTAGACAGGACAGGAGAGACACTGTCTGTAATCACGCAAAAAACCCTGCAAAAAGTCCAACACGTCTGATGCAAAAAACACTGAAGTCACACGACTTCGCCCCCCACTATATCAGCACTCTGGTATATTCTGAAAGCAGAGCAAAAGAGACCAATCTAACAGGGGATAAAACAAACTGGCACAAGCAGTAACATATGGGTGGTGATTCAACACAGCCCCAGCTGGAGCTGGCTGACCCGCACCAAGAAGAGATAGACAAAACCAGATCAAATGTAAACAGAATAGCAAATAAACCACTTAGCTGAAACTGCAGGGACAGAGCTGAAGAAATCAGACCTCAGGAGGAACAGGAAGCAAATCACCAGCAGGGATAAAGGGAATGGGCTATCTTAAATCCCAATCTGAAACCCCAGATCTCCAATCGTCATCATCATTATCAGGTGGCAAGCCTCTGTCAATCAGATCAGTTCCATTACCTCCAGTAACCACCAGAGGGAGACAAGAAAGAGGACTCGCAACCCCTCTGTCGATCTGACCAGCTCCACTACCTTCAGTAATAACCAGAGGGAGGCCAGAAAGCGAATTCACAACAGTAAAGTTTATCAACAGCCCCTCTGGCCTCCCTGTTTTCTGGACAATTTGGAGTGCACCACATTACATTACACTACCAGTAAACAGAGGTTAGTTAAGTGCCCCCTGGGGTTACAAACTTTGTTCTCTTTTATTTTATCTCTACCATAGCGAAGTGGTAACATCCGCAACCCACGTGGTACATGACCTGTGGCATAGCAGTGCATCATGGCATTGCATATCTACTGTATCTCTTTATCTCTCTATATTAATGTGAAAATGAATCAGCACAAGCAAAAGTTCAGGTATAGATGCCATTCTGCAGGTTGCAGCTCGCCAACCTATGGTACATAAAAAAACAAAAAATAAGTGGGCAGCTTTCAATAGCAAATTCAAAGTAAAAAATGATGCCTTTATTGGCCTATGTGGAAAGATGGCAACTTTTTGGCTCAAAAGAAAGTGAGCCTTTGTCAAGCGCTTGAACCGAAACATTGCCACCTACAGTATTCATATGGGCCAATAAAGAAACTATTTTTTTTACATAGAATTTTCTATTGACTCCTGAACACATTTGTTTTTTGCTTTTTTATCTATCTATATATCTACATCTAAGGTGCATACTTGACATGTCGGACTGGATTGGCAAAGGCCTACCAATAACATTGATCCTTGGGGCCACTGTTCAGTTACATGCAAAAAATGCCCTGACCCTAGGACACAAATTTACCTTTGCTTGTATGTAATATTACTTTGGCTAGACTGTCTAATGAGTGACTAGATTATACCTTTTTCTGAATATTGAGAATCACGTGTAATAGCACTGCTCATTGGTACTCCTTTACAGGGGCGGCCAAACAGAGGATTTTCCTTTTTTCCTGTGGGCCAGTCCGAGCCAATATACTAGGCTCCAGGAATTATACACTATAATCTCATCCTGGAGACGCTGGGTAATATATAAGGATGCCAGGATAGCAGGATATCACTTGAAAAATATTTGATCATTCCTGTATTTGGAGATGGATTTTTATGGAATGATAGCAAGGTTTTTTTTTTCCCTCACGGTTTGGATTTGCGAGATTCATTGCAACTATCATTCCTATTGTGGATGTGCTGTTATGAATGGGTCACTGAGGAGGATGGCAGGAACAGGCTAAGCCACCAGAAAACCAGAGCGGTTGGTAACTAAGCTGATTGCAGACCCCTGATCCTATCAACACAACTAGCAGTAGCCGTGGAGCATTCCTACGATGCCCTAGACGCCTCGGCACAGCCGGAGAACTAACTAAGCCTAAAGCCAGGAAGGTGAAATCTAAACTGCCCTAGAGCAGATCCCCAAAGGAATAGACAGCCCCCAAACATATATTGTCGGTGAGACAATATGAGACACAAACACAGGCAGAGAACAGACTAAGCAAATGGTGGGGCCTAAGCTGTCTAGACAGGACAGGACGGAAAAGATACTGTCTGCAATCACGCACAAAACCCTAAAAAAATCCAACACATCTGATATACAAAAAACCTGAGGCCACACGACCTCACCCCCGCTAGATCAGCACTCTGGTATGAATTGGAAGCAAAGCAAAAGATACTAACATAACAGGGACTGAACAAACTGACACAAGCTGTAACATATGAGCGGGGCCCAGCGCTGCCCTCAGCAGGGAGTACGCTGAACCCTAGCAAGAAAGCAGAAAGCAAAAAAAAGGCACAACCAGATTAGATGCAAAGGATTAGCATAAGAATCACTTAACTGAACCATGCAGATCAGGCAGGAGACAAAAGATCTCCAAATGCACAAGCAGGAAATCACCAGCAACCACCAAGGGAAGCTTGCTCAATTATATGCTCCCAGCTAGTAATCCCAGATTCCTAATAATCGTCGTCAGGTGGCAAACTTCCATCAACCTGGCCAGCTCCACTACTCCCAGTAACCACTTTTTGGCAGTGATATGGACAGTCACTCTGCTAGTTGAGGCACCCAGCCATTGCAGGGCCTTCTCTTTTTCTTTATGGACAAATATATTTAAACCTCCTTATATCTATTTGATGAATCCCCGTTCTTGGGAGGAAACGCGTAGGGAGAAAATACCCCTTTTGATGACTGGGGGTGACACTATAAGGTCCATTTGGGGCCTGTCCTTGTAAGGGCAGGAGTAATACCTGGGCACGACAGGGAGGATAGGGAAAACTGCACACCTGTAACCCTTTAACCTCTTTTTCCACACGCTATCTTGAGCTGCTATATGGACCCGAATACCTGGCAGGGGACCTCTGAAAAATACGCCAGGGCATCTATGTCCATGAGTAATGGTGAGACCGAACCATTTTTTAAATAAGCACTGATACGCACGAGCACTATTATGTTTGTTTATGTGTTGTTTATGTGATGTCTCAGGTTTTAATGAACTATTAAAGGTTATGTTTTATTTTGAATGGGAATCCTTCAAGCTACTGACATACTCCCAGTAACCACCAGAGGGAGCAGAGGGATCTCCGGCTCAGAAGTCCGAGCAAGGGAATTCACAACAATGTGCATTGTCAAGGGCCATGGATTCCAATACAATGTGGCTGATCGGTGTCAGGTCAATCCACAGACTATTTCCTTGCTTCTTGTTCTTCATGGTGAATGTAACAGAATTACGGAAACTCACCCCTTGAGAAAGGCCATCACGCCGAAACGCACGTCGGGGTGGGCACACCGGGTGGGCTGTTTCTTGGTCTGAACAGGTAAATACTTAACACCTTCATTACAGCATCAGTTTAGCATATTTACAACAGGATGCTTGTTCCTGTCATTTACACAGGCCCATTGGGGATAGTGCAATATGCATGAGAGCATGCTGTAGGGATTCGCTCTGGTAGGCAAAAGCTGGGCGGCAGTAACGAGGCAACACACAGGCATAAAGTCCAATTTCAGAGGTTTTAATGTCACTCAGTAACCAGCAGCTTAACAAAACAGAAGGCAAAGCAAACACATACTCCAGTTTGGAGAACCACGGGTCTCAGACTCATCCCTTGCACGGGACAGGCGTAACTAAGCGGCTGCCAGGTCCTGCGGCATCCGCCAGGTGCCATTCCCGAGGTTCTTCCGAGTCTTGCTGCGACAATCCTGCAGCACGGGAATCCTATATACAAGTTCCAGGCTGAGTCCACACAAGTTCCTGTAGCTTCCTGAAACACACTCACTGTGGCAATCACCAACCTCCATTACATAGGGCCTAACCCCTCCCACCAGTGAGGTAGACATCACATGGGCTGATCACGTGACCCTGACATCATCGCAGGTCCCGTCTTTAAGGAAAAACCTGGCCAAACATTAATCTGCTAGGAGAAACGTATCTTCCATCCAGTAAAACACCCTTTACTTTACCACAATACATTTGTAGCCAGCTATTAAATGTAATTTACATTCTCCCCCCCCCTCTCTTTCCCACTTGTGTGTGTCCTTTGTTTCCTCATATGTGCAAATTGGCTTGGATCTTTTTCTCCCATTGTGTTTCCATTTATCCTATAAGAATAATTATTTAATAAATTATGTTTTTGCATTTTCCATGTTTTTTGGGATTTGTTTGATCGTTTTTTTTCCTTCGTCCATGAGTAGTGGGTTACATGTGGATTTAGGAGAGGAATTGACACAGAAATCCACATAGTTTTTAGCACAGAAGAATAAGATACGCTAACTTCAGACTTGTAATTCTTCCTGACTGTATTGTAAACTATCACTGTCTGGGGCATAATGCCCCCCAGTATATAAGGTCCATTCATTGAGAACAATCTCTAATCAGATACATCATTTCCACATATTACCACTTTGAGTTCCACTAGGACAGACAAGGCATTTTGATGAGAATGCCTTTTTTTGTGATCATAAAGCTTTCAAGTCGTGTGAGATAATGGTCTGTCTCCAAAACACAGGAAACAACTTGCAATAATAACACAATACTACAGACAGTAACATATAGGCTAGTCATGCAAAAACCATTCGTCCCATGCTCAGCACGCCAAACGGCATAATTATACAGTACGACGTGGGATCATTCACACAAAGAAATGGGCTGAAAAAATGTAATTAAAGCTTAGAACAACATTTCCCTTGGGCATTCCTACACAAGCCTTTTCAAGGTTTTTTTTTTTTTAATCACTGTGCCGATGGTTTTGTTTTTCCTCTATTTTCTTCTACAACTTCAGGAAATAACTTATTATATGGGACAGTTAAAGAAAATAATTATTGTGAAAACAGACAGGGTCGGAAGTCATAGAATCCTTAATCCTCGTAGCTAGACAAGCAGTCTGTATTATGTAAAATTGTATAGCGGGGACGCTGCCTTCTTTTTTAACTCTACAAGATTTTTTTTTTTATACTTTTTTGATGCTTTCATCTTGACATTCATCCGGTGGAGCCAATGACCAAGAAAAGAAATCAGATTTTTTTTGATAGACGCTTAGGTCATGGATGCCGATCAGAGACGCTCTCCATCTCCGTAAGTGTCTGTAGACGTGTCATTTTGTAATTGTCATCATTAATGTAATTGCAAATTACAGGGTTAAGGGGCAAGGAAGAGGTGTGGATTTTCAGGTCAATCAGTCTTAACTTAGACACTCAAGAAACCAAATGGAAACAGGTGACAAGACATCGGGGAAAATTGACAGGGGATTAGAAGGTTAACGTGTTGTCTTTGGTCATGCCTGACCACAATTAGAAAGGTTAGCTATTAATTATAGCGGTGCAGTTAATGGAATTAGACCTCTAGTTATAATAATTACATGGCAGAAAGTAGTGGGCACAAGTCTTAAACCAAAAATTGGAGGTGATTAACTAGTAAGAAGTCACATAACTCTACAAGTTGGAATACACTTACGTGGCCTTCACCAGTGAGACAGCATCTTTCAGTATGTCACACGGTGTACCTTGGAAAAAGATCCAGAAATTGGAGAAGTATATAAAGGATTATAGCAAACTTCTCATTTCGTATTTTGGCTCAAACCCCCTCCCCAAAAAAAAAAAAAAAATTAGCTAAACAAAAAACCATGTTCCATGATGGTGCATCTGAACTCTTTCTATGCTAAGTACGGTAGTTCTTCTGGTGGTTTATCGCTACAATTTCAAACGGATAAATGAAAGTACTGATAAAAGTATTTTTCATAATGAAAAATATTTTTAGGGATGCACTGATACTTTAAGCACCCTATGTAGGTCTTCTACAAAAGGGAAGAGATAACTAATCTGAAACCATACTGATCGTGGAGGTCTCCCAACTCTTACAAAAGCTTCCATAGACAGTCTTTGCATTAATACATCCCATGGAAACTTCTGGTGTTCACTCTCTCACCCACATACAGGGATGTGGCCTTTGCTGCTAAAGAAAGTACACTGCATGTTTGGAGTTGCTGGCAGTAGAACAGTCGTAAGTCTCGGTCAAAGCCAAAGAGATGGGACCTAGGACTAAATCAATAGATATGGACAAGAGCCGGTGGGTAGCCAGATGCAAGTCAAGGAGGATGCAAGTGGAGACCAAATCAACAAGGCAAGAGAATGGTTGAATCAGTCAAGGATTAAGTCAAATTATGAGACAACAGAGTGGTATTAAACAAGCAAAATAGGAATTCAGTACCAGTAATCAGAAACATTATTCTAGCAGCAGTATATACACTTATAACTGGCAAAGGCTGGGATTAAAATTGGTCACCATGAGCTCTGATTGGTCAACAAATTCACCCTATAATTGTCTTGCTGACCGACCGATGGGATTACCTTGTCCATAAAACCCAACTAACCATATATAATAAAAGCAAAAGGCCCAAAAGTTATAGTGCTGCTCAGTGGGTGGTGCCTATCGGGCAGAGTTTTAGAAAGAATGAAAGGACAAGCTTGAAGGCAAATGCATCACCATGAAATCATATTTATACTCCCCAAGCACTATTGTAGAGGTGGGCCGAGCTGGGGGGGTGGTCCCTCTTTATACTGCGCAGAGACGAAACAGAGACAAGATGGAGACAGATTCTGGGTGCAACAGGTCCAAGCTTTATTCACACGCTGTCCGCCTGACAGCCTCACAGCACTCCACAATTTTCCTCAAGGCTCTCCGGTTACAATACACCACAGAACACCGCACTTCTGCCAGGGACGTATATATACGTACCGTCCCTTTACTCTTGTTGACGCTTTTGACAGGTCCGTCACTGAGGCCGCCTTAGGCCCGTAAACCAACAGTAATTTCACTGGTCACAAGGTCTTTCTTAACACGGTATCCGTAACCTCTGTGCCTCGTCGATATAACCTCTGTGTCTCGTCTATTTTGCGGAATTCCTGTCAGGACCACCCCCCTGACGTTCTCTCTCCTCAGTCCCCCTGGTTTGGATTCTCTTCACAGCGCACAGACTGTCACAGTCCTCCTGTCACTGGAGCTCCCCCTGGGGACTGGAACCGTCTGGAACCCTCCCTCAGTATTTATAGCACT
This sequence comes from Dendrobates tinctorius, assembly GCF_039654945.1. Lineage (NCBI taxonomy): Eukaryota > Metazoa > Chordata > Amphibia > Anura > Dendrobatidae > Dendrobates > Dendrobates tinctorius. Next base: position 6,300,115 of record NW_027361706.1, on the reverse strand, counting down.
CCCGGTCCCCTGTCACTGTAACTCCGCCCCCCATGACCAACGGTTTCGAAAGCCCTAAGCTCATGTCAAGTCCTTTGCTCACACTCCTCCCTGCCATCTAATGGTCAACCCAAGGTACTGCACGTCCACTACACTTTCCTAGCTGTTTCCCCACTGTAGTAACTGTCACCTGTCTAAACTGTGCAAACCTATCTTTCTCTATACTGACACATCCGTCCGTCCGTCAGGTCACCTTCCCTACACTCTCCCTTCCTTTGTCCATTGTCATCCTCGACAATCGTCATCCCTGCCTTCGTCGTTCTGAAGCTTCACCTACACTCTGTTGTCGGACCAGCTGTTGGGCCAAACCCACTACCTGCGGGGGCCGAACCATACTGGGAGCACTATGCTCTGAGCAGCCTACTGCTACTCACCAGCGCGCACGCCACATGACAACGTCTTTCAAATTTTTCAAATTGGGCTAGGTATACCCATATTCTCTCTATGGCGTGTACCTTCCCCTACTCTCCCCTACTGTCACCTTCCACTATTCGGTACGCCATGATCGAGGTATCACACCTACCAGATCATTACCAGCGCCCGCCTTCCTCCTTCAGGGGTGTCCGTGGTGTCGGGGACCTGACCTAGGACGGCTGTCTTTCTCACGTCTTCCATCTTTTACCTTTCTTTCTGTTACATGTCATGGTCGGCGTCTTGGTCTACCAGACCTTCTCAACACATAGACCCCTTCCGGATCTCACATTTCCCTTTGGTCCCTCAGACCTTCTCTTGCCCGGACCTGTTGCATTTACTTGTGCATATTATAAAACAAAATAACTTTACACTATCACAAGCACCCCATTTTTATATTTTTTTTCATTTTTCTTTTGCTTCTAAAACCAACATATAACATTACAATATCACATGTTCTCCTTATAGTAGGACACTAAGTCCCCTTCATGTAGAGCCCGACCATGGCGAATCGAGGCCACATTAATGTAGACCTTCTGGCCTGTTTCGTCACGGATAAACCCATATCCCCGGTCCAGATTGGTATAGACCAGCCGTCCCCTAGATCTCTTCTTTTCCATGCCGGCCTCTCCTTGCGTGTGGAGGAGGTTCCACACTTCCTGCTCCCGGGCCTTCTTTTTCTTGATCACCTCTGCTACCCACACAGAGGGTACAGCACGGGCCCTGGAGTCCGGTGGGTGGGACTCTGCTGAGAAAGACCGTGAGACAGAAGCTGCTGATGATCTCTGGGGCCCAGCAGCCACTGGGGTCAGATGGCAAATGGGGACAACCGGGTCCTCGGGGATTGGAATCACAGGATCCGCTAAGCCGGCCGCAACCGACACCAGCAGCGGCATTACCGCGGCCTCAGGACAGGCCGCATCCACTACTTTCAACGGAGCCAGAGTAACGGCCGGTTCCAACAAGGCAGCTACTCTTGGCAAGGGGAGTGCAGGGACTTGAGCGGGGGCCTCGCTCAGCTCCGCATACACCACGGGGCCCGTGGTAACTAGGCCTTCCGGTACGCAGGGGGCCGCGTGCTGCGGCAGAATGATGGGAGCCGCTTGCAGAAGCACTGGTAGGGCCGGGGGTACTCTCACCTTCCCCGGCACTGCGGCCTCCATCACATCAACACGCGGCTTCTTCCGCAGCCTCCGTCCTTCGCTCCACTGTCCTGCGGGCCTTTCCCCCAGACTCGGGGGCTCCGCTGAGAAGTCCTATGTCGGTATTGATGGCGGCCGCTCTCGCTGACTCCGCTCAGGCTCCGCTCCCCAGCTCAGCATCCCACTACCTGCCCGTGGTCCTGAGGGCGACTTCTGGCACAGCTCCATCTCCCACTGCCATTGCCACTCTAGGCGGCCGATGCCCCGACACCCGCAGTGTCTCATACCGTCCGTTGGGCAGCAATCGAATGGCGCCAGACAGCTGCAGCCAAGCTTTTCTTCTGTGCCACTCCTGCTGGGTGGGGCGTTGGCAGGCCTTTCCACCCATCTGCCAGGGTCCAGTACATGGGAGCTTCGGCCTCCGGGCACATACTGCTGTCCACGGGGGTACGTTGGAGGGGGCCCCAGTCCATTCAACATGACTGCAAACACCCGGACCTCTCCCCTGCGCTGTAGCAATGCCGCCATCTTGCGCAGCACCTGGTACCTACCCGGATCTTCTGTCAGCACCACTGAGTCACCACAGCGCTCCCAATTTGTAATCCACAGGTAAGCCAGTTGTAATCCACAGGCGTTTTCACGCCATGCAGCATAGTCCAAATCTCTTTCCATTACTTGAGGCAGGCCTGCCGCAGAAGATGGGGTATTAGCGGCGGCGATCCTGCCGACTACGCCAAATGTAGAGGTGTGCCGAGCTGGGGGGGTGGTCCTTCTTTATACCGCACAGAGACGAAACAGTGACAAGATGGAGACAGATTCTGGGTGCAACAGGTCCAAGCTTTATTCACTCGCTGTCCGCCTAACAGCCTCACAGCACTCCGCAATTTTCCTTAAGGCTCTCCGGTTACAATACACCACAGAACACCGCACTTCCGCCAGGGACGTATATATACGTACCATCCCTTTACTCTTGTTGACACTTTTGACAGGTCCATCACTGTGGCCGCCTTAGGGCCGTAAACCAACAGTAATTTCACTGGTCACAACGTCTTTCTTAACACGGTATCCGTAACCTCGGTGCCTCGTCGATATAACCTCTATGTCTCGTCTATTTTGCGGTATTCCTGTCAGGACCACCCCCCTGACGTTCTCTCTCCTCAGTCCCCCTGGTTTGGATTCTCTTCACAGCGCACAGACTGTCACAGTCCTCCTGTCACTGGAGCTCCCCCTGGGGACTGGAACCTTCTGGAACCCTCCCTCAGTATTTATAGCACTCCCGGTCCCCTGTCACTGTAACTCCGCCCTACATGACCAACGGTTTCGAAAGCCCTAAGCTGATGTCAAGTCCTTTGCTCACACTCCTCCCTGCCATCTAATAGTCAACCCAAGGTACTGCACGTCCACTACACTTTCCTAGCTGTTTCCCCACTGTAGTAACTGTCACCTGTCTAAACTGTGCAAAACTATCTTTCTCTATACTGACACGTCCATCCGTCTGTCAGGTCACCTTCCCTACACTATCAGTGCTGATTGCCAAGTTAGAGTGGCAGTGCCCAGGGCAAGGCTACTCACAATTATGTGGACAGATATGTTAATGTACAATTCAATGAAAATTATCTTTCTCTACTTCACGGGTAAATGTGAAAAGATAATATGGCTGCTGTCCGTATACTTGACCATCACTGATTTCGATACTTGCCAATTCTTCTGAGTGTCCAAGAGATTCCCTCCAAAAAACGGGAATTTTTCCCAGACTCTTGAATCCTGGCAAAAATCTAAAGGGACAGATCCTTTATAACAAATGTTCACCTTTATGTGCAGTTTTCTTCACTCTGGAGCATCCTAAAGACATTGTCTGCGGTGACCCAGAGTCAAAGGACTGTACGAATAGGAAGAGGAACATTTCTGCACATATCGTCTAGTATCTTCATTTTTATAGACAGAGGTCTATATTTCCTTAGGGTCTAGCCTGAGCCCTATGCATTCAAAGAGGGGTATAAGTAAGGGTGCCATATGCATTATATGTAAAATAAAATGCCATCTCCAAGACTTCTCTCAATTTGGAATGCACTACCCCAGACAATTCGGTTATTTCTCAGTATCCACCTTTTGAGTGTGCCCTAAAAACACATTTATTTAAACTACACTATCAGGTTCTCTCACTAATATAACTAAGTATTTCATGTTCTCCATTCCACACACTCAGTAACGCTTAGTATCTGTATTTGTACAGATTCTGTCTGGTGACCGCTTCATGCAACATTATTTGAATGTCTATACTTATGCTATTTATGGCTGGTCGTTACTTGACAAGCCCTTTTTATGTTTGCCTTTTGTGCCCCCCTTATGTCTTAATAGATTGTAAGCCTTACAAGCAGGACCCTCACTCCTCATGGTAGGTATTGTGTGAAGGACTGGGGTGAAAAGGGCCCACCAGTCACCAACTCAAGGGCCCCACTTTTCAGCCTTATGCAACTGTGACATTATCTTCAATCACAAATTTTTATATCAATGAACTGGGTAGATTGTTAAATATATAAGATGCTGCTTATGTCTATACATAGTGATTCAAATATATAGTGCCGAATACTGCTCATATAAAAGAGTGGCCCACCGGAGGATTCTCCTTTTCTCTTGTGGGCCAGTCCAAGCCTGGATGTTGAACTACAGGTTATGCTGTAATGTCTTATTTTTTGGTACAACTCCTCTCTGAATTGTGGCAGAATATGTTTTGTGCTATAAAAATAAAAAAAATATATAATATGAGGGCCTCACATTCCCCACAGGTATTGAGCTAACGTAGCACATAAAGCAGCGTTCCATAAGAAAACCCATGGTATAGTTCTTAAATAGAAGACCATGTTCTGAATCCAGGTAAATAGGCTACTTTGCGGTAATGTGTTTGGTTAAACCCACTCAGGACACAAAGGCCTTTGTCCACTATCCACCTTTACAAAGCTGCAAGTAAATTGAAAACACAAACTAACGACTTCATATATTGTGTGTATAGAAAAAAATTATAAAGTGAAAAAAAAAGAGCAAGGAAATAAAAAAAATAGGTCAATTGTGTGATCTACGATCCCAAAAACCAACAAAGCCATCGTAATCTGCATTAGTCAACGGGATCCTGTTAAATTAACAGAAGCTACATGTAAAGGAATGACTGTGTGCATTTACCACCATGTAACCTGTATGTGCAGCCTGAGCTGCACCATTACATCGAGTCATGGCCATCTGTACAGTATAGCCAATTACTGATCTCAGGGGTCTACTTATTTATGAATATACAAAAAATTAAACACAGATGAGTACAAGCCTGTAGGTCCGACGTCATCTCGAGTTGGATTTGTATTATAATAGACACCAGACTCCATCACTGTGTAGTTATTAATTATGAATCTCTATAATGTATACTACTCCTTACATAGTGAAGAGTGCATAACTCTGTAAGGGCCATGTGGCGTATAAGGTTTCATGTATTGGAAATGAGCTAACCGATGAAAATCGGTATTAAACGAGAAAAATGTGGATAGTCTAGAGATTGCGGGAAAGTCTTACTCCATGGGAAAAAGTATGCATATGAGCTGTCCTCCAGAAGGATGGCCCCTGTGTCTTTAGTGCCAACTGTAGGTAGCTACTTCAATTCTTGACCCATGGAAGAGTCTTGAAACAGGACTAGGGATTTTGCACGGCAAATAAGCCTCCTTACCTTGACAAGCCAGAGCTGGCATGTCACTCTCCACAAGGAGAAACCTTACCCCTTAGACCTCAGTCCAGAGCCTCTCACCTAGCCAAATCAGTTCTCATACTTTGCACTGACGAGGGCCAATAGCCAGAAACACCGTGTCTGCAAACTGAGATTCTGATTAGGCTTTTCTCCTTAGTCATATTACAAGACTCGTTAAAGGGTTGATTGTGACTTGTAGGATCGCTACTACCAACTGTATAGAGTTCAAGTCCTCTTCCTCTCTGAAGAGGTCTGAAGAGGCAATTTGCATATTATTTTCCCAGAGGAGCATTGCACGGTGAATAAGCCTCCTTACCTTGACAAGCCAGAGCTGGTATGTCACTCTCCACAAGGAGAAACCTTACCCCTCAGAGTATTTTTTAAAAAGAGTAATCGGTAAACAGTAGGGTTTATACAAACTGATTTGCTGGATCTAGTCTATCGGCCAGGTCAGTAATTTGTTGGGAGCCCGGATAGCTTCCTCTTACCTGATGGCATCATACACTTACAGTAGGTAGGAAGGAAGGATCATCTCCGCGCTGCCGCAATAAGAATTCCAAAAATTATAGAGGTTTCAGCGTGGTTTATTCTATGCGTTTCAGGGTTCAGGTGACCCCTTCATCATGACATACCACAAATATTGTACAAATATTGCAGCGCGGGGATGATCCTTCCTTCCTACCTAAGTGTATGCTTCAACCAGGTCCTGCACTGACCTGTGGATCTGCAGCAGCCATTAATATATGCCTTTCCTTCACTCTCACCAGGTGAATAGTTCTCTTGGTGGGCAACTCTGTGTAACGTTTGATAAGACCCTATTTGCGCTTTTGTGTCTCCCTCATTTCTCTGACTGATGGCATCAATGGCTCTTCTTTTGATTAGTCAGCCTGGTGCAATATCACATGTGAGTCATGCCACAACAGTAACGACATGCCAGGCCAACTAATCAAAAGGGGAGCCGTGGATGCAGGGGGGTATGAGACAATTCTCAGGGCTCCGGCCAAAAGCCACAGGTAACTGACGTAGCAATAGAACGGGTCCTGCGAATTGATTTGAACCAACTCTAGTAGATAGCTGTTTCAGGATACTTACCACTCATCAGTATATCTCAGGGTGCAGAGTGATAGCTGGTATGAAGTCATAGAGGCAATGCTCTGTGTGAAAACTATGCAAACTACTGTAGTTCCCCACCAAAAGGAAGAAAACTGACTTTCTTCTTTTGCAGGAGCCTTTCGACTAAAATTCCTAGTCATGTCTATTCCATTAATTAAGCATTGACTTACAATAAAGGGATTTTCTTAAAAAAAAAAAACAAACAAACTGTTATTTGCTTACTATCCCCAGGTCCAGCACTAAGTCTCTGCTGTATATTTATCAGCTCAATAATGCTCCAGCCAGTCAGTGAGCTCAGCAGCTCCACCTGAGTAGACAGTATGAGCCGTTTATACCCCAGTATAAGACAATCAGTGCTACAGGTACAACTAAAATTACCGATACTACTAATAATAATAATAATAATAATAATAATAAATACTACTGGTACTGCTACTAGTACTGCTACTGTTAGGCGCCGGATTTCTGCGTTTACTCCGCAGGGATCCAGACCCTCACATTCTGCAATCTCCTGCTGTTTATCTACTGCAGAGGAGATTGTCTTGTAGCAAATCTCTCCTGAGGCTAAAGGGCCTGTCACACTAAGCGATATCGCTAGCAATATCGCTATAGCGTCACTGGTTTTTGTGACGTTATAGCGATATTGCTAGCAATATCGCTATGTGTGATACTTACCTCCGACCGCTCCCCCGCTGGTTATTGCTGATCGCGCGAGAACGTCCTGGACCGTTTCTCGCCGTGGGCTTCCTGCTGTGACGACGAGCGACGCGTGGACGCGGGAGGGAGGACGTCAGGATCGCCTCGTCTGACAGGTAAGTAACGACCCCTGCGATGTCGCTGGTGAGATCTGCCTGTGTGGCAGCTCACTAGTGACCACTTAGCGATGTACCAGCGATCCTGACCGCTGGTACATCGCTAAGTGTGACAGTACCTTTAGTCCTTCTGTCCTCCTACTGAGCATGCTCATGGGACGATCTCCCATTGGAGATCGGGAGTCATGTGCTCAGGTCCCGCTCCAGATATCATTGGTCCATCTCAGAGATCTGGAAGCTTGCGGAAGGTCCCGGCTGCTATAAAAGGCGCTTGGCTGTTCCGCCTTGCTGCTGTGTGTATGAGGACGGATGTATGAGTCTGATGAATGGTTCATTATAAAACCCCTTCCCTCTGATATTACGTATGTGGTTAGGGATTGAGTTAGAATCAGCGCCAGTGCTCCTCTGCTGCAACATCCACAGCTGCTAGCGTCCGATATTGCCCTTGCGCCTTAGCCTTGTCCTTTAGCGGCAGTGTCCACGCCGCACTGCAGTAGCAGCCCCTTTGCGTCCGCAGTTGCGACGCTCCGCACACGGTAGGTCTAGATGGACGTAGTGCCGCTGTCTTGGGCTACTCCTGTGACCTGATACCGTGTGTGTATTTATACTGAGTACTGTGACCTCAACAGGCTCAGTCTGTGTATTTGTGTTTATTTGGCATCTCTGTGACTTAACAAAGATTGCTCTGCGCACCTGGGTGACGTTTAACCCTGTGCACATTACCGCCATATTGCTCCTGCCACCACTTAGCAGCGGTTATATCACCTACTGCACGGTGGACCCCGAGCGGCGAACGCACTTTATTATTATTTTTATTTAGTGCCTTCTGCCGTTCCTTACAACTAGTACTACTACTGGTAATGCTACTATTACTCATACTACTACTAGCACTGCTACTCATATGAGTATTGGTACTGCTATAAGTACTACACCTGTACTACTACTAGTACTGTTACTGATACTACTACTAGGGCTGCTACTACTAATAGTACTGCTACTGGTACTACTAATAGTACTGATACTACTACTAGTACTACTACTAGTATTACTATTGGTACTGCTACCAGTTCTACTACTAATACTGCTACTGGCACAACTACTAGTACTGATACTACTACTAGTAATGCTACTACTAATAGTACTGCTACTACTACTAGTACTGATATTGCTACTACTACTATTAGTACTACTAGTACTACCACTGGTACTGCAACCAGTAATTTTACTGGTAATGCTACTATTACTGGTACTACTACTAGCATGACTACTGGTACTACTACTATTACTACTGGCAATGCTACTAGTAATGCTACTAGTATTACTATTGGTACTGGTACTACTACTAGCTATTGGTTGACTATAGTCTCAATTGATTGGCTCCAGTCAAACAGACCATTATTAAACAACTAGTGTATGTGCACAAAGAATATGAGTGATCTAAAATTTAACTTTTATTCAAAATATTAAAATATACTGAGACTACCACAGAATAAATAAAAAAAAGATTTAAAAAGCTAAATAAAACATACAGACACAATCCATCATTAACTTGGACATAGCCACTTGGGTAATCATGTGTTGCTTCCCTCAGCTTGTGTCAAAGCTTGCAACCCCCTGTGGTGTGTACAAAGCAATGCAAGACACCTCTCCTTGTATGCTGGAGAGAGTTATTTAACACATTATGTCAAATCAGAACACTCTCACCAGTCTACGGGTGTTCCCCCTCCAACAGGTACCCTTCTTCAGGGGTCCAGTGCTGAGCCTGTCAGGTTCAAGGTGAGGTGGAGATGCATACGTTACTCTCGATGTGTTTCTTCACAACACGATTCATCATGGGAGTTCCGATAAGGAGGGATCCGATAACCCTCTCTGGCACCAAAGTCACCGCTGTGCTGATAGTTTGTGCTGCTCTTGTTTAAAAGCTCCCACGTCTCAGGACCTTCAACGTGTCACATCCGGTGTTCCACACTTCATTTACGTTGCATGGAACACGCCTAGGCATATCCGGAACTCTTTCATCTATTCAGGGTTTCCGGTGTATGGAATGCAAAGGCCAAAATTACATTGTTCCCTCATTTCCATTCCCTGGGCCCCTCTGCACAGAACAAATAAGGCACAAGGGGTCATGTAAGTCGGAACTCAGCCGATTCTATCCAATATTACCCCCTGATCAAACTGTGTAACACTGGTGATATGTAGGTAGATGCAAGCTCCACTAGATGGCAATAGAGTGGAAGGAGGACTGCACACAGCAAGAGCAGACCTGCAGCGCAGCAGCAAGGCTACCAGCAGGAGGCAGCAGAATAGTCAAACAAGCTGGGTCGATATTAATCTTTAGCGCAGTATCAAAGGAATAAACAAACACAGAATCAGAAACAAGTCAAATTGGTCAGTAACAGTCAGGAGCAGATATGTCAAAGACAAGAGACAAACAGCAGGTCAGGGTCCAAGCCATATCAAATACCAGAGAGTCCAAAACATGAAAGGGGGGACACTGAGTCGGGAGGGGAAAAGGGGAATAAACAGACACGGGCAGAGTAAGCAACAGGAGAAGGACAAATCAGGGTATACACGGAGTCAGCTACAAACGCCGTAGGCAGAAACTATAACTGACACCACCTGCAGGATGCAGTGAAGAGAAATAGCCAGCCTGGCACCAGAACAAGGCAGAGAAAAGTTAACCCTTGACATGATCAAATCGGGAAAGGGAGACGGGATACAAAAGTTCACACATACTCAAGCACATTAGCTGCTCTATGTATTAATATTAAATCATAACTAAACAGAAAATGTATACACATGTATGGCTGGAAACACACAAATTGAAGGATAAACTACTGTATAAAGAACAATTAGATAAGAATTGGGGATTCCGCTGTTACAGTACTTAGCTGCTCTGAATATGGAGCTTGGAAACTATTCTAGGAAAATTTGCGCTCCAGGAGGCAAATAGCTCTCAGACCCTCCAGAGTTTCACCATATAGCTAAGCAGTACTGTACAGTAGTCACATATGGGGTATTTCTGCATTCAGCAGAAATTGTGGGGCAAATTTTGGTGCCATTTTTACACATCTCCCAGTTTGAAAATGTAAAATCTGGGGCTAAAACAAAATTTTGGTGGTAAAAATGTAATTATTTTTTCTTCACCGCCCAATGGTATAAAATTCATCATTGTGGTGTCAATATGATCACTGTACCCCTAGGTGAATTAATTGAGAGGTATAGTTTGTAAAATGGGGTCATTGGGGGTTCTACTGTTCTGGTACCTCAGGGGTTCTGCCAATGTGACATGGCACCCTCAAAAACCAGTTCAGCAAAATCTGAACTCCAATATGGCACTCCTTCCCTTCTGAGCTTTGCACTCCACCTCAAAAGTAGTTTTCGACTACATATCAGGTATCGGTGTAATCATGAAGAATTGCACAACAAATTTTTGGGGTCCATTTTCTCCTGCTAGCCTTATGAAAATGAAAAACATTTGAGGCTAAAACAACTTTTTTTTAAATATTTTTTTCTCATTTTCACAGATCAATGTTGTAAAATTCTGTGAAGCACCTGTGGGCTCAAGGTGCTCACCACATATCTAGATAAATTCGTTGCATGGCCCATGCATTTGTATTCTATTGGTTTCTTGCTTTTGCAAGTTTTTGGGAGGCCTCTACCCCTCTCTTGGGGGCCATGCACATATAAAGCCGTCTTACACAGCGTGTCCACATCAGACATTACCTTTCTGAATCCTGCTCATATAGGTACTATTCACATGGTCAGGCTTTAAATACATCAGGTTAGGGACTGCTCTGATGGGTATACCTTGGCATTTGGTAGAGCGGCTTAGTATACATTTTTTGTAAAAAACGTATCAACTAAATACCCTGTTTTGTTATCATCTTTTTATTAGCACTTGCTGTTTATTGTTAGATATTTTTTTTACAGCAGAGTATTTTTTCATGTTTGTTGTACTGTGTTTCTCTGTGTTTCAGTCTCTTGGTGGTGTGAACACTGTCCTGCCGACTTGTTCACTGTGTGTGCATGGCCCATTAAACTCCTTGAGGGGTCTAGTTTACAAAATGTGGTCACTTGTGGAGGGTCTGGGTTCCAATATATTGCTACTTTCTTTCTGCGCCCTGCCGTGTTCCCAAACAGTAGTCTTTTCCCACATATGAGGTATCTGTGTACTCTGAAGAAATTGCACAACATATGTTGGGGTTCATTTTCTCCAGTCAATCTTATGAAAATAAATAAATAGGGGCTAAAAACTTTTTTTTAATATTCACAGCTCTACGTTATAAACTTCTATGAAGCACCTGGGGGTTCAAGGTGCTTTTTATGGAAAAAATGTATAATGTTGAGCTGTGAAAATAAAAAAAAAATAGCATGTGTGTGAAGCACCTGGGGGTTCAAAGTGCTCACAACACATCTAGATCAGTTTCTTGAGGGGTCTGGTTTCCAAAATGGGGTCACTTTGGGGGGGTGGGTGTTGCACCCCTCAGCGCTCACCTGGGGTCCTCCCCCTGCCGGCGCCCTCCCTCTCGCGCCGTCCCCTGTCTGGCTTTGCAGGGTCTCGGCGTGTCAGAGGTCCGCGCGTGCGCGCTCGCCCTTCCTCAGCCGCTGTGCATCCTGGGGGCGCCCACCGGGTATTTCTGCTTGGCGTCGGGACAGGTAAGACGCCTGTTTGTCATAGTCCGTGGTGCCTGCAATCCTTGCGCAGCGTCACCCTCGGCTATCAGGTCCCTGCGCAACCCCTGTGCTGCGCTCTGCTCTCTGTCTTGTTCCCCGTCTGGAAGCCTGTTCCTGTGTCTCCCTGCTATTGCCTACCTCCCTCTCCTGTTCCTCTAATTCGTCCTCCTGTGTTTCCTTGTGCCGGTTCCCCACCTGTCCTGCTGCCTCTATAATTGCCTGCCTCCTGTGCATTACGCTCCTTCCCCTATCTTGTGCTCTGTCTTTACCCCTAGGCCAGTCTTCCCTAATCTCCTTGTGCTCATCTTCCTTTTCAGCTTTTGGTCCCGGCTCCGTCCTGATCCTTCTGACTTCCTCAGCCTGTTTCCTCCTGCCTTGGATCCACTTAATCCCTCGGACACCCTCCCACACACTGATCTGCTCTCCTGTATTCACCCCGGGTCGTCCCTTTGTTTCCAGCTGTCGTGGTTCCATCTCCCTTGGGCCTGCCCCTAACACTCCCTGTATAGGGGGTGGTCATCACCTGGTCCTCTCGCCCTCGGGGGCTCTGGAGCCACGACCCAGAGGGTCCACTCTCGGGTTTCTACCTAGAACCCTAACAGAACAAACAGGCCATGGACCCCGCCGGAGCCGCTGCGGCTCAAAAGGAGCTGCTCTTTTTGCGGGAGAATCAAACCCGTATCATGGCTTTCATGAAGTCCATGGATTCCCGTCTCTCTGCGCTCCAGACCTCCGACCCTGGGAACGCTTCTCCATTGGCTGGACTGCAACAAGAGCTGGCACAGCAGAGAGATTCCCAGACCCATATTCTTAGTTATATGGCCTCTATTGACGACCGCTTGCACTCCCTGCAGGCGGCCGCCGCATCTCCCGTCCCAGCTTTGGCTCCTCACCCACTGCCCCGCCTGGCTAGGCCACCTCATTACAACGGGGACCCCAATCTGTGTCGGGGTTTCCTGAACCAGTGCCGTCTCCACTTCGAACTCCTACCCCAGCAATATCCCACGGAGAGGTCCAAGGTGGCTTTTATGGTCTCCCATCTCGAGGGAGACGCTTTGGCATGGGTTAACCCTCTCTGGGAGCGGGATGATCCTGTGGTCTACCAGTTAAGTACCTTTTTCGAGACGTTTCGTCGAGTATTCGACGAGCTGGGCCGTCTGGCCACTACCACAGAATCTTTATTCAGCCTTCACCAAGGGTCCCAAACCGTGGGTCAATATGCCATCCGGTTTCGGACCCTATCCTCTGATTTGGGATGGAACAATGAGGCTTTGGTAGGGGCCTTCTGGCGAGGTCTCGCGGGTCGTATTAAAGATGAATTGGCTGGATGTGATACACCCACCGCCTTAGAGGAACTGATTTCACTGGCCACACGTATTGATCTACGATTCCAGGAATGGGCTTGTGAGAGGAGGCTTCCGCGTTCTTCCCCAGCCATCCGAGGACAACCCTGCCCTCGGTCCGGGATATCCGCTTCAGCTTCTATGCCAGAACCCATGCAGGTAGACCGGATTAAACTATCGGGACAACGCCGGGAGGAGAGGCGCACCCAGGGTCTCTGTTTCTACTGTGGCAGCATCTGGTCCGTGCCTGCCCGGAACGTCCGTAAAACTCCTCCGCCTAGGTCAGGTAAGAGAGGCCTCCCTAGGTGTATGTGATACCTCTCTACCCCTCACTCTGTCCGTTTTGTTGCACGTTGGTGGTAAACGTTTTTCTTTGGCAGCCTATGTAGATTCCGGCGCAGCAGGAAATTTTATTAGGCTTAAGGAGGTTCTCAAATTTTCTGTTCGGGTTAAGACTTTAGAGACTCCACGGATCCTCGCTTCCGTGGATGGTAAACCTCTTCAAGAGGCAGTTACTCTGGTCACCCATGAGGTAGAACTCCAGATAGGGGCCTTGCACAAAGAGAAGATCGCCTTTTATGTTCTAGTGGGCATCTCGCACCCTATTCTTCTTGGTCTTCCCTGGTTACGGGCCCACGAGCTTACCTTAGACTGGCATAAGGGCCATATCCTGTGCTGGGGAGAGTCCTGTGGGGCGGGGTGTCTGCTGCAGGTGCGTGCCGTGGGTGGTTCCCATTCCCTTCCCCTGGTCCCCGGGTTGCCAATCGTTTACAGCTCTTTTTCGGACGTCTTCAGCAAGAAGGAGGCCGAGAACCTCCCGCCGCACCGACCCTACGATTGCCCCATCAATCTCGTCCCTGGATCCATTCCCCCGAGGGGTAGGATTTATCCGCTCTCGCCGGCAGAGACGCAAGCCATGTCGGAGTACGTTCAGGAGAACCTGGCCAAGGGTTTCATACGGAAATCTTCCTCTCCTGCGGGCGCAGGCTTCTTTTTTGTCAAGAAGAAGGACGGGTCGCTCCGCCCGTGCATCGACTACAGAGGTTTAAACAGCATCACGATAAAGAACAAGTACCCGTTGCACCTCATCCCCAAACTCTTTCATCGCCTTAGAGGAGCACAAATATTTACCAAACTTGATCTACGAGGAGCCTATAACTTGGTCCGAATTCGCGCTGGGGATGAGTGGAAGACCGCGTTCAATACTCGTGACGGTCACTAGGAGTACCTGGTTATGCCTTTTGGCCTCTGTAACGCACCTGCAGTATTCCAGGAACTCATCAACGATATTTTTCGAGACCTCCTCTATTCCTGTGTCGTGGTTTATCTAGACGACATCCTGGTCTTCTCCCCGGATCTCTCTACCCATCGGCGGGATGTACGGCAAGTGTTACTACATCTAAGGGAGAACCACCTGTTTGCCAAGTTGGAGAAATGCATCTTCGAGCAACCGTCCCTGCCGTTTCTAGGGTACATCATCTCCAGGTCTGGTCTGAGGATGGATCCTGAGAAAGTGTCCGCTGTCCTGGACTGGCCTCGTCCCCTTGGACTCAAAGCCATTCAACGCTTCCTCGGCTTTGCTAATTATTATAGGCAATTTATTCTTCACTTCTCCACCTTAACCAAGCCTATCTCTGCTCTCGTACGCAAAGGGGCAAAACCTCACCTCTGGCTTCCTGAAGCAGAGGACGCCTTTCAAGCTCTGAAGAAGGAATTATCTACAGCGCCTGTCCTACACCGTCCGGATGCCGATAGACCCTTTATTCTCGAGGTCGATGCATCATCTGTTAGAGCGGGAGCAGTTCTCCTGCAAAAGACCTCCACTGGTCGGACAGTCACATGTGGATTTTTCTCCAAAGCCTTTTCCCCAGCCGAGCGCAACTATTCCATTGGGGACAAGGAACTACTTGCGATAAAACTGGCTTTGGAGGAATGGCGTTACCTTCTCGAAGGAGCCATCCATCCCTTCACCATATTTACGGACCACAAGAATTTGGCCTACGTCCAGTCTGCTCAAAGGCTCAATCCTCGGCAAGCCAGATGGTCCTTATTCTTTGGATGCTTTGATTTCGAGCTCCACTTTTGGCCAGGTAATAAAAATACCAAAGCAGATGCGCTATCGAGGTCATTCCTCCCTACTGATGAAGAGGAGAGTCCTGCTCACATCATCGATCCAGCGAAGATCGTCACTTTAGCTCCTCTAAGTTTGGTTAATCCACCACCTGGCAAGACCTTGGTTTTGGACCATGACAAAGTAAGAGTTCTGCGTTGGGGACCCTCCTCTAAAGTCGCGAGGCATGCTGGAGCCAAGAAGACTCTGTCCCTCATCTCCCGCCATTATTGGTGGCCATCGCTCCGCCAGGATGTCTTGGAGTTCACCGCTTCGTGTCCCTCCTGCGCTCAAAATAAAGTCCCAAGACAGCTACCCTCTGGTCTCTTACATCCGTTGCCTATACCTTCGGTCCCTTGGAGCCATATCGCCATGGATTTTGTCACGGATCTACCTCCATCCTCCGGCTGCATTGTCATTTTAGTATTGGTGGATCGTTTCTCCAAGATGGCCCATTTTATCCCTCTGCCTGGCCTGCCTTCGGCGCCCGAGTTGGCAAAGATCTTCTTGCATCATATTTTCCGACTTCATGGTTTTCCCCAGCACAACGTGTCTGACCGTGGTGTTCAATTCACCTCTCGTTTCTGGAGAGCCCTCTGCGGCTCAATGGAGGTAGCCCTGGATTTTTCTTCTGCCTACCACCCGCAGTCCAACGGCCAAGTGGAGGGAATCAATCAGGTGTTAACCTCTTATCTTCGGCATTTTTCTGATGCACACCAGAGCAACTGGGTCTCGCTGCTTCCTTGGGCTGAATTCGCCCACAACAATCACCCCAACGAATCCTCTTCCAAGTCCCCCTTTTTTGTGGTTTTTGGACAGCACCCGGGCATTCCCCTTCCCGTTTCCCCCGCCTCGGGCGTGCCGGTGGCGGACTCCTTGTCCTCAGAATTCTCTAAAATTTGGGAGGAGACAAAAGGGGCCCTTGAGAGAGCTAGTGATCGGATGAAGAGGTATGCCGACAAGAAACGCCTTGACGCCCCTCCTTATCAGCCGGGCGATAGGATCTGGCTATCCTCGCGTTTCGTCCTACTTAAAATCCCCTCTTATAAATTGGGCCCACGTTATATTGGTCCCTTTGAGGTTTTGAGTCTCATCAATGACGTGGCCTATAAACTCAAGCTGCCTGCCTCTCTGCAAATTCCCAATACCTTCCACGTCTCGCTCCTCAAACCTACAGTATTTAATCGCTTTCACCCAGCTTCATCCCACGCCCCTCAACCTAGCACCGCTGAAGACATCTTTGATGTCAAGGACATCTTAGCAAAGAAGACCGTCAGGGGTAGGACCTTTTTTCTTATTGATTGGAAAGGGTTCGGTCCTGAGGAGAGGTCATGGGAACCCCGAGAAAACATCAATGCCCCTCATATCTTGAGAAAATTTTTGTCCTGCCTTAAGAAGGAGGGGAGTAAGAGAGGGGGTACCGTTGCACCCCTCAGCGCTCATCTGGGGTCCTCCCCCTGCCGGGGCCCTCCCTCTCCGCTCTCACCCCGTCCCCTGTCCGGCTTTGCAGGGTCTCGGCGTGTCAGAGGTCCGCACATGCGCGCTTGCCCTTCCTCAGCCGCTGTGCTTCCTGGGGGCACGTGACCCGGTGGCCCCGCCCCATCATGGCGGCGCCCACCGGGTATTTCTGCTTGGCGTCGGGACAGATAAGACGCCTGTTTGTCATAGTCCGTGGCGC
Organism: Dendrobates tinctorius; assembly: GCF_039654945.1. Lineage (NCBI taxonomy): Eukaryota > Metazoa > Chordata > Amphibia > Anura > Dendrobatidae > Dendrobates > Dendrobates tinctorius. The sequence continues at coordinate 6,283,063 of NW_027361706.1, read as the reverse complement.
CTGCAATCCTTGCGCAGCGTCACCCTCAGCTATCAGGTCCCTGCGCAACCCCTGTGCTGCGCTCTGCTCTCTGTCTTGTTCCCCATCTGGAAGCCTGTTCCTGTGTCTCCCTGCTATTGCCTACCTCCCTCTCCTGTTCCTCTGTTTCGTCCTCCTGTGTTTCCTTGTGCCGGTTCCCCACCTGTCCTGCTGCCACTATAATTGCCTGCCTCCTGTGCATTACGCTCCTTCCTCTATCTTGTGCTCTGTCTTTACCTCTAGGCCAGTCTTCCCTAATCTCCTTGTGCTCATCTTCCTTTTCAGCTTTTGGTCCCGGCTCCGTCCTGATCCTTCTGACTTCCTCAGCCTGTTTCCTCCTGCCTTGGATCTACTCAATCCCTCGTACACCCTCCCACACTCTGATCTGCTCTCCTGTATTCACCCCGGGTCGTCCCTTTGGTTCCGGCTGTCGTGGTTCCATCTCCCTTGGGCCTGCCCCTAACACTCCCTGTATAGGGGGTGGTCATCACCTGGTCCTCTCGCCCTCGGGGGCTCTGGAGCCACGACCCAGAGGGTCCACTCTCGGGTTTCTACCTAGAACCCTAACAGTGGGTTTACACTGTTTAGGGACATCAGGGGCTCTCCAAATGCAACATGTCATCTGCTAATTATTACAGCAAATTTTGCATTAAAGTCAAATGGCGCGCCTTCCCTTCCGAGCCCTGTTGTGCGCCCAAACAGTAGTTTTCCCTCACACAGGGGGTATCGGCGTACTTAGGAGAAATTGAACAACAAATTGTATGGTTCATTTTGCCTTGTTACCCTTACAAAAAATTATTGGGTCTAAAGTAGAATTTTTAGTGAAAAAAATGTTAAAGGGAACCTGTCACCAGGTTTGGCCGATATAAGGTAAGGCCAACGCCTTTCACGGCTGATATACAACACTCTATAATGCTGTATATCAGTCCCCAACCTGACCTGCAAGAGAAGAAAAATAACTTTTAATATACTCATCTGGGTGTCGCTCTTCTTGGTGTGGTGCCTCCCATCTTCTTATGGCCTCTCTGACTTTTCCCGGTGTCTGCGCATTGCGATACTTTGCTCTGCCCTCAACAGGGCAGATAAGTACGCCTGCGCAGGAGCATGATGCCGATCAGACTGTGTGGATGATGCAAGGACGCGTCATTCACACGAACCAAGAAGAGCGACACCCTTCGGACTGGACAGCCCCACAGGTGAGCATAATAAAAGTTATTTTTCAGTTCTTACAGGTCAGGTTGGGGGCAGATATATAGCATTATAGAGTGCTGTATAACAGTCCATAAAGGCGATGACCGCATCTCTTACCTGTTTATTTTTTCCTTCTATATTTCATTAATTCCTGTGACACACAATAAGGGTTAATAAACTTTTTGAATGTTGTTTGGAGCACTTTGAGGGGTGGAGGTTTTGGAATGATGTCACTTTTGGGTATTTTCTGTCATATAGGCCCCTCAAAGTCACTTCAAATGTGATGTGGTCCCTAAAAAAACTGGTTTTGTAAATTTTGTTGTAACGCTCTGATTAAAGGGCATAAAAATTAAAAGTCTGAAAATTGCGAAATTCATATCAAAGAAATTTTTCAATCCTCGTGAATTACAATATGTGACAAAAGAAAAGTCTCAGAATCAGCGGGATCCAATGAAGCGTTCCAGAATTACTGTCATAAAGTGACAGTGGTCAGGATTGTAAAATCTGGCCAGGTGATGAAAGTGAAGGGGGTTAAAGAGTACCAAGTTCGGGGGTGAAGTACCAACCGTCACCTCATATTAATGAGAAAATTTGTCTTCACTGAATACCGATTTTACAAATATTACCCCAAATTAAGAATTCAAGATGAGTCCAGGATGAGAAATAAGAACATTTCTCTGATAAAATCTATTTCAAAGTTTCTTATTTTCATGTGTACTGTTGATTTATGAAATAAAAAGTAAAACGACGGTTACTCTTTAAGTGAATAAAGAAGGTCCGCCGTTCTCGAATCTGCATAGAAAAAGGTGGATCTGTTTCTGAATAAAAAATAAGGTGATTTTTTTCTTGTTCCTATATATCTAGGTTTAAGTTGTTGCTGAAAATGAAAGGACATTATTTGGTAGCTGTGGGGATCCACAAGAGGATTGAGTACGGATTGCGAGTGTAGGTGGCTGGTGGGAGCCAGAGGGCTCGTGTCAGAATGTTCAGAGCAGTTCAACAAGACGACACATGTAACGGCCGATGACAGGGTCAAGTTCTTTGCTTAGAACTTCATCAAATGAAAGTAAATGACAGAGGCTTTAAACTTTATTCTCGAAGGATTGACTTCATGCCTGTTGGCTAAAGACTGCCCACATCAAAGCCATCCTTGATATCGATACAGAATGTAATGGTTTCTTATAATAGCTGATTCCATGCCTATAAATTCATGCTTCCTTCAGCTTTATCACTTGCCACTATCTCTACTTTAGTTAGTATAAGTGACCCCTCTACAATCATGAGCCTATTTATTAAACCCATGACCAGGGGATGCGATTAATTTCATAAAAATATTTCCCGCTTTGATAAAGCATGGTACAATGGTGTGTACTGTCTCTATGCCCAATAGGCCACACATCATCACTGCAACTCAAACTGACACCTTGAAGCTGTGACACACCTGTCCCGGATCCGTGCTTTGCTTCCTTCACTGCGGTAAACTAAACTCTGTGGTGGTCCACATCAGGCTTTGCAGATGGCCTGTGATCATCTGCCTGAACCTATATAAGGCCAACCAAGACACACACCTGTGTCTTCATATTAAGGCTTTAGTGTTCCTATGACTTTGAGTTTCCCTATTCACCTTAACCTGCTCTGCTGTTGTGTATAATGTCCTTGATGTCTCCTGCCTGTCTGCGGTTTCCAGCATCCCAGCTGCCTGTCCATGGTCTGGACATCTCCTGCCTGCCAGTGGTTTCCAGCATCCAAGCTCCTTGTCTCTGGTCTCATGTCTACCTGCAGTTTCCAGCATCCCAGCTGCCTGTCAGTGGTCTACTGGACGTGTCCCACCTGGTTGCAGTTTTCAAGCATTCCAACAACCTGTCCGTGGTCTCCTGGACATTTCGAGCCTGCCTGCAGTTTCCAGTATCCCAGTTGACCAATATGTTTGAAAGAAAAAACTTTTTAAATGACATGGACGCTTTTTTTTACTTAAAAATGTATGTAATGTGATACGTAAAAGCTGTAGAAGCCAAATGATAGAACATTTTTCACTAAACCATGTTGCAAAACTTTTCTTTAGCTAAAAAAACATGCTTTAGAAATTGTACCATACTCCTTAGCACACTTTAGGTCCGATTGATCAAAGCAATTCTTGCTTAAGTTGATTTAAAAAGTCTAAAAAGTTTTGCGCAACTTGGAGTTGGGCTAAATTTTTGAGAATGTTGGCGTCTTCGCACCAGTTTCTATTTATGGCACAGCGCAGTGTGATTCATGATGAGCTAGACTGGAGTAAGATTTCTTGTGAGGCTCATGCCACTTGTCAGACGCTCTTAATTCATTTAAAGGCATGCACTGCTTAAAGAATCGGGAATGTCTGACTCGAAACGGGCCCTTCATCAAGATTAGCCAGAAAATCGCTGATCTTTGTATCAGTGTGATCACTGATCAGTGTGTATCCTAGAAGTGTGTATCTTAAAAGTGTGAGATGATATGAAAATATGAATTAATCCAGAATTGAACCAGAAGGGAACAGAAGGTAACTGGAAAGAGTCACTGTAAACAATGTTTCTGTTTGTTTCCACTCTAACCCATATAATCCTTCACTTTCTGATAACCCCACTAATCCCTACACCTAGTAAGGAACTGTTCATCTCTTCTTCAATCCTTTCAATCCATCTCGCCTCTTCCTCAGATCTGTTCCTCAACATACAATCCTCTGTCTCCAAACATAGACAGCCCCCTAATGTCCTCTCCTGCTCCCACCTGCTAACACTCTGCTCCTCCTCACTGCCGGCGATATCTCTCCAAATCCTGGTCCTCCTCACCACATTCCCACAGTCATTTCTACCTCCCATCCACACCCAATCACAACTTTCCTTAACCACTCCAACCTTATACACATTCGCCCAGCCCCAGCTTCCCCAGTCCCACTAACAGGAGCTCTGTGGAACGCTCGCTCTGTCTGCAAAAAACTTTCTTTCATCCATGATCTTTTTATTTCTAACAAACTTTCCTTACTCGCAATCACCGAAACCTGGCTCACCTCCTCTGACACAGCCTCTCCTGCTGCACTCTCATATGGTGGATTCCACCTTTCCCACACATCCCGCCCCAGCTGCAAGCATGGTGGAGGAGTTGGTTTTCTCCTGTCAGATAACTGCTCCTTCACCCCAATCCCAATGCCACCCTCTCTTACCCTCCCTTCCTTCGAGGTGCACTCTGTGCGCATCTACTCCCCCTCCAACCTCCAACTAGCTGTCATATACCGCCCTCCAGGGTCAGCCACCACCTTCTTTGACCACTTCACCATCTGGCTACTTCATTTCCTTTCCACTGATATCCCCGCTATCATCTTGGGCAACTTCAACATCCCCATTGACACTTCCCTCTCAGCTGCCACTAAAATTCTCTCACTTCCTCCTTCGGCCTCACTCAATGGTCTTCTGCAGCCACTCACAAAGATGGCCACACACTAGACCTCATCTTCACCCGCCTCTGCTCCCTATCTAGCCTCTCTAACTCACCTCTTCCTCTCTCTGACCACAGCCTACTTACAATCTCTTCCCTCTCCTCCTCAGGTCCACAATCCCCACCTCAAAAACTCGCAAATCCTCGCAGAAATCTTCAACACCTCGATCTACACTCACTGTCTGAATCTCTCCTCCCTCTTACAGACATAAGTTCCCTACACAATGCGGATGCCGCTGCCGCTCTATATAACACCACAATAGCTGTAGCTTTGGAATCAGTTGCCCCTCTCAAACATACCAAAACTCGCAAAATCAACAGACAGCCCTGGCACACCAGTCTGACCAAAGAACTGAGGCAGGCTTCCAGGGCTGCTGAGCGGAGATGGAAAAAATCCCACTCCAATGAGGACTTCATCACATTCAAACAGTCCCTCACTACTTTCAAGGCCATACTCGCTGCAGCAAAACAAACATACTTCTCATCTCTCACATCCTCCCGGTCTCACAACCCTAAACAGTTATTCAACACCTTCAATTCTCTCCTCCGCACCCCCCAGCACCTCCTCCCTCTCCACTCATCTCAGCTGAAGACTTTGCCTCATTTTTCAAGAAGATTGATAACATCAGAGACAGTTTTGGTCAACAACCCCCAGTGCCCTTTCTCCTACCTGCCCTGCCCTCCTCCCCCAAAACCAACTTCTCCACCATTACAGAAGATCGACTCTCCACTCTACTCTCAAGATCACATCTCACTACCTGTGCACTTGACCCGATCCCATCCCACTTCATCCCAAACCTCATCACAGTCTTCATCTCAACCCTAACCCATCTCTTGAACGTATCACTAACAACTGGTGTTTTCCCCTCAAGCTTTAAACATGCCTCAATCACACCTATCCTCAAAAAGAACTCTCTTGACCCATCCTCTGTATCTAGCTATCATCCTATATCACTTCTCCCCTATGCCTCAAAACTACTGGAACAACATGTCCATCTTGAACTATCCTCCCACCTCTCTTCTTGCTCCCTCCTTGACCACTTGCAATCCGGCTTCCGGCCACACCACTCCACTGAAACTGCCCTAACTAAGGTCACCAATGACCTACTAGCCGCCAAGGCCAAGCGACACTACTCTGTCCTCCTCCTCCTGGACCTGTCCTCTGCCTTTGACACAGTGGACCATTCCCTATTACTACAGACCCTCTCATCTCTTGGTATCACAGACTTGGCCCTATCTTGGATTGCGTCATACCTAGCAGACCGGACATTCAGCGTCTCCCATTCGCACACCACCTCCTCACCGCGCCCCCTATCCGTCGGAGTCCCGCAAGGTTCAGTCCTAGGGACCCTGCTCTTCTCCGTTTACACCTTCAGCCTTGGACAGCTCATAGAATCTCATGGCTTTCAGTATCATCTCTATGCTGATGACACACAGATCTACATCTCTGGACTAGATATCACCTCCCTACTAAACAGAATCCCTCAATGTCTGTCTGCTATTTCTTCATTCTTCTCCGCTAGATTTCTAAATCTTAATATGGACAAAACAGAATTAATCTTCTTTCACCCATCTCACGTGACCCCCCCAACAGACCTATCCATTAAAGTAAACGGCTGCCCACTCTCTCCAGTCCCACAAGCTCGCTGCCTCGGGGTTATCCTTGACACTGATCTCTCTTTCAAACCACATATCCAAGCCCTTTCCGCTTCCTGCCGACTTCAACTCAAAAATATCTCACGGATCTGTACATTTCTCAACCAAGAATCTGCAAAAACCCTAGTCCATGCCCTCATCATCTCCCGCCTTGACTACTGCAACCTCCTGCTCTGTTGCCTGCCCTCTAGCACTCTCGCACCCCTCCAATCTATTCTTAACTCTGCTGCCCGACTAATCTGGGTCCCCTCGCACACCCAGGGCAGCGGGGTACTCGGTACCGGGCCGGTGTCAAGGCGGGAATGTGTCACAGCAGCGGTGACCCGGTCCGTGGCCCTGGGAGCCCAATATCAATGGCAGTGATGTTAATGGTGTTAAAGTTTATATGAATAGTTTGTGACGCCACCCGTGGTGTTTGGCAAGTAAGATGTAAGCCACCGCTGCATACAGATCCGCTGGGACTGATGGTGTGGTGCAGCAGAGATGGTAAAGCTCCCCACAGGTGGAGCTGTAGTCACAGGACAGTGTAGGTGCAATGGATGAGGAGAGGCGCAGAATGGCAAAGATGTTGTTACCCAGATGTAGCGGTGCTGGAATAACTGGAGGACACCAGAGTATGCGGTTCCAAAGCTTTACTCACTGTTTGCAGTTCACACAACTGCCTGCCTCCATACTGTGTTCTCCAGGTCAGGGCTCCAGCCAACCTCCAGGCAGGATAGGATTCTCCCTTCCACACTCCGCCAACATGTACCTTACTGAACGATTCCTCCAATGCGCCTTTAGGTGCGAACCACTCCAGTACTTAGTTACCCTGGAATGCCTCTCTCTAGGTGTTCCTAGTCTTTACTTGTATGACAGACAGCTGTAGCCTGCTTCGGGGACTCATCACTGCGTCCTGGCTCTCTATTCAGTTGCTGTTGTGTCCCAAGTCTATGATGGGAGCAAGGCGTTAGCGGCTCACTACTCCTCCGGTGTCTGTTGCCGGACATAAAGATCCAATCAACCTCGGGGATCGGGCCCCGGCCTTTGCGCTCTCTGGACTGGAAGGGTTCTCTCTCTTTCTCAACCTGCTTCCCACCGTCCCTCTGTTCTCCTTCGTACCGATCTGTTCTCTCTCTCTTATGGAAGGTTAGGTTATCAATCTTATCAGTCTCTTTCTCTGGTCTCTCTCGGGCCAGCAGCCCAGATCACTGGGACCTGCTGCAGCACGTCCCTCAGACACCCATCTTCGCTCTTCTCTCTCCTCTAACCAACTAACCACCAACCTTCACTCTTCCCACTCTTTTATACCTAATTCCACCTGCCTCCCCAGCTCCTCTCGTGTTACGAAGCCAGGGACCACAAAAGGCACCCTATGACCTTTCCAGCATAAAGCATGGATGGGTCCCTGCTGAACTATTCTGTGTGTGGGGTGCAGGTGTTGGAATGCGGAAAGGAGTTCCCAGCCTACCTGGATGGTGGGGTACCACACCTTAGTAGAAGGTGCAGTACCTCTGTGGCGACTGAAGCCTCAGGGGCGCCACAAATCCACCTGTCCCCCCGCTATTCCCTGGCCACTCCCCTCTGTCAATCCCTGCACTGGCTCCCCATTACCCAAAGACCAGTTCAAAACCCTAACCATGACATACAAAGCCATCCACAACCTGAGTCCTCCGTACATCTGTGACCTAGTCTCCCGGTACTTACCTGCACGAAACCTCCGATCCACACAAGATCTCCTTCTGTACTCCCCTCTTATCTCCTCTTCCCACAATCGCATACAAGATTTCTACCGTGCATCCCCTCTACTCTGGAACTCTCTACCACAACATATCAGACTCTTGCCTACCATGGAAACCTTCAAAAAGAACTTGAAGACCTACCTCTTCTGACAAGCCTACAACTTGCAGTAACCACGGATCCACCAAACCGCTGCACGACCAGCTCTACCCTCGCCTACTGTATCCTCACCCATCCCGTTGTAGATTGTGAGCCCTCACGGGCAGGGTCCTCTCTCATCCTGTACCAGTCGTGACTTGTATTGTTTAAGATTACTGTACTTGTATGTATTATGTATACCCCTCCTCACATGTAAAGCGCCATGGAATAAATGGCGCTATAATAATAAATAATAATAATAATAATAATCTTTGTAAATCGGGGCCAATATTTATAATGGTCTGATTAGAAGTCAAACTATTACAACGCTCTCTTTATGAACATAACTTTAAAAAGGAAGTATCCTGTGTGGTGCAGTAACCTCTGTTAAAGCTAGGGGGCGCTGTATATGCTACTCAGAATATGCATGGGGGCGTGTGTCTGAATGCCCAGGATAAAGCCTGTATGTGTTTGGGTGTGTGGAATAGGACCTGTAGTGAGGTCTTGACCATGTGATCCATACCTCACTTGTGGGTGTGGTCAGGTCACGTACCATATAGTGTGACTGAGGTCGGGTCACATGGGATTGTGTGTTTTGATTCTGAGTGGTCAGAGTGCAAGGTCCTGGAAGGCCTGTGTGTGTTGGAAGTGTCTGGGACTGAACTTCCTGGAGGAGCACATGGAAAGGCCCGGACCTGGTAGCGTCTGTGACGGATCTGTGTAGGGGAGCTACTGCCTGGCTGCGGGTCTGAAGCTGTAGATGGCCTAGTGAGCAAGGCACTGTCTGGAACAGTGATCCCAGTGCGGCCACTTCCCTGATAACCCGTGAGGGATAAGCTGTGAGTAACGCTGACCAGGGTCAGTAAGAGACTTTGTGTGCTTTATGTGGTAATGCTGCATGTTTAACGGACGTTGTACTGGAAGCTACACGCTATTATGTTCATGAAGAGTGATTTATGCTGATATCTAATAAACCGAATGAACTGTTTAACCCGGAGTGTCCCCGCGTATGTCTCAAAGACCGGTCAAGCGAATAAATCCTCGTCCACTCATTTGGTGGATCTCTACACCTGGCAAACACAATAAGAGTAATAAAGATTTTTTTCAATCGGAAAACTGATGGCAACAGAAAGACTAAGCGCAGAAAAATGTCCACCTCCATGATCACAACATTATGTCACAAATCTACAGTTCTGAGAACCTCTAGAAGCCTTTAGTATCTAAAAGGCACCACTATTACTATCTTCTTACTTAAGCATCACTTTTATAAATTTACAATTTGGGTTTATTTCCCCTTTAAATCCATTAATTAAAGTGAATAGGAAAAAGACCCCACAGGTCTCTAAAGCCAACCATTGTAAATGCAAAATTAGGTATCTGTGACCCACAGTGTGACCCCCCTGGGATTATCTATAGATCAGACACAATACATATAACAATGCTTTCTTTGTCTGTAAATTCTCAATTATTAATGTGCACAGAGGTTTTCTTAAACGCAACCGTTTCCTACATGTCTCAACATGAACGCTGCAGCACAAATTCCTTCGAGTGCTTCATTTTGTGAAGGCGATGCATTAATCATGGACTGTAGCAATTTATTCTGTATATTTTTTCAGGTGCTGCAGACGTATTATTCTGCTCTATTAACACACGAGATGGGATCATATCCTCGCATATTCGACGGAGAAGCTTTCGCACCGGCGACAGGGCTCTCGTGTGCGTTTTTTTGCGATCGTGCGGGAGGAAAAAAAAAAGGTTAAGTGATGTCTCATTAATTGTGTTATTCTATGGAGAAGTGCAAAGAACGACAGGAAAGATTTATATGAATTAGAGAAAAACATTACTGACCACCCGATACTCATAGAGACTGCGAAACGTGAAGATAGCGCTCAGCCAAATCAAATATTCCAGCTAAACTCTTGCAGGTGAAATCTGCCATTGACTTTTACAAATCTGTTCGGACGACTTTGTAGATGATGAATGATCTTTATGAAGTCCCAGCTCTACAAACAGATGAACTGGAGACTACCTTACATGTGAACGACAATGTATGACAACCCACCAACATTATTGGCGGGAAGTCCTATATATCTACAGCTACAGCTCTGACTGTGGTCGTAGCACTTAAAGGGAATCTGTTAGCAGGTTTTTGCTATTTAATCTGAGAGCAGCTTGATGTAGGAGCAGACAGCCTGATTACAGGGATGTATCACTTCTTAGGCTGTGTGTTATGGTTTCATTGCAATCAGTGTTTTATCAGCAGGAGATTGACACTGGAGGACTACATCTCATGTGCAGGCAAGTCAGGCTAATTTTTGTAACCCCGCCCCACCACTGATTGGCAGCTTGCCGACAATTCACAGTGTACACAGGAAGTGTGGTGTGGACGGGGTTATACACAGCCCACAAGTCTTAGCTCTGTTTATATCTACATCAGAAAAAACAGGTATTCCATTAAAACTAAATTAGCCAATCCAATTTTTGCCCTATATTATGCTGTCAGATTATCTAGCCAAAACAGGATAGCAGATTCTCTTCAAAGGGAACCTGTCACCAGTTTTTTCCCATATAAAGTAGAGTCAGCACCTTTAAGACCTCTGTTACAGCATTCCAGTATGCTGTATATATCTACCCAATCCACCCACCTATGATGTGGTCCGGTCCTATGGGCGTTTCTGGTCTTGGTCCGGCACCTCCTTTCTTTTTGCAATCGCCATTCTCCTTCTTACTTTGTGTGGATGACACATACTATATCACCACATAGTGTCCTAAGCATCGTGCTCCTGTGCAGGCATACTTCTCTCTGTCCTACCCACTGAAAAGCAAAGTATTGTAGTGCGTATGTACCAGTGCTCTTTCACCTTTCCCCACACATAGAACTTCGCTCAAAGGGCATAGAGAAGTGCGCCTAGACAGGAGTGTGATGCTGAGGATAATGTGTGGTTAAATAGTATGTGCCATCCACATGAAGCAAGAAGTAGGATGGCAATTGCAAGAAGAGGGGAGGCGCTAGACCAAAACCAGCAATGCTGGTAGTTTACAAGTTCTCCTGTAAACAAAGCTGTCCATATGTTTTGCAACAATAAGGTTGTGAAGGTCTTGAGACAGCTCACTGGTTTTACCCATCATGAGATGTTTCTTGTTCTGCACCTTGGTAATGAGACATCTTTTTATAGGTCATCTGTTGAACCAGCTGATATTATGTTTCACTAAGTGGCAGGATTGCTTTCAAATTACATTTCAGCTAATGTCATGACTTTCCATGGCTTTTTGCACCTCTCCATGTGTTCAATACTTTTTCCTTGTGTCATTTCTCATTATTACACATAATCTTTGGACATCTATGGTTTTTATTTCTTTGCCAAATTGGATTGGTTGTGTTACCGACATCAAGTGAGAAATTCATATCAATAGCTCCTTTAGAAATGTATTTACTTAGAAAATTTGTGATGTATTGAATACTTATTTCACTCCCCTTGAGAAAGCACATGCGAAACGCACGTTGGAGACTCTCCTTGGCTCTGCATGAATATCATACACTGTTGGCATGTCTTCCACATGATTTACTATTGTATTTACCATTCTTTAACAGTTGCCACAAATGCATTTTTTTTTCTTTTTACCTGTTATAGTCACTTATTGTACATATCAGTAGGTACATTGCCTTCTGGCTGTATGATTATACAATTTCTGTAACTTCCTTATTACATGTGACATATGAACTTTTAATTATTACATATATTGGCTATTACTATGCTGCAAACCCTTGGATTTTTTTGTATAAAATATTGTATTTTTACTATATGAATGCAGTACTCTAGTCTGTGTGCCATATGCAGATTCCTTATTCCTGTAAAATGCAGCTTTTAATTTGAATAAAAAACCCAGCAAATTAAAAAAAAAACACTGTAAAAATGCTGCATGTGAAGATAGCCTGAGTTCGTTGTCTCGCTGGGTGATCTGCAAAGATGTTACAAATCCATCACATCTCCTGGTTCTGAGGCTCTTTCTGCTTCTTCCTCCTTTCTGTATTGAGAGATTGCAGGAGGGAGAGGGGATTGTTCAGAGATGTGCAATGGAGAGGGGAGAAAGTATCTAAAGTCTTATAGAGTGCAAGGAAAACAGGCTATAGACAAGGAGGAAAGCAAATGGAAAGGAAATAAGTGCAGTATAAAGGCCATGCTGATCTATGAGCTAATTAAGACAACTTCACACTGAATACACACAGACCTTATATCCAGCCTATATTACTGGGAGAGACACTCCCACAAGAAAGTTTAGAGCTTACAGATACTTTCACCTAATTAAAAATGTTTGTCTTTTCAAAAAGTCGCAAAATTTGTCGTGAATTTATCCTGGTTGCACAGTGGAGTGATTTTCCATACGCAAAACGTTTGTTTTTCTGCTTATTCTGCAACAGCGTTCCTTATATTGTCACAAGGACAGAGATGTATGTAAAGGGGGCAGGCCACTCATTTCAAAAGCTAAATCAGCTCCACCTTTCTTTGTTATGGCCAATGTATGGACAGACAAGGGGGCTGGTTTAGCTAAAATAAGCAGTCATCCAGCCCCATTCACAAACACCTCTGGTTATGTGCTTACAACAACCAGAGGATCTGCCGGGATGCAGGATTATGGTACCTGTCAGAGTAAATTAGTATATTCTCTAGCATGGTGTTAGGAAAGTGCACGGGATATTAAAATTTGTAAAGCGTTACTTGTTACAATTTTGTCTAAAGGTTGTGTATGTACATAGATCCCGATATGCATATTCATCATCCATGCACAGCAGATGCTGAGGCAACCCTAACCTAAGCCTCCTAGCACATGGATTGAATGGTGTCCTAGAATATAAACCAGATTCTGTTTCTCTAGAATAACCTTTATTGACATAGCCCGATGGAACCCCTTTATTCTCTCTGCATGGTAATTTAGAAAGTTTGCCAATGCCAGTCTACTGTACTAAGAAAAAACATAGTGCAAAAGTCAGCCAATTAAAAGGATTACAATGATTTAAAGTATGTGAAGAAAAGTACTATGTCGCACAACTTAATCTCCAATTTCAGGTTTTTCATTCAGTCCCATTATCCTCGGTGAATAACATCCGTGCCCTCACCCCTGGTGTATAACATTCAACCCCTGGTGTATAATATTCAACCCCTCACTCCCAGTGTATAACATCCAGACCCTCACCCCCTGGTGAATAACATCTATTCCCTCACCCTCGGTGTATAACATCCAGCCCCTCACCGCCAGTTTATAACATCTAGCCCCTCATCCCCAGTGTATAACATCCAGCCCCTCGTCCCCGGTGTATAACATCCAGCCCCTCGTCCACGGTGTATAACATCAGTCCCCTCTCCCCTGGTGTATAACATCAGTCCCCTCTCCCCCCCGTTGTATAACATCAGTCCCCTCACCCTCAGTGTATAACATCCAGCCCCTCACCGCCAGTTTATAACATCTAGCCCCTCATCCCCGGTGTATAACATCCAGCCCCTCGTCCCCAGTGTATAACATCCAGCCCCTCGTCCCCAGTGTATAACATCCAGCTCCTCGTCCACGGTGTATAACATCAGTCCCCTCTCCCCTGGTGTATAACATCAGTCCCCTCTCCCCCACTGTATAACATCAGTCCCCTCTCCCCCCCGGTGTATAACATCAGTCCCGTCACCCCCGGAGTATAACACCAGTCCCCGTCACCCCTGGTGTATAACTTCTGGCCCCTTGCCCCCTGGTGTATAACATCTGGCAAGAATCCAAAAGATTGAAACAAGCTGGCACACACCATCCCATAGAAAATATTTATTCAACATTCATTAAAAAAAGGATGCCGGGACCCAGGACTGGGGCACATTTGAGAGTAAATTAATAAGTTCTCTGGCATAGTGATAGGAAAGTACATGGGGTTTTTGTCCCCTCGCTTCTGGTGACTTTACTTACACACAAAAGTTGTAAGGTTCATTTTCAGTTTGCCAAAAGACTAATGGGAGACTCCCCAAATGTATGGAGGAAGGTGCTGTGGTCAGATGAGACCAAAACTGAACTTTTGGGCCACCAAGGTAAACTATGTCTGGAACCAAATCAATACAGCTCATCACCCCAAGAACACCATCCCCACAGTGAAACATGGTAGTGGCAGGATCATGCTGTGGGGATGTTTTGGGGCAGCAGGAACAGTGAAAATATAGGGGAAGATGGATGGTATGAAATACAGGGATATCCTTGAGCAAAACCTGTTTCAGTCTGTCAGTGATTTGAGACTGGGACAGAGGTTCACCTCCCAACAAGACAATGACCGAAAGCATACTGCTAAAGCAACACTCAAGTGGTTTAAAGGGAAATGTATAAATGCTTTGGCGTGGCCTAGTCAAAGGCCAAACCTTAATCCAATGGAGAATCTGTGGTCAGACTTGAAGATTGCTGCTCACCAAAGGAAACCATCTAGCTTGAAGGAGTTGGAGCAGTTTTACCTTGTGGAATGGGCAAAAATGTCAGGGGCAAAATGTGAAAAGCTCAGAAACTTATCCAAAGCGACTTGTATTTGCCTCAAGAGGAGGCTCTACAAAGTACTTACTATAAGGGGGTGAATAGTTATCCTTACTGAAGTTTTCAGTTATTTTGTCCTATTTGCTGTTTTCTTCACATTTAAAAAAAAGCAAATGTTCAAAGTTGTAGGCATGTTCTTTACATGAACTGATGCAAACCCTAAAAAAAACAATGAAGTTCCAGGTTGTGAGGTAGTAAAACATGAAAAATGTCAAGGGTGGTGAATACTTTTGCAAGCCAGTGTTTAACATCTGGCAAATTTCTTTATTTACAATTAATTAATATATTGGGCAGCACGGTGGCTCAGTGGTTAGCGTTGCAGCGCTGGAGTCCTGGGTTTGAATCCCACCAAGGACAACATCTGCAAGGAGCTTGTATGTTCTCCCCATGTTTGCGTGAGTTTCCTCCGGGCACTCCGGTTTCCTCCCACACTCCAAAGACATACAGATAGGGAATTTAGATTGTGAGCCCCATCGGGGACAGAGATGAAAATGTGTGCAAACTGTAAAGCGCTGCGGAATATGTTAGCGCTATATAAAAATAAAGATTATTATTATATGCAAGAGGATACAGGCAGTGTTATAGACTTGCATCATCTGCCCTAACTGAGATGAACAGGGTTGGATCTGCAGTACCCGACTGCAGGCACCATACAGCTGATGGCGCTGCGTAGTACCACTATGCTACTGAGCACATCTCTCTCCACCGTCACTGGCAATAACACCTGATCGGCGAGGGTGCCAGATGTCGTACCGCCACCCCAGTGATTACCTATCCGAAGGCAGGGCAATAAATATAAAGTACTAGACAACTCCTTTAATATGTGATGCAAAAATTGATTTTTTTTTTTATCCATAAAAACCCAAAGTGGATGTTCCCGTCATTACGTTCACAATGTTATGCCCATGGCAGGAGTTTGTGCACCAAGGTTGCATGAGGGCGAGTGGGTGTGATAGTTGCCATCCGTCTTCTCATGCCTAGCCAACCTGCCACCAGAGTATAGGACTCTTTTAAAGGGGTTGTCCTATTTTAAAGGGGTTATCCTGTTGTCGTCATGCTAAAAGTCTGCAGTAACGCCATGTGGAGATCCCAAACGTCTGACCCAAGTCATTCATGGTACCAAATACTAATGAAATGTATGTGAACGTTTGACTTTACAGTAAGTAATAAAAAACGTCTTAAAACATTCTCATTATTCTGGCATTTGGCAAATATTAATAATTATGGTAATCCTAATTAACCTAAAACGGGAAAAGTTTATTCTGATTTCATGTCGGATATTGAGAAGAACATGCAGATGTGTCTTTTTATGTAGTGTATGGAAACATCTGGTTTCGACGGTATATGCTACAAAATCTATCAGAAAGAGGAAGAGATAGAAGCTTTATTCCTGTGGTTGTACCGTGCTTGGGACACTGATGCGCTCTCTAGTGACGGGTCATTCATGATTGAATCGAGACAAAGAACGATGGGAGTCGTCTCCCCAGAGAGAGACGCTAAATTCTTTTAATGGCTCTCACCGGGTTTAAAATTCCGGTGTTCCGCAGACGTAACCCCGCCCACTCATCAATTTAATTGGCTGGCTGTAAGTAGGCGTGGTTGTGACCACAGGTGGGAGGGGTCTCGGCCACACTGATGTAATCTTAAATGTGTGTTCATCCATGGGGAACACCCGGTTAATGGGGATCCATGTAGGATCCAAAAAATCCGGCTCGCACGAGAGAGCAGAGCCAAGTGATCCAGATCACCAAATACAAGCAGGCTGCCTGTCTCTAGTGATCGCTCAGTCTCCTCATCAGCCGCCGGTACTTGCAGTAGGTGTAGCAGATTGGAGATAGAGGAAGGAGGGCAGGGAGGGGTTTTGGTGGGGATTTGAGTGGGTGTGATAGGTGCTGGCTTTCAGACCACTGCAATGCATGATGGAACTTGTAGTAATAGAACCCGGGAAGCCAGGAGAGAGGAAGATGTGGATTAACCCCATCAGAGCTGCAGCCAGCCAGGAGAATGTGCTGCTACAGCATGATAAAAGGTAATATTGCTAAAATAACCAAATGGATGTAGTGAGAGAAACATAACAACAAGGTTTATGGAGAAAAAGAAAACAGTTATGGTACCAGAGAAACTCTTAAATTCTCCAGCACAAGACATTTTTGACAGTTGTAGCCTCCAGCTTTGTGTGAATATTTTGGGGAAGACCCTTCTTTGTTCCCCATGACTGCGCCCCAGTGCACAAGGTTCATAATGACATGGTTGGGGGCTTTGGTGTGGAAGAACATGACCGATCTCAGAGTCCTGACCAGAACACCAGGGTCTAACCTCACAAATGCTCTTCTGGATAAATGAGAAAGAGCCCCCCCCCCCAAAAAAAAAGAAAAAAAAATCTCGTCTACTGTACCTCAATGAATACCGGCACCAACTTCATTCAGTTACAAGTTCTACATAACACATCAGATCACGAAACGTCACGTCAACTAAAACAACAAGTCTAGAAATTCTAGCAAGAAAAGAGGCAAATGCAAAAGCAGCCACCATAGCGAACGCCATCCCGGATCCTCACTAACTACAGTGATACGTTGGTAATGTAGATGGCAAATCCTGCAAATCGGAACAGGACCCACGTTAATTGTGGAATTTTCTTAGTAAAACTTTCGAAACAGAGCCATCTTCTGGTGGATTTATGTAACTTCAGGAATATTCGGGAGACACATTGGCAGCTGCTGAACAGAGTGCCTGACAATCTCACATGTGCAGGGCAGCTTGCATTAATTAGCATTAATAAAGCCGTGGAAAACATATTGAGTGCACAGTGTTCTCCAACTCCAGTCCTCAAGAACCACCAACAGGTCAGGTTTTAAAGGATTTCTTTAGTATCGCCCAGGTGGTGGAATTATTGCCTGTGCCGGGAGCAGATCTCACCGATGCAATTTTAAGGGAAATCCTGAAAACATGACCTGTTGGTGGCTCTTGAGGCCTGGAGTTGGGGGGATGTTGTTCTAGAGCAGTGTTTCTCAACTCCAGGCCTCAACACGAACCAACAGGTCATGTTTTCAGGATTTCCTTAGTATTGCACAGGTGATGTCGTTAATGCTTGAGCAGGTGATGAAATTATCACCTTTGCAATACTAAGGAATTCCTGAAAACTTGACCTGTTGGTGGGTCTTGAGGCCTGGAGTTGAGAAACCCTGTTCTAGAGGATGAGGAGGCTCTACGGAGTGGGGGGGGGGCGACACAGGATTGGGGTGCATGCTGCTCTCCAAAGTCCTAGCATGCAATCCAATCAGTAGCTGCTGGGAAATGCTGGGACTTCTAGTGAGCAGCACAGTGCTTTCTAGGCTCTAGATGCTTTCTACAGCTGACTGACCTGAGCCGATGCGACTGTGTCCGCATCATGGCGGATGTGAACCAGGTACTTAGCGGTTATGGCTGTGATGAAGTCAGCATCACATATGTTGGGAAGGTTCAAGCTTTGTTGTTCTTTCCTATCTATATAGACCTGTAAAGAAAGCTGCAACAGTTAGGCGTGAATTCCCAGTCTTTTAACTCTGGTGGGAACATCTGCTCACTGCACCAAGTGCTGGGAAACCAGTAAACATTTCCCCTTCCCAGTGTGTAGGACATTTGTACTGGTCTGACATCATCCAGTCTCTGTGCCCATGGCTATGTGACCTCACTTCTAATCATTTCATCTCGTCTAGCAGCGATTTGTACCAAAAACCTGTAACTGTTACCTCCACCTTCAAGAAGGCATCAAATGTCACCACCGACGGGGTTTGTTTTGTAATTTGGTAGCAGAACTTTCATTCGTAGGAAAAAAAATACCACACAGACACAAAGTGCTAACCCTGACCACTGGCGTATGTATATATTGTACAGTGATGGAGAGAGATGGGGAGATAGTTAATGGACATGAAAGAAAGAAGGGGGGAGGAACAAAGGGAGAAAGAAAGAAAAAGAAAGAAAGGGAGAAGGAAAGAAAGAGAAAGAAAGAAAGAAAGAAAGAAAGGGAGAAGGAAAGAAAGAAAGAAAGAAAGAAAGAAAGGGAGAAGGAAAGAGAAAGAAAGAAAGAAAGAAAGAAAGAAAAAAAGGGAAAAAGAAAGAAAGAAAGAAAGAAAGAAAGAAAGAAAGAAAGAAAGAAAGAAAGAAAGAAAGGGAAAAAGAAATAAAGGGAGAAGGAAAGAAAGAAGGAAAGAAAGGAAGAAGGAAAGAAGGAAAGAAAGAAAGAAAGAAAGAGAAGGAAAGAAAGAAAGGGAGAAAGAAAGAAAGAAAGGGAGAAGGAAAGAAAGAAGGAAAGAGAAAGAGGAGAAAGAAAGGGAGATGGAAAGAAAGAAAGAAAGAAAGAAAGAAAGGAAGAAAAAAAGAAAGAAAGAAAGAAAGAAAGAAAGAAAGGGAGAAAGAAAGAAAGAAAGAAAGAAAGAAAGAAAGAAAGGGAGAAGGAAAGAAAGAAAAAGAAAGAAAGAAAAAGAAAGAAGGAAAGAAAGAAAGAAAGAAAGAAAGAAAGGAAGAAAAAAAGAAAGAAAGAAAGAAAGAAAGAAAGGGAGAAAGAAAGAAAGAAAGAAAGAAAGAAAGAAAGAAAGGGAGAAGGAAAGAAAGAAAAAGAAAGAAAGAAAAAGAAAGAAGGAAAGAAAGAAAGAAAGAAAGAAAGAAAGAAAGAAAGAAAGAAAGAAAGAAAGAAAAAGAAAGGGAGAAAGAAAGGGAGAAGGAAAGAATGAATGAAAGAAAGAAAGAAAGAAAGAAAGAAAGAAAGAAAGGGAAAAAGAAATAAAGGGAGAAGGAAAGAAAGAAGGAAAGAAAGAAAAAGAAAGAAAGAAAGAAAGAAAAAGAAAGAAAGAAAGAAAAAGAAAGGGAGAAAGAAAGGGAGAAGGAAAGAATGAATGAAAGAAAGAAAGAAAGAAATAAAGAAAGAAAGAAAGAAAGAAAGAAAGAAAGAGAGAGAGAAAGAAAGGGAAAAAGAAATAAAGGGAGAAGGAAAGAAAGAAGGAAAGAAAGGAAGAAGGAAAGAAGGAAAGAAGGAAAGAAAGAAAGAAAGAAAGGGAGAAAGAAAGAAAGAAAGAAAGGGAGAAGGAAAGAAAGAAGGAAAGAGAAAGAGGAGAAAGAAAGGGAGATGGAAAGAGAAAGAGGAGAAAGAAAGGGAGATGGAAAGAAAGAAAGAAATAAAGGGAGAAAGAAATAAAGGGAGAAGGAAAGAAAGAAAGAGGAGAAGGAAAGAAAGAAGGAAAGAAAGGAAGAAGGAAAGAAAGAAAGAAAGAAGGAAAGAAAGGAAGAAGGAAAGAAAGAAAGAAAGAAAGAAAGAAAGAAAGAAAGAAAGGGAGAAGGAAAGAGAAAGGGAGAATGAAAGAAAGAAAGAAAGAAGGAAAGACTGAATGGGAGAAGGAAAGAATGAAAGAAAGAAAGAAAGAAAGAAGGAAAGAAAGAAAGAAAGAAAGAAAGGGAGAAAGAAATAAAGGGAGAAGGAAAGAAAGAAGGAAGGAAAGAAAGAAGGAAATAAAGAAAGAGGAGAAAGAAAGGGAGAAGGAAAGAAAGAAGGAAAGAAAGGAAGAAGGAAAGAAAGAAAGAAAGAAAGAAAGAAATGGAGAAAGAAAGAAAGAAAGAGGAGAAAGAAAGAATGAAAGAAAGAAAGAAAGAAAGAAAGAAAGGGAGAAAGAAATAAAGGGAGAAGGAAAGAATGAAAGAAAGAAAGAAAGAAGGAAAGAAAGAAAGAAAGAAAGAAATAAAGGGAGAAGGAAAGAAAGAAGGAAGGAAAGAAAGAAGGAAATAAAGAAAGAGGAGAAAGAAAGGGAGAAGGAAAGAAAGAAGGAAAGAAAGGAAGAAGGAAAGAAAGAAAGAAAGAAAGAAAGAAATGGAGAAAGAAAGAAAGAAAGAGGAGAAAGAAAGAATGAAAGAAAGAAAGAAAGAAAGAAAGAAATGGAGAAAGAAAGAAAGAGGAGAAAGAAAGAATGAAAGAAAGAAAGAAAGAAAGAAAGAAAGGGAGAAAGAAATAAAGGGAGAAGGAAAGAAAGAAAGAAAGAAAGAAAGGAAAGAAAGGAAAGAAAGAAAAGAAAGAAAGTAAGAAAGAAAGGACAGAAAGAAAATTAAAGAAAGGGAGAATTACAGAAGGGGGAAGGAAAAAAGGGAGAAAGAAAGAAAGAGAAAAAAGGAGAAGGAAAGAAAGAATTAAAGAAAAAAGAAGCAAAGAAAGGAATAGAAAGAACGAAAGGAAAAGAAAAAGAAAGAGAAAGAAAAATAAGAAAGAGGAGAGAATGATAAAAGGATGAAAGAGAGAGAAAAAGAAAGAGAACAAAAAAGAATGAATGAAGGAAGATGATAGGTAGAGAGATGACAGATATATAGAGAATATATAGATATTTAATAGATACTGTAGATAGATAGATAAATGATAGATAGATAGATGGATAATAGATAATAGATAGATAAATACATTCCTAGGCACTTGATGTAGTGGGGTATGGCAAAGCCTATCGGGTAGAAGACCTATGTATGACATGCAGTGGGATACAGTTGGTAGAATACGGGCACATCAGGCCCCTATAGGTGCTATATTATATCCCTGTAACACAGATCTGTCATTTGTACAAGTCCTTTAAAATGTAAACAGAAATATTTTTCCCATCTAGAAATTTACCAGAAGTAATTGTCCCCACCAGTAATGTAACAGAATGACAGATATTGCATCGACGCGCGTCCTGCTTTTCTGTATACATGGGTAATAATTTTCACGTGTCGCTTTCCTCCAGTCAGGAATCTACTCTGAAAGGAATTTTCCTAATTTTCGGTAAAAAATGATGAGTAGCCGGACCCCAGTATAAAAACATCCATACATCTCTGAATGGTTACTTCAGCTTAGTTCAAATTGTGCCTCAAAATACAGTTCCACAAAGGGTTAACCCCGGTGAGGAGGAATTACTTATGGTGAAGTAATGGAAAGTTCTTAATGGGCTCTTGCAGCGATATAATTACATGGCTGATGCAAATTGCAAGCACAACTTCTACAGTGTCTGAAAATACTCTGTCCCGGGCGGGTCATGCAGCCCCCTTAGGTGTTTACACCCCGGTAGTTGTCCACGTTGGGTCCATGGATCTTCTATGCATGGTGCATATAGATTACAAACATAAAATATCTGGAGCATTCTGATAAGTCAACTGGATAGGGATAAAAATTCCCATCTACCCCTCCGCTCTCGGCAAACTGGACCATCAACATCTCAGATGGTCCTGCTCTTTTGGTCAGGTTGATTGTTGGGACAAGCAAGTCTTCGAAAACTCCAACAGGGGTTCGTTTCTAGCACCACATTAAGGAATTTCCCAAGAATTCTTTGTTAAAGCTTCATTAAAAACATAAATATACCTACAGTAATAAGAGACAGATTGGCTCAAAACGCGTCAGTAAAACGAGTTGGTCTATTTTATATTTTTGGTGAAGCTTTAAAGGGAATCTGTCACCAGTAGAGGTGAGAAGATCGGGATCAGACAAAATTCGAATTCACCTGTTCATGCGAATTTTCACAGGGAACTCAATTCGCAGAGAAGTTATTTTACACTAATTGAATGTCCCCCTTTTATGCTCTGGGGTGACTCCAGATCCCAGAGAATAATAACCGTAAGATGAAGAAAAAAAATCCTTACTCTCACCTTACTACTGACCTTCTGGCCTCATCGGCTACTCACAGTCATCTGTCCTGTCCTTGTTTCATCTTCTGCCTTCTGCTGCTTACCGGACCTCATCAGAAGAAGAACTATTGATCTAGCATGAGAGGCTCCAGTGAGCGGTGGGGACTCAGAAGATGCGTCGAGGTACAGGCGGGTGGCGGTAAGTAGCAAAGAGGTGAGTAGTGTGTGAGTATAAGGATTTTTATTTTATTTTTCAACCTTTTGATGGCCCCTTACAGGCCAGTAATAGGATGGCCGGTGGCTGAATCCGTGTGGAAAAGAATAAATAAAAAAAACCTTTTTAGCCAATGCGGAATTTTGTAAAATTCAAATAGAATACAATTCCCCTCAAATATATTTGCTTTTCTCTAGTCATTTGATGTTTGCTATCTAATCTGGAAGCAGTTCAATGTAAGGGCAGAAACTCTAATTCCAGTAATGTTTCACTTACTGGGCTTCTTGCTGCAGGTTTTAGTTTTTTTAATAAAAATCACAGTTTTATCAGCAGGAGATTATCACTAGAGGACTTGTAAACCCGCTGTCATTTTGTCCAATCCCTTCCCCATCTCTGATGGGCAGCTCTCTGCCTATGCACAGTGTATACAGAAATCTTCCAATCAGTGATGTGGGCAGGGTTATAAAGAACTCAGCATTCAGAGAACTGGTAAATGCAGCACCCAGTAAATAGATACATCCTTTTAGTAAGGGTCTCTGCTCCTATATAATGCTGTGGCAGCAAAATCCTGGTGACAGATTCTCTGCAATAAAGGTTTTTTTGGTAATCTAGTGCTGGATCTGAACTTAAAGGGAATCTGTCAGCAGGTTTTTGGTACCTAATCTGAGAGCATGGTAATGTGAGCAAAGGAGAAGCTGAATCCAATGATGTATCATTTAGATTACTGGGTGCAGGAGTTCTAACACAATCAGTGCTTTAAGATTTAGCAATATAGCAGAGCTGAGGAAGCTAGCCCCGCCCACACCAGGCTCTGTATATAGACAGTGAGCTACTTATCACAGGAGGGGGCGTAACACTCCAGGGCTTACACGATCAGCTAGTCACAGAAATGATAACCTCTGAAAGTTCTATAACAATCATTGATTGGAGAAAGGATCCTACCCTGTCCTAAGTATACTCCTTTTTTTGGTCTCCACATTTTGAGAATTACGGTTACCATACACCTAAGATAGTTGTTGGCCAATCGCTCAAAAAAAAACATCCCTGACTTGACTGAGCATGCATGTGTTTTCAATATCGAGAGGACAGTAAGCCTCTGTAGCGCTAATGCCACGAAGGTCCAAAATTGGAATAGCCCCTTAAGGACGAATCGTTTGACATACTTGACTCCAGTGCTGAGACCTAGTCATCTTCCATGCTTGTACTAGTATCTACCTGCTGTTTTAGCTGGTGGACCAGCCTGTCCTTCTCTCTCTTGAGAGCAATCACTTCATCTTGGGTTTTCTTCTTTTTTGAGGCAGATAGTTCCAGCAAGGCGATGTTGGCGTCTTTTTCACTGATTGCAGCCAGTAGAGCCTGCTGCCTGTAAGCAGAAAACCCAATGGTTAGATCATGCCCATGCAATATTGTTCATAGGGTCAGTATAATTAGCAAAGAATTATTAACAAAGCAAAGTAAATATCCCATTTTGCCTTGTATCCACCTAAACCAGGGATCTGAGAAAGAATCCTACCTAAGTATACTCTTTTAGCCGCTCTCCTGTCTTAGGCATTATGGTGACCATTCACTTAAACGGAGGCAAGAATCAGAAAATTACCTTCTGTTTCAAGCCGAATTTTGTATTATATGGAATTTCAAAAGAATTTTTGCAATATCTCCACTCTTATTACAAAAAAAATTTATAAGTCGTACAATTTTCAGGAAGAGTTTTCAGCAGACTCATGATCACCAGAGGGAGGATATCAATGACAGCTAACACCTCACCTTTATACACAAATGATATCACAGGATCCAACATTAACTATAGGCAGCAGCGTAAACATGGCGGTCCTAGAGGGTGCGGCCGCGACCTGGCACATGAGGGAGGAGGAGGGCCCGCCAATGCCAGCCCCTATTTCAGCTGGATGTGCATCTGAGGATGCACATTCAGCGGATAAGTATTTTGGGGCAGAAACCCGCCAGATCCCTGCACTGCAATACACACCGCCAGCCAATCAGAGCAAGGCAGCTGATGTTGTCGTGCCAGTCACAAGTGGCACACAGGAGTGATGTCATGCATCACCCATAGCAGGCAAACTTAAGTCAGCTGCAGAACTCTGAACCGGCTGTAGAAGAGGATGTGGTGTGTCGTGGGAGCGAGGGAAAGTGAGAATAATCTTTTATTTTTATTTTTAGAGTACAGCGGCAGAACATGGAGTATTATTACAGGATAGGCCCAGGAGCTTGGACATTATATCAGGAAGGGTCCAGGATGGGTACATTATACCAGAATGGGGGATATTATTACTGGAAGGGGCCCTGGATGAGGAATATAAAACCAGGAAAGGGCCCAGGATGTTGGACATTATTACTGGAAAGGGCACATGATGTTGGACATTATTCCTGGAAGGGGCACAGGATGCTGGACATTATTACTAGAAGGGGCACAGGATGTTGGACATTATAACTGGAAGGGGCACATGATGTTGGACATTATTACTGGAAAGGGCACATTATTACTGAAAGGGGCACAGGATGGGGGACATCATTACTGGAAGGTGCACAGGATGGGGACATTATTACTGGAAGGGGCACATAATGTTGGACATTACTACTGGAAGGGGCACAGGATGTTGGACATTATTACTGGAAGTGGCACAGGATGTTGGACATTATTACTGGAAGGGGCACAGGATGTTGGACATTATTACTGGAAGGGGCACAGGATGTTGGACATTATTACTGGAAGGGGCACATGATGTTGGACATTATTCCTGGAAGGGGCACAGGATGGGGACATTTTTACTGGAAGGGGCACAGGATGGGGACATTATTACTGGAAAGGGCGCAGGAAGGGGACATTTTTACTGGGAGTTGCACAGGATGTGAGACATTATTACTGGAAGGGGAACAGGATGGGGGCATTATTACTAGAAGGGGCACAGGATGTTGAACATTATCACTGGAAGGTGAATAGGATGGGGGCCATTATTACTGAAAGGGGCACAGGATGGAGGACATTAGTATCAGAAAGGGTCAAGGATGGATGACATTATACCAAGAAGGGGCCCAGGATGGGTGACCTTAGTACATGATGGGAGACATTATTACATAATGGAGGGAGGAGGCAACACTTATGTCTTTTTAGGATTTAGGGTGCTACAAGGGCTAATACATCTGACCAACATGTAGGTGGGGGCCCAGGTCAAAATTTTGAAAAAACAGCCCATTGGACTTTAGTTACGCCACTGAGTATTGGTGATGTCACAGCATCCCTACTCCTCCTCCCTTCACAATAACCTTTGCAAAGACTCATTAGACATTTCAGTATAAAAGATGAGATCGAGATCTGACCATTATGGCTAAGTACATGTGTTATTTCCTAAAACAAAAGGAAATTAGAGTCTAGGAAAGCCTCAGTGGCAGAGGAAGAAAATGAAACCGTTTTTTTTTTATACAAATTGTGATATTGTGATATGGAAAAAAAAAAACATTTGCAAAAATAAAAAAAAATACATTTACAATAGCACAAAACATGATTTAAATAATAGATGCTTTTCTGATGATCGCTTCCATAGCTTTTGAACAATTGCTCATTCGGACAACTGTTCCTGCAATTGTGTCAGTGATTTGCACATCCCTTTAGATTTACATAATATTTTCTCTAGGAGGGTACTGGAGGTTATCTGAGTAAAAATCTTTTGACTTTTTTAAAAGTTGAAATTAATGAAACGCCCCAAAACATATAGAAACTACAATGGTGAATATAAAAAAAAACAAAAACAGGTGAACATATACAAAGTAGATTTTAATAAAGGAGCACAGTAAAAACAAAAATAAAGTACAAGTGAAAACAGGTGAAAAAACACAAAAAAATAGACAAAAAAAAGAAGAAAATGCAAAACTGTAATCTTCCCATAATTTCTCAGTTCTGTAATTTCATTAGCTCTGCAAAAATAAGAAGAAGCACTGAACATTGAGAATTTTTAGCCAACAGAAAGGTAATAGAGACCTAAGTGTTAATTATTCTTATATGCGTGCGTGTTTCTCCATGCTGTTTAATTACCACCTTTGCTAGCAACATCTCGTCTGGAAAAAGTGCAATACATAATTATGCTCTTTGTCAGGATCAAAGGAATCATATTGTGTAATGAAAATTTTTTTCCTAATTACACCCTGCTCTAACTTTATATCTATATTTATAAAGGGAACTTAATCCATAAAGTTGGTTCAATTTCAATAAAACTTTAAGTCATTTTACCCAAGATGAAAGGTCATGTGCCCATCCTAAACATTTCTAGAATTGTGTTAATATATATATATAAATCATATATGTCATGACTAGAGATGGGCGGACACCTGAATGTTCGGGTCCGGCGGGTTTGGCCAAACAGTTGCCAAAAGTTCAGGTACGGTAGAACAGTACCTGAACCCAGACCCCCTTTACTTGAGTTTGCAATGCTCTCATGTGAATTACAGTGCTGCAAAGACCGCTTCTGATTGGCGGTAAAGTCATCACCGCCGGTCAGAGAGACGTGGTTCCCAAGCTGTCAAAAGACAACGTGAGCGGAGGTATAAGGCCTGTTGCCTCTAACAACAGTGAGAGCAGGAGGAGGCTTATGGGAGTATTCATCAGCCGGCTCCTGTGCTGTAAATAAATAATTATTAAAAAAACGATGTGGGTTCCTCAGTATTTTTGATAACCAGCCAGGCAAAACTCACAGCTGGGGGCTGCAACCCTCAGCTGTCAGCTTCAGTAAGGCTGGTTATCAAGAATAGAGAGGTCCTCACGCTGTTTTATTTATTTATTTATTTCAATACATTTTTTAAAAAACGGCATGGGGACCCCCCCATTCTCGACAACCAGCCTTGCTAAAGCAGACAGCTATTAATTGTCTATGGAAGTGCCAAAGAAAGCCATGTAGTATACCCGGTGCTCGGCTTTCTCCTTCAGTTCCAGAATTGCAACTCTGCTCCATTTAAGACAGAAATGTAGAACCTTATTCTTGAAGTTGGTCCCAGGATCCCTTATGTCCCGGAATTGGACCCCAGGAGATCAGGAAGTTATCCTCAATCCGACTGGGGATCATCTGTTTTCTCACAAATAACGCTTTAAGGTTCATTTTTTTCACCTGTGTGGCCATAAACATACGGTACTCTGTAATCCATATGCACCAATGGTATATTTCAAATAGGGGCCTAGATTCCTAATAAAGGATACCGTGACATTGAAAAATATACATCTTGTGTAAAAATGCTTTTATTATAGCTTTTCAAACACTCCCATATATAATGGTAAACATTCCGAAAAAAAAAAGCGCATGACAATGATAAAAAGTTTCTATCGGATGAAATGTAAATATTTAAGGTTAGTACTTTGGAGAACCAAAAGAAAACAGCCTGTCTGAGCTACTCGAAAATTAAAGGACGAGGATTAATTTAAAATAAACACTCAAATTTCTCTCTGAATGCATGTGAGCCATCATTTATTACAGTTGTTATTTTAATGTACAGACTCAATCTGTAATGCTGTAAGTCCATATAATGGGTATGACATATACATAGAGCGTATCGACAGTGTAGTGTTCTAGACAACAAGTAATTGCAACTCAGATTCCTGGGAAATAAATCTGTGGCCTCATTCACATCAACGTCTTTTACATCCATATATATAGAAAGTCAAAGCGATATTCAAATACCACAAATAGCAAAATAGTCCAAATGCTTTAGGCTCATATAGCTCAAGATTGCAACTTATTTTTGTAAGTAAGGCACCATTATCCAGGTACTGAGCTATGGTGCTCCTTACACCAGAAATAATACTGGTAAAATTTTGGGCGTGGTGTACAGAGGTACCTGCCACTCATCAGATGCTCCTAATTCACTAAGAGGCGAACGTCTCACTCCAACATGCCAATTTATCAAGACTAGTGAGAAAATTAACGGTCTTGATGAATCGGGGCAACAGTATTTAATTAAACCCCCTTTACGGTGCCAAAATAATATTGCCAAACGTACCCCAAAACAATGTTTAATTAAGAAACCAGGGAATAAGGATGGCTCCAGTGTAGCTGCATTTTGCCAGATTTTGCCCACTGTGGGATTAGAGATGCAAGTTCCAAGTATCTAGAACTTTAAGGAATTTCAGTTGGCACCCTCACTATGGCCCTGCTCATTATCATTGCACCATAGCATCCATGCAGAGGGCTAGCCAAAATATCCCTGATCTCAATAGAAGGATAGAATGTCCATTCTTGGTATGATTACCGTCTTCCCATCTAATTACATCATCATTGTAAAATAAAATCAAAGGTTTGAAGTTACTGAAAGACTGTTCTCTCCTCTGCTACGATATCTTGTAGACTTGTCAAATATCATGTGGTCCAATGGGAAATTAGGGTTGAGAATCATATATTATGGGGTACAAAACATAGATATTTCTATGCCATAAAAATGCACAGTCTGAAAGAGGCTTCAAGACTGGCAAATGATCCGATGTGTTTGAAGTTTCCTGACTCTCTCCCAATGGATATCGGGAAGAGAAAGAAGGATCAGGCGGGTTGGATTCTAGTGTCAATTTTGAAAAAAAGTGTTAATTTTGAAAAAGTTGGGCAGCACAATGGCTTAGTAGCTTCATGGGTTCTATTGCATCCAAGGACGAAATCTGCAAGGAGTTTGTATGTTCTCACCATGTTGGCGTAGGTTTTCTCTGGGTTCTCCGGTTTCCTCACACTCCAAATACTTACCGATATTGAATCTAGATTGTGTTCCTCAATGGGGACAAACATTCGACTGACAGCTATCTAAGGTATATGGGCAACCTACGTCCTATTGTGGGCCATGAAATGTATTTCTCGAGGAGATGTCAATAGTAATGAATCGTTGACTCTAACATATGAGAGGTTTCTAAAAGAAGAAAAACTATTTGTTTGATTCGCTTTTCCATGGTACACTTTCCATACATATTCTCCAAAGTGCTCAAGCAAAGCCAAGTAGCAAGGATTCAATTGATTTTCTAACATGGGTTTAAACGGCAAGATGTCATCACTTGTGGGACTGCAGAAGTTTACACTGGAGTGGGGCCAAGCATAAATTTAGTAAATCAATCTAACCCTTCCTCTAAGTCCCGACGGCATGTCCATCACACACCTAACTCTTCATAGAGAAGTACTGTCTGTGCAAGACTAATGTGTAAAGAGATAATTCGCTTTTCATCAATTTAATCATCTGGAAAAGGTATAAGTTCTATGAAAATGGAACTTGTCATATAAGATGAGGTAAGAGGATGAGAAGCTGGAGACATTGGTCTGACTTGGTCCCATTTCTTCTTGATGGAAGAATCTGTAAAGGTGGCCACATTTGTTTAAAGGGGTTGCCCAAGTTTGGCACGGAAATCTGTGGTTACTCAATGTGACTGCAAACTTGTGAGTCCTCCCAGCGCATGCGATCAGGGTTCTCTGGTACCGGAGCAAAGAGCAGGCAGTCATGTGAAAGCAAGTATGTGATATGCATTCTCGTGTCCACATTACAACTAGACGTGAGCAGCCTCAATACAAGTGAGAAAAGCTGAGCACGACTAGTCGGAATGTAGCTGGAAGTATGCACATTGCATATTTGTAGACACATGGCGGTCCGTTCACATCACCGGCACTGGAGAATCCGGACAACATGCGCTGTTGGAGATGTTGAGGACTCACAACTTTGCAGTGAAGTGGAGCAACTGCAGACTTTCATACCAAACCTGGACAAACCCCTTTAACCTATGATTGTCCTACAGACAGCAAAAAAACAGTAGGGTGCCTGCTTAACCGCTGTCCAATTCAAGTCCCGTTCTCAGGGTGATGGATGCCAGTGACCAGCAAATTATCACCTATACCAATAATAGTTTAAACCCTTTAAATACATAGTGAAATAATCTGGGAAATATTGGCATACAATATCTGTAAATATTGCATGGCCCGATTATCATACAGGACATGGGCTCTCACTCTATATACATTTGTTCAATCCTTAGATCAATCAACCTTGAGTGCCAATAAGGTGTCGACTCCCCACAACTTTTGGCAAATTTGGAAAATCCATGTTGAATTTGAAGCAAAACTCTGTAGACATCGGAGCAGATTTTGGTGCAGATTTCACTGGGCAGCACTTCTGTGCAGATTTAATTGCATTGCAAAGAGTTAAATCTTTCAATTTCTCTGCAGTGTCACCATCGGTTAAATGAGGCATTGCATGGTTTCCACTAAAATCAATAAATTATCCATGTAATGCCCCAATGCAAAACCTTTTTGAAACACTAGTTGTAGTTGCTCTATGTAACTGATGAAGTATCAGCACCTGTGTATATATAATATCCTAGTAAAGCTAGTTTTCCATTAATTCATGGCATCAAGATCACTTTTCTTGTACCTCAACTGGTCACAACTGATGTCAAAACGGCACAAGTTGTCATCCGACTTTTTTCTAGTTTGTACTGCACAACTGGTGAGTAGGATGAAAAAAATGCAACATTTAACAAGTGATGATCCAGATAAATGTGGAAGATACAAAAAAAAATGAAACATAAGTTTCCCTCCAGTGTTTCTGTAACCAAAAAAATTTCCAAAGGACTGGATAAATAGAAACAAGGCCTAAGGCATTTGAAACCATTTTTGTGTTGCTGTTTTTTTTACCAATAATACGTTCAACGTTTTTAATTTGCAGTTTTTTTTTTAATTACCGTAATAATATTTTAGGATTTTTTTAATTAGGTAAATTTATTCACAATTCTACAGGACTGAGTTTTTAGAGAACTAGAAAATATTTTTTAATGTATCGCAACTAAAAATCAATACAAAATATTTAAAGAATTTAACAGATGACGTCATGTGAGACATGGCCACCGGATCTTCTAGGTTCACCTTCTCTGACCCGTAAGGGGTTGTATCAAAAAATTAGACAAGTTTCTTTACATATTTTTTCTTTCATAAAAACTGGTATTGCATCAAAATGGAAATCAATGGATACTCCCTCTATTTCTGATATAATTGATATTATGTTCTCTCATAAGTCCTTTGAAATGTCCTTAGCTTTAAGGAATAACTCTCTACCCAAATATAATTCCAAATGGTCCTCTTGGAATGTAATTTTTTCTCCAAGCAAGAAAAGCCTCTTTATTTGATGTCTTATTACTTTGCCAGAATACTTTTAATCTATACTTTGTTTTATGCTGTTTTTGCACTTGGTATGTTAATTGTTGTGGTGCAACTATGCTAAGATGATCTTCATTTTCCTTCATTTTCATTCTCTCCTCTTTCTCCCTAACCCCTTTCCTCTTATATATCCCCTAATAAAAAGAATTTTGTAGATTGAAATTTATGACCCAATTCACAGGATTGCTGATAACTTGCTGATCACTTGGGGTCTCATGAGAACTGGGGTCAAGAGTCTCCGCTTTGAACAGAGCTAATTTTGAAGCTAAGATATATCATCGCTTTATGATGGGACCCCCAAGATAATAAAGTGATGACAAATCCAAGCAATTCAACTCAACTCCATTCAAAGTTGGGATTTAGGAGCCCTCCACCCAACTATCACAAGGTTACTGCGACAGTGTGGAGCCAGAAGATCACAGCGTCTGATTTCTCCTACTCTGGCGCTGAGAAGCAGCACTTCTTAATTTTAAATGTTTACTTCTTCTGGCAGAACATGGGTTAATTAGTCATGTTGGAAATCCCTGTGCTCACAGCTGTGCTCGATTAGCTACTCATTTTCCCTTTATAATCTGGGCTCTGCTACAAATCTTTGTCAGTGCTAGCATTTGCTGCATGGCTATCGGTGGGAGAGGAGTTATCTGTTGCTTGGTTTGTATGTGTTGCCTGTGCTGCCTTGTTTGTCGGGTTGGTGTACTATGGTGCACAGTAGTGCCCCCTCTTCCCTGGGTGGGGGAAGAGAACAGACGGAGGGCTAACTTAGGACATAAGGCAAGGGCCGAAGCCCTGGCATCTTTGCCATCTAAAGTTTCCCGGGGAGCAGGGCGAGCTAGGGTGCCCCTAGTGTTAGGGACAGGGAATGAGCCCTTGGTCCCGGGTCACTCGACAGCTGTGTCATGGCACACACCAGTAGTCATGATCATGAAGGGGATTTAGTTCTGGTGTACAGTTGCACCATATTATTTTTTTCCCGCAAAACAGCTACTCTTTGGTTCGACATGCAAAGAAAAAAGTAAGTAGAGGAAACACTAACCCAACGGCATAACTGTTCATTCTCAGGATCGCTAGGGATGCAAAATTGCAAAATGCCTTTATGACACAAGAAACCACTTTTTAACTTGTACATGCTGTATATTTCTATATAAATTTTTACTGGACAGGACCTTATAGACAGAGGTTCTTATTTGAACCGACATGGTGAAAAAACAACATTTTTCGATAGCGAAGTTTTCTAACAAGAAACCTAGACACGCCATACAATCTCTACCTATCACCAGACGCTGGGTGTTTGCTTTATTCCCTGCCATATGCAAAGCCTCAGCAGAAGGTTCATTAACGGGTCTTCATCTTGGTCAAGGAGAGGATAATCTCTTACTGTTGTTTAACAAATGCGGTCAATGAAAATAAATTTTTCAATCATTTATTACAGCAATACATTTCTGAAAATATCTCTGTATTAATATTTAGAAATACTAATCCGTCGCTCTGTTAGAAGATTGCCTTTCATTTTGGCCAGCTAATCTGCTATATAAACAACCGGGTACAATTTCTCCCAAACTCTGAGCAAACTAATGTAGCCATTGAATAAATGGAAAGTTGTAGAATGGAGGCTAAATTGAAAACATCTACAGCACCATGCAGGAATGTGCTGCTTTACTTTCCATTTTTAACTTATAAACATTCCCCCCGGTTTGCAGATAGTAAAATATCTCTATTATGTACACTGAACAGGTTCACTTTTTTTTTTAAATAAAATTTATCTTTATTAGGTTTAATACCTTTCAGACTATTTATTGTAGTTCATGAAGAATGAGAAGAATAGAAGCGGTGTAATTTAAGGTAAGGTGTCAGAATGAATGTTTCCTGCGTATACAATAATTGCATATTAAAGGGAATCTGTCACCTCATTTTTGCCCTGTAAGTTGCAGCCACCAACATTAGGGGCTTATCTACAGCATTCTGTAATGCTGTAGATAAGCCCCCAATGTAACCTGAAAAAGAAGAAAAAAGAGTTAGATTAAACTCACCGTGGGGGCGTGGTCCGGTGCGGTGGGTGTCGCGGTCCAGTCCGGTGCCTCCCATCTTCTAGAGCTGACGTCCTCCTCCGTACTTCTGCTGCGGCTCCTGCGCAGGCATACTATATCTGCCCTATTGAGGGCAGAGCAGAGAACTGCAGTGAGCAGGCGCCTAGAAAGGTCAGAGAGGTCCGGCGCCTGCGCACTGCAATACTCCGCTCTGCCCTCAACAGGGCAGATAAAGTACGCCTGCACAGGAGCCGCGGCAGAAGGAGAATGTCATCGCTAGAAGATGGGAGGCGATGGGACTGGACCTCGACACCCACCACACCGGACCATGCCCCCGGTGAGTATAATATAACTCGAATTTCTTCTCTTTCAGATTACATCAGGGGCTTATCTACCGCATTACAGAATGCGGTAGATAAGCCCCTGATGGCGATGGTTACATCTCATAGGCCAAAAATAAGGTGAGATTCCCTTTAAAAAAAAACCCACAAAGATTGAGCTTGATTTGAGTTGGTACACATGCAGAGCATAAACGCATGTTCACATTGGCCCACAAAACATATAAAACCTACAAGAGAAAAAGTGAGCAAAAACCCTGCTGGAACTAAGTTTTTAGTAATACGTTTTTTTTTTGTCTGCCCTTATTCACTCTCGGAGGTCAACATTGACACATGGTAAGGTTTTTAATATTAGACAATGTAGGACCGTCCCGATCAGAGTTACCTTGTCGTGGTGGGATGGCTTTTATGCTATTTTTTGATTAAAAAAAGTATTACTAAAAATTGTGTTATTTAAATGCACTTTTTGCTTTTTATTTACTTAGTTCCAGCAGGGTTTTTGCTCACTTTTTCTCTTGTAGGTTTTATATGTTTTGTGGCCAATGTGAACTTGCGTCTATGTTCTGCATGTGTACTAACTCAAGTCAAGCTCAATCTTTGTGTTTTTTTTCTTTGTATTATTGCATTCTGTACAAGCCAGGATGTGGCCTCCCTCTGCTGAGCTGGAAATTGTATATAAGGCTTCCCCAGACTGGTTTTCCACTGGTTGAGCCCAGTCCTTTTGTTTGCCCTTATTCACACACTGAGGTCAACATTGACACATGGTAAGGTTTTTAATATTAGACAGTGTAGGACTGTCCCGATCAGAGTTACCTTGTTGTGGTGGGATGGCTTTTATGATATTTTTTGATCAATAATTGCATATTGTAATGTACATAAATTGACCCCTTGCATTTCAGATACTGTTTGTACGACCCTATAACAAGGTGTTGAAGTAGTATACAGAAATCCACTTCTTGATGACTGTTACATCAGTGCGGGTCCCCCATTCAAGCGAGGAGGCACCCGGCTGCTCCAGTCTAATGGGCCTCATACGTCCTGGACAGCGGTTGATCGGTTTGATGGTTTGGCCAGCAGCCATCTCTCCTGACTCTTCCATACACAGGAACACTCGCTCCGCAAAGAGTTCTTGTGTTCTCTATGAGATAGGTGATTCCAGACTCCTCTGGAGGCGGCTTACCTCGTGAAGAAGAAAATGATCAGCAGTCCAAAACTGGCCTTGCCATACTCTTCTCTTCCCTGACATCTTCTGTCAAGGCACAGTTGGGGACCTCCACACACATTAGACTGTCGGTCGAGCCCGTGTATAAGAGCTTTATGTCTATGACACTGAAGATAAGAATGCTGAAGAGTCCAGTGTGGCACTATGTTATCTTTGCTAGTGCCATATTGAATGGACTGACAGTGCGCATGTGCATGCATGACAGTGCGTATGCTTCTTTCAGCTCCTCCTGGCTTTGATTGTATAACCAACAGGTAGCCAGTGGAAAATATGAGACATACAGTATGTTGCCTTTTCTGGCGATTTATGGGATACCCATACCGATTTATAGTCATCTTTTCATTTCCTTTAAAACCCAAAAGCATTACATGTGCCTTAAACAACCACTGATTAGTCATTTAATGACCTGTTTAAACATTCTGACTACAATTGTTTGCTTACAGAAAGATTGTTAATACGATCGTTCTGTGCGCATAGAACGTCCTGTTATCATCAGCACATGTCATGTTTCCGCAATATACTGTAATTTGCTGTGGAGAATGTTCATTTTTTAGCCTGCTTAAAAATTATCCCACTACACAAATGAGCATATTTAGATGGACCGATAATAAGGTACACTCGTTCCTCTATATTGGGCTCCACTAAAAAAGAGTTATTCCCAACTTCATAAATGGACATTGTTGGATAATGCTTGTAAATATAATCAGTTTAGCATTTTACTGCTTATTAAGATTTGCATCTGTTCTTGAGATACTAACATTTTTAGTTATTTTACAGCTTGTTGCCTAGGAGACCGACCACCACTGCTGCCGTACCTTTAATAACTACACTGAAGCTGGCCAGGATTAAGGGGTGACAGAGTTCTTCAGCTATCTTGGCCATCAACAAAACAGTGCTTTCAAGCTCAAAAGAAGAAAAAGCTTGTAAGCACTGCATATGTTCTACTGTCTAGCAGTGGTGGTCTATCTCCAAGGCAATGGACTGTATACAAAAGAAAAGTGTTAAAGGGAACGTTTTATCTGATTCATGCTGCCCAAACTGAGAACAGTATAAATTGGAACATGGCTACAGTCCAGGTATATTCTTCACTGAAATGCTCTAGGATTTCCAAAAAAATATAAATTAGAAGATCCAGCGCTGCTCTTGGCCAGGTCTTCCCAGCTCCGCTCTAGGAGATTGACCAGTCTCTCAAGGGAACCTGTCATCTGATTCATGCTGCCCAAACTAAAGACAGCATGACTGCATGACTGCAGCTAGGTGTAGGTTTTTCTGAAATGCTCTCAGGTTGCAGAAAAAGTATAATTAGAGGACCCAGCGATGTCCTTGGATGGTTCTTCCAAGCACCGCTCTAGGCGATTGACAGGTCTCTCCCTATTGTACATCTGGAGAGAGAGACGTGTCAATAACCAGGATTGTTGCTGGGAAGAACCAGCCGGGGGTTGCGCTCGACTTGTCTCCAGCTACGGTCCCCTGCCAGATCTCCTAATCCACAGTCCCTTTATTTCAGCATTGTAAAAGTTAACTGTAATCTATCGCTTTTAATTATTATTTTTGGGAGTACGAGGGTTGTTATTATGTTTATTTTCTATTACTTTTTAATACTTTTTTTTATTATTATTATTATTATTATTATTATTATTATTACATGGCATTTGCAGCTGACAGTTATTCTCAAGTGGAGCTGTCAGCACTTGGATGGAGTGCCAAGCATGTGGCACAGTATGTTATAGTCCGAATGGTATCATTATGTTTAGAACTTTTTTTTTTATTTTTTGGTAACTTCCCGGTCTTTCCATTTTATAAATTGTACAAACATATTTTGAAAGGAGAGATTTCTGGAGCAGACGTAACCGCTAAGGCATTTAAATTATAATATCACTACCGGCATATTCCACTGCAGTGTAGACATTTCAGGAATATTATGTGGGCAATTTAAAGGACCTTCTTAATTATATGACTGTAGAATGGATTTCCTCTAAGCCTCTTCAATTTGCTGTGTCGAACGTAAAGCTTTGGCCGGCAAGTAAGTAAAAAAAATAAAAATAAAAAATAATTATATTATTAGTACAGCTGCCATTGCAGACAGCTTAATGGAATATTTGCTTGTAGGTGACATTCTCCTGCAGAAGACGCGAAGCCCGTAATAAGAAGCACCAATACCAAAAGCAAATGCTAGTTGGTGGAGACATGGGGGCTACATACCTGGCAGGTGTTTGGCCCAACTGTGGCACACATGGATTTGTGGACCCACTGTGTCACAGGGCCTGGTCTGCCTAGGAAGGGGCGTAACTGAGCGGCTACCGGGTGTTCACTGGAGCACCGGATGATGGAGACAGACTGGGCTACAGGTATCTGCCAGGTACCACTGCTAGGCAGAACCAGTTACTGCAGCTACTGACCCCAGGGGTCAGGTTTGCTGACACTGATTAAGGCTATATCCAACATGAAGATAATCCATATCTGTCCCACAAAGCTCTGGATGATTTAGATAATGGTCCATGCCAGCCGGCTCACACTGAGGCTGTGATTACGCTCTTGCAGTGTGCAGCGGTGACCGGAGAAATAACTGATGAACCCCGGTGACCTCACTTACGGCACAACTATCTGCGTGAGAAAGTTCTGAGGTTTGAAGCCCGCAGCTGTCGGCTTTGCCTACGCTGAATATCAAAAATAGGAGAGGCCCAAAGTCATTTTTTTCATTATTTATTTATAACGCAGGCGCCGGCTCATGAATACTCTCATCAGCGGCGCCTACTCTCGCTGTTATCAGCGACCCGCTGGACTCTAATGAGCAGCGATTTCGATCAATAAAGTTTTACAAAAGCTTTTTTTTAAAAAAATAAAAACTAGATTTCCGTCTGATATGCTAATCTTGCTCTGGAACATAACTACAGATTGGATGACAGCTTCCTTTAACCGGGAAATATGTCTCAGATTCCTAGTCGGAAATTATGCCGTGTCATTTCCTCAATGGTTAGACTAGAACTGAGAAAGGAGAAGGAGGAGAGAGATGGTATGCTTGATAAATGCTTTTCTGGAGAGCCTGTGCCGTTAACCTCTCTCATAAACCTCCAATGCGTAATTGAACTGTCACTTAAAGTAGTCATTTTAAAAGGGGGGTTCTATAAACATTGCAATTTTATTCGCTGAGACTGTCTTTCCTAACTATACAAAGAAAAAAAAGTGGTGATTTTTCATCATATGTAATCTGGAACGCCAGCTGCAGAACATCCACGGTGCAAACACAAAACTTACTGAAAAATGCCCAAGGAGAAAACCAGCTCTTGATATGATATGGAACAACTTGTCATATAATAGTCGTCGATCATGAGATAGAGGAAAACTTTCAGGTTCTAAAAATGTTCAAACCAAATGCAGCTCGTAATTCTGTACATTATTAGAATACGGGACTACTCAGCCCACAGCTCTCTGTTCATCAGGCACCACTAAAAACCAGCAACATCAACTTTTTGAGCTAATTAGTATTTTCTTCCCCCCCCCCCCCCCGTGACCTTGAAAAAGCAACTTTAAGTTTAGTGGGAGGTAATGGTACAGAATTCGAGAAGAGATCTTGTTAATAAAGGTATGTTAGCAATGCTGTTTATCTACTTAGGAGGGCGCAGAAGGAAGACTTGAGCGAGGGCAGCCGGAGATATATGTATTGTGCTTCTTCAGTATCTTCAACAGCTGATAAAAGTTAAATTATATATTTGGGACAACACATTTTTCTTAGTATTGGTTTGGTCAACAACCCCCAGAGCCCTTCCTCCCGACTTCCCAGCCCTCCACCTTCAAAACCAACTTCTCCACCATTACAGAAGATCGACTCTCCACTCTACTCTCAAGATCACATCTCACCACCTGTGCACTCGACCCGATCCCATCCCACTTCATCCCAAACCTCACCACAGTCTTCATCCCAACCCTAACCCATCTCTTCAACCTATCACTAACAACTGGTGTTTTCCCCTCAAGCTTTAAACATGCCTCCATCACACCTATCCTCAAAAAGCCCTCTCTTGACCCATCCTCTGTATCTAGCTATCGCCCTATATCACTTCTCCCATACGCCTCCAAGCTACTGGAACAACACGTCTACCTTGAACTGTCCTCCCATCTCTCTTCTTGCTCCCTCTTCGACCGCTTACAATCTGGCTTCCGGTCACACCACTCCACTGAAACTGCCCTTACTAAGGTCACCAATGACCTCTTAACTGCCAAGAGCAAGCGACACTACTCTGTCCTCCTCCTCCTGGACCTGTCGGCTGCCTTTGACACAGTGGACCATTCCCTATTATTACAGACCCTCTCATCCCTCGGCATCACAGACTTGGCCCTCTCCTGGATCTCATCATACCTAACAGACCGGACATTCAGCGTCTCCCACTCACACACCACCTCCTCACCTCGCCCCCTATCTGTCGGAGTCCCACAAGGTTCAGTCCTAGGGCCCCTGCTGTTCTCTATTTACACCTTTGGCCTGGGACAGCTCATAGAATCTCATGGCTTTCAGTATCATCTTTATGCTGATGACACACAGATCTACATCTCTGGACCAGATATCACCTCCCTACTAACCAGAATCCCTCAATGTCTGTCCACTATTTCATCCTTCTTCTCCACTAGATATCTGAAACTCAACATGGACAAAACAGAATTCATCATCTTTCCCCCATCTCACGTGACCCCCCCTACGAACCTATCAATTACAGTAAATGACTGCCCACTCTCCCCAGTCCCACAAGCTCGCTGCCTCGGAGTAATCCTTGATGCTGATCTCTCCTTCAAACCACATATCCAAACCCTTTCCACTTCCTGCCGACTTCAACTCAAAAATATTTCACGCATCCGTTCATTCCTCACCCAAGAATCTGCAAAAACCCTAGTCCATGCCCTCATCATCTCTCGCCTTGACTACTGCAACCTCATGCTCTGCGGCCTCCCCTCAAACACTCTCGCACCCCTCCAATCTATTCTAAACTCTGCTGCCCGACTAATCCACCTGTCCCCCCGCTATTCCCCAGCTTCTCCCCTCTGTCAATCCCTTCACTGGCTCCCAATTGCCCAGAGACTCCATTACAAAACCCTAACCATGACATACAAAGCCATCCACAACTTGTCTCCTCCATACATCTGTGACCTCGTCTCCCGGTACTTTCCTGCACGCAACCTCCGATCCTCACAAGATCTCCTTCTCTACTCCCCTCTTATCTCCTCTTCCCACAATCGCATACAAGATTTCTCTCGCGCATCACCCCTACTCTGGAACTCTCTACCACAACATATCAGACTCTCACCTACCATCGAAACCTTCAAAAAGAGCCTGAAGACCCACCTCTTCCGACAAGCCTATAACCTGCAGTAACCACCGATCGACCAAACCGCTGCACGACCAGCTCTACCCTCGCCTACTGTATTATCACCCATCCCTTGAAGATTGTGAGCCCTCGCGGGCAGGGTCCTCTCTCCTCCTGTACCAGTTATGACTTGTATTGTTTAAGATTATTGTACTTGTTTTTATGTATACCCCCCCTCACATGTAAAGCGCCATGGAATAAATGGCGCTATAACAATAAATAATAATAATAATAATAATAATAATAATAATAAAGTCGATCACATCTTTTAGTATATGGACATAATCCAAACTGTGGATGCATTTAAAAAGAAGCTGTCACCAGCAGCCAGTTGTTGCTCTTAATTTATTCTCTCTTCTCTCCCAATTATTCCATTTTTTAATTTTTTTAAATCCACCATACGGTTCAAATAATATGGGCATTTTTATTCGGTGATCATTGTTATAGTTTTTACTAAGAGGGCGTGGCTCACAGGGTAGTTATGCAGAGGAGACGAAAGACACGCCCCAGAGGATCCTCACATTCCCTTGGAAAGACCATAAAAATGATCACTAGATAAAAAGACCTGTATTTCTGGCACCATAGAGTGGAATTATGCAAAAGAAATACTTAGGACAGCAGTGGGAATGAAATAAAAGCTTATACTACCTGCTGGTCACTGGTCCTTTTTAATTCATCCACAGACCTGCATTAACTTAATGGAGGCCAGCTCGTAAAAGATGTGATCAAGGTAAACCAATACTAAGAGAAAAACTGATCTAATACTGTCCATTTTTGATTTGGTGACAGGTCCCATATAATGAGCTTCTCCGGCATATACGCTAAACGTACACTACCGATATAGTGTGAAAG
Organism: Dendrobates tinctorius; assembly: GCF_039654945.1. Lineage (NCBI taxonomy): Eukaryota > Metazoa > Chordata > Amphibia > Anura > Dendrobatidae > Dendrobates > Dendrobates tinctorius. The sequence continues at coordinate 6,241,560 of NW_027361706.1, read as the reverse complement.
AAGCCTAAAATAAAGAGAAATTAAATAGTAACTTGTTTTATGTCATGCAAGCTCCATATATTGTATATAACAAATAAGACTGGCAGAGACCACCAGAGCATCAGTGTTGGAATGGCATAGAATCCATTAAGAAGGTGAGTAAGGGTTTTTTTTTTTTTGGGGGGTGCTAAAAGGGTTTTTCTGTTCCAGAAAACTCTTGTCTCTCGGCTACAGTTTGTTTGAAAAAATTCAAACTGAGCTTTACGCGCTTCTCAATGATTCCAGCGCTGAGCTTATGTCGCTTCTCCCGGTGTCTGCTATTGTCTACAGCGCTAACATCACGTCAATAGTACTGCAGTCAATCATGGGACTCAGCGGCACTAAGAGGTTTGTGCCATCAATTCCAAGTAGTACAAGTTGTGGGGAAAGCGCGCACAGTAGGGTGACCCTATCTAAGGAGGAAGAAGAATGGTATTGCTAACCCAGGGGATGGTGTGGTGACCTTGTTAAAATTCCACCTGGTGCTATCTTGTGGCTTGGGAGAGGCCCAAGGTAAAAATATTCAACAAAGGAATAAAACATTAACGCTATGGGCACATGTTGACTAAAAAATGCATGCAGGAATTGCTGCAGCTCTTGCAAGAAAAACGCAGCTGCAAAAATGTATGTTTTTGACTAAATTGAGTGAAGTCAACGGTGAAAAATGCTGGAAAAAACACACAGAGAATTGACTCTGCAGATTATTTTTTACACCAAATCTGCAAGTCACAAATAAGCTATGTGTGCCTGACACTTCAGGTTTCTCATTCAGTTTGTGAGAGAAGAAAAAACTGGCACTCACCTTCCCTTAAAATCTCCCATTATTCATGAAGTTTAAAACACGGCAGCAGGTTGAGAATGCATGTCAGTAAGGACGATGGCTGCTTCACCGTTCTTTGAGGACCCATTGTAGCACAGAGGAAAGTGAAACGGCCGTCGTCCTTCCTGAGATGCAAAAAAGGGACGGTGAGTGCCAGTTTTTTCTTCTCTTACATTCCACAATATTTGTTTCCACTTGCATCCGGGATCCCTGCTGCCCAGAAGATTGTCCCTAGATTTTCTTGACAACGCGATTGTTGTTGCCGGTCTTTTTACCACAAAATATTCTCATTCACTTTGCTGGCACAGGCAGACACTGAGCGCTTAACTCAGGGAGAGTGAGTAAAAGCCCAAATTGTTTTCCTTAAAACAAACTGCAGTCAGGGGATAGGAGTTTTACAAAACTAAAAAGACATTTCGGAAAAGTCATTAAAGGTCACTTTGTCAATGTAAGGTTGTGAAAACATCACACAACACAGAAAGGGATCCAATCTCTTGCATAAGGTCATCCAATGGGTAGGCGTAGAATAGCAACTAATTGGGAGGCAGCTAGGTAGGACTTTACGTCAGAGATGCACATGGACACCAGTATGTTTAAGCCATAGGCAAGATGATGACTTGGATAAAATCACTAACTTACACATAGAAATCTTTGCTATAGACTGTAACATGGAAATGTAAGATCAGTTTATGTAGTACTGCCATATTTATGTATGTATTCTCGCCGTCCCTAGCTAATATAGTTATATCAAGATGGGAGGAGATTTTTCTCAATAATGATGACATCTACAGTCGATATAATGTTTGGTATGGTCACTTCATCGACGACGTCCTCCTGGTGTGTGTGTGGGGGGGGTACACAGTAGGAGGCTGTCACATTTATCGACTATATCAACAATAATAACTTTAATTTAAAATTCACTTTCTCCTTTCAAGTTAAAAGCATCAACTTTCTTGATCTATATCTCACACGTGATAAAAATAACCACACAGTAGTTATTTCTCCTTGTAGAAAATCCACAGCAAGCAACACCATACTCACAGCTAAATCATGTCACCCCCTGTACCATAAGTAATATTCCATTTGGTGAACTAATTAGAATAAAATGGAATTTTCCACGGAAGACACATGTTGCGATAGAATGTGAAAAAAAACTTTTCTAGATTAAAGCAAAGAGGCAACAAAGCACCGAAAATGATATCCAATATGGATCGAGAAAAACTGTTAATAAATAAAACTACATCTAACTTGACAAACTGTTCTGGCTCCATCTAGTGACCAGAGTCATAATCGCAGTGTTATTGTATTTTACTTTCACTTTCTAATCTCTTTTCCCTCCATTCACAATGCATTCTTGTAAGGTTGCAAGGCAACCTGGTAAGCTTTGCAAAGGATTATGGTTAGTCCAGCCCCCATTTTCCCCCCAGCTCTCCATTTTCCCTCAGCCTGCATCCTGGAGGCATCTCATTTCTCTTCTCCCCTTGTGACAGCATCGTTGGTATGTAATCATGCTTCCTGTATCTAATTTCTGTCCCATATTAGCCTGCCTAGTTAGTTTTTCCCTGCTCAGCTAGTAGTGCATATGTTGATTTATAATGTATATATGTATTCCAACGTACTCTGTATTGACTGAGTGTATTTATATGTTTGTATTGTAGTTTCAGCGCATCAATTTACCATCACGTTCAATAAAGCACAGATCCAACCTCCAGTCTCCTTATTGAACCCCGGTATAGCAGTTTAGCTGCATGTATAGCTACATAATTACACAAATTTAGGTTTTATTGTCTATTTGGATGGATCTTGCATGTGTAATATCTTCCCTTTGGAAATAATTTTTCCTGGGCCATGATCTATAAGAATACCCATTCAAGCGTCTACAAAGGATTTTCTGAATGAGGGATTCTAACTGAATATATGAAGAAAATTTCATGAAGAGAATTAATGCACAATAATTTGTGAATTAATGCACTTTACACTGTAGTATAATTAATTATATGTATTATATTATTTATTTTATATTTATTCATGTACAATATGATTGTATAATAATCTTTGTAATCGCATTATTATAGTCATTTATTATTATTATTTTCATCATTATTAAGTTTCACTCTCACGATTATGTATATTCTGTAATGTATGGTTAAATGTATTTAATGACTGTGGTTTAACGAGCACACTCCACTTGATACACTTTATATTCACAGTGCCCTGATTCTATGTTAAACTTCCTGTGCCTAGTGCGCAAGTCCTGCTGGGTCCTCTTCGACTGTCGGGTAAGCGGACACTAGGAGACGAGTGCGCGTGCGTGGTCACTATGATGGCACGACGCGGCTTGGGCTCCACGGCTGCAAACCCACTGTCTATTTCCTGATGGGTGACGTCACCTAGTATAGATGCTTATCACCTGAATATATGACGCGCACAATTTTTAGCGATTCTGATTGGCCGTTCAGGATATATAATACTCGCCCACTCTGCCCTAAGACACGCCTCCTGACAAAGAAGCGAAACACGCATTGGGGTGACAGGGAAGCCAGCATGACATATGCACAACATGTAAGTGCCCTCAGGGACTTTGTCCTTGTATTTACATGCTTAAATGGTACTATATGTGGGTCTAAATTGTATTTACTAACTAGTGACAGCGGGAGACATTGGACTCTGGGTATACGTGGATAGGGGCTATGCCTGATTGAAACAAAAGGGTTTCTCCTTCATTTAACTGCCGTTGTTTATATGTACTAAGTATTGGCATGTATAAAATTGTATTTTACATGTATTTATTGACTGGCTATGCCAGTTTACATATGGAACATTATTGAATTTTTGGGCAAGCGTGCAGTATGGCTCCCTGTTTGGATAGCAGTATCCCTGTGATGTTATTGTATTTTATGGATATTATTCAGTAGCATATTTTGCATAATAAAATATTGTAATCTTTCGGCAATTTAAACTGTGTTCTATTGTGGTTGATTCATGTCTAGCTACATGAAGTCTGCTTCATTTAGTGAGGACAGAACACAAACAATAAGGAAGAACACAATTACCTTCACAACTAATTATAGTACGCAATATAATGACATTGTTAGCATCATAAAAAAATACACACCCGTGCTCAATCAGGATGTAGAGCTCAGAGAAATTTTTTTAAAAATGACATTCGATTTTTAGCCAAACGTGCACCTACTTAGGCTCTATTTTGTGTCCCAGCTTGTTCACTAGTAATCCCGAATCCTCAAACCAAGGAACTTGGCTCCACACTAAAGGTTTCTTTAAATGCGGAGCCAACCACTGAAAAGCATGTGAACATGCGCATAAAGCTAACAATTTTCATTCTACCTATAAGTCATCAACTTACCCCATACGTGATTTCATTAACTGCAATATTTGTATCTAATAGAAGGCACAGAACGCAAACTACAATACACAGGATGCACAACTTGCCCATTAAAGGTCCGTATCCGACGGCACCTATCAGATGCACCTATCAGAGGGCATCTAAGGGAGGAAATCACAAAAGAAAGCTACAAAATAGGGAATCTTACTGGACGTTCATGCTGGATACCTGTGTTCCAAATGGTCTCAGTGCCAGACATGGATTAATATTCTATGCTATTGATTCGTTGCATTTTAATTGTTTTTTTTTCTCTTTTTCTTCGTTTATACTGCTTGTCTCCTTATTTACCACATACGTTTGCATAATTTCCCCTAATTGACATGACTAGTATATATACTAATTTTTTTAAGAGACAGACCAATAAGACACTCCGGAAGAACTATAAAACTGGCAACAACCTGTTCCCCGGCCAGATCATGAATAAGAGGCAAGTCGAAACGCGTTGATCGCTGGTTTTCCTGCTCGTGTGATACAGTGCAGGATGCCTTATGTTGGTTTATTTTATGCATATGGAATAAAAGTTATTTTTTTTAGCAACCTTCGCCACTCGCTGGATTTTTTTCTATTATATATATTATTGTAATCTAAGCATCTGCTACAAACTTGAATTATGTTTTGATAATATACAGTATATGGAAATAAGCTTTGCCCAAAATAAGCCAGTCCAGTTTTTTTTGGGTGGTGAATTGCTACATGACACCAACGATCCAAAGGTTATTGATGGCTTTTCAGATGTTGCGTGACCTCTGGGTCAACACCTCTACACATTTACGCAAGGTGGTTACTGAATTTTGACATTGTATCAGATGGATTTTCCTTTCTTTGCATTTTTCCAGCAATGATGGATCAACCTAAGGAGAAAAACGCGAAGGACAACAGACACTGAGGAGACATTGGCCACCTATGTTCTCTTGTCTAAATAAATCCGTCTGGACCACTGAGCAGAGAGAATTACTCCTGAACACTTATGTCATCTCCAGCTGTTTACTTAACCTAGTGATGCCACACATAAGAAAAAAAAAAATCTTTTTGTTAGGTTTTGGAAAATGGAGAGCCGAGATGTTTGTGCCAGATGAGAGTGGACGTAAAAGAGGAAAAAGCTGTTAATTGCAAATTTTAATCACATGACCAAGAAACTAATGGCCTGGTCATTATAGAGACCGGGGCAAATGTACACGTGCTTATATACACACTATACTGTAATTGTAGTGTAAGCAGAAAAGACTATCATAATGTTCTCTTATACAGTAGTATGAAAAAGTGTTTTCCCTCTTTCTGATTTCCTATTCTTTTCCATGTTTGTCACACTTAAGTGTTTCAGATTACCAAACAATTGTGAATATTAGACAAAGATAACACACAATGCATTTTTAAATGAAGATCTTTATTATTAGGGAAAAAGAAATCCAAACCTACAGGGTCCTGCGTGAAAAAGTGTTTGCCCCTTCCTGATTTTCTATTCTTTTCCATGTTTGTCACACTTAAATGTTTCAGATCACCAAATTTAAATATTAGACAAAGATAACACAAATAACCACAACATGCAGTTTTTAAATGAAGGTCTTTATTATTAAGGAAAAAGAAATCCAAACCTACAGGGTCCTGTTTGGAAAAGCGATAGCCACCTAAAACTAATAACTGTTGGGCCGCCCTTAGCAGCAACAACTGCAATCAAGCGTTTGCGGCAATGAGTCTTGTACAACGCTCTGGAGGAGTTTTGACCCACTCATCTTTGCAGAATTGTTGTAATTCAGCCACATTGGAGGGTTGCCGAGAGTTCACTTGTGTTTCCTTTGTATAATATTTAAATTTGTTTGGTGATCTGAAACATCTAGGTGAAGACAAACATGCAAAAGAATAAGAAATAGGAAATCAGGAAGGGGGCAAATACTTTCACACCGCTGTATGTATATATTACTATTCATGGGAGTAAATGGGGTGAGGTTGGTGGATATGTGCTCAGTGCCATGAGGTGCCACTTACTTCTATAACTACCCCATCATGTTTTTGTAAAGGTTCAGCTATATTAGGCAAAGCCACTGGAAAATACACTACTCTGATAGTATAAACAGAAACTAAGGGTCCGATTCATCTTTTGCGTTTTTTTATTTTAAGTCACTTTTCCTTTGTCTTGTGGTATTCGTTGAGCTTTTTTTGCATCAAATTCTTCAAAATGATGCATGTGGCTCATACATTTTGATAAAAACCTAAAATAGTCTTTATTTTTGAAATGAACCGTTTTTGCATCTTTTTAATCACTAAAGTCGCTGGCTCTTTACGCAGGACAATGTGCTGCCGAGAACGATGATGGTTTTTAGCAAGCCAAAACTCATTTCGCCCAACGAACGAGCAATTTGCAGATTCGTAGGGTGATCAGCAGACTGTTTGCGCTGAACAGTAATCACTCATTCGTGATAATCATGCAACTTAAAGGGGTTGTCTGGCCTTGGGGTACAAGTCTGTAGTCACTTTATGTGAATCCCAACAGCTCATGTTATGAGGATTTTCCAGTGATGGCCCTGAGAGCCGGAGGTCATATGACTGCAACTATGCGATATGCATACTTCTGGATACATTCCGACTAGACGTGTCCCACCTTACTCAATTTTCTTGCATTCAGCCAGGCCGTGCACGTCTAGTCAGCATGTCACTGCATGTACGCAAATCCGGTCACGCACCCGTTGCTCCCAGCACCTTTACCAGAGAATCCTGACAGCACACACTGTGCATGCTGTGAAGATTCACCAGTGTGCAGTCATGCAGAGTGACTGTAGACTACCCTAAGGCAGGACAAACCTTTTAACTCTTAATTACATTCTCTAGTCCTTTGTGTTGGTCTACTTAAAGAGGTTGTTCCAACAATAACATATCAGTGAAGGTCTGAGTATTGGTACATCCACCGATCATGAGCACACAATCTCCCACCTTGGACTCCCATCCTCTGGATTGGAAAGATTTCAACAGCCATGCTTCCAGTGATCCTACGTTACCATCTATCCTGTGGATAGGTGTTAAATGCTCTTCATCGTACAATCCTCTTTGGTCGATAAGGTAACCAATCCATCATGTCTCATCATCTCATCATCATGTTTGAAACTAGGTAGATCTAAGAGGGCTCTCATCTCTACAAATGGCATGGCGTAAGGCTTCATTAACACTTTGACGGTGCTGGAGAAGAACTGAACACTTGCTGCCATTTTTACCCCCAGATTATATCTGACTTTTGGTTACCGAATAGCAGAACCAAATATCATGTGATAAGTTTCTCTCTAGAGGTCAGTGTTACAAAAAATACTGTCCAAAGTGAGCAACCTTCTTCATAAAAAAGTTTTCAATGTAGCTTCAACTTCTGGCAGGGCATAAATTGAAGGTTTATTTCACATATTTCCTATTGGAAATGTCAAACACTCTTTGCGCATTACATTTTTACCTTTTCTATGTATACAGAATAAGGATAAGGCAATGGCGGAGATTAAGCATTGGCCTTTGTGGAGGCTCATGAAAGTCTGAGGTTAAATGTTCACATGGAACAACCCATAAAAAAAAGTAAAAATTGAATTATACAACGCAGATGCACGCAGGACACAAACGAGAGCTATGTACGCTGGATAAATGATACTCGCTTTCAGTTTGAGTCTCAATAACAAATTACTAAACACTCAATGTCTCCGGAGAACAAATGGCCTTCACATAGAAGGTTTTCCCTTTCCATACGAAGTCTTCCATCATCCTTTTGTTAAGCTTTTAAATACCTCATTCAGTCAGTGTATTCTTCTTCTAAAAGACTCTAAAAAGGCGAGGCTCTCTGATCGGGGGGGAAAAAAAGGAAATAACGCGGTACTCTCTGTTAAAATGTAAACACTTAACACAAAAGACAGAATACATAGAGAAGACAGAGATGTCTCATCTGAACTCTGCTTCAACCAACACAGCACATATCTCCAGCTTGAGATCACGATCCAGCGAGACGAGCGGTCAGACTTAGAAAGATAGACTACAGCTAATAAAAAGAATAATTGCTGAACATTTTGGAGGTATGACTATAATTATCTTCAAAAAAGTTAAAACTTACATTTTGAAGGATTTTTTTTTCCCCCCAAGATATTACGGTAAGTTATCAACCACTGAAATTCCCACCGATTCTAAAGACGGCACTTTGTGGAGCTCCAGTTGAAAGGAATAGAGGTCGAGCATGTGCACCACTTTCCTCTAAAGATTTCCCAATAAAGATTTTTATAGCATATCCCTAGGAACCTTACTATTGTGAGAATAGGGACATCGGGCCCCCAATCTGCCAGATGAGGCAGATATTTTGGTAAAATTTAATAAATTAATGCTTTTCATGAACCAGTTTGCAAAAAAAGTAACTACCTGGGGCCATGCATGTATGACACCAGCACTTTTAGTCCCAAAGTGATGCTTTATTGATGACCATTATTGGGGTGACTTTGGTCTACTACTAAAATAGTAACCATTAACTACTTTTAATGAAGGGTCTCCAGACACAAAATGTTGATTGCTAGACATTCTGCTGCTACTGAGACTCTCACAATCAGCTGTGATCTGCAGTGGCAGTTGTTCAGTTCTCCTGCAGCACCACCCCAGGTGAAACAAAGCATTACACATAACCTGTTGTAAACAATAGACTATCTATGTAAAATATGGACATGCCGGGTCCTCCACTGCAAGAGTTACCATTTCAAAGCAGTTTGTGGATATTTTCTAAGAGTTCTAAAAGTATTATTTCCAAGCAAGACTACTCCTTTAGCAATTAGATGTTTTTTTGACCATCTGATCACTAGAGATACATCTAGAAGGAAGAAAACTATTCGTTGTTCCACCACATATCTGTAGTAACCCCGACCTATTAGAGAGCACTGAAACATGTCTAGAGATATCAATCAAAACAAAGGTGCCCCTACCTGGCTGATGACCCTATTCATGTTTCAAGTCTGTTCAATGGACAAGATATTTTATTCATGGTTAGTTTCATATTGGTGGTACTGAGGAGGCCATCTTCTTCCTATTGAAGAAATATTCACCATGGTGCATTGGTGATAATACTGTTCATTTGGAGAAGCAGTAACTTTCAAGAACTGGTTGAAATATATATACTATATATATCAAAGCACATTGTAAAAACCTCAGATTGCTTTGAAAGCTTTGCCTGAGAGAGACCTTGCTGATGCAGTATTACTACCTTGTGCCTCAGTGTTGTATTGTCTTGCCCTGTATGACCTGTGGCATGAAGCCACCTTCCACAACCTTACCTATGCAGTAGAGTTTGTCTATTCCCCACCCAATTTTAATATTGTTCATCCTATCTAAGAATATGATCTCCTGACAATAATTCTACAAAATCCCTGACTGTGTGAGCGTACCTAGAAGAATTTACTAAAGAGCGGTCAGACAAAAGGCTGTCCCATGAATTATTGGTTTCATTTAGATTTTTCTTTTGTTCATTCACTTTGAATCTTGTTAATTGATACATATAACTTATTAACACTTCCATTTTTTTAAAGCATTCTTACTTTGCGGAAATTTTTCCAATCCTGTCAAAAACTTTCACAGAGTACCGTATCTTTAGCTCTTTTTCTACTTCTTTGCTCAGTGCTGAGTATATATACTGTACTAGCTGAAGAGTCCGGCGCTGCCCGGGCATAGTAACTAACTGTGGTTAGTTATAACAAATTATAATTATCCTCCATCCCATAGTCCCGTGCCCATATAGCCATCACACATATTCGCCATCTCATAGTCGAGTGCCCATATACCCATCATACATATCCACCATCCCATAGTCCAGTGCCCATATACCCATCACACATCCTCCATCCCATAATCCCATGACCATATACCCATCATACATATTCTCCATCCCATAGTCCCATGCCCATATAGCCATCACACATATTCGCCATCCCATAGTCGAGTGCCATATACCCATCATACATATCCACCATCCCATAGGCCTGTGCCCATATACCCATCATACATATCCACCATCCCATAGGCCTGTTCCCATATACCCATCATACATATCCTCCATCCCATAGTCGAGTGCCCATATACCCATCACACATCCTTCATCTCATAGTCCCTTGCCCATATACCCATCATACATATCCTCCATCCCATAGTCCCGTGCCCTTATACCCATCATACATATCCGCCATCCCATAGTCCTGTACCCATATACCCATCATACATATCTGTCATCCCATAGTCCCATGCCCATATACCCGTCACACATCCGCCATCCCATAGTCCTGTGCCCATATATCCATCACTCATCCTCCATCCCATAGTCCAGTGCCCATATAGCCATCACACATCCTCCATCCCATAGTCAACCATTATGACATCATAATGAGTGGCGGGTCTTGCAACCTATGATGACATCAGCATCGCCATGGCAACCATTATGACATCATAATGAGGGGCGGGGCTTGATATACACACACTGCTTCCCCCATTATGTAGATAGGGGCAAAATTGCTTGGTGAATTGGAACGCGCGGGGTTAAAATTTCGCCTCACAACATAGCCTAGGACACTCTTGGGGTCCAGACGTGTGACTGTGCCAAATTTTGTGGCTGTAGCTGCGACGGTGCGGATGCCAATCCCGGACACACACACACACACACACACACACATACATACATACACACACACATTGAGCTTTATATATTAGATAGACACGTGCACAAATCTTCTATAATCAAAGAAAATTCCTACATCATCAAGTGATCAGTGATATCACCTGATAAAGTGTACTCGCCTTCCTCTAAGGTACGAGTCTGACCCTTCTCAGAGTCCTGTCTCTGAATTCCACTTAAGTCTTGAGTATTTGCAGCTCGCAATGTCGATCTCTTAGAATAGGGGATCCTGGGAGGCATTGTTAGCCATGTAACACAGTCTGCCAAACAAATACTCCCTAATGGTGATGTGACCCCCTAGTGACCTCTTAAAATGTTTTAACAATGTGAAAAATATCTCTCTCATAGTGAGTTACATTTTTTTTTTGTAAATTGAATGTGCGCTGAAAGTGCGCTTACACGCAGATAAATGGTATTCGCAGTCACTTTCTCTGTTTCCAATTTCAATCTCTTGAAACCCGGCCCAATCTAAATAAATAAATGGGGATGCTAAAAAGGAAACTGCAAGTTCAAGAGCGGCGTAATTTTGCAAACAGCTTTTTTCCATTTTACACAATGTAAACTTGATCCGACCAGGAGCGCAGGTATCGAGCTCTCACATTGTGGTAGAAAGTTTACAATTTGTAGGTGACTATAAGTTGGCCAAGCGCACAGGTTGGCAGCTATTAGGGCACAAAGACTTTGTGCACACACTGTGTATTTGCGGCACATTTTTCAGCAGCAAAAACTTGAGTGTTGGCAGGAAAAGTACTGCAGTTTTTGATGAGATTTTGCATTTGAAGACACTGCAAAAAATGCTGAATGTCTTAAGCCGCTGCAGGATTTGAAAAAAAATGCTTTGACGAGTCAAATCTGCAAGAAAAAAATAAGCAGCGTGTGCATGAGATTTAAAAAAAAAAACCTCATTCACTTTGCTGGTACTGTAAAACGCTGCATTTTAATCTAAACAAAAACGTATTGGAAAAAACGCGGCAAAAATGAGAAGAGTATGAACAAGCCCAAATCAGCTTGAAGACAAAGGATTTTTCCAGCACTGGAAATTTTTCCATAAAAAACATCTTTTATTTTAAAAAAATCTTCATGGTTAAAAAACAATACATGAGGTGGAAGCCCCCAACGCCTGACGCGTTTCATAATGGGAGCGCACGCTTCGGTGTCGGGAAGCTTTTTGGATATTGGCTATGAATGCGCGTTACCCAGAAGGTCTCAACTATAGAAATGACCTTTTATATTTTTATTAAATTATTCATAACCCTTTCCAGGTATATGTACTTGTCACAATTTTCTGAGTAGCAGTTTTTTTTTTCTGTTTAAATTTTCACTGTAATAGGGTTGAACATATATGCTGCTTATTTGTAGTGATTGATTTATGCACATTTAATCGAAGTACATTTGATCAAACTATGAGGAAGTTATAACATGTCAGTTAGACAGGGCAGGAGACAGGTAAGACATTTACATACAGCTATCCCCTGTACATTTAGATTACAACAAATATTTACAATATGCATTTGTATCTTTTATACCCTGGCTGCTACATTCACACACATCCACCGCCCTGGTACTAACTCTTTACACTCCATCTATATCGGCCCCTCACTCCTTTCCTCTCCCATGTATAGCACTCACACTATTTTCACATTGCTACACAGAACAGATCCATTCAGTCCCACCATTCAACATTAGAGACACTCTCACAAATCACTTAACCATCTGCTGACTCTTTCTATCCTCCTCCTAGTCGCAGGAGACATTGCTCCCAACCCTGGTCCTCCATGTTATAGAAAGTCAAACCTCCCAACTGCTCCACTCAGAAACCCCTCTAATCTTATTAATATTCCCTGCATGCCTTATGTCTCTCTTAATTGTTCCCTTTGGAATTCTCGCTCAGTGTGTAATAAACTCTACTTCATCCATGACTTTTTCCTTTCAAATTCTCTTAACCTTCTGGCTCTAACTGAAGCCTGGATACAGCAGTCAGACACTACCACTGCTGCTGCTCTTTCATATGGGTGACTACACTTTTCTCATACCCCAAGATCAGACAAAAGATCAGGTGGAGGCGTTGGTCTGCTTCTATCACCAAAATGTACCTTTCAGGTTATCCCTCAACTACCCTCACTTGTCTTCCTTTCTTTTGAGGTCCATGCCGTCAGACTCTACACCCCCTTCTCCATGCGAGTGGCGGTGGTGTATCATCCTCCCGGCCCCTCCCATCAGTTGCTGGATCATTTTGCCACTTGGCTTCCACATTTTCTCTCCTGGGACATCCCTACCCTCATCATGGGCGATTTCAACATCTCCATTGCTCTTCCCCTCTCCACATCTGCTACTCACCTTTTATCTCTAGCCTCCTAGTTTGGCCTTTCACAGCTTACTAATTCACCAACACATGAAGACGGAAACTCCCTTGACTTGGTCTTCTCTCGGCTTTGTGCAATGGATGATTTCACAAACTCCCCTCTCCCGCTCTCTGACCACAACCTTCTTTCATTCTATATCAAGAACTGCCAGGCCGCTCAGGTCACCCCCACTGTCCATATTTATAGCAAAATACGGGCCATTAACACCCAGAAACTTATGAAGAACTTGCAGTCTTTATTGGCCCTTATCTCCTCCCTCTCATGTCCTGATTCTGCACTGAAGCATTACAATGAAACACTTCAAAGTGCCCTGGATAAATTTGCACCTCCTTTACATATAAAACACGACACAGACGACGGCAACCCTGGCACACCCTGCAAACACATTTCCTGCAGCGGGGCTCCAGGTGCGCCGAACGTCTGTGGAGAAAATCCAGTCTACACAAAGATTTCATCCATTATAAGTTTATGCTTAGAACATACAACTCTGCCCTTCACCTCTCCAAACAAACCTATTTCAACACCCTCATCACCTCACTATCCAATAACCCTAAACATCTCTTTGACACTTTTCAGTCCCTGCTCAACCCAAGAGTGCAGGCCCCAACCACAGAGCTTTGAGCTGACGATCTGGCCAATTACTTCAAAGAAAAATTGACCAGATTCGACAGGAAATTATCTTCCAATCACCTCATACCATGCACTGTCCTCCCTCCCCCACTGAATCTAGCTCACTCTCTGATTTTGAACCAGTCACAGAAGAAAAAGTAAGCAGGCTCCTTGCATCATCTCGCCCAACCACTTGCACCAGTGACCCATTTCCGTCACATCTCCAGCCCCTTTCCCCTGCTGTCACCACTCACCTAACTAAAATATTTAACCTCTCTCTCTCTTCTGGTATCTTTCCCTCCTCATTTGAGCATGCCATCATACATCCATTACTTAAAAAACCATCCCTCGACCAAAACGTTGCCGCTAGCTATAAAGCTGTCTCTAATCTTCCCTTCATCTCTAAACTCCTGGAACGCCTGGTTCACTCCCGTCTGATCCGCTATCTCTCTGACAACTCGCATCTCGACCCTCTCCAATCAGGTTTCCGCTCTTTGCCCTCTACTGAAACCGCCCTCACTAAAGTCTCTAATAATCTACTAACAGCTAAATCTAATTGTCACTACTCCATGCTAATTTTCTTGGATCTCTCTGCAGCATTCGACACTGTGGATCATCAGCTCCTCCTCACCATGCTCCGCTCCATCGGCATGAAGGACACCGTTCTCTACTGGTTTTCCTCCTATCTCTCTGACTGCTCCTTTACTGTATCTTTTGCTGGTTCCTCCTCCTCTCATCTTCCCCTTACTGTTGGGGTTCCTCAAGGATCAGTCCTAAGCCCCCTCCTCTTCTCTTTGTTTACTGCCCCTATTGGTCAAACAATCAGTAGATTTGGTTTCCAGTACCATCTCTATGCTGATGACACCTGTCACGTAGACTTGTCCTGTGTGACGCGACCCGCAGGGTCGGTAACTAAAACGACAAGACAAACAAGGGAACACCGTGGACACAGTTACAACGGTGGACCCTACAATAGGGAACGGGGATGTGGACACCACCTGCTCTCCCCTGAGGCAGTGTCCCTGAACACTCCAAATGTTCCCTATACAGGCTCTTCATCTGTCGCCGACCAGGATACGTGAATGCCTCACTAGCCCTGCATTTATTCCTTACTAAGGAACTGGCTAGTGCGGACACTGGTCCCACCACTGTACTAATATAACATTAGGGAAAACAACAAACAGGGAAAACACACAACTTAGCTTTCTCTGTTGCCAATGCTCCTGAGGCAACTGAGTACGGCACCCGGATACAGCTTCCACCTAAACAGCTGATACACCAAGCTCTGGATGAGCTGCAAAGCACTGCTCCCAATAGCTCCTCTCTCCTTCAAGGTTAGTTGGGGAATGAACAATATCACCAACGGTGATTCAGAGCACCTGACGCCTTTTTATAGGAAGGAGGGGAGGGTTCAAACCTGCTGGCTAAGGTTGGTTTCACATTCGCGCTAAAACAACGCTGCGCCCTGCGTCGTTAAGCCCCGCCCCGATCCGGCTCCCTGCCCGCCCCATCCGGGATCACCGCCTACTTTCGCATTTGCACGCATGCAATCGGCGCACCCTATCTTTAGCATAGGGTGCGCAGATCATGCGCTGCCAGTGTGAAAGTAGCGTGCTGCGCACTTTTGACGGTGCGCCGTGCGTGCCGAAATGCAACATGCTGCATTTCGGCACGCACGGCGCACCGTCAAAGGTGCGCAGCACGCTACTTTCACACTGGCAGCGCATGATCTGCGCACTCTATGCTAAAGATAGGGTGCGCCGATCGCATGCGTGCAAATGCGAAAGTAGGCGGTGATCCCGGATGGGGCGGGCAGGGAGCCGGATCGGGGCGGGGCTTAACGACGCAGGGCGCAGCGTTGTTTTAACGCGAATGTGAAACCAGCCTAATTGACACATGTAGTAACCCCAGCGGCCACCGGGGGCAAAACAAAGATTAAGCCAGAGACTTGAAGAAAAAAAAGGTTATATGTGAGCCAGATCTGCCACAATTCAAACATCAATACAAAAATGGTGGGGGGAACAAGAGGCGCAATAGTGCCCTATCACTAGTGACACTTGAAGTATGAGCGGTATAATACAGTTCCACTCACCTATTCCAGTTGTGTAACCCACAACTGGCTTGAGAGCATATCACAGAATCAGCTGCTGCAGGACCTCCACCAACCACTCGCACGTGGAAAAACCTTCAGAAAGTTGTGGGAAGCAGGATGTGTTGCAGTCCGCGCTGCCGAGATTCACAAATCACCTGGGATACAAGATGTTATAGCAGTGTACTCCTTTATTTCCGCCAAAAAAGGAGGAAATAAAGGAGTACACTGCTATAACATCTTGTATCCCAGGTGATTTGTGAATCTCGGCAGCACGAACTGCAACACATCCTGCTTCCCACAACTTTCTGACAATTCAAACATGGATTGTGACAACACCCAATTATAGGCCTATTCTCCTGACATCATGCCTGCCTTTTTAGAAAACACCAGTGATTGTCTAAATGCTGTATCTAACATCATGTTCTCACTATATCTAAAACTGAACCTGTCAAAGACTGAACTCCTTGTGCTTCCTCCCTCTACTAATGTACCTATACCCGACATTGCCATTTCAGTGTGTGGTTCCTCTATTACTACCCAGCAACATGCCCGCTGTCTTGGGGTCATACTTGACTCTGAACTTTCATTCGCCCCCCACATCCGATCACTGGCTCGCTCTTGTTATCTGCACCTCAAAAACATTTCTAGAATTCGACCTTTTCATACTTTTGATTCCGCAAAAACTTACTGTTTTTCTTATTCATTCTCGTATAGACTATTGTAACTCTCTTCTAATCGGTCTCCCTCTTACCAAACTCTACCCCCTCCAATCTGTCTTGAATGCTGCAGCCAGGATCATATTCCTCGCCAATCGTTACACCGATGCCTCTACCTTGTGCCAGTCATTACACTGGCTACCCATCCACTCCAGAATCCAGTACTAACGTATTACCCTCACCCACAAAGCTCTCCATGGCTCAGCACCACCCTACATCTCCTCCCTTGTTTCAGTCTACCACCCTACCCGTGCCCTCCGTTCTGCTGATGACCTGAGGTTAGCATCCTCAATAATCAGAACCTCCCACCCCCATCCCCAAGACTATACACGTGCTGCACCAATTCTTTGGAATGCACTTACCAGGTCAATACGATTAGTCCACAATCCCTACAATTTTAAGCGTGCCCTGAAAATGCAATTATTCAGACTGGCCTACCGCCTCAACACATTAACCTAACTATCCCTGTGTGGCACAGTCAAAAGTTTTACCATAACCAGGTTCCCCGCATCATGTTCCCACATGCTTTATGCATCTATCAGTCCTCTGTGTCTGTACTGTTACACACTTAACATTATGGCTGGTCCAAACAATCAGGGCAATTGTTACCACCCACCTTTCGTGTCTACCTTTTTTTCCTCATAGACTGTAAGCTTGTGAGCAGGGCCCTCATTCCTTTTGATATCTGTTATGATCTATGTGATTATTGTTATGCTGTAATGTCTATTGTCTGTACAAATCCCCTCTGAAATGTAAAGTGCTGCGGAATATGTCGGCGCTATAGAATTAAAATTTATTATTATTGATTAATTGAATATGCACATGAAAATAGGTATACTGTATTTTTTGGACCATAAGACGCACTTTTTTCCCCCAAAATGTTTGGGGAAAATGGGGTTGCGTCTTATGGTCGCAATATACTTACATTCCTGTGGCTGGTGCGGGTGCAGTGGGGTTCTGTGGTGTGGTGGTGGTGGGCTGTGCTCCGGTGCAGTGGCAGCGGCTCTCTGTGCTCTGTGGGGGGGCACCGCCGGCATTTCCACAAAGCCCAGAGGGCCCCGCACATCCGTTGCTGCCATGTTGCGGTGGCCTCCGGGATCATGGACGCCGGGAAGATGGCCGCCGGTATATTCAGGTTCAGATCTTGTCTCGAGATCTCGGGAGACGAGATCCTGTTGCTGAGATTTGAATCTTGTCGCTTCAGGTCCGAAATGCGCCAGGCGTTGGGGGCTTCCCCCTCATGTATTGTTTTTTAACCATGAAGATTTTTTGAATAAAGATGATGTTTTTTATGGAAAAATTTCCAGTGCCTGAAAAATCCTTAGTCTTCAAGCTTGTTCATATGTGGTAGTCAGCCACTGAATTCCAGGCACGGCCGGTCTCCAAGCATAGTCTAGTGAGCAATCATCCTTTCGCCCTGCTTTCCTATTTTTGAAGCCCAAATAACGTTTGCCGCTGCCAACTCCATTCCTAAACATCAATAAATTGAACACATTGTGCATGTGCTGATTGTCAGTTCAGATGTATGCTCAGTAGGATCTTGTCATTGTGTACTGTTCTTCTTAGCGCTTTATTTCTCAGATGAGAAGTGATGAGCTGGCAACAGAGCGCACTGTCATTGCACTGTGATCTCTGCTCGCTCATTTTCTTGTTACACTGTTCAATGTTGGACTGTGCTCTCTGTTGCCAGTTCATCACTTCTGATCAGAGTCGGTGAGAGAGTGCATGGTCGCTGTGCATTAAAAAGTTTACAGTTTATTGAAAAATATTTAAAACAAGATGGTGGACAAGTAATAAAGGGTAGATGGTGAAGACACAAAGATAGTCACCATGGGTGTCAATGAATATAATTGACATGCTTACAGGAGAAAAAGAGCAGGCATGAAAATTAATTTAAGAAGACAGCCTAGTACCTATGACAAAGAATCCTATACAAAAGGAAAAGGTTCATGTATATGCACAGAAGTGCAATTAGACCACTAAGAGACATACTAGTACAAACATAGTGTTCGCACTATCTAGTCCCAGTGTCAGAGAAACCGGCTGTGTAGTAAGTTCCTGCAGTGCACTATAGTGCAAAACGCTTTCTCATATAGGAATGAGGCCAGGTGTACATCCGTCCAACGCCCTGACGCACGTTTAGCATGTAAGCTTCCTCGGGGGGCTGGTTTCTGGCCTAATATAATTGCATTAATGGACTCGGCTTACATTTAACGAGGAACTAGTGGAAGTCCTACTGGGCTGGCAGTGCTCTGTTCCACTTGTGCTAGGTTAAGGGGCCTCTCAGCCTGTCAGGGTTGTGAGCGAGTGTGGTGCCACGTTATTGACTGCATGGGCACATCCCCTTACTCCCCGTGCCTCCCTGGATTTGTGTGGACAAGGGACGTCTGTGTAAAACTGTACCAAGGTAACCGTACATGTTCCCATTGGGGTGTGAAACGTCACATTGGTGAAAGTGGGGAGACCGCATCCATCTGCCATAACAGTAATGTCAGGTGGGGTGGCGAGGTGCAGGTTCATTTCAATTGGTGGCAGCAGTGGGATTCCGCGTTGTCTCTCTGGTGTCATCCTTCACAGTCAGTACTTTACATAAGTATATGTAAGCCAAGATCAGAAATGGGTGAAAAATTTAGACGTGGTGCACGTGTTTTCTATTATACTTTTCCTTTGATTGTTCCACTCCTTAGGTCTGTTTCACACTTCAGTTTTTTTGTGTCAGTTAAAATCCGCCAAAATGGCGGAAAGTGGATCCGTTGCTAACTGATGTGAATGGATGCCATCGGACAGTTTTTTTCACGGATCCGATGAATTTTAAAGGAACCGCAGCCCGGGAAGAGGAGGGAGGAGAGAGAGAGAGAATTTTTTCAGTTCGCCAGAAATGATTTCAGGGTTAAATTTCGGGCTGAATTCATTCCTCCGGGCATGCGCACTATAAAATGCGGATCCTGCAGCAAAAAAAACGCTACATGGTGCATCCAGGCATGTCGGCGGACGCAAAAAAATTGACGGATCCACAAAAAAATGGATCCAACGGATGGCCATCCATCAAGATCCGCTGGTAATGCAAATCAATGGGGAAAAAAACGTATCCGCCAAAAAAAATGGCGGATCCGTTTTTTTTGCAAAACGGCGGATTTTGACTGATGGTCAAAAACGGAAGTGTGAAACAGGCCTTAATCTGACTGAGAAATACTGATGTAAAATCCTAACCAAATAGTGAACTAACGGGTGGAGAGTGGAGACCCACTGCTTTGATGTCTCGCATTCACACTAAACAGAAACAGAGGGATCCCTCATTCTTTTTCTGTTCAGCATATATTCAGCAGCATGGAGGAGATTTTACTGTACTACTGTGCTATGTGGCTGTGAATCCAGCTTTGGTATAAGTTACATTACAGACTAATGTCAGCATTATCTGTCTATCTTGTCTTATTTTCTCCTTTTGTTCCTTACTGCTAATCTCTTCCCTTAATCATAATGTTAATAGACTCTGCAACCTCACTCCTCACTGTTGTGGCAGCCTGTCTTGCTTTGACCAAGTCCCTTATTCGAACAGCTTTTTCAGAGTAGATGGTGAGCTCACGTACTTTGGATTGGTGGAACATTCACTCTCCTCTTCTCCTCTTTTCTCTCCATTGGGAGTTTTCTAACCATTCTGATACTAAATGACATCTTGTTAAATTTATGTATTAGTTTGCCCCCCTTGGATATT
The DNA here is from genome assembly GCF_039654945.1 of Dendrobates tinctorius. Classification (NCBI taxonomy): domain Eukaryota; kingdom Metazoa; phylum Chordata; class Amphibia; order Anura; family Dendrobatidae; genus Dendrobates; species Dendrobates tinctorius. Next base: position 6,221,169 of record NW_027361706.1, on the reverse strand, counting down.
ACATTTTGTGCCTGTACCGTCGCCCGATGGTTGTATGGTTGCCTGCCTGCTTTTATAGTTATTTCTATTTGGATATGTTTAAACTGTAACCTGTTTTGTTTATGTCACTTCAATTAAAAAAAACATTTTATAATATACAAAATAAGTGATTTTTCCAGGTCCATATCCATATATTTTATGCATCCCTATGTTCTCTATTCGAATTGCTGTGTTGTATAGGAGTGCTCCTTACTAAGGACTATGGTCCTTGTTTAATCCGCAATTCTGGCTTGTATCTTTAAGATACACTCACTGGCCACTTTATTAGGTACACCTGTCCAACTGTGTGTTAAGACTTAATTTCTAATCAGCCAATCACATGGCGGCAACTCAGTGCATTTAGGCATGTAGACATGGTCAAGACAATCTCCTGCAGTTCAAACCGAGCATCAGTATGGGGAAGAAAGGTGATTTGAGTGCCTTTGAACGTGGCATGATTGTTGGTGCCAGAAGGGCTGGTCTGAGTATTTCAGAAACTGCTGATCTACTGGGATTTTCACGCACAACCATCTCTAGGGTTTACAGAGAATGGTCCGAAAAAGAAAAAAAATCCAGTGAGCGGCAGTTCTGTGGCCGGAAATGCCTTGTTGATGCCAGAGGTCAGAGGAGAATGGGCATACTGGTTCGAGCTGATAGAAAGGCAACAGTGACTCAAATTGCCACCCGTTACAACCAAGGTAGGCAGAAGAGCATCTCTGAACGCACAGTGCGTCGAACTTTGAGGCAGATGGGCTACAGCAGCAGAAGACCACACTGGGTACCACTCCTCTCAGCTAAGAACAGGCATCTGATGGCTACTTTCAGCAGGATAATGCGCCATGTCATAAAGCTCGAATCATCTCAGATTGGTTTCTTGAACATGACAATGAGTTCACTGTACTCAAATGGCCTCCTCAGTCACCAGATCTCAATCCAATAGAGCATCTTTGGGATGTGGTGGAACGGGAGATTCGCATCAGGGATGTGCAGCCGACAAATCTGTGCCAACTGTGTGATGCCATCATGTCAATATGGTCCAAAATCTCTGAGGAATGCTTCCAGCACCTTGTTGAATCTCTGCCACGAAGAATTGAGGCAGTTCTGAAGGCAAAAGGGGGTCCAACCCGTTACTAGCATGGTGTACCTAATAAAGTGGCCAGTGAGTGTATATTAAAACTTTATATTCACTTGTTCTATTGGGTTTTGTAAAATCTGGTTAAATGACAGTCACCATTGAAGCATTTCCAATAGTGGTTTTGAAAAAAGTGTTTTATATATATTGTGGGGAATAGATAGCTCAGCTGGGATCTTTGCTTTGGCACAAGCATGTGGCTATGAAGTCACTTCAGCAGACTAGCAAGTTCCACATGGATATGGACACGGCATGTTTATTGTGCACACTTGTTATTCAATGTTACACATGCCAAACATGAAATAAAACATCTAAGGCCGTCTGGCCACTAACTAACAATAGCAGGCTAACTACAAAATAAACCTATATAACAGCAAACAAGTCCATGTAATCTTACTGTGTCAGCTCCCAGCTCAGCAGACGAGATAGACTGAGAGATCCCAGCTCCTCCTGATTATATCAGCTGGACCAGTCAGGAAACCAAAACCTGGATTGAATTAGTGGAGGGGGAACTACCAGTCCTTTCCATGCTGATCACTAAGGAAACCAGGACTGGATTACAGTGAAATAAACTGGCTTCATCATCAGTACAGGGAGACATATGAAATGAAGCGGGGAGAAATATACTTGTTTTCTAGTACCTCTCCCCTTGGCACCTCACACACCCCCCTCCTCTGTTCGAGCCCGTGGGGTCGGACACGACGAGTCACCAAGCAGTGCGTTCTAGACAACGCATCTGCATTTCTGTGCGCTGTGCCCGCCCTGTGCTCAACGGAAAATTTAGACCCTTGTAATGCTAAGAACCAGCGTGTCACCCGCGCATTGCCTTCTTTTGCCCGGGACATCCACGTTAGGGGCGAATGGTCCATCACTAGCCTAAACTGGCGACCTAGTAAATAATAGCGCAAGGTGCACAGGGCCCATTTCACAGCCAGGGCTTCCCGCTCAACTGCACTGTAGTTCTTTTCTGCTCTCGTAAGCTTTCTGCTTAGATAGGCCACTGGGTGTTCCTCGCCATTTACTTCTTGAGACAAAACCGCGCCGAGGCCCACCCCAGAGGCGTCCGTTTGGACAATAAACTCCCGTTTAAAGTCTGGTGCAACCAACACTGGTTGGTCACAGAGGACTGTTTTCAATCGCTGAAAGGCCTCCTCTGCTTCTGCGTTCCACTTTATTGTGACAGATTTCGACCCCTTAATAAGATCTGTGAGAGGAGCTGCGATGGTCGCAAAATGTTTGATGAACCGCCTATAATAACCAACGATCCCTAAAAAAGCTCCAACCTGTTTTTTGGTTACCGGTCGTGGCCAATTTTGAATAGCATCCACTTTATTGGCTTGAGGCTTAACGACGCCTCTCCCTATGCTATATCCCAGATAGCGAGCCTCTTCCAATCCCAACGTACATTTCTTGGGATTGGCAGTCAACCCAGCTGTTTTTAGGGAGTCTAAGACGGCTTGTACTTTTGACAAATGCGTGTCCCAGTCATCGCTAAAGATAATAATGTCGTCCAAGTACGCGGATGCATACTGGCCATGGGGTTTTAGGACAATATCCATTAGACGTTGGAAGGTGGCTGCGGCACCATGCAACCCAAATGGCATATCTCGGTACTGGAATAATCCCTGGGGCGTAACAAAGGCAGTTTTCTCTTTGGCTGATTCCGTGAGGGGAATCTGCCAATAACCTTTTGTTAAGTCAATAGTGGATATGTACCTAGCCGAACCCAGTCTCTCTATCAGTTCATCGACTCTTGGCATCGGGTAGGCATCGAATTTCGATACTTCGTTTACTTTCCGAAAATCGTTACAAAATCGGATAGTCCCATCGGGTTTGGGCACCAGTACGATAGGGCTAGCCCAATCACTCCGGGACTCCTCAATGACCCCGAGCTCTAACATCTTCTTCACTTCCTGGGCAATGGCTTGTCTCCGAGCCTCCGGAATTCGATATGGTTTTAGCCGTACCCGCGCCTGTGGATCAGTAATAATGTCATGTTTAATTAGGTGAGTCCGGCCAGGAAGTTCCGAGAAAATATCTGTGTTCCTCTGTATGAACTCCCTGGTCTCTCGTTTTTGGCTTTCGGATAGCGTGTCTGCAATACCCACTTCTGGCGGAGCTACCTGGGGGTCCTTTACCTTAGAAGGTGGTGCCCCTCGAGGCCCATCCTCAAGGGCAGCTCCTGCCACCAGACTCTCCCTGTCCCGCCAGGCCTTAAGCAAGTTTATGTGGTATATTTGTTCGGGCTTTCTCTTGTCTGGTTGGTGTATCTTATAATTTACTTCACCTATTCGTTCCAGCACTTCGTATTTGTCCCTGCCATTTTGCAAGAAATGTATTCTCTACGGTAGGCACCAATACCAACACCCTGTCTCCGGGTTGAAAGACTCGTGTTTTTGCCGCTCGGTTGTATACCGTGCTTTGGGCATGTTGTGCGCGCTCTAAACACTCTTTAACTATTGGCATAACTGCTGCAATTCGGTCCTGCATAAGTGTTATGTGTTCAATTACACTGCGATAAGGAGTCACCTCTTGTTCCCAAGTCTCCTGGGGCAATATCTAACAGGCCTCTAGGACACCGCCCATAAACCAACTCAAAAGGTGAAAAGCCTGTGGAGGATTGGGGTACCTCACGTATAGCGAACAGGAGGTATGGTAGTAGGGCATCCCAATCTCTCCCGTCCTTATCCACCACCCTTTTCAACATTCCCTTTAGGGTTTTGTTAAAGCGCTCCACCAAAACATCAGTCTGAGGGTGATATACTGAGGTACGCAAATGGGAGATTTTTAGTAGTTTACATAAATCCTTAAGTATACGAGACATAAAGGGGGTCCCTTGATCCGTAAGTATCTCTTTCGGAATGCCGGTGCGGGAAAACATATTAACCAGATCCTTTGAAATTGATTTCGCATTGGCATTCCGCAAGGGCACTGCTTCGGGATAACGCGTGGCGTAATCCAATACTACCAAAATGTACTGATGACCCCTGGCAGATTTAACTAATGGACCGACTATATCCATTGCTATCCTCTCGAAGGGCACCTCTATTATTGGTAAGGGCACTAAGGGGCTTCTAAAATGTGACATAGGTGCGGTCAATTGACACGTAGGACATGACCGACAGTACTGGGTCACGTCTCCCACTAGACCCGGCCAAAAGAAACGTTGCAGAATACGGTGTTTTGTCTTTTCTACCGCCAGGTGTCCTCCCAAGGGATGTTTATGTGCCAACTCCAAAACTACCTGGCGAAAGGACTTAGGTACCGCTAGTTGTTCTACCACCACCCCTCGCACCTTGTCTATGTGATACAAGATATCCTGCTGCACCGCCACGTGTGGGAACTCGTTTTGAGCCCCTGGGTACAATGGTCTTCCCTCGGAGACCTTTATGTTATCCCACGCCCTTGCTAGAGTAGGATCCTGGTGCTTACCACGGGCCACCTCAAGGTCAGGCATTTCTAAAACATCCTCTAGCTTGTCTGCCTCGCCTGCATACACAGCCAGAGGAGAGTCCACAGATTCTAGTACTTCCTCTGAGATGAGTTCTCCGTCGTCTTGCTGCAATGGTTCAGGGGCTAGCTCCGGAGCACCGTCTTCAACTAGAGGGTTCATGCCACTTTTGAAGTTCCACAAGTCCCAAAATAAGGGAAAGTCTCTCCCCAGGATTACACTGTGTCCCATAGACTTTATGACTGCCACCTGATGTCTTTTGGTCCCTACTGGCGTGGCAAGAGTAACCCAGGCAGTGGGGTAGTTCTTAGTATCCCCATGGATGCAACTAATGCCCACGGTTAAGTTCGTTAGGGCGCTAGAGTCCACCAAACTGGCATGTACCAAAGTTACTTGACTGCTGGAATCCAAGACGGCATTCACACTATAACCGTCAACCTCGACGTGGCACACGTGTTGTTCATTTCCCGTGAGGGTCTCCGCCACACAGACTGACTGCACATATAACGAAAGACGCCTCATAGCGTTACAGTCCATTGGCTCTGTAGTCATTGGGCAGTTAGCTGCTACATGGCCAAGCCCGCGACATCGCCAACATTGTATAGGCCCTTGTCTCCTCGATGGAGATCCCAGACGAGGTCTGCTGGCTTGATGTGATCCCATACCACCTCCACAGTCCTTTGTAGGTCTGCTACCCTTCATTGTGACGTTCTCTTCTTTTGAAGATGAAGTAGGTTTCGCAGGACTCTCCAGCGATTTCTTGGGGAGCCAGTGGGGTGCTAACGTCCCTTGGAGTAGGCTTTCAGAAGCATTGTAGCATTCGACCATATTCACCAACTGGTCAGCGGTAGTTGGGCCACCCTGTCCAACCCACCTCTGGATCTTAGCGGGTAAGGTCCGCAGGTACTTGTCTAGAACAACACGCTCCACCATCTGTGCGGACGTCAAAGCCTCTGGTTGCAGCCATTTTTTTACTAGATGGATGAGATCATGCATTTGTGAGCGGGCTGGCTGATGCTCCACAAAATTCCATAAATGCACCCTCTGTGCGCGTACATACGTGTTTACTCCCAGCCTTGCCAGGATTTCACCTTTGAGTTTGATATAGTCCATAGCATCCGCTCCACTCAGATCGTAATAGGCCTTTTGTGGATCTCATCTCAGAAATGGAGCAACTACCTCAGCCCATCTGTCCAGCGGTAAGTGCTCACGTTCTGCAATACGTTCAAACACGGTGAGGTATGCTTCCACATCATCGTCTGCGGTCATTTTAAGCAAAGTCTTCTGTACGGCTTTCTGCGCACTAGCAGCGCTTTGTGCATGGTCTCCCTCATCTCGGGGTTGCCGAACCAAGGCCTGTTTTATTGCCTCCAACTGCTCTTGCTGCATCTGGTGTTGCTGCTCCACAGCCTTCTGGAAGCAAGTATTAGTCTGCTGTTGTTGCACATTTGCTTGCAATAACTGCTTCACTAGTTCCTCCATATTACTGGACTCTTGGCTCTTCAAAAGCGCAGAAGCTTTCAGCCAGGACATACACAGCGTTTTCTCTGCAATCACAGTCCAGCAGCCACAAGTGCCCGCATTCTAAACACCATTTGTGGGGAATAGATAGCTCAGCTGGGATCTTTGCTTTGGCACAAGCATGTGGCTATGAAGTCACTTCAGCAGACTAGCAAGTTCCACATGGATATGGACACGGCATATTTATTGTGCACACTTGTTATTCAATGTTACACATGCCAAACATGAAATAAAACATCTAAGGCCGTCTGGCCACTAACTAACAATAGCAGGCTAACTACAAAATAAACCTATATAACAGCAAACAAGTCCATGTAATCTTACTGTGTCAGCTCCCAGCTCAGCAGACGAGATAGACTGAGAGATCCCAGCTCCTCCTGATTATATCAGCTGGACCAGTCAGGAAACCAAAACCTGGATTGAATTAGTGGAGGGGGAACTACCAGTCCTTTCCATGCTGATCACTAAGGAAACCAGGACTGGATTACAGTGAAATAAACTGGCTTCATCATCAGTACAGGGAGACATATGAAATGAAACGGGGAGAAATATACCTGTTTTCTAGTACCTCTCCCCTTGGCACCTCACAATATATATATATATATATATATACTGTATGTGTATATATACACATACATCTGTATCTGTATATATACACATACAGTATATATATATATATATATATATACACACAGTAAATATATATATATAATGTTTCACGCACCTTGTTTAATTCAGGCTTTCGTTTACTTTTTTTCAGTCTATTTCCTGGTAAGATTTTACCTGGATGTAATAAAACAATATGAGGCTCTGTATACTCAATATTTTTCTGGTTTTGGCATTTTTCGCTCCAGCAAAGTGTCTTATATAAAACATCATGCACCAAGTGCGCCATTTTTTTTTTACCAACATAGATGTGTTTTATATACAAAAAAAAAGGGCATTTACTTTTGTCTTCCTTTTCGTCTTTTTTTGGTATTGGTCGGCCATTTAATTGTGTTTGTAATTATAAATATAGGAACTCTAAAAAAAAAAAAAAAATCCTCAACGAATCCAATTAATATCAATTTGAGCCTTCTGGGATTCACCAGTATCCATTTGGAAACAGCTCATAGTGAAACTTATATACTACGGTAATTACCGTAACATGTTCAAATCAAAACCATCGCCGAAATCAATTCATATTACATACATTTTTGTTGCTAAAACAGAAAAAAATTTCTACATTTCGAAAATAATGTAAATAAAATGTTTGTATATAAATATATATATATATATATATATATATATATATATATATATATATATATTTATTAATCACAAAAAGAGTAAAAAATACTTTCACTTTTCGATGGCATGTTAATAACCGGTACTAGAGGCCAGGAACCAAGTCCTAGGGATAAGTGAGGTTCTTCAAGAACGTTTCTATTTCTGGAGGGAAATGTCAACCCTATGTGATATTAAGCAGCTGTAGGTCAGCTGTCAATTACAAGACAGTTCACAGGTCATCCACATAATGATGTAAGGGTATTCAGTAGAACCATTTAAAAAGTCCATCTAATAGCATCACAATAAACTACTCGGATGGTGATGATGGAGGTGTGGTTATTGTCTGATGAGAGAGAGAGAAGGGTGGAAGACAAAAGTCATTAAGGACTTGCACTCGAAGGTCAGAGGTATGGGGGAGAAACAACATCTGAAAGCGGATTTTGGTCACACCACAGCTCAAAATTATGCATTAATAAATGCAGATATCAGCTAAACAAACCAGCAAGTTGAGCCCAAAAGTAGTTCAAGGTTGTCTGTGAAACTCAAAGCTAGAGGCATAGCTGTAAGTGGGTGGAGGCATTGCAGTTTCACCCTGGCATCGGTGCCCGAAATGTCCCCTTGGCCCACATGAAAAGACCAATACTAATTAAAAACCATGATGGTTGTTGGCTGTGTTGTAGATTTTGCATTGGAGTCCAAAAGCTTCAATTTATGCATCCACCTACAACCATCAGTATTTTACATCCCTAACCTCTCTTAGACAAGTCAACAACTATCATTCCTGATTATCAGCTCGGTTAAAATGCCGGCAATCACCCAGCAAATGAGCGCAACGCTCTTTGCGTTGGGTGATTGTATCTGGGTCGCCCTCCCAGGGCCGTGGGGTACTCGGTACCGGGCAAGTGTCGGCGGGATGTGTCACAGCAGCGGTGACCCGGTCCATGGCCCTGGGCGCCCAATTAATGGGGGAAATTTGAATGGTGGAATGTAGTTAGTGGAATAGTTTGTGACGCCACCTGTGGTGTTTGGCAAGTGAGACATTAAGCCAACGCTGCTTGCAGATCCTCTGGGGCTGGTGGTGTGTTGCAGCCAAGATGGTGAAGCTCCCCACAGGTGAAGCTATAGCCCCAGGGCAGTGTAGATGTGGAGTTAGACGAGAGGCACAAGCGGTGTGGAAGTTGGTACCCAGATGTAGCAGTGCTGGGTGTGTTGACGGAAGAATCAATGGAGGACACCAGGGCTTGTAGTTCCAAAGCTTTACTCACAGTCTGCAGTACACACAGGTGCCTGCCTCCGTACTGTGTCCTCCAGGTCAGAGGCCCAATCAACCTCCAGGTCAGATGGAATGCTCCCTTCCAACGCTCCACCAACATGTACCTTTCTGAACGTCTCCTCTTATAGCGCCTTTAAGTGTGAAGATCTCTTAGTACTGAGTTACACTGGAGTTCCTCCTGACAGATGTTCCCAAGAACTCTACTTGTACAGCAGACAGCTGTAGCCTGCTTCGGGGACTCCTCACTCCTGAGTCCCGGCTCACTATCCAAGTTGCTGTTGTGCCCCCAAGTCTTAGATGGGAGAAGTGCATTTACAGCCCTCTACTCCACCGGTGTCTGCTGCAGGACCATTAGCATCCATACAACCTCGGGGACCGGGCCCCGGCCTTGCGCTTAGAACTTCTAGGCAGGGTTCTCTCCTAACCCACGTCCTCTGTTCCCTTTTACTCCTTTGTTCCGTACTAATGTCTCTCTCTTATGGAAGATCAGGTTTCAGTTCAATGTCTTTCTCCTTCTTTCCTTTCCCGTACCAGCAGACCCAGGTCACTGAGGTCTGCTGCAGCACCTCCTTCCTCCATCCCTCTCTCAGGGATCTTCTTTCCTCACTCCTCTCTGAGTGGCTTCCTCTCTCAGACTGACCTGTAATCCTAAACATTCCCGCTCTTTTATGTATTCTCAACTCCACCCGCCTCCCAGCATGTTTTGTGTTCCAAGCAGGGAGCCACCAAAGGTGCTCTGCTACACTCCAAGCAGGGAGCCGCAATGTGGCTTTGATGAACTACTCTGTTGTATGGGGTGTGAGTGTTGGAGCGTGGTCAGGAGCCTCCAACTTACCTGGATGGTGGGGCACCACACCTCAGGAGGAGGTGCAGTACCTCTGTGGCGACTGAGCCTCAGGGGCACTACATATCATTTATGCCAGCATCCTTTTTATTGGCAGCGCACCTCTTTGAATAATCTGAAGATGTGCTGAACGATCATTCTGTTTCCAGAAACTTTTGTTTGCCTGGGTAAAGAGGCCAATAAACAAACACCACTCAATTTGTCCAGTTTTCCAGTGCTCGTTAATGGGCTCAGATCGGTCTGTCTCAATGCACCTCCACCAATGTCAACCATACGACCTCATATTTTGCTACCGTTTACCAGAGTCTTAGTCTAAGTCTCAGTCTAAGGACTCACTCACATGGTTGTCGATTCTCTCATATGAGGGAACCGGGCCGATTGTACTCTTACTCAAATACTCTTAGATCAAACTCTGTCAAAGATTAATCCAAGTGTCAACGTCCTGTGCTCTGATTCTTTCACATGAGAGAACTGGAGCACAGGTGTGGAGAAGACGGAGAAAATAATTTCTCCATCTTCTCCATTGCCTGTGTCCACGGTAATGGCACTGCACTTGGGTGATATCCAAGTAAGTCCAGTGTTTACATGCACTCATACCCATAGACTGGTACGGGTGCGTGTGATTCGAGTCTCGCAGATACTCTCAGCGTACCAAATCGGCATGAGATAAAAATTGCAGATCTGAGATGCCCCATAGAATAACGCTATGTGATGAAATATTGCTTAGCACGTGGCCGTGTTATACGCTCATGTGAGCAAGCCTTAGGTCTAAGACTTAGACTAAGCAACAATTGGCCGATCTGATTCCCACTGGGTAAGGTTAAAAGAAAAAATCGAAAAAATTCTGTGGACCTCACGGAATGAGGGGAGGGAAGAAAACAGGTTGCTATTTGTGCCGTAAGATTGTGTTTTTATGACTTTTATGGAGGTAATTTTGCAGCTGCAGAAACAGTGAGATCTGTTTTCAATTATGTGAAAGACGGACACTTTCGAGTTTATACGTGGTAATAATAAATGATATGAAATATTGCATGCACAATGAATCATGTCGATATACTTAGCAGTACACTTTTAATTAGCAGTGGAATATTGGCAAATGGCCGTCATTAATTTGGATTCCGTTTCATTATCATTTCCAGCCTTTAAAAAAAAATAAATAAATAAAAACCTATAACAATCAGCCATTTTTTTTATACGGCAAGATTTATTAGAGCAGATAAATCCCATAATCAGCTACGCAGCTTTCCAGGAAAATATAAGTACTCAGTGAATATGTCCAATATCCAAAAGGATGAGCACACGGAGTACATCCAAAAATGAAGGGTCCCAACGTACTGAAGCAGACAAGCAAGCACATCTTTATAGGGGAGTTAACTTGGAGCTCCTACTGCTTTATGACGCTATGTCTTGTCTCCATCTTTCTTGATTTTTTCCGGGACCACCTAGACTTCACCAGTGCGCTAAGATCTCCGATCAGCACTATTCAAAAACAACCACCATGATATTATTCCATTTGGAAATCTAGGTCATTCTACTAGATTGTCAGACATTTATTAGTCTCAGAGTTGATGCCTGAATGTATGACACAAAACCGCTGATGTTAGTGATTGTCTGCAGTGGTCACATTCATGGATGGGACATCAGAGGATGCGCAAATACAGACTGGAGAAGACCGCCGGAGCAGTGGCAAAGGATCCAAAAAGGGAATTTAAAAGACTAATCATGATTACCGGTATTTTTTATTTTCTGCCTTTGGGTAAATTGAATAATAATAATAATAATCTTTATTTATATAGTGCCAACATATTCCGCAGCGCTTTACAGTTTAACAGTTTCAAAACACAAGTCATAAGTAACAACGTTAACAATACAATAATTAAAGCAAAATAAGACGAAATAAGACGACCCTGCTCGTGAGAGCTTACAATCTACAATGAGGTGGGGGAGATACAGAGTACAGGTGTGTATTTACAATGGTGTATTTAAAATGAAGGTCCAGCCATCTTGAGGGAGTGAAGGATGGGTGGAGATAATGAATGGGCTACACAAGCACACTTACACATAGAATGACAATGATTATTGAACGTGATAGGCCGCTCTGAACAAATGTGTTTTGAGGGAGCGCCTAAAACTATGAAAATTGTGGTTAGTCCTAATTTCTTGGGGTAGAGCATTCCAGAGGATAGGAGCAGCACGGGAGAAGTCTTGGAGTCGGGAGTGGGAAGTGCGGATTAGTGCAGAGGTTAGTCGAAAGTCGTTTGCAGAGTGCAGCGATCGGCTAGGCCGATAGACAGAAATGAGGGAGGAGATGTAGGGGGGTGCCGCACTATGGAGAGCTTTGTAGGTGAGAACAAGTACTTTGAATTGGATCCTATAATCAATGGGCAGCCAGTGTAATGACTGACGAAGAGCGGACGTGTCCGAGTACCGATTAGCCAGATGCACGACCCTGGCTGCTGCATTAAGGATGGACTGGAGAGGGGATAGTCGAGTGACGGGGAGGCCAATTAATAGAGCATTGCAGTAATCAAGGCGGGAGTGGATCAATGCTACAGTGAGGGTTTTTGTTGTTTCCATGGTGAGAAAAGGGCAGATTCTAGAGATGGTCTTTAAGTGTAAGCGGCAAGAGCGGGCAAGAGATTGTATATGGGATGTGAAGGAGAGATTGGTGTCAAACATAGCACCCAGACATTGAAAACATTTTTATACAATCTATTAAACCCCATGAACTCTGTAATTTTAGGGGTCTGAATTACAATATTCATGTGGAAAAGAAATGCATGCTGTGCAATAGTTTTAGGCAGGTGTGAAAAAATGTTGCTTAGTAAGAACGCTTTCAAAAATATAAGTGGTAATAGTTTATTTTTATCAATTAACAAAAGGCAAAAGTGAATGAAGAAAAGAGAAATCTAAATCACGTCAATATTTATAGTGTGACCACTCTTTCCCTTTTATAACAGCATTGATTCTTTGCATAATGGCAAACAGTTTTTGAAGGTTGTTCCAAAAGTCTTGGAGAACTAACCCCAGATCTTCTGTAGATGTTGGTCTTGTGCAAATCCTTTTGTCTCTTCATGTAATACTAGACAGACTGTACGATGCTGAGACCAGGGCTCTGCGGGGGCCACATTACTTCCAGGACTCTTTGTTCTTCTTTACACTGAAGAATGGTCTTAATGACATTGGCAGGATGTTTGCTGTCATTGTCTTGCTGCAGAATAAATGTGGAGCCACTTAGATGCCTCCCTGGTGGTATTGCATGATGGATAAGTATTGGCTCGTTATTCTTAGTAGTGATAAGCGAACGTGCTCTCGGGTGCTAACCGAGTGTCTTCGGCGTGCTCAAAAAATATGTTCGAGTCCCCGCAGCTGCATGTCTCGTCACAGTTTGTCAGCCGCAACACATGCAGGGATTGCCTGTTTGTTAGGCAATTCCTGTATGTTTTGTGCACGAGACAAGCAGAAGCAGAAACGCAAACATATTTTTACGAGCGCGCCAAAAAACTCCTTATCCAACCATGTTCGCGCATCACTAATTCTCAACATGGAGGATACCATTATTCCTTGCCAAAGCACCAACTTAAATTGCTGAAATGTAGCCCTAAACTTGCAAAGATCCTCCACCATGCTTCACTGCTGCCTGCAAACACTCATTATTCTACCACTTTCCAGCACTTTGGTGAATAAACTGCCTTCTGTTACAGCCGAATATTTAAAATTTTGGCTCATCATTCCAGAGCATCGGCTGCAATTTTCATACACTCCAATTTCTATGTTTTTTTGTGCGTAACTAAGTCAATTGGCCTTGTTTCCATGCCAAAGGTAAGGCTTATTAGCTGTAATTCTTATGGCCAGACTTCTCTGAACAGTGGATAGGTGTAGCTGGGTCTCATAGTTGTTGTGAGTTTTGTGCTGATGGCACTGCCATAAATCTTCTAACTACAAAAGGAGGTTAGCATAATGCGTCTTACATCTGCTGCACTGAATTTCCTTGGCCAAACACTGCATCTACAGCCTTAAATGTTGCCCATTTCTTCGTACTTCCTCAAAACAGCTTGAACAACATATACCAAAACCTCAGTCTGCTTTGAAATCTTACTATTGCACTATAACTACCTTGCGTCCTCTTGCTCAGCTCATTATTGCCATGTTAAATTACCTAAGAAATTAAATCATTTTCTACAACCTCACCTTTATGGCAGAGTTTGTATGTTCCTCACCCAGTTTGAATATATAGTTGGTTAATCATATATCTGACTATATAATCCTACAAAATCCATGATTTGTGGAAGCTTACCTAAAAGAATTAATGCTGTTTTGAACACAAAGGGCAGTCACACCAAACATTGATTTGATTTTTTTTTGTTAAATTTACTTTGCAATTTGTTAATTGATAAAGATAAGCATTTTTTCCACACTTGCCTAAAACTTTTGTACCGCGTTGTTTATGTTCCCTTTACAGGTAAGTATTATTTACTCCTCTGGTTAAAAGCACCCTTGACTGAGGAAGATGTAGGTGGAAGAGGGATGAAAATTTGACATTCACACTGTCCTTTTGCATGCTCAGCTTTTTTTTCTGTCACTCCCACAGACACAAATGAAGCATGCCACAAGCAAGCTAACCCACCTTTTAAAAGGAATATATCACAAGGTTTTTGCTACCTCATCTAAGAGCAGCATAACGTAGAGAAAGAAACCCTGATTCCAGCGGTGTATCACTTAGTTTACAGTGTGCAGCAGTTATGATACAATCAGAGTTTTTTTGTAAAAGCAGAGCTCAGAAAGCTAACCCCGCCCACACCACTGATTTGGCAATTTTCTATGCACATTGTTTATTTACAGTAAACTGCTACAGAGTGTTGGGGGCGGGGTTGGACAGGGATGCACATGGCACCTAGTCCAGCAGTGATAATCTCCTGATGACAAAATTCTCATCGTATTGAAACAGCCTAAGTGACATCGCTAAAATCAGCATCTCAGCCCCTACATCATGCTGCCATCAGATTACATAGTACAAACCTGCTGGCAGATTCCCTTTAAATCCTTTTCTATCTGTACCTAAGGCGTCATTCAGATAACCATTTTTTTGCGGGAAGGAAAAAAAAACAGACCCTTATTCATAAGTGTGCGGGATCCAATTTTAATTGATCTTTGTTCCACGTGGCATTCGTTTTTCTCTAATCTTACCCCAGTGAGACATTGGGTTGTTTTGCTCGCTTAGATCATATACTATTGCTGCACAATACACCCCACATTATGCGGTAAAGCCACTCTAAACACAGGGATTTGCTCCATGTTTGAGAAAGATTTGTCGACTCACTGCTAATGCATACAAGGAAAAGGCAAAAGTCACAACAAAATCGGCCATTTGTCAGGACGGGGCACACACAACACATCCGACATTTGTGACAACTGCTATAGTAAATAAAGGTGACAAACGTGACATCTCACCAGGCGGCTTTTGTGCTGCCGTACAATGAATGCATATTACCAACGCATCATAAAAAGATATTACATTCCATTAAATACAAGTAAAAAAAAAAAAATACAAACTTTTTGTATTACAGTATTTTCTCATACTTTCAAGATCTCTGCTCATAGTCATTGATCAGGAGCCTTCATTATTTACTTTAAGGGAATAGAAATATTCTCTATCAAACAAGTCTGAAAAGTTTAAAAAAAGTTCATTAATAGACAGAATTTTTTTTATTTTTACCAGGACTGGTTTTGTCCGCCCCATTTTTTGGGGTTTTGTTTTTGAGTGAAATTATGCCTTTTTTTCCACCAGTGTTTTTTTGTGATGTTCCAATACCCAAAAAGGAAATAAACATGTATATAACAAAACATGGGGAATTGTAATAATTTTCTGGAAGAAATACTTCATTTTCTGGAACAATAACAAGGGTGCCAACACTATCGGCCATGACTGTACCTAATGTTTGATTTTAAACTTTCACCCAAAATATACTACATATCAAAGCTGATATTTTATAAATCTAGAGTAAAGCTGATGTATAGAATAAATTTAACGCAATGGTGACACAGTACAATTCTAGTGTAAACCAAGAATAAAAGATAAATCTAGTTTGACCAGAGGCATAGCTAGGGTTTTGGTTCAGGGGGGGGCGAAACTTCTGAGTGGGCCCCCAACCAGAGAACCGCAGCAGATGACTGCACTGTTGCCAAAAATAATATATATATATTCCATTATTGCGGCGTCAGCGCATCCCCCCAGTGCGCACCGTAATAATGGAAGAGAGAGCGTCACATGACGCTCCCTCTCCCATCATTGCCCACTTCCTCTGTCACACAGCGGGTGTGCGATGACGTCATTTCATCGCGTCCCCGCTTTGTGCCCGTCTGACTGCCGTGCAGCTGATGACATCAGAGCAGAACCGCCGCAGAAATCAGCGTGGGCGTGAGGAGGAGAGGTGAGTATAGTTTTTTTTTTAAATTTATATATTGAGTCCTGGTTGCATGATTATGATACCCCTGTAAGGAGGGGCAGCATAATACCCCGCATGAGGAGGGGGCAGCATGATACCCCGTATGAGGGGGGTAGTATGATACCCCATATGAGGGGGGCAGCATGATACCCCATGAGGGGGGCTGCATTATATTCTGAAGGGGCTACATTCTATTTTTTGGGGGGGCTGTATTATACCATATGAAGGGGGCTACATTATAGAGAAAGAAAGAAAGAACTGACAGAGAAAGAGGAAAGAACAGAGAGAGAAAGAGGAAAGAACAGAGAGAGAAAGAAAGAAAGAACAGAAAGAAAGAAAGAACAGAGAGAGAGAAAGAAATAACCGAGAGAGAAAGAAAGATTAGAGCGAGAAAGAAAAGAGATTAGAGAGAAAGAAAGAAAGAGGGGAAAGAAAGAACAGAGAGAGAAAGACAGAAAGAAAGGAAAGAAAGAAAGAACAGAGAGAGAAAGAAAGAACAGAGATAAAGAAAGAACAGAGAGAAAGAAAGAACAGAGAGAGACAAAGAACAGAGAGAGATAGAAAGAGGGGAAAGAAAGAAAGAACAGATAGAGAGAAAGGAAGAGGGGAAAGAAAGAACAGAGAGAGAAAGAAAGAAAAGAGAGAGAAAGAAAGAACAGAGATAAAGAAACAGAGAGAGAAAGAAAGAAAGATGCTATAAAGATACTATAGCAGCCCGGCTCCCATTGCAGTGCCCACCTGAGCCTCCCAGTGCAGGACATATCATGATCCACTAACATGGCCGACATCCCCGAGTCCAAGGTGATCCCGCTGTTCTCGCTGTCGGAGGAGACGGTGATGGATCTGAAGCATTCCCTGAGGTGCCTCCATGGTTCTGTCACAATCTCCTCCCAAAATTACCTAATTTCCGGTCAGCTTCCAGCACGTCACTTTCGGTGGAACGTCACGTGCAAATTTTAAAGTGATCCTCGGGCTCTGTACTCTTGTGTCCACGGGAAAAGTAAGCTCCCGAATAGGGCAGCCTTTCTCTCAAAATCAAGACGGGTGGGAGGTATGAATGCTCCCCACCATACACCTTGTACACGCATAGCTCCGCACACCTCATACACACACGGTTCCGCATTCTATGCCTCGCACACACGCGGCTCCGCTCTGTACACCTCGCACACGCGTGGCTCCGCTCTGTACACCTCGTACATGCGCGGCTCCGCTCCGTACACCTCGTACACACGTGGCTCCGTAGACCTCGTACACATGTGGCTCTGCTCAGTATACCTCGTACACACACGGCTCTTCTCTGTACACCTCGTACACACACGGCTCTTCTCCGTACACCTCGTACACACACGGCTCTTCTCCATACACCTCGTACACACGCGGCTCCGTACACCTCGTACACACACGGCTCCGCTCCGTACACCTCGTACACATGTGGCTCAGCTCAGTATACCTCGTACACACACGGCTCCTCTCTGTACACCTCGTACACACACAGCTCCCCTCCGTACACCTCATACACATGCGGCTCTGCTCAGTATACCTTGTACACACAAGGCTCCTCTCTGTACACCTCATAGACACACAACTCTGCTACATGAACCCTGTAAACCCCTCCTGACCCCACACAGAAACTTCCCTTCATCCCGCACCATGAGAACCAGCACAGCAGAGTCCTGCATACACCGAGACTGAGGGCCCTGATCATGTAATCTCGACTCCTCCCTCCTGTAACCTCATCACAGGTCCTGTGGCCGAGAAGAGGACATAAGGGCAGAGCAGGGAGATGATTGATTCTCCCTCTCTGCTGCATATACAGTTAAGTGTAAATCTGGGTGGGCCCCCTCACAGCGCGGGGCCCGGGGTGACCGCCCCCTCTGCGCCCCCCCGGTAGCTACGCTACTGAGTTTGACTCTAAAATAGTATAAGGCTATGTTCACACTGGGCGTTTTTTTCTGCTTTTTTAATGTAAATTTTCAGCTGCTTTTTCAGTACCAGCAAAGTCTTTGAGATTACACCTGATTGTCTTTAGCTGCACATATATTCAGCACCATGGGTCTGCTCCAGACTTAGTCGGCTCCATCTATTTCAAAATCCATATTTCAAAGTACAGATTTCTAAGTACAATACGCTTAATTAGACTAGAATTCTAGAATGCATTTGGCCACTCATGACTCCTACAGTATTGTCATCATCACCACCATCTGACCGAGATGTTCTTCTGTTCCCACAGGTATGCATTGCTGGATTCCCCCTCTCGCTCATGTTCCTGAATGCCCCATGTGAACTGCATTGTATTTTATATGGTATGGATTGATGGATTCCACCTCTCTCTCATGCTCCTGAATGCCCCATGTGAACTGCATTGTAATTTATATGGTATGTGTGGCGCCCCCATGAGTATGGTCGCCACACTGGCATTGCCTTCCTCCAGGGAGGGTGATGTCAGGCTTGGAAGCGATGAAGGGTCTCTCTAGCAGTTAACCATGTCATGCAACACAGTTCCCACTCCAGGCCAGCAGAGGGAGTTCTGAACCAGAATTGGGGGAGGAGTGCTCTCTGAAGGCCAGGAAGGGAAATTGGGCAGTTAGTCTGAGGAGGGCAAAGAGTGTAGATGTGTGGAGAGAAGCTGGAGGTTGAGCTGAGGATAGAGAGCTCCCTCCCAGTGATAGCGCATGATCTGGAGTCTAGTCTCCGCGGCTGTAAGGATACTGAAGGTCCTGCAACAGAAACCAGAGGAATAGGAAGCTGTAAATGCCCTATTCCCAACTAAGTCTCGGAGGCACAACAGCGAAGGGTGAACCAAGAGAGATAGAAGGCTACAGCTGTCTGCCATACGAGGTAGATCCAAAAGGGAAGAAGAAGGAGGATCTTCAGTGTAACACTGTACTGCATGTACCTCAAGTAAGCGCTAGAGAGAAGACTACACAACCCATCTGACAGAGAGATTCCTAAGTTGCTTCCAGGCTAATCATCTCCTGTGCCATCTGTAATCTGGACCCTGGACTGCACTTACAAGTAAAGGTAAAGAAACTACATACCGCTGTGTCCTTGCCTTCTTCCTGCAACTTCTTCAGCACTGCTACATCTCTGGGCCAAACACTGCACCCTCTTCCCCAACACCTATCTACACTGCCCTGGGACCAACAGCTCTGCCTGTGGAGGGCTACAACACCTTTGCTGCACTACACCATCTGTCCCAGAGGATCTGTCTGCAGCGTCGGCTTAACACCTTCATTGACGAACACCACAGGTGGCGTCACGAATCACTCAAACTTTATTTCACCACTCAAACCCCTTTTACATGGGCGCCCAGGGCCACGGACCGGGTCACCACTGCTGTGACACCTACCTCTGAGAGAACGGCCCGCAGGGCCGGACTGGGACTAAAATTCAGCCCTGGCATTTGAAGTTACACAGGTCCACTAGTCACATGGTGACTATATAATATCTTTGTACACTTGTAGTTTACAAGAAGTGAGAGGAGATTAACACGACTATATAACATGTAGTCACAGCAGTGCTCAGTATTTCAGCTCAGTCCTATTTATTGCTTTTAGGTACAGTACTCCTCCCAAATCTCTGTCCCCTTTTGTATGCATGATTACAGAATTCCTGGCAGAACTGCTCTCTATTGGGCAACCAGACCCCCTGGTCATAGCCGCCCCTATCATACCTCCCAACTTATGAAGAAGGGAAAGATGGACAAAGACTGCGGCGCGCGCGCCGCTGCAAATTTTGGCCACGCCCAGCCACACCCATTTCACAACTAGTCACACCCATGTCCACACCTAATCGCACCCATTTAGCACTGCTGATCACACTGACTGGTACTGAGGGCACAGTGGCTGGCATTATGGGCACACTGACTGGCACTAAGGAAGAGAGAAAACAGAGAGGGAGAGAAAAAAGAAAACAGAGAGAGCGAGAAAGAAAGGGGAAAGAAAGAAAGAACAGTGAGAGACAGAGAAAGAACAGAGAGAGAAAGAAAGAGGGGAAAGAAAGAAAGAACAGTAAGAGACAGAGAAAGAACAGAGAGAGAAAGAAAGAGGGGAAAGAAAGAAAGAACAGAGAGAAAGAGAGGAAAGAAAAAGAAAGAAAGAGGGGAAGAAAGAACAGAGAGAGAAAAAAGAAAGATTAGAGAGAGAATGAAAGAACAGAGAGAAAGAAAATGAGGGAAAGACAGAACAGAGAATGAAAGAACAGAGAAAGAAAGAAAAAGAGCGAAAGATTCTACAAAGATACTATAGCAGCCCGGCTCCCATTGTAGTGCCCACCTGAGCCTCCCGATGCAGGACCTATCATGATCCGCTCACATGGCCGGCATCCCCGATTCCAAGGCGATCCTGCTGTCTGCGCTGTCGGAGGAGGACACGGTGATGGATCTGAAACATTCCTGGTTCCGTCACAATCTCCTCAAGAAATTATCTCATTTCCGGTCAGCTTCCAGCACATCACTTCCGGTGGAACGTCATGTGTGTGTTTTAAAATGCTCCTCGGGGCTCTGCCGTGTACTCCTGTGTCCGTGGGAAAAGCCCGCTTTGTATGCTTCGTACACACTTGGCTCCGCTCCGTACATCCCGTACACATATGGCTCCACTCCATACACACACGGCTCCACTCCGTCCACCTCGTACACGCGTGGCTCCTCTCCGTACACCTCGTACACGCGCGGCTCCGCTCCGTACACCTCGTACACACGGCTCCGCTCCGTACACGCGTGGCTCCGCTCCGTACACCTCATACACACGGCTCCGCTCCGTACACCTCGTACACACACGGCTCCTCTCCGTACACCTCGTACAAACTGCTCCGCTCCGTACACCTCATACACACACGGCTCCGCTCCGTACACCTCGTACACACGGCTCCGCTCCGTACACCTCGTACACACACGGCTCCTCTCCGTACACCTCGTACACACACGGCTCCTCTCCGTACACCTCATACACACACGGCTCCACTCCGTACACCTCGTACACACACGGCTCCTCTCCGTACACCTCGTACAAACGGCTCCGCTCCGTACACCTCGTACACACACGGCTCCGCTCCGTACACCTCGTACACACACGGCTCCGCTCCATACACCTCGTACACACACGGCTCCGCTCCGTACACCTCGTACACACACGGCTCCGCTCCGTACACCTCGTACACGCGCGGCTCCTCTCCGTACACCTCGTACACACGGCTCCGCTCCGTACACCTCGTACACCCACGGCTCCGCTCCGTACACCTCGTACACGCGGCTCCGCTACGCACACCTCGAACACACACGGCTCCGCTCCGTACACCTCGTGCACACACGGCTCCGCTCCGTACACCTCGTGCACACACGGCTCCGCTCCGTACACCTCGTACACCCACGGCTCCGCTCCGTACACCTCGTACACCCACGGCTCCACTCCGTACACCTCGTACACCCACGGCTCCGCTCCGTACACCTCGTACACCCACGGCTCCGCTCCGTACACCTCGTACACACACGGCTCCGCTCCGTACACCTCGTACACACATGGCTCCGCTCCGTACACCTCGTACACACACGGCTCCGCTCCGTACACCTCGTACACACACGGCTCCACTCCGTACACCTCGTACACACACGGCTCCGCTCCGTACACCTCGTACACACGGCTCCACTCCGTACACCTCGTACACACACGGCTCTGCTACATCCACACTGTAAATCCTGACCCCACACATACATACCTCAACCAGCACCATGACAACAGCAAAGCAGAGTCTTGCAGACGGTAGAGGCAAGGCTGAGCGCACAGGACCTGTGATGAGGTCACAGGAGGGGCGGAGTCAGGGGTGACATGTTGGGGGTCTGGACAAAGGCTCCTGATCATGTGACCCCCTGACTCCTCATCACAGGTCCTGCGAACAGAGCGAGCAGGCAAGCAAGTGCGACGCTGTGAGTGGCTGCGGGGGAGGGGGTCTTATGCTAAGGCGAGGATGGGGTGCATGGGGGGGGCGTGGCGGCTTATCTCCCTGCAGTGCGGGAGGAACTTGAAACTATCACCGCCGTGCCCGCAGAGGGCCGGCGGCAGGAGCAACAGTGGCCGCAGCAGCTGGCAAGCGGCCAGATGATCGGCGCTGCCGCCCGCGGCCCACGTGACAGCGGCCCAGCGGGAAAATGCCCGGTTGGTTATATTGCCAATCCGGGCCTGACGGCCCGATACCGAGTACCCCACAGCCCTGGGAGGGCGACTCATATGCAATGCTGGATTCCCCCTCTTTCTCATGCTCCTGAATGCCCCATGTGAACTGCATTGTATTTTATATGGTATGCATTGCTGGATTCCCCCTCTCTCTCATGCTCCTGAATTCCCCATGTGAACTGCATTGTATTTTATATGGTATTGCTTACCCATCTTCTTGTATCCATAATTGTACTCCATTCTTGTTATCTTTGCCACACATCTAAGTGGTCTGTATAACCCCTTCCCCCTTTTATGACCTTTGCTTAATTCTGTGCATTTGGCCTGGGCAGTCACACAGCACTTTCACTCACACCTGATTGTCTTTAGCTGCACATATATTCTGAATTAGACTAGAATTCTACTGGAGTTGACTGTAAGGTAACGGACTATAACACCACAACAATGTTTCTCCTTTTTACTATCACCCCCATACTACTCTATTTCTCCCTAACTCCTGCAATCCCTCCACCCAGTAAGGAACTAGTCACTTCCCCTTCCATCCTTCCCAGCCATCTCACCTCTTCGTCACAACTGTTTATCCACATACAATCTTTTTTCTCCAGACACACACGGCCACATCATGTCCTATCCTGCTCCCACCTTCTAATGCTCTGTCTACTACTCCTCATTGCTGGCGACGTATCCCTAATCCTGGCCCTCCTCAACACATCCCTACACTCACTTCTATCACCCTGACATGATCCTCTACACGTCTTCACAACCATGATAACCTCATACTCATTCATCCAGCCTCCACTCCCCCAACCCCCTTACCTGGAGCCCTATGGAACGCACGCTCTGTCTGCAACAAGCTGTCATTTATCCATGACCTCTTTATCACCAACAAACTCTCTTTCCTTGCAATCACTGAAACCGGGCTCGCTCCCTCTGACACAGCCTCTCCAGCTGCGTTTTCCTATGGCGGATTCCATCTCTCTCACACCCTTTGCCCCAGCAAAAAACGTGGTGGAGGAGTTGGCTTGCTCCTGTCTGATACCTGCTCCTTTACCCCAATTCCTCTGCCACCCTCCGCTACTCTTCCCTCGTTCGAGGTGCACTCCGCCCACATCTATTCCCCCTCCAACCTCCATCTGGCTGTCATCTACCACCCCCCAGAACTAGCCATCTCCACCTTTCTCGACAACTTCACCACCTGGCTACTCCATTTCCTTTCTGCTGACATCCCCACCATCATCATGGGCGACTTCAACATCCCCATTGACACTTCCACCCCGGCTGCCTCTAAACTTCTATCGCTCACGGCTTCCCTCAGCCTCACTCAATGGTCCTCTGCGGCCACTCACAAAGATGGTCACACGCTGGACCTTATCTTCACCAGTCTGTTCCCTCACAATTCTCAATAACTCACCCCTCCCCCTGTCTGACCACAACCTACTGACATTCTCTTCCCTCTCCTCTCCTACTGCGCAACCCCCACTCCATAAACTCGCTCACCCTCGCAGGAATCTCAAACACCTCAATTTACAATCACTTTCTGAGTCCCTTCTCCCTCTTACAGACATAGCTTCCCTTCATGACACAGATGCTGCTGCCACTTTTTATAACACCACAATAGCATCAACACTTGATTCGGCTGCCCCCCTCACACAGAGTAAAACTCGAACAATCAACAGGCAGACCTGGCTGACCAGCCTGACCAAAGAACTGAGACGGGTTTCCAGGGCCGCTGAGCGTTGATGGAAGAGAACCCATTTTACTGAGCACTTCAGCGCATACAAGCAGCCCCTTGCCAGCTTTAAGTCCACACTCTCTGCCGCAAAACAAACTTACTTCGCATCTCTCATATCCTCCCTGTCCCACAACCCTAAACAGCTCTTCAACACTTTCAATTCTCTATTCCGTCCCACAGCACCTCCTCCCTCTCCTCTCATTTCTGCTGAAGACTTTGCCTCCTTCTTTAAGCAGAAGATTGACATGATCAGACAAAACTTTGGCCCGCAGCCCACAATGCCCCTCTTAGCTGCTCAACCCTGTTCTGCAAAAGCCAGCTTCTCCACCATGACAGAAGATCAGCTCTCTACCCTTCTGTCAAGATCACACTTCACCACTTGTGCCTTCGACCCACTCCCGTCCCACCTCATCCCTAACTTGGCCACAGTCTCCATCCCATCTCTAACACAGCTCTTCAACCTTTCACTTACAAATGGTGTCTTTCCCTCATCCTTCAAACATGCCTCAATCACACCCATCCTCAAAAAGCCCTCCCTTGACCCATCCTCTGTGTCTAACTATCGCCCGATATCTCTTCTCCCTTATGCCTCAAAACTACTGGAACAGCATGTATATCTTGAACTGTCCTCCCACCACTCCTCCTGTTCCATCTTTGACCAGTTACAATCTGGCTTCCAACCGCATCACGCAACTTAAACTGCCCTAACGACTTACTAACCGCCAAGAGCAAGCGACATTACTCTGTCCTCCTTCTCCTGGACCTGTCCTCTGCATTCGACACCGTAGACCATTCCCTCCTGCTACAGACTCTCTCATCTCTTGGCATCACAGACTTGACCCTATCCTGGATCTCATCATACCTAACAGACCAAACATTTAGTGTCTCCATCTCACACACCCCCTCCTCACCTTGCCCCCTGTCTGTCGGTGTTCCTCCAGGCTCTGTCCTAGGACCCCTACTATTCTCCATCTACACCTTCGGCTTGGGACAGCTCACAGAATCCCACGGTTTGCAGTATCACCTCTACGCCGATGACATGCAGATCTACCTATCTGGACCCAACCTCGCCTCCTTACTGACTGAAATCCCACAATGTCTGTCTGCTATCTCAGCCTTCTACTCTGTTCGCTTTCTCAAACTGAACATGGACAAAACAGAATTCATCATCTTTCCCCCATCTCACTCTTCCCCTCCACCAGACATATCCATCAATGTCCATGGCTGCTCTCTATCCCCAGTCCCGCACGCTCGGTGCCCTGGGGTGATCCTCGATTCTGCGCTCTCTTTCAAACCACATATCCAAGCTCTCGCCTCCTCCTGCCGCCTCAAACTCAAAAATATTTCCCGGATCCGCTCATTCCTCAACCATGAAACCACAAAAACACTAGTGCATGCTCTTATCTCCCGCCTCGACTACTGCAACCTCCTACTCTCTGGCCTCCCCTCTAGCACTCTGGCACCACTCCAGTCCATCCTACACTCTGCTGCCCGACTAATCCACCTGTCTCCCCGCTATTCCCCAGCCTCCCCCCTATGCCAGGCCCTTCGCTGGCTTCCTGTCATGCTCACGCCTTGCACAGACAGGGAGGACACAAGGAAAGACACGGCAGAGAAGGAACCACAAACAAGGAGACTGACAGACAGAGGTAAGACTGAGTTCAGACAGAGACACAGGGACAAAGACACAAGGACCAGGATATTCTGCCTCCTGGCAGGCGGACAGAGTACAGACAAGGTACTGGGAACAAGACTCAAGGGCCAGGATATTCTGCCTCCTGGCAGGCGGACAAGATACAAAGCGAGACAAAGAGTATTCCTACAGAGAAGGAGATACACAGAACAGGGCCTGGCTTCCTCAGCAGCAAGATACTAACTGAGTATAGACATTGCACAGGCAATGATTCAGTGGCAGTGGCAAAACTAAATAGTCAAGGGCTCCAGGTGATTGGTAAGGGACATATTACACAGGTGCACCCTGACTGCATAAGAACCAGAGAGTTCAGGCGCCGCCCCCCTATACACACAGTCTGTAAACATGGAGAGCAGAGGCACAGAGCTGGCAACAGACAGAATTCACAGCATGGCTTGAAGCAGAAAGTAAGTTGGTGTGCGGGGGATGGGAGGCCATGCAGTGATGCCAGCAGGGTTGTTACACTTCCTATTGCCCAGAGGCTCCAATTCAAAACCCTAACCATGAAATACAAAGCCATCCACAACCTGTCTCCTCCATACATCTGTAACATGGTCTCCAGGTACCTACCTGTACGCAACCTTCGATCATCTCAAGATGTCCTTCTCTACTCTCCCCTTATCTCTTTTTCCCACAACCGCATACAAGACTTCTCCCATGCTTCCCCCATACTCTGGGACTCTCTGCCGCAACACATTAGACTCTCACCATCAAAGGAAACCTTCAAGAAGAACCTGAAGACCCACCTGTTCTGACAAGCCTACAGCCTGCAATGTTCCTCGGTCTACTGAACCACCGCACGACCTGCTCTACCCTCTCCTAGTGTATCCTCACCCCATCCCTGTAGACTGTGAGCCCTCGCGGGCAGGGTCTCCTCTCCTTATGTACTTGTGTGTCCCTTGTCTTACACATGTTTATTATACTTTTTTATATTTCCCCTTTTCACATGTAAAGCGACATGGAATAAATGGCTCTATATAAATGCATAATAATACTAATAATATTTACAGAAATCTCATGCACACACATTGTTTTTTTGTCATCAGTATTTTGTGCTTTGCATTGTTTTTTGAACAATGGAGCATGTCACTTATTTCAGTGTTTTTTCAGCGTTTTTCACCCATTCAATGTAATGAGTGGTGAAAAAATGCTGAAAATCCGCACAAAAAAACCCAGGTATCAGGATTTGCAGCATTTTTGTGCCAATATTTGATTAAATAGAAAGAGATTTTTTGGGGGGCTGGGCACATAGCCGGGCACTGTCATTTTCCCATGGTTCTGAGGTCACAGGAGTTCATGCCGGCAGCGAGCACAGACTCAGTGACGTCACCGCTAGTCACTAAGCCTGTGCGTGCTGCTTCCCATTAATTCTCCAGTAGTTTACAGCCCGAGCGGTCGCATTAGCAGTGCTCCGCCTGTAAACTGATTAACACACCAGATATGGATTTACGCCGTGGGACTTGACTGAGCGCCGAACAGGTATTGTGTCAGGAACACCACACTGCACTTGCTCACTGAGCCAGTGCGCGTGTCCTGAGTACAAAAACAGTGCTCAAAGACGCCTGTGGAGTGGGGCAGCAGACTATCAGGACCTGAAGCACATGACTGCTGGGGGCGTGACCTAAGCTCCACAGAGCTAGGAGCTGAAGGGAAACTCCTAGAAAGGTAACTACGGGAAAAGTTAACAAGGGTCATAGACAGGGGCGTAAACCAGATCAAGCCGGGTCAAAGCATGAGATAGCAGGACAGTACCAAAGGGTTAGACAAAGCAAATAGTCAGGATGTAGCAATAGATCAGAAAACCAGAACGTGCAATGGAAGGTACAATAGGGACAAACTGTAATGGAGTAACAATAGCCAAGCCAAGAGGTCAGAACCGGAGCAGACAATAGTACCAAAACGAGAGATGGAGTACAAAGTGAGGGGACAGACCGGGTCATACATGGGAATCAAACAAGCAATGCAGCATACACGCACACCAGGGGGGTCAGACACACAGCCAGAATAACAGTATAGCTGACAGGGAATCCTAGTCTGGAGTGAGCATATTTACCCCTCCTAGATCCAAAGAGAGGCCAGCAAAAGTTAACCCTGTGAGAACAGGACATTAACCATGTCCTAACCATGACAGTACCCCCCTCTTAATGGGGAGCCACTGGACCCCCAGGTTTCTCAGGGTATCTGGCATGAAAAACCCGCACCAGTCGATCAGCGTGCACCGAACTGGCCGGAACCCATGACCGATCCTCAACGGAATATCCCTTCCAATGAATAAGGTACTGAAGTCTCCGGCGCACACACCGTGAATCAATGATGCACCCTACCTCGTACTCCAGTTGACCCTCTACCAACACTGGTGGAGCCACAGATGAGGGATCTTCTCTAACTATCCCCACTGGTTTTAATAGGGACCTGTGGAAGACGTAAGATATTTTGAAGGAGGTGGGCAACTGTAATCTGTATGCCACCGGGTTGATCACCTCTACAATCTTGTATGGGCCAATAAATTTTGGGCCCAACTTCATAGAGGGTATTTTAAGTTTGATGTTACGGGTGGACAACCAGACTTTTTCCCCCACTGTTAACGCAGGACCAACCCTCTCCTCCTGTCCGCAAAATATTTGTACTTTTTCTGGGCTTTGGCGATGTTCCCCTGCACCTCCCTCCTGAGGGTTTTTAACTGTTGTACCATTCCCTTGGCACCAGGGCAATCCGAATCCATAGGGGAAAATTCCCCAAACTGCGGAACAAACCCATAATTGACCTGAAAGGGAGACTTTCCGGTAGACTGATTAATACGACAGTTGAATGGAAATTCTGCCATGGGCATTACCTCACACCAGTCTTCCTGTCTGGAGGAGGCCAGGCATCTCAGAATCTGCTCCAACGACTGGTTGGTGCATTCAGTCTGTCCATTGGATTCCGGGTGATAGGCAGAGGAGAATGACAACGTGACCCCCAACTTCATAAAAAACGCTCTCCAAAACCTGGCCACAAATTGCACACCCCTGTCCGACACCACGTTCACGAGCACTCCATGCAATCGAACAATGTGCTGTATAAACAAGCGGGCCATGGTTTCAGCAGATGGTAACGCAGGTAATGGCACAAAGAGAGCTTGCTTAGAAAATCTATCAACCACTACCCATACCACTGAGTTGCCCTTGGAAGATGGAAAATTAGTGATAAAGTCCATGGACAGGTGTGTCCATGGTTTATCCAGAATTGGCAAAGGCACCAATTCCCCAGCTGGCCAGACCTGAGAGCTTTTAGAGCGCGTGCACACCCCACAAGTATTTACAAACCTTTTTATATCAGTACCCGTAGAGGGCCACCAAAAACCCCTAGCTACTGCCCCCCGGGTAGCTGCAATACCAGGGTGTGCACTTAACACAGAATCATGAAATTCTTGAAGGAGTGTGCAAACAGTTTACCTGGGGGTTTATTCCTGGGAGCTTGTGCTTGTGCTTCCAGAATCTCTCTCTGTAACTCAGAGGAGATTTCAGCTACAACCACTCACGGTTGAAGAATGGAGGAAGGAGGTTCTGGAGGGGACACAGAATCCAAACTTCGGGATAAGGCATCTGCCTTTACATTTTTAGACCCTGGTTGGAAAGTGATGGTAAAATGAAATCGATAAAAAAAAGTGCCCACCGAGCCTGTCTGGGGGTCAATCTCTTAGCAGACTTGATATAGGCCAGGTTTTTATGATCAGTGATGACCGTAATGGGATGAGCGGCCCCCTCCAAAAAATGCCTCCATTCTTCGAAGGCCAATTTAACCGCTAACAATTCCCTGTTACCGACATCATAGTTTCTCTCGGCCTAAGAGAACTTCTTAGAGAAAAAGGCACAGGGTTGAGGTTAGTCAGGGTAGTGGGACCCTGTGACAATACTGCCCCCACCCCCACCTCCGTAGCGTTGACCTCGATGATAAAAGGTCTTGACGAATCGGGTTGTACCAACACAGGGGCTGTGGTAAAACACTTCTTTAATGTAAGGAAGGAATTTTTTGCGGCCACGGACCAATTTTTTACATCTGCCCCTTTAAGAGTGAGGTCTGTCAAGGGTTTCACCACCTGCGAGAACCCTTTAATGAACTTCATATAATAATTAGCGAAGCTCAGAAATCGCTGCAACCCCTTCAGGTCATGAGGCTGCACCCAATCAGTAATGGCCTGAACCTTCCCTGGATCCATGCGGAATCCCTCACCGGATACAATTACACCCAGAAAAGACAGTTCTTGCATAAAAAATGAGCACTTCTCCAGCTTAGCATACAAATGGTTCTCCCGGAGTCTCATAAGAACCGTTCGTAAATGGTGTAAGTGTGACTGACTGTCCTCAGAGAACATCAAGATGTCATCCAAGTAGATGACTACATAACACCCAATTAAGTCAGAAAAAACAACATTAATGAAGTTCTGAAAAACAGCAGGAGCGTTAGTGAGGCCGAAGGGCATAACCAGGTTTTCAAACAGCCCCTCAGTTGTCAGGAACGCTGTTTTCCATTCGTCCCCCTCCTGGATCCTTATAAGGTTCTAAGCCCCTCGTAGATCGAGCTTAGAAAACCATATGGCCCCCGTGAGTTGGTTGCATAGATCAGGAATCAACAGGAGAGGGTACGTGTTCTTAACAGTAATTTTGTTCAGTTCCCGAAAGTCGAGGTACGGTCGCAACCCACCATCTTTATTCTTTACAAAGAAAAACCCCGCTGCCACAGGTGAGACCGAGGGCCGAATATGCCCCTTGCGAAGGCTCTCTTTGAAGTACTCTTTCATAGCTTGGTGCTCAGGCCCGGACAAATTAAACAAACGAGCCTTGGGTAATTTGGCTCCAGGTACTAAATCGATAGCACAATCAAATGGTCTATGTGGTGGGAGCACCTCAGCCTCGCTTTCGGAAAACACGTCTTCAAAGTCTCTCAGGTACTCCGGAATACTCTCCAGACCAACAGACGACACAGATACAGATCTTATCGGATTGACAAAAGGAACCGGGTTACAACACAGACCATTATCATTACATCCCCATCGGATGATCTCCCCCTTCACCCAATCAATGAGAGGATTGTGGCGATGAATCAGGGCATCCCCAATACCAGTCCTGCAGGCAGATTATTCATAATGAAACAACTTAACTTTTCCACATGAGTGGAACCCATTTTCATAGAAAAAACTTCAGACATAAAGCAAATTCCATCCCGGGTAAGAGGGGATGAATCCACAGCCACAATTTTAACAGGGTCTTTTAACCTGACAGTCCCTATCTTATTAAGAGTTACAACTTGGGCATCATTCAGATTAATGGAGGAACCACAGTCAACAAAGGCGGTGGTCATAACAGGACCGCCAGCAAGATCCAATTCAACCTGGAGCACCATCTTTGTACATGAGAAAAACTGTACCTGGGAGTCTGGACAACCTCCTCGATTGTTGCCATGACTCAGTCGTTTCTCTGATGGTTTCTCTGAAGGACAGGAGGGTCAATTCCTTTTCCAATGTCCAGAGGCTCCACAGTAAAAGCATAGTAGATTGTCTCTATGGTGCCTTCTCTCTTTCTTCTTAACCAAGACTGACCCAACCTCCATGGGCTCAGATACAGGTGCAGTGTCACACAATTTGGGGTACAAGGGAGACTCTTGTTGCATCATTCCTCTAGCACGGAGTCTCCGATCTATATGGCCCGCCTGCATCGTGGCATCCTCCAGGGTATCAGGGGGAGGATGTAATGCCATAGCGTCCTGCAGATGGTCAGACAGGCCCCTGTGGAACAACCCACTCAGGGCGGCATCATTCCACGATACTTCGGCGGTCCAACGTCTAAACTCTGAGCAGAACCATCCAGCAGAGTGCCTCCCCTGTGTCACACTCATCACCATATCCTCTGCCAGACGCACTCTATCAGGCTCATCATAAATGTGCCCCAGAGCCTCAAAGAACAAATTCACAGACATACGTTCAGGAGCAGAGGAAGAGAGAGAGAAAGCCCATGCCTGTGGAGCCCCCGAAGTAGGGAAATGTCGACCCCCACCCTCTGGAACTCATCCCCAGAGGAGCGGGGCCTCAGAGAAAAAAAAAGCTTGCATCCTTCTCTGAACGACATGACCTCCCTTTTATCCCCTGAGAAAGGGTCTGGCAATTTGACCGGAGATTCGGGGGATGCCAATGACACATCTCTATCCCCAGCACTAGGAGCCCATGCATCGACAGCCCCCTGCACAGTATCCACCAACTGTTGCTGGGTATGGGCCCCCGTGCACTGTTCCACATTAAGTTTATGGAACATTTTGGTCAGGTGCTTGACCTGATCAGCCAAAGCTTGTATGGGATCCATGAGGATAACACAATCTTTTTTTTTTTTTTCCTTCAGAGGGGAAAAAAAAACTGAAATGGTCAGCTATAATGTCAGGAACACCGCACTGCACTTGCTCACTGAGCCAGTGCGCGTGTCCTGAGTAGAAAAACACTGCTCAAAGATACCTGTGGAGCGGGGCAGCAGCGGTGATGTTGCGTGCTTCAGACTATCATGCTGGGGGCATGACCTAAGCTCCACAGAGCTAGGAGCTGCAGGGAAACGCCTAGAAAGGTAACTACGGGACAAGTTGCCAAAGGGCATAGACAGGGACGTAAACCAAATCAAGCCGGGTCAAAGCATGAGATAGCAGGACAGTACCAAAGGGTTAGACAGAGCGAATAGTCAGGACGTAGCAATAGATCAGAAAAACAGAACTGGCAATGGACGGTACAATAGGGACAAACTGTAACGGAGTAACGATAGCCAAGCCAGGAGGTCAGAACCGGAAAAGACAAAAGTACCAAAACGAGAGATGGAGTACAGAGTGAGGGGACAGACCGGGTGATACACGGGAATCAAACAAGCAATGCAGTATACACGCACACCAGGGGTCAGACACACAGCCAGAATAACAGAATAGCTGACAGGGAATCCTAGTCTGGAGTGAGTATAAATATCCCACCCAGATCCAAAGAGAGGCCGGCAAAAGTTAACCCTGTGAGAACAGGACATTAACCATGTCCTAACCATGACAATTGTATATCGTTGTTATTTTTTTTCTTTTTTTTTTTTTTTTACAGGAGATCAAGGTATTCGAGATGCGATTAGCAGTGTAATAAAGATGGATAAATTGTGTGGTGTATTCATTAAAATACTTTGTTCTTATTGTGTGTGTGTTTATTTATCCCTTGAATAACTCTAGCATTAGTAATGGATAGGTGTCTTATTGACACCTCTCCATTACTAAGCCGGCCTTAATGTCACCTTACAATAGAAAGGTGACATTAACCCCTTATTACCCCACTTGCCACGGCTACAGGGCAAGTTGGAAGAACCGTACAAAGCTCCAGAATAGGCGCATCTAATAGATGCGCTTTTCTGGGCAGCTGCGGGCTGCTGTTTTTAGGCGGGGGGGGCCCATATTCATCCAGCCTGAGAATAGCAGTCGGCTCCTGTTAGTTTTGCTGGGTTGGTTAAAAATATAAGGGGGACCTCACATCAGTTTTTTGTCATTTGTTCTTACCTGCTTGCACTGTTACCGGCAGAGAAGGGAGAATGACAGCCGTGTTCAGCACCACATGCAGGGGAACAGCGTTTACAATAGCGCTTCTTCCCTGGCCACCGTCCGTGATCACGGAGGACAGTGTACACTGTTCTCTGTGTGCTGCACATGTTGCGGCCCGTGTGTCCAAGTCAAAACGGACATGTCTGTATGTTTTGCACATGGACCGTGTGTCCGTGAAAACTTGCTGACATCTGCATAGATGCATTCATTTTAATCAGTCTACGTGTGTCATTGTCTTCGATACGTGAGAAAACTGTCACTACACGTGTCGGAGCCACTGACATGTGAAACAGGCCAAAATTAAGTTTTAGGTCTTTTTTACAAACCCGTATAAAACACATACAGTATGTGAAAAAACAATACTTGGACATTAGTGTGCCATCATTGTGTTATCAGTGTGCCATCAGTGTGCCATCAGTGTGCCATCGGTGTGTCATCCGTGTTTTTCCAGTGTGGGTAAAGAAAGAATGAAATTACGAAACTTCTCCTATACTTTGCAACACGTACAGCACCCCAACGACACATGGATGCCATCCATGCGCTGTACACATATCTCATAGACCCGAAGACTCGTACTATCCCTTATCATCCACGCTGCTGGAAAAAAATGGATGTGTCTGTCACTGTGTGTGGTTCAAATAGACACACGGTCCGTAGGAAAATACAGATATGTGTAGATCATCATAAGTTATAATGAGTATGTGTGATATCTGTGAAAACAATGAATGCCACACGTCCCGGAAAGAAGGGGGGCTAAAGATGACATATAGTACATACAGTACCTATTATAATGGTAATATAGTATAAAGCAGATATAAAGGATTAATCTAATATAACGCTAAAACAATGTAAAGTTAGGATAAACCTAGTACAGAATAAATGCAGTATAAATATTATAGACTATACACTTAATATAATGGCGATATAGTATAAAGCATTTATAAATGATAAATGAAGTATAAAGCTAAAACAGTATAAAGTTAGTATAAATCTAATATAGCATAAATCTAGTATAAAGCAGATATACAAAAAATCCTGTGTCAAGATGATATAGTATAGACGTAGCATAATGCTGATATAGTACAAATCTAATATAAATGATAGATATAGTAAAAAGCTAAAACAGTATAAAGTCAGTGTAAATCTAATACAGGAAATATCCAGCATAAAGATGAAATATAGCATGCACCTAGTATAATGCTGATATAGTATAAAGCTAAAACAGTGTAAAACTAGCATAAATCTAACACAGAATAAATCCAATATACAAATGATATACAGTATACACCTAGGATAATGCTGATATGGTACAAATCTAGGATAAAGCAGATAAAAAGGATAAATCTGGTTTAAAGCTAAAACAATATACAGTTAGTATAAATCTAATACAGAGTAAGTGTCGTATAAAGCTAATATATATACAAAAAACTCCAATATATAGATGATATATAGTAAAGATCTAGTATAAAAATTATATATAAATCTAATATAATGCTGAAATAATAAAAATCTGAACTATAGCTGATTTTTTTTTATCATACCGATATAGTATTATGCTACTACAGTACTACTATAATATCAATCTACTATAAAGCTGATATGAAGAACAAGTTTAGTGGAACATTAAAATAATATAAATGTATAAAGCTTATGCCAATATAAAGTTATTTTTTACAGTATAACTTATATAAAGCATATAAAAATCTAGTGTAACGCAAATACAATATAAATTAGTATAAAGCTCATGCAGTATAAATCTATTGTAAAACTTGCATATTTGTACTATAAATCTGACATAATGCAGATGTAGTGTATATCTAGCATATAGCTGACATGTAATAAAAATCGATTATAATTTATACAGTATAAATGTAGTAAAATGCTAATATGTATAAAAATACAGCATAAAGCTGATAAATAGTATAAATACAGCATATATCAAGTAAAAAACTTAAGTACATTAACCTGTAAATCTACAACTCCAATTCCAGAAAAGTTTGGACTCAAGGGGTAACGTTTCTCCTTGCGGAGAGTGATAAGTCAAGCCTTCCATGCCAAGGTGAGGAGACTTTTAAGCCTTGCAATACTACTCTGGGAAAATAAATATGCACGTTGTCTCCTCAGAGCAAGAGGACTAGAACTCTAGTGCCAACTATTGGAAGTAACGATCCTAGAAGTCAATAATCGGCTCTTCTTCTGCAAAGCCATGCGGTTGTGATAGATGCAGTATGTGGTTTAGAATTGTCTTGCTGAAATATGCAAGGCTTTCCCTGAAATAGACAATGTCTGGATGGAGCAGACTGAGCAGTGATAGTGCCTTTCAAGATGTGTAAGCTGCTCCTACCATAGATCTCAAGCATTCAGTATTGTCTGCCTCGTTAGTCCTGCAAATGGATTTCACCAGAATCTCTAAATTATTTGATATTATGTACTGTATATGCTAAGATATTCAAAGAATTTTCAAGATTTTTCTGAAATAGTTCCACAATTTTTAGATTTAGTTCTTCACAAATTGGTGAACCTCTGACCATCTTTGCTTCGGAGAGACTTTGCCTCTCTAGCATGCCCTTTTTATCCACACTCAAGTGACTTAATTGAAAATTGACCTTCCAGCTGTTTTTTTTAATTCATACCACTTACTTTTCAAGCCCGTTGTTAACCCTGTCCAAAACTTTCTAGAGACGTGTTGCTTCCATCAATGTTCCTAAAGTTAATTTTTCCAAACGAAATGAAGAAATGTCCAACGTTCAACTTCTGATCTATTTCCTATGTTCAGTTGTGAATAAAATATGGCTAAAAGAGTTTTCCTAAATCATTGCATTCTATTTTTTTAATATATTTTTTACAACATCCCATTTTTTTTTGGAATTGTAGTTATAGTAAACTAATAATATAAATATATAAGATAGTACAAATGTACTATAATATAAGATAATGTTTAACAAAAAATAAATGATAAAATCAACAGTATAAATCTAGTAAAAAAACATAATATGAATCTAAAATATAGACGATATCTAATATAAATGTTGTACAAGTCTAGTAAAAATAAGCTGCTTATGTAATCCAACCATCGTCATGATAAAGTCATAATTTATGTGAATAAATAAATTCCTATGATACTTTTAAGGCGATTAGTTGCATTTTCATGTCAAAATATAGAAGCGCTATAAAGGATCAGTCCATCATCTCTGATTGTTGTACAAATAGGAAGGCGTGCCAGCTGGCGCGGTTCTTCCTTGGTCATTTTTCATCCGCAAGTCCAATTTTAACAGAGCTGCCAAAATGTGTTCTTATTTTTTCTTATTTTTTTCCATTCTAGACCCAACTTCTTTAGACTCAATCTCTGCTCCAAATATATGTAGCTGTTGTTTTTTTTCTTGTATTATTTTGTAATGTTTTGGAATAGTATAATCTAATTTAGACTCGGCTACAAGAGGGCAAAGTTAATGTCAAGTTCGTCAATGAGTAATGGAAAGAAGAAGTGTTTGTCCGGTGGCATTCCATCAACTGATTATTTTGAGCGATCATCATCTCATAGATGTATATTAAACCTTACTAAAAAAATTGGAGTTCCACAATTGAACTTTGTACAAGACACACTTGATGATGGATGTTTACAAGACTAGAATTTCTGACCCCTGGAAGGGATAAAATTCCGGACACTGGCAGGTATTTATGAAACTAAATATATAAATGTCCGGTAAATCACTCGTCTAATTTTTTTTTTCCTAATAAGCACGCAAGACATTATCAGAAGATGAGAGTTGAAGAATTCTTTCATTATACCAATGTGAACATTTCAGCTCTTGATCGTGGCTTGGCCAAAGTCCATCTAGGCCAGAAGAACCTCTATTAATTGGACTCGGTGTAGTTGGATTCTTGGCTTCATGCTAAGTGTTTTTATTTAAATTACAGAAGAAGAGTATAAGTAGGTCAGTGGTGGGAATAAATAGGTCAGTGGTGGGGAAGCAAGCTATATAATGATACTGTAGACTTCTACAACAATAGTCGAACAAGAAATCCCATAAAAACCTGGGTTCAAAAATGGCTTGGATTTTTATGATGGTCTATAATTATAGATTTTTCTTCATGCTCTACCATTTCCGCAATGGTATTCAAGTGTAATAAAATTCAATGTTCATCGAGAAAATTCAAAAAATTGCACCAGTCAAGCAGTAAAGTGGTAAATTTTAGAAGAATTTTTTCTGTTTCTCTATCTGTAGGACATAGGTCAATTGGAAAAAAATGTCTCATTAATTAGTTCTGATTATAATCATGTTTCACGTTTGTTCAAGAATGTTACCAGGAGCACAGAGAATGAAAGCAGATGATTGATGACCTACCACACCAAGGGAAAAAGCCCAAATGTTTATTAGGACAATTTCCAATAGGTAGTAACAGACTAGCAGGATAGGAATGAGTTTTAGTGCTTATACTCGTTTGCAAGGAAAATGGATGAGTGCAATCCGATTAAAAAATTGGATTTCACTCTGACCACTGTTAATCTATGATTCCATACTCTACATTTTATTAATTATTAAGGCGTGGGATCCCAGGACATTTTGCTAACCAGCAGAGGGAAAGAGGACAGCTGGGGGAAAATGTTTATAGCGTGGGAAGGGAGTAATGCCCATGTAGATTCCCAGACTATTAATATCAGCTCACAGCAGTATACTTAGCCTTTCCTGGTTGTTAAAATGGGGGACCCTTCAAAACAAATGATGTAGTGTCCCCCTATAATTAATAATCAGCAAAGGCTAGAAAGACAGCTGCAGGCTGATAGTAATAGCCTAAGAAGGGGCCATGGATATTTGCTTCCTCCCAGACTAAAAACAACAGCTGTGATAATTCTGGCACTTGGCCTCCCCTCTTCCCACTTGCACTGGTGTAATGGCAAGTGGGGTGATAGTCACCTTTGTATTGTCAGGTGAAATTAAGCCTAGAGGTTAGTAATGGAGAGGCATCTATAAGATGACAACTGTTTGGCTTACACCTATCTAAGCTGTATAGGCACCTTTGCATACGCTTCCATGAAGCAATGCATACCCGGCGACTACACATACAGTCGTCCTTGATAAAGACCACCTGTTGGTCGAAATGTTGGACGTTATCTGTTCTTTACCTTTGGTGCCCTCTCAAATACATTTTGTTAATTTTTCAAGCTAGATTAAACAATCGTATTTCTGTCTGTGCTGATGTTTCCGCTATTTATGGGCACCATTAGTCAAGACACCACATGTTCTCAATCTAATAACTATCCTTTGTTGAATTGGGATCTCAATTTGATGCTTTTAAAAAAAAAATTATTAAACAATGGAACCTGATATAAATATATATTTGAAGCAAGTGCATCTGTTCAGCATTCCCTGCGTTTAAAGATTTGAAGGTTGCAAATGACGAAAACTAGAAGGAAGAAAAAAAAAGCCCCAACGTCTCGAGTGCCAAGGAAATTTGCAAAACTCTCACCTTACATCGAGTGAAGTCTGGAAACCTACTTCTGATTCCAGTGACTGCTCATTTACACTGCCACACATTCAAGTCTGTCAGCAAATCCACAGCAGAGGGTCACACACCCAATTTGGATGTCTTATCCACAATCCTGCCGAGATCTCTCAGGCAGTAACCGATTTACCAGCTCACATATTTAATGCATCTCCCAAATTTTCTAGAATTCTCCATACTCTAATCCCTAATCTTCAGTATTTTGTTACAGGTCTTAAAAGCATAAAACCTTCCAGATGAATGCCCTCTACATCCTATATTTTACAAAGGAAAAATGTGGTGAGAGCTAACGAAAACACAAGTGGACTCCACAAATAATGTAATGCTGGTTACATTACCGGCATAAAATGCCCAAAGGTTAAAAAAAGGATGAATTTTTCTTAAGCATATTAAAATCTAGCGCTATTTAGATGGTGCACTAGGTAGAGATGGACAAATGTTTTCGTCTTTTTAGGTTCATTGCTCTTTATGTGTACAGTAAGTGAAAATCGGGACCCGGAGGTGACTAATTGGCAGCCACTCTTTACCAGGTTCAGTAATGAGTGTAAGCAGTATATTGGCGGTAGTTCAGCCAGTAAAAGGTATATATTCTCTTTGATCACATGCAAATGTGAGGTATATATTAATGAACAGAATTTTGATTTATTTTAAAACAAAAAGCCCCTTCTCTCTTTTTTTTTTCAGTAAAGTTACTGCGCCAATAAGCTGAAAACTCATTTCTGTTGAAAGATTTGGCATACATAAAATGTAAAAAGAATTTGTATGACATCTATCCAGCAACTCCATGGTGGACCAAATGTCCTCCAAAAAAAAAAAAATGGACATGTCCGTTTTTGATCTAAGTCATGGAATAAACTCACCCATTCAAATAAACAGATCCTTGAAGAAAACTAAAAACACATGGATGCCTACATTTACGATCTGAGTGCTGTAATTTTTTTTTATTCTTTAATGGGTTTGAAAAGGAATTTTTTTTTTTGTTTAGGAAAAAAAACAAATACCATACTGAAGGCAAAAAAGGATAGATGGACCAAAAGTGGATGAAAATGGGATCCAGCAAACTAGAGAAAACCGGTCACCTGAGTGAAGCTTACCGTAATTATCTGTCTATCACCAGTCTGTCTACCTATCTAATCTACTTTCTACCTTTCATCAGTCTATCAGTGTTGTAGGGGTTCACTCTCTCTGATAGGCATTAGGTCTTAGGCAATGTTCACACAGGCAATGCAGCTCTAAGGGGGTTTTACACTAAGCAATATCGCTAGCAATATCGCTAAAACGTCACTGGTTTTGTGACGTTATAGCGATATTGCTAGCGATATCGCTATGTGTGATACTTACCAGCGACCGGCTCCCCCGCTGTCCATCGCTGATCGCGCGAGAATGTCCGGCTCCATTTCTCGTCGGGCGCTTCCTGCTGAGACTTCCTGCTGTGACGTCCAGCGACGCGTGGACACGGGCGGGAGGACGCAGGATCGCTGTGTGTGAATGGTAAGTATCGTGCGCTGCGTCGCTGCTGCATCGCTGTGAAATCTTTCTGTATGAAAGCTCACTAGCGATCATTTAGCGATGCACCAGCGATCCTGACCGGGTCGGATCGCTGTTTGGATCGCTGGTGCATCGCTAAATGTAAAAGGGCCTTTAGTCCAAACACGTGTAGTTTTATTGGCTTTCTACAGGTTGCACAGCACCAAAACAAACTCAAACATAAATCCCATCCTTGTCAAGGCGCTAACTAAAGAGAACAGATCCTGGCCTACTCATGCACGGCTGAGCTAGCCCCAGCTCGGTCAAGCAAAACAGAAATCGTCCATAGCAAACACTGATACATGGCTTGTGCACACTCTTCTTTGAGAGGAATTCTGGCCTGGCTCTCTCTTGAGCTCCAAGACACATCCAGTCTGGTCAGCTTCCCTGAGCTGACTAAGGACATCAGCTAGCCTAGTTATATGCATGAATTGCTAACTAGGTGATTTAATCAGAACCTGTAGAGCTAGGATTTAACCCTAGCCTATCTGGCCATGCTACAGTGTTTATCTGCATCCATTATCATACTGTATAGATAGTAGTTCTGCCATAGGCAAACTGCACAATGTTATTCATAACCAAATGTCCATGATTTCCCCATGGCTCTGAAATAGCCATTACCTAGCTGGCAGCCCAGAAAGTAATTTTTTGTCTGATCATGTAGTGTTCTGCCCAGTAGCGTATAGTCGAGACATGTGGGCAGCTGACCCAGATGCAAAATTTTGCCCTACCCACCCTTTTTCCTTGCTGCCCACACTGTAAAGTAATGAGAAAGCACAGTAAGTTCCACCACGAAGCTGCTTATACAGAGAACAACAGGTGAGATGAGTTTTTGAACAGCTGCTTCTCTCTGCATAGGCAGAGACCAGAATTACAAAACTTAATTTATTAAAATAATTTATCGCCACTTATGCATAGCTCAGCAGCCAATGACAAACTCATCTGCACGGCTGCTCTCTGAATAAGCATTAATGGAGAAAACAGAATATGAACATGTAATGAATAGAGACAGTATTTAATGAATTGCAGTACAAATGGATCCAATAGTGTCTTCGTTCACTAAGAGATGCTTTTCAATTTTTACACTTTTTCTAACCCTAACAAGAGTTAGATGTAGGGTTATGCTTAAATTTAGGGCTAAAGTTAGGCTTAGGGCTAGAGATTTCGATATTAATGAATATGATAACATGGTTGTATACCCTGGGGGAATAATGAAACCTATAGGAATGATTTGCAATCCATGTTAAAGCCACCAGCGAAACGCGCGTCGAGTAATCCATGCTGTTTGTTCTGTATTTATCTAATATGTTTTGTTGATTCATATTGCATTTTTCCACCAGTGTCTCCTGATGTTATGCCAATTTTGCTGTGACTCATTGCTTAAATATTCAATTGGGGGTTATTCTGACTATATTGATATACAGTTTTTTGACTTTTTGACCATTACCTATATCCTTTACTTATATATTTATTATTCATTGATGAGCACGTGTCACTTTACTACATATTATCTAATTGTTATATACAGTAGCTACTTATCAGGATGATTACTTTATAGAACTGTCGTTCAGTTTGCATGCTTCCTGACACTAGTCACTTTTAACCTAAACATTTTTCTGCTGTGCAATATATTTGCATATTTCTTCACATATCTCAATGGAATTATCCTGTTTACAAATTTACTTTATTATATCCCCACAATGTGTTTTTATCTATATCTCTTCGCAGTGCTTTTCCTTGAACGTTTTATTATGTCCAGTCTTGATTCTATGTACTAATACATTTATTTTGCTATTTTCGCTACATATGGGTTGCATGTCATTCTTATAAGTTTTATTACGGCTAAGCTTAAGGCTAGAGTTAGGCTTAGGGTTAGGGTAAGGACTGGAGATATACTTAGGGATTGCTTTAGGGATAGCGTAAGGCTAAGGACAACAACTGCCATGAGATTGTATGTTCTCCCCGTGTTTGCGTGGGTTTCCTCCGGGTTCTCCGGTTTCCTCCCACACTCCAAGACATACTGATAGGGAATTTAGATTGTGTTCCCCATTGGGGACAGCAATAATAATGTATATAAAGCGCTGTGGAATATGATAGCGCTATATAAGCAGTGCATATTAAATAAATAAGGCTCGGGTTAGGGTAAGGACTAGAGCTATGCTTAGGTCTAGTGGTTGTTTTAGGAATAGGCTTAAGATAAGACTAGGATTACGCTAAGGCCTGGTGTTAGGGTAATCAAATTGTTACGTAAGAAAACAAAAAATGGAAAAAAAGCCAAAAAATATACACAGTATTTAACTTTTTGTTTTTCAAATATTAAGAAAAAGCAGAAAAAAATAGGAGGTAAAAGCGCAAATTGTAATTCCATCAGTATTTTACTCAAATTACAATACATGAGTTTAGAGGAAAAAGGTGTTAATACTGGACTGGTGGAAGGAACTACAAGATCGCTAATGGTTCATGGGCTAGAGGATACAACAGACTTGCCTGGTCCCAGGCGCTGGGCACTCATGCTATGCCACAGCTTACGTGCCTTGACTGTAAAAGATGAAGAGCAGACTTGCCTGGTCCCAGGTGCTGGGCACCCATGCTATGTCATGGCTTACGCACTTTGGCTGTAAAAGATGAAGAGCAGACTTGCCCGGTCCCAGGTGCTGGGCACCCATGCTATGTCATGGCTTACGCACTTTGGCTGTAAAAGATGAAGAGCAGACTTGCCTGGGCCAGGTACTGGGCACCCATGCTATGCCATGGCTTATGCAACTTGGCTGCAAAAGATGAAGAGCAGACTAGCCCGGTTACAGGTACTGGGCGCCCATGCTATGCCATGGGTTACGCGCCTTAGCTGTAAAAGATGAAGAGCAGACTTACCCGGTCCCAAGTACTGGGCAACCATGCTATGTCATGGCTTATACGCCTTGGCTGTAAAAGATGAAGAGCAGACTTGCCCGGTCCCAGGTGCTGGGCACCCATGCTATGTCATGGCTTACGCACTTTGGCTGTAAAAGATGAAGAGCAGACTTGCCTGGGCCAGGTACTGGGCACCCATGCTATGCCATGGCTTATGCAACTTGGCTGCAAAAGATGAAGAGCAGACTAGCCCGGTTACAGGTACTGGGCGCCCATGCTATGCCATGGGTTACGCGCCTTAGCTGTAAAAGATGAAGAGCAGACTTACCCGGTCCCAAGTACTGGGCAACCATGCTATGTCATGGCTTATACGCCTTGGCTGTAAAAGATGAAGAGCAGACTTGCCGGGTCCCAGTTGCTGGGCACTCATGCTATGTCATGGCTTACGCACTTTGGCTGCAAAAGATGAAGAGCAGACTTGCCTGGGCCAGGTACTGGGCACCCATGCTATGCCATGGCTTACGCGCCTTGGCTGTAAAAGATAAAGAGCAGACTTGCCCGGTTCCAGGTACTGGGCACCCATGCTATGCTATGGCTTACGCACCTTGGCTGTAAAAGATGAAGAACAGACTTGCCCCAGTCCCAGGTACTGGGCACCCATGCTATGTCATGGCTTACACACCTTGGTTGTAAAAGATGAAGAGCAGACTTGCCGGGTCCCAGTTGCTGGGCACCCATGCCATGCCATGGC
This sequence comes from Dendrobates tinctorius, assembly GCF_039654945.1. Classification (NCBI taxonomy): domain Eukaryota; kingdom Metazoa; phylum Chordata; class Amphibia; order Anura; family Dendrobatidae; genus Dendrobates; species Dendrobates tinctorius. The sequence goes on along the minus strand of NW_027361706.1, from coordinate 6,177,409 downwards.
TTACGCGCCTTGGCTGTAATAGCTGAATAGCAGCTGTAATTGGACACAGCTCTTATCCATTGCTCCAGGATGATGGATAAAAATTTACTTTTCAGATACCTACAGTAAGTCCACACAGCAGAACGATTACTGTTGTGAACTGTTGAAGTCGTACAAAAGTGGAGAATGAGTGAAGTATACTGTACAATGATCAAAAAAGAGGTTTAAAGACCAATAAATGTAATATCCAAGGTATCAATCTATCTGCAGAATATGTTCTTGTATAAAAAACAATAGTCGCCAGGGTCTATAATACGACACAACTTACAATACAAACATAATCACTTTCAGATTTTATAAAGAGTTTACAACTATAACAAATAAAACAATAACACAGAAATTTAGTTTACGACTAATGATGAGTTGATGAAAAGCCACATTTACAAGGATAACACAAATAAATTAGGAGAAAGAGTTTACATGAGAGCACATTAATGGGAAGAGTTATTGCCTTGTGTTAACAAATAGACGGCAATCATAAATGACAGCTCCGTACATTCTCTATATTACAGAAATTATAAGACAATTATTTCATCTAATCAGATTTCATTGTGAAGTCCTGGATACTGCTACAGTCATTCAACATATTAGCTAGTACTCCCCTTATGACATTGCTGATATTTGTAAGGTATGATGACTGCCTAGTCCTAATGCACAAAATTTGTTAAAACACCTCATACATATTAAAGCAAAATTGGCCAATCCCCTGATGATTATGGTGGGTCCAACCAACTAAATTGTTTGCCAGACCTCCTGGTCTGGCACTCGCATGTGGTAACGGCTTCCTGACAGGCAGTAAATTCTTTTGTTCCCCGTTTGGGGATAGCACGATTACTGATTGTTCCACTTGTGGATTCTAATGAGAGTTAGACATACTGATCTCGCATATTTCAGATGTAGGCTTGACAAAGGCTTATATTAGCCGAAATGTTGCAAGTGTCTGAATGTTCAACAATATTTTTTTTTTTTTAATATATTTTATTGATTTCAATAACGTACAGAATTGAAAGGAAAGGCATTTCAAGTCAAATTCAAAGTATACAATTCACTTGAACATACAGAATATTCGTAGCTTATAAATTCCCCAAGTACCCAACCTCTACCCTCCACCCTCCCTCCCCAACTCCCTTCATTATCCTCTGCATTCTGATTGGTCAGAAAATGTTTATGGAACTGGTGTATGACCAGGGGTGAACCTAGCCTATCTGCTGCCTGAGGCGAACAGCAAAATGACGCCCCCCCCTGCATACAAAGTAAATTTTCATATCCATCCTGTAAAACTGAGTACGATAGTGGACATTTTGATTTAGATAAATAGAAAAAAAAAAGGTGTCCAAACACAAGGATGTCAGCGGCATCACATGCACATACAAGACACGTAAGTATCCAGAACAAGGGTCAATAATGGCAATGATAGGCCTGGCACAGGGCCAGACTGGGACAAAAATGCAGCCCTGCCACACAAATCCCACCAACCCACAAACTATAGCACTCATCACCCCAATCAGTGAATTTTTGCTATACTTTGTCATCCTCTCATCACTCTCTTAAAGGAGTTAATTGAAAAGCCACATGTGAATGGCACCACAGTGCGTATGATTGACCACAGCTCCATTTACATGGTGCTCTTCAAAGCTATGTTTCCCAGGATCATGGGGGTCCCAGCGGTCTGATCCACAACAAACAGAAAGTCATCCCTTATCCCCACATAATGCTCCATACAGTATTATGGGCCCCATATAATGCTCCATACAGTATTATGGGCCCCATATATTACTGCATACAGTATATTGGGCCCCAAATATTACTTCATACAGTATAATGGGCCCCATATATTACTTCATACAGTATTCTGGGCCACATTTATTACTTCATACAGTATAATGGGCCTCATATATGACTTCATACAGCATAATAGGCAACATATATTACTTAATACAGTATAATGGGCCCAATATATTACTTCATCCAGTATAATGGGCCCCAAATATTACTTAATACAGCATAATAGGCACCATATATTACTTAATAGTAATAATAATACATTTTATTTCTATAGCGCCAACATATTCCGCAGCACTTTACATTTCAGAGGGGATTTGTACAGACAATAGACATTACAGCATAACAATAATCACATAGATTATAACAAATACAGAGAGGAATGAGGGCCCTGCTCGCAAGCTTACAGTCTATGAGGAAAGAGGTAGACACGAAAGGTGGGTGGTAACAGTTGCCCTGATTGTATGGACCAGCCATAATGTTAAGTGTGTAACAGTACAGACACACAGGGCTAATGGATGCATAAAGCATGTGGAAACATGATGCGGGGAACCAGGTTATGGTAAAACTTTTGGTTGTGCCACACAGGGATAGATTAGGTTAATGTGTTGAGGCGATAGGCCAGTCTGAATAAATGCGTGTTCAGGGCACGCTTAAAATTGTGGGGATTGGGGACTAATCATATTGATCTGGGAAGTGCATTCCAAAGAATTGGCGCAGCACATGTATAGTCTTGAAGACGGGAGTGGGAGGTTCTGATTATTGAGGATGCTAACCTCAGATCATCAGCAGAACGGAGGGCGCGGGTAGGGTCATATACTGAAACAAGGGAGGAGATGTAGGGTGGTGCTGAACCATGGAGGGCTTTGTGGGTGAGGGTAATAAGTTTATACTGAATTCTGGAGTGGATGGGTAGCCAGTGTAATGACTGGCACAAGGTAGAGGCATCGGTGTAACGATTGGTGAGGAATATGATCCTGGCTGCAGCATTCAAGACAGATTGGAGAGGGGAGAAGTTGGTAAGAGGGAGACCAATTAGAAGAGAGTTACAATAGTCTAGACGAGAATGAATAAGGGAAACAGTAAGAGTTTTTGCAGAGTCAAAAGTAAGAAAAGGTCGAATTCTATAAATGTTTTTGAGGTGCAGATGACAAGAGTGAGCCAGTGAATGAATGTGGGAGGCAAAGGAAAGCTCAGAGTCAAGTATGACCCCAAGACAGCGGGCATGTTGCTGGGGAGTAATAGTGGAACCACACACAGAAATGGCAATGTCGGGTACAGGTACATTAGTAGAGGGAGGAAACACAAGGAGTTCAGTCTTTGACAGGTTCAGTTTCAGATATAGTGAGGACATGATGTTAGACACAGCGTTTAGACAATCGCCGGTGTTTTCTAGAAAGGCTGGCGTGATGTCAGGAGAAGAAGCATATAATTGGGTGTCATCAGCATAGAGATGGTACTGGAAACCAAATCTACTGATTGTTTGACGAATAGGGGCAGTGTACAAAGAGAAGAGGGTGGGCCTAGAACCGATCCTTGAGGAACCCCAATAGTAAGAGGAAGGTGAGAGGAGGAGGAACCGGAAAAGATACAGTAAAGGAGCGGTCAGAGATAGGAGGAGAACCAGGAGAGAACTGTGTCCTTGAGGCCAATGGAATGGAGCATAGTGAGGAGGAGCTGATGATCCACAGTGTCGAATGCTGCAGAGAGATCCAAGAGAATTAGCATGGAGTAATGACCATTTGATTTAGCTGTTAGTAGATCATTAGAGACTTTAGTGAGGGCAGTTTCAGTAGAGTGTAAAGAGCGGAAACCAGAATGGAGAGGGTCGAGAAGAGAGTTATCAAAGAGATAGTGGATAAGACGGGAGTGGACCAGGCGTTCCAGGAGTTTAGAGATGAAGGCAAGATTAGAGATAGGTCTATAGTTAGCAGCACAGTTTTTGGTCATGGGATGGTTTTTTAAGTAGTGGATGTATGATGGCATGCTTAAATGAGGAGGGAAAGATACCAGAAGAGAGAGAGAGATTAAATATTTTAGTTAGGTGAGGGGTGACCGCAGGGGAAAGGGACTGGAGGAGATGTGACGGAAATGGGTCACTGGTGCAAGTGGTTGGGCGAGAAGATGCAAGGAGCCTGCTTACTTCTTCTTCTGTGACTGGTTCAAAATCAGAGAGTGAGCTAGATGCAGTGGGGGAGGGAGGACAGTGCATGGTATGAGGTGATTGGGAGATAATTTCCTGTCGAATCTGGTCAATTTTTTCTTTGAAGTAATTGGCCAGATCGTCAGCTCGGATCTCCGTGGTTGGGGCCTGTACTCTTGGGTTGAGTAGAGAATGAAAAGTGTCAAAGAGACGTTTCGGGTAATTGGACAGTGAGGTGATGATGAGGGTGTTGAAATAGGCTTGTTTGGAGAGGTGAAGGGCAGTGTTGTATGTTCTAAGCATAAACGTATAATGGATGAAATCTTCGTGTAGATTGGATTTTCTCCACAGACGTACGGCGCACCTGGAGCACCGCTGCAGGAAACGTGTTTGAAGGGTGTGCCAGGGTTGTCGCCATCTGTGTTGTGGTGTTCTATTTATAGGGGGTGCAAATTCATCCAGGGCACTTTGAAGTGTTTCATTGTAATGCTTCAATGCAGAATCAGGACATGAGAGGGAGGAGATAGGGGCCAATGAAGACTGCAAGATCTTCATAAGTTTGTGGGTGTTAATGGCCTGTATATTTCTATAAGTATGGACAGTGGGGGTGACCTGAGCAGCCTGGCAGTTCTTGACAGAGAATGAAAGAAGATTGTGGTCAGAGAGTGGGAGAGGGGAGTTTGCAAAATCATCCACTGCACAAAGCCGAGAGAAGACCAAGTCGAGGGAGTTTCCGTCTTCATGCGTTGGAGGATTAGTAAGCTGCGAAAGGCCAAATGAGGAGGTTAGAGATAAAAGGTGAGTAGCAGATGGGGAGAGGGGAAGAGCAATGGGGATGTTGAAATCTCCCATGATGAGGGTAGGGATGTCATAGGAGAGAAAATGTGGAAGCCAAGTGGCAAAATGATCCAGGAACTGATGGGAGGGGCCGGGAGGACGATACACCACCGCCACTCGCATGGAGAAGGGGGTGTAGAGTCTGATGGCATGGACGTCAAAAGAAGGGAAGACTAGTGAGGGTAGTTGAGGGATAACCTGAAAGGTACATTTTGGTGATAGGAGCATACCAACTCCTCCACCTGCTCTATTGTCTGATCTTGGGGTATGAGAGAAGTGTAGTCCCCTGGATATACGGATACAGTATAATGGGCCCCATATATGACTTCATACAGTATAATGGGCCCCATATATTACTTCATCCAGTATAATGGGCCCATATATTACTTCATACAGTATAATGGACCCAATATATTACTTCATACCGCATAATAGGCACCATATATTACTTCATACAGTATAATGGGCCCCATATATTACTTCATACAGTATAATGGGCCCCATATATTACTTCATACAGTATAATGGGCATCATATATTACTTCATACAGCATAATGGGCACCATATATTACTGTATACAGTATAATGGGCCCCAAATATAATTTCATACAGAATAATGGGCCCCATATATTACTTTGTACAGCATAATGGGCACCATATATTACTGCATACAGTACAATGGGCACCATATATTACTTCATACAGCTTTTTGGGCACCATATATTACTTCATACAGTATAATGAGCCCCATATATTACTGTATACAGTATAATGGGCCCCAAATATTATTTCATCCAGCATAATGGGTCCCATATATTACTTCATACAGTATAATGGGCACCATATATTACTGCATACAGTATAATGGGCCCCATATATTACTTCATACAGTATAATGGGCCCCATATATTACTTCATACAGTATAATGGGCACCATATATTACTTCATACAGTATAATGGGCCCCATATATTACTTCATACTGTATAATGGGCACCATATATTATTTCATACAGCATAATGGGCACCATATATTACTTCATACAGTATAATGGACACCGTATATTACTTCATACAGCATAATGGGCACCATATATTACTTTGTACAGCATAATGGGCACCATATATTACTGAATACAGTACAATGGGCACCATATATTACTTTATACAGCATATTGGGCACCATATATTACTTCATACAGTATAATGGACACCGTATATTACTTCATACAGCATAATGGGCACCATATATTACTTTGTACAGCATAATGGGCACCATATATTACTGCATACAGTACAATGGGCACCATATATTACTTCATACAGCATATTGGGCACCATATATTACTTCATACAGTATAATGAGCCCCATATATTACTGTATACAGTATAATGGGCCCCAAATATTATTTCATACAGCATAATGGGCCCCATTTATTACTTCTTACAGTATAATGGGCCCCATATATTACTTTATACAGTATAATGGGCCCCATATATTACTTCATACAGTATTATGAGCACCATATATTACTGGATACAGTATAATGGGCACCATTTATTACTTCATACAGTATAATGGGCCCCAAATATTATTTCATACAGCATAATGGGCCCCATATATTACTTCATACAGCATAATGGGCACCATATATTACTTTGTACAGCATAATAGGCACCATTTATTACTGCATACAGTATAATGGGCACCATATATTACTTCATACAGCATAATGGGCACCATATATTACTTCATACAGTGTAATGGGCCCCATATAATTCTTCTACCCAAACCCCGCTGTTCTGGTTTCCTCAGTGTATTCTCATCCTCCGCAGTGCTTCGCACAGGGACATCATTAACTTTACCTATATAATTGTCCACTTGGACTGATAGTAATAGTGATTTGTTTGTACCCTGCTGTCTTGCGCTGGCCCGCTCAGGGCATATGATTATACACCAGTAAAAAGTATGACAGGCTCAATGTGACCAGTGCCACCTAGTTTCCTACCCCTCTTATTCGACTGATACTGTGGGCACACTGACTGGTACTGAGGAAAAGAAAGAACAGAGAGAAAAAGAAAACAGAGAGAGAAAGAAAGAACAGAGAGAGAAAGAAAGAGGGGAAAGAAAGAAATAACAGAGAAAGAAAGAAAGAAAGAAAGAAAGAAGAAGTAAAGAAACAGAGAGAAAGAAAGATTCTATAAAGATACTATAGCAGCTCGGCTCCCACTGTAGTGCCCACCTGAGCCTCCCGATGCAGGACATATCATGATCCGCTCACATGGCCGGCATCCCGAGTCCTCAGCGATCCTGCTGTCCGCACTGTTGGGGGAGGATACGGTGATGGATCTGAAGCATTCCCTGAAGTGCCTCCATGGTTCTGTCACAATCTCCTCCCGAAATTACCTCATTTCCAGTCAGCTTCTAGCACGTCACTTCCGGTGGAACGTCACGTGTGAATTTTAAAGTGCTCCTCGGGGCTCCGCCGTGTACTCTTGTGTCCGCGGGAAAAGTAAGCTCCCAGCCGGGGCAGTGGGGCAGAATCTCTCAAAATCGGGACTGTCCCGCTGGGAGGTATGAATGCTTCCCACCATACACCTTGTACACGTATGGCTCCGCATACATCATACACACATGGTTCCGCTTTTTATTCCTCATACACATACGGCTCCGTTCTGTACACCTCGCACACACACGGCTCCACTCAGTACACACATGGCTCCACTCCGTAAACCTCATACACATGCGGCTCTGCTCCGTACACCTTTTACACACGTGGCCACGCTCTGTAAACCTTGCACACAGATGGCTCCACTCCGTAAACCTTGTACACATGCGGCTTTGCTCCATACACCTCATACACATGCGGTTCCGCTCTATACACCTCACACACACGCGACTCTCTTCCGTAAACCTCATACACGTGAGGCTCTGCTCTGTACATGTGCGGCTCCGCTCTGTACACCTCGCACATGCGCTGCTCTGCTCTGTACACCTCGCACATGCGCTGCTCCGCTCCGTACACCTCGCACACGTGCTGCTCCACTCTTTACACCTCACACACGTGCTGCTCCGCTCCGTACACATGGCTCCACTCTGTGTACACTCTCCGTACACATCTCTTCTCCGTACACCTCGTACACATGCGGCTCTGCTCCTTACACCTCGCACACACGTGGCTCCACTCCGTACACCTTGCACACACACACAGCTCCGCACACTCCACACACTCACGGGTCTGCTCCGTACACCTCATACACACACACACGGCTCCGCTCCGTGTACACACACAGCTCTGCTCCGTACACCTCGTACACACAGCTCCGCTCCGTACACCCACAGCTCCACTCCGTACACATCTCTACAACGTACACCTCATACACGTGCAGCTCTGCCCCGCGCACCTCCCACACACGCGGCTCCGCTCCGTACACCTCTAACACATGCGGCACCGCTCCTTACACCTCTTACACACGCGGCTCCGCTCCTTACACCTCTTACACACGCGGCTCCGCTCCTTACACCTCTTACACAAGCGGCTCCGCTCCGTACACCTCTTACACACGCGGCTCCGCTCCGTACACCTCGTACACATGCGGCTCCGCTCCGTACACCTCGTACACACGCGGCTCCGCTCCGTACACCTCGTACACACGCGGCTCGGCTCCGTACACCTCGTACACGCGCGGCTCCTCTCCATACACCTCGTACACACGCGGCTCCTGGATTTAGTGTATGGGGTGACATAAGCTCTATGAAGAAGCAAAAGGGCCATGTCTGTATAACTGCTAGATGAAACCACCTGTCTCTGGATGTTGGTGGCTTCCAAAATAGCGCTAACCGTTATATCACTTATGTCCCTCGCCCATCTCGCCGGACCTGTGGTGTTACTCTCCCATGACCATCTGTTACGAATCAGAGCATAGATGCTACTAGTTGACGCAATTTGTGTCCTAGTATTCCTCAGAAAGTTGTTCATTTTGTTGCTCCCCTCCTTCTGCTGACCATCCCTCAAACTCTTTTGGGCTAAACTTCTTGCCTGAATGAAGAGGAAGGGTCTGTTAGCAAATATGGGGAAGCGATGTACTGCATTGCTAAACGTAAGAATATTTTTTCAAAGGATTGTGTCTTATATACAGTACCCTGATTTTCTTTTGTAAAAGCCTCCACCTGACATTTTGTGAGAAAAAATAATAAAAACAATTTTGAGTGCCGAAGTTTTTCTGATTATCATGCTGCATTTCTGTCACACACGTCTCTCAGGTCCAGGCTTTTATCGCCTCACCTAACTTTTCAGGGTGGCCGGCGTGTGACATCATCTCCCTAGACCTTTTAAGATCCATCAGGACACACACCTGTGTCTTCTGTTTGTTATCTTAGACTTTAGTTTGTGTCTTGCCTTCTCCTGTGCATACCATGTTACTTGTTCAATCCCCCCCAATCTCTCTTCATCCTTCCTGCTGTCTCAGGGTTTCTGTGTTTGGAATATCCATGTTGCCTGTGTGTCATTGCCAGATGCACCGACGCCCGAGATCTGTGTACCCACCTGGACCTGGGACTTAACAGGTCCACGTCATAAGGTGAGCCTTCCAAATTCAATGCCTGATCAATTTAACATCAGAGGTCTGTGACAACGGCTCACACACAATTTCCCTTGATCTTACATGTGTATGAGGCATTCAAAGGAATACCTGTTGGATGAACAATTGTTCACCTGATGGCGCCCTCAAACATTAAGTTAGAACATCAAGTAGGTCAGTCGGTCCTCATGTATATGGTCGTTATGGTACAAGAAGTTATTTAAACTCCCACCCTGTATCTGACTAAACGTTGAAAGCTAAATGTGATGATGTCCCATGTTGGGCTACGATTCTCTTGAATTTGGCTTTGAGTACCATCTTTTATGCTGATGACACACAACTATACATGTCATCCCTTGAACTTACCCCCGCTGTACTACAGAATGGCAGTGACTGTCTGTCCGCAGTCTACAACATCATGTCCGCCCTCTACCTGAAACTTAACCTCCCCAAAACTGAATTTCTTCTGCTCCTGCCATCTACTAACCTTTCTAAACCTGACATTTCCCTCTCTGTTGGTGGCACCATAACACCCCGGCAGCAGGTGAGCTGTCTGGGTATTGTGTTTGATACCAATCTCTCCTTCACATCCTATATACAATTTCTTGCCCGCTCTTGCCGCTTACACCTAAAGAACATCTCTAGAATCCGCCCTTTTCTCAACATGGAAACAGCAAAAACCCTTACTGTCACCCTAATCCACTCCCACCTGGACTACTGCAACGCTCTATTAATTGGTCTCCCCGTTACTCGACTTTCCCCTCTCCAGTCCATACTTAATGCAGCAGCCAAGGTCATCATCTGGCTAATCAGTACTCGGACTTGTCCGCTCTTCGCCAATCATTATATTGGCTGACCATTCATTATAGGATCCAGTTCAAAGTATTTGCTCTCACCCACAAAGCTCTCCATAGTGCGGCACCCCCCTACATATCCTCCCTCATTTCAGTCTATCGGCCTAACCAAACAACTTTCGACTAATCTCTGCACTAATCTGTACCTCCCACTCCCAACTCCAAGACTTCTCCCGCTCTGCACCAATCCTCTGGAATGCTCTACCCCAAGAAATTAGGACTATCCACAATTTGCATAGGTTTAGGCGCTCCCTCAAAACTCACGCTGGACCATCATTGTAAATACACACCTGTACTTTCTATCTCCCTCACCTCATTGTAGATTGTAAGCTCTCACGAGCAGGGTAGTCTTATTTTGCTTTAATTATTGTATTGTTAATTAACGGTGTTACTTATTACTTGTGTTTTGAAACTGTTAAGCGGTAAAGCACTGCATAATATGTTGGCGCTATATAAATAAAGATTATTATTATTATTATTTACTCAACATCTATCCATTTAGTTTTACTTCTCGTTGACTATGGGGCACATAGACTGAGTTTTGGTATTTCCCTTGGTACTGCGCTACTCTCTAGTATCGACCCGGCTTGTTTGACTGCTGCCACCTGGTGGTAGCCTCGCTGCAGGGCTGCTGGTCTGCTCTAAGTAGTACCGTGTTTCCCCGAAAATAGGGCGCCCCCCGAAAGTAAGGCATGCTAGGGGGAGCACTGTGCCTGCTAATCTAAGGCACCCCCCCGAAAATAAGGCATACCTTGTTCTGTGCATGGGGCATGCAGTTGTGTCTCGCTCCCGCTGTCCCCGCTGTCCGGTGCCCGCCACTGAAGTCGCGCTGTTCGCAGGAGTTAATCACAGCCTCGGAGCTGTGTGCCGATCTCCGCCCATGAACCCTGCGCCAATCACAGCGCAGGAACCATGCGCCAGCTGACGTCTTCCATAGCCTCTGATTGTTCCTGGGCTGTGATTGGCCCAGGGCTCCTGCACTCTGATTGGCCCAGGGCTCCTGCACCACCAAAGCACTGAAAGCAGCACCGCGGAGGATACCAATAAGAAAGTGAAAGTGTGTGTATGTCTGTGTAAGGGTGTGTGTATGTGTACGGTACACACATGGGAGGCTGCAGTGGGATACTGTGAGAATGGGAGGCTGCAGTCGGATACCGGGATGATGGGAGGCTGCAGTGGGATACTGTGATAATGGGAGGCTGCAGTGGGATACCGGGATGATGGGAGGTTGCAGTGGGATGATGTGGGATGATGGGAGGCTGCAATACTGTACTGTAGAATGATGGGGGCTGTAATGGAATGATGGGGGTGCTGTATTGGGGACTGTAAAGGGATGATGAGTGCTGCAATGGGATGATGGGAATATTTGGGGCTGCAAAATGATGATGGGGCTGCTACGGTAAAGGAACTGTGGGGGATTGTTATGGTAGCGGTACAGTGTCCAGAAAGTGTGTGGGAGCCATTTTAGAGCCCTTATATTTTATGGCCCTGTGTGGGAGTCAGGCAATTACGGTACCGTACCGTAGTGTGTTACTTTGATTTTTTGCCTGCTTTTCTGCTGAACGGTCTATATGTCTGACTACTGGTTTTACGCTACAGAATGTTCCTTACGTAAGGGTAGAGCACGCTGGAATGTTTCTCATTAGAGTTGAGCGAAACGGGTCGAAAAAATTCAAAAGTCGCCGACTTTTGGCAAAGTCGGGTTTCATGAAACGAAACCCGACCCTAGGATGAAGTCGGCCACGAGGTCGGCGACTTACGCGCCAAAGTCGCGTTTCAAAAGTTTGTTTTGCGCTCTTTTTCAGCCAATCAGGATCCACGGACACTGTGGGCAACGTGATGACATAGGCACGGGTCACCACCATCTTTCAGAAGGGCATGCAAGTGATTGGCTTGCTTTGGTGGGCGTCACAGGGGGTATAAAAGGGCGTGCACGCCGACCGCCATCTTACTTCTGCCGATCTTAGTATAGGGAGAGGTTGCTGCTGATTCTGTAGGGAGAGCGTTAGGCAGGGAAGAAGACAAAAAAACTGCTTCTGCTGCTAGCGATTTGGCCTGCACAACACACAAGTCACTGTGTGTGCAGTGCAAGGGGAGGCTATATTGTGGTGTATCAGTGGTGTTGGTTGTTGGGCTGCCTTTTAAGGCTTCCTGACACGCTGGCATTGCTGTTTACCCACTGCTCCGCAAACTGCTTTTTTAAAAGCAATCCAATCTCCCTTATCCTCTCGTCACTTTGGTCACAGGCAGCTGTGCCATCGAGCGTGTCACATAGCGCTCAGATATCAGTGGGCCGCACACAATCCACAAGTGTCCAGTGTCCAAAAGTGTACGCAGAGATTCAAAATCTCCATTATCCTCTCGTCACTTTGGTCACAGGCAGCTGTGCCATCGAGCGTGTCACATAGCGCTCAGATATCAGTGGGCTGCACACAATCCACAAGTGTCCAGTGTCCAAAAGTGTACGCAGAGATTCAAAATCTCCATTATCCTCTCGTCACTTTGGTCACAGGCAGCTGTGCCATCGAGCGTGTCACATAGCGCTCAGATATCAGTGGGCCGCACACAATCCACAAGTGTCCAGTGTCCAAAAGTGTACGCAGAGATTCAAAATCTCCATTACCCTCTCGTCACTTTGGTCACAGGCAGCTGTGCCATCGAGCGTGTCACATAGCGCTCAGATATCAGTGGGCCGCACACAATCCACAAGTGTCCACTGTCCACAAGTGTACGCAGAGATTCAAAATCTCCATTATCCTCTCATCACTTTGGTCACAGGCAGCTGTGCCATCGAGCGTGTCACATAGCGCTCAGATATCAGTGGGCCGCACACAATCCACAAGTGTCCAGTGTCCACAAGTGTACGCAGAGATTCAAAATCTCCATTATCCTCTCGTCACTTTGGTCACAGGCAGCTGTGCCATCGAGCGTGTCACATAGCGCTCAGATATCAGTGGGCCGCACACAATCCACAAGTGTCCACTGTCCACAAGTGTACGCAGAGATTCAAAATCTCCATTATCCTCTCGTCACTTTGGTCACAGGCAGCTGTGCCATCGAGCGTGTCACATAGCACTCAGATATCAGTGGGCCGCACACAATCCACAAGTGTCCACTGTCCACAAGTGTACGCAGAGATTCAAAATCTCCATTATCCTCTCGTCACTTTGGTCACAGGCAGCTGTGCCATCGAGCGTGTCACATAGCGCTCAGATATCAGTGGGCCGCACACAATCCACAAGTGTCCACTGTCCACAAGTGTGTGCAGAAATTCTAAAACTCCCCTGTCCTATAGACACCTTGTACCTTGTTTTACATTACTATATAGTTTGTTGGATTTTGTCTACATTTCTACCAAAAATGAGGAAGGCTGGTGGAAGAGGCCGTGGAATTGGGCGGGGGTTGGCAGCTGGTAATGATGGTGTTGGTGGTGGATCTGATGGTAGTGGCAAGAGCAAAATAGGACCGAATGCAGGAGGTGCTGACCCTGCGTCATCGTCTGGCTACATAAGGACTCGAACGCTTAGTTTTCTAGGAGTTGGCAAACCGCTTTTAAAGGCAGAGCATCAGGAAAAAGTTTTGTCTTACATTGCTGACTCAGCCTCCAGCTCTATCGCCTCCTCTTCTTCAGTTGTAAAAAGTAAAAGCACTGAGTCGTCATTGGAGGCTCATGTTCATGAACCACACCTTTCCTTGTGTCCTTCACCCCAACCAAGATTGAAGGATGACGCAGGCCATACTACTGATTACTCCATGGAGCTGTTTTCACATACCATGCCTGGATTATCAAGTCAAATGGTGAATTACCCAGGCCAAGATGAATCTGACATGGAGTGCACTGATGCACAGCCGCTGATGGATAATTCTGCTGGTACATTCACTCAGAGCACTACTTTGTCCTCGCAGTGTACAGAGCCAGATTTTGACCCTGATGAGACTCAGGTGCCCCTTCCCGCACACTATACCACCATACACGGTGACACAGAGAAAGGTGCACATGACATAGAAGAGGAGGTGATGGATGACCCAGTTGTTGACCCAGATTGGCATCCATTGGGGGAAGAGGGTGCTGCTTCCAATAGCTCAGATGAGGAGCATCCACAGCAGACATCGACATCGCAACAGCTGTTATCTGGCAGGCCCGGAGCACTCCAAAGACAGGTTCCAAACATCAAAAGAGTTGCTGGACAGCTTGTCTAGAGGGTCAAAAGATCACAGCGTGCTAGGCCGCAAAATGTCTGCCAAAGTAGGAAGAGTGCAGTGTGGCAGTTTTTTGAACAAAATCCTCATGATCAGGCCAAGGTTATCTGTAAGAAGTGCGCAAAGACCTTTAGCCGAGGGAAAAATCTGAAAAATTTGAATACCAGTTGCATGCTTAGACATTTAACCAGCATGCACTTGCAAGCGTGGACACAACACCAAACCTCAAGTGCCACATGTGCAACTGATCACAACGAAGGTAGTCAGCAACGCTACATTGTTTCCCCCACTGTAAGCCCACCGGTTAGCACAGCAGCAAATGTTGAGGTGTCGTTGCAAGGCCACAGCAGTCAGGGAATCCCACTGTTATATCAACGAAAGACTGATTCTAGGCCATCAGAAAGAACAACAACTCCATCACCATCATCAACCCTCTCTCAGTCCGCCCTGTCCACCGCTACTTCCACCATATGCAGCTCTCAAGTCCAGCTCACCCTCCCAGACACTATGAGTAGGTCAAGAAAGTACTCAGTCTCTCATCCGCGTACACTGGGTTTGAACGCCCACATTGCCAAACTAATCTCGTTTGAGATGATGCCCTTTCGGTTGGTGGAAAGCACAGCTTTCCGCGAACTCATGGCCTATGCAGTACCACGCTATGACCTACCCAGTCACCACTTCTTCTCTCGCAAAGCCATCCCAGCCCTCCACCATCATGTGAAAGACCGCATTGTCCATGCACTCAAGCAGTCAGTGAGCGGAAAGGTGCACCTCACAACTGATGCATGGTCCAGTCGGCATGGCCAGGGCCGTTACGTGTCCATCACTGCGCACTGGGTTAATGTGGTGGATGCAGGGTCCACAGGGGACAGCAGTGGTGGGACAGTGCTGCCTAGCCCACGGTATAGGAAACAGTTGGCTGTAGGCGTTCGACCCTCCTCCTCCTCCTCCTCCTCCAGAAGCGACAGCTCGTCCACAGAGCGCAGTCGTACGAGCACTCCATCTGCAGCTGCCACTGTTGCACACGATGTGTCCCCCTATCAAGCAGCTAGTGGAAAGCGTCAGCAGGCTGTGTTGCAGATGATGTGTTTGGGCGACAGACACACCGCCGAGGTGCTGGCCGAGTACTTGAAGCGACAAACTGAGTCATGGCTGGGCAGTGTACATCTTGAGGCAGGCAAGGTAGTTAGTGATAACGGCCGTAATTTTGTGGCAGCCATAGCCCTTTCAAAACTCAGCCACATACCTTGCTTGGCTCACACCTTGAACCTGGTGGTGCAGTGCTTCCTCAAAAATTATCCGGAGTTAACAGCCCTGCTCCAGAAGGTGCGAAGACTGTGCGCGCACATCCGCCGGTCGCCTGTACACTCCATTCGTATGCAGAAGCTGCAGCGATTGCTCCACCTTCCCAACCACCGCCTCATTATCGACATTGCAACAAGGTGGAACTCCACCCTGCACATGGTGGAGCGGCTGTGCGAGCAGAGGCAGGCCATAATGCATTTGTGGGAGGATACACGTCCAGGCACTTTGAGAGCAGACATGGAGTTGACAGGCGTGCAGTGGTCGAAGCTGAAAGACCTTTGTAAAGTCCTTCAGTGTTTTGAGGAATGCACACGGCTGGTAAGCGCAGACGACGCCATCCTAAGCATGAGCATCCCACTTATGCGTCTGCTCATGCAAACTTTGACGCACCTTAAGGAGCAGGCGTCTGCAGCCAATGTTGATGAGGAGGAAGAGGAGGAGGGAATCCTTGATGACATTCAGCCATTGTCTGCTCAGGGACCTCTCCTGGACGAGGTGGAGGAAGAAGAGGAGGAGGAGGAGGAGGATGATGGGAATGATTACTTAGGGGAGGAGGATGCATCTCGTGGGGCAAGTGAAAATGTTGGCGTGGCAAGGTCTGGTACAGGGTTTGTGCGTGACTGGAGGGATGTGGATTTGCCAGAAAGTGCTCCTCCACCCAGCACTCGCAGTGCATCATTGACACGGGGAACATTGGCCCACATGTCAGATTATGCCTTGCGGATCCTAAAAAGGGACCCCCGCATTGCCAAAATGATGAACGATGACGACTACTGGTTGGCCAGCATCCTGGATCCACGCTATAAAGGCAAATTACAAAACAACATGCCACAGGAGAACCTTGACCTAATATTGGCTAATAAACAAGCAACTCTGGTAAATCGGTTGCTTGAGGCATTCCCAGCACACAGCAGCGGTGATGGTTCTCACACGAGCCGTACGGGCCGGGGGCAGCTTGGCAGAGGTGTTCGTGGTGCACACAGCAGAAGAAGCGTTGGAGACAGGGGTTTCATGACAATGTTGTGGACTGATTTTTCAAATACCGCTCACACAACTGGTAATACTGCATCGATGGAAAGTGACAGGAGACAGCAGTTGTCAACTATGGTTACAAACTACTTTTCCTCCCATATCGATGTTCTCCCACACAGGTCATTCCCCTTTGACTATTGGGCCGCTAAACTGGACACCTGGCCTGAATTGGCCCAATATGCCTTACAGGAGCTCGCTTGCCCAGCTGCAAGTGTGCTATCGGAAAGAGTCTTCAGTGCAGCTGGATCAATCCTGACAGAAAAAAGGACCCGTCTGTCAACCCAAAATGTGGATGATCTAACCTTCATTAAAATGAACCACGCATGGGTTTCCAAGGATTTTGTCCCACCTTCCCCTGATGACACATAGGGTGACAGAAAAATGGCTTGCTTTGGTCCACCTCTTCCTGGTACTTCACCTATTTCGCCTTTTGCATCAGCTGAATGTCCAACATCAACATATGCCACTTTCTAAAACTCCCTAACTGTGCTGCCTCCCCCCCCATGGCCGGGGTCACCACCTACCGCACGACACCGTGCGAGTGCCGTTGCCCTGGACAGGTGGGTAGGCCGACTCTTGGGCGCGGGCACTGGCACAGGGTCCCTCATAGTGCAATCAAGTGTCTCTGACGGTGGTGGTGCACACCCGCCGTCAGACACACCGCTGTACTATGAGGGGCCCAGTGCCAGTACCGACGCCCACGAGTGGGCCCCCCTTGCTTGGCCAGGGCCCCAGCATTTGCAATCTTTACCTCTCCCTGCTCCTCCGCTGTGTAATCTGGGCCGTCAAATCCATACTGTGCCTGACACCGTCTGAGCCTGCCTCCTGAGACATATATTTTGAATGTGTACGCTATCCATACATGTTATCCAGGGATACGGTACCCTTTCTAACCTTTGTGCAATGACGTGCAATCCATACTGGGCCTAACACCGTCTGAGCCTGCCTCATGCTGTATAGACATATATTTTGAATGTGTACGCTATCCATACATGTTATCCGGGGATACGGTACCCCTTCTAACCTTTGTGCAATGACGTGCAATCCATACTGGGCCTAACACCGTCTGAGCCTGCCTCATGCTGTATAGACATATATTTTGAATGTGTACGCTATCCATACATGTTATCCGGGGATACGGTACCCCTTCTAACCTTTGTGCAATGACGTGCAATCCATACTGGGCCTAACACCGTCTGAGCCTGCCTCATGCTGTATAGACATATATTTTGAATGTGTACGCTATCCATACATGTTATCCGGGGATACGGTACCCCTTCTAACCTTTGTGCAATGACGTGCAATCCATACTGGGCCTAACACCGTCTGAGCCTGCCTCATGCTGTATAGACATATATTTTGAATGTGTACGCTATCCATACATGTTATCCGGGGATACGGTACCCTTTCTAACCTTTGTGCAATGACGTGCAATCCATACTGGGCCTAACACCGTCTGAGCCTGCCTCATGCTGTATAGACATATATTTTGAATGTGTACGCTATCCATACATGTTATCCAGGGATACGGTACCCCTTCTAACCTTTGTGCAATGACGTGCAATCCATACTGGGCCTAACACCGTCTGAGCCTGCCTCATGCTGTATAGACATATATTTTGAATGTGTACGCTATCCATACATGTTATCCAGGGATACGGTACCCCTTCTAACCTTTGTGCAATGACGTGCAATCCATACTGGGCCTAACACCGTCTGAGCCTGCCTCATGCTGTATAGACATATATTTTGAATGTGTACGCTATCCATACATGTTTCCGGGGATACGGTACCCCTTCTAACCTTTGTGCAATGACGTGCAATCCATACTGGGCCTAACACCGTCTGAGCCTGCCTCATGCTGTATAGACATATATTTTGAATGTGTACGCTATCCATACATGTTATCCGGGGATACGGTACCCCTTCTAACCTTTGTGCAATGACGTGCAATCCATACTGGGCCTAACACCGTCTGAGCCTGCCTCATGCTGTATAGACATATATTTTGAATGTGTACGCTATCCATACATGTTATCCAGGGATACGGTACCCTTTCTAACCTTTGTGCAATCACGTGCAATCCATACTGGGCGTGAGAACGGCTGGCGAGCTGTTAAGCAAGCTACAGCACCTGTCCAGACAAGTACAGGGATT
This sequence comes from Dendrobates tinctorius, assembly GCF_039654945.1. Lineage (NCBI taxonomy): Eukaryota > Metazoa > Chordata > Amphibia > Anura > Dendrobatidae > Dendrobates > Dendrobates tinctorius. The sequence continues at coordinate 6,158,479 of NW_027361706.1, read as the reverse complement.
CCCTAGCGAGGAGACTTATTTGATTGTTTTCTATGTTGGGACAGCAATTTTTGGGGAGCACTATACTCTGGAGAATGATAGATGGGGCCCACCATACACTGGAACATTCCAAAGGTGGACATCAGACACTGGAGCAGCATTTACAGGGCCCATTATACACTAGAGCATTAGAAATGGGGCCCATTATGTTTGGAGCATTATTTGGGCCCATAAGACAGTGGAGCTTCATCCATGGGGACCAACATATACTGTAGCATTATGTGGAGCTCATCATATACTGTTTCAAACATTATATGGGACCAATGATTTTGTATGGAGAAATAGATGGGCCTCGTCATGAGATGTAAAATGTGAGGTATTTTTCATTGTACTATACCGCTATTTCTCTGCCGTATCGGAGCATGATGAGTTGTGGTATGTGTTAAAGGGGCGCTCTTTCGCCCAGGGCACATGAAAACCTGCAGCCAGCCCTCCCCCCCCACAAATTTAGCCAAATAACCCCCATTTTTCAGTGCATAACTTGTATTATGAAGTTAATTAAGGTTGACAAGCTTAAGTAAGAAGAATTGATGCTTTTGGCATTCAAATGGGCACTGTAGGTGTGTTTCCTGTCCTCCTCTCACTGCCGACTTTTATTCCCCATTGACTTACATTGGGTTTCGTGTTTCGGGACAACCCCGACTTTTCCCTATAATCGGACGATCTTGCTCAACCCGACTTTTGGAAAAGTCGGGTTTCACGAAACGAAACGCGACCCTAAAAAACCAAAAGTCGCTCAACTCTATTTCTCATGAAAGTAAGACACCCTCCTCGAAAATAAGACATGGTGCAACTTTCGGAGCAAAAATGAATATAAGACGGTGTCTTATTTTCGGGGAAACGGTATTTCAGTCTTCCCTCCACTCTGCTGCCATCTTGTGGAGATTGCATTTATCTGCACAGTTGCAGCGTGACATTAAATAGATCAACAGTACTCCATTTCATCTGAATCCAATGGACCAATCATCACCCATTTTTTTGTGTTGGATTAATGATAGTCGTATCCAATGATTTTGGCAAGAACGGTCATGTTTAAGGGCCTCCAAACTTTTCCCTAGAAATATGAAAAGAAGAATTGGGTATGTTGAATTTCAATACCTAATCCTTCTATCTCAATGGGGAATAAGCCGAGTTTGGATATATCACATCTGGCATTGACTTACTTCCCTTTCCACAGTGAAAACATATGCACTCTCAGCCGAACCGAGAGTGCAGGTGTATGGGAAGCTCAGGAGTAATAACTGTCTAAGGTATTTGGACATATTGGTGTAAACTCACCCAGGCAGAGCACCACCACATGGAACATAAAGCATTAGTCATATTAGCTGTCCATGTAGTTCATGGACATAATGGGTCCTCCAGGGTCAGAGAAGCCCTTTCTGACCATTTTTAACTCTTTCTCAAAGATCAGAGTCCTGAATAGGAAAACCCAGTGTATTAATTCAGAATGTCCTAATGGGGTATTTAATTTTGTAAGCCAGTCAACCCCTGTAAGGCTAGTTTCACACTAGCGTTTATGAGCGCAGTGACGGCCTGCGCACGGCCGCCGCTAAGCCCCGCCCCCTGCCGCGCCCCGCCGGTAGCTCCGCCCACCGGCGCATGACGCTGCATGTGCTCCCTATCTTTATCACAGGGGGCGCAGGCCGTGCGCAGTATGCATTTGGCGGCGCATGCGTCCTTTTGACGGTGCGCCGACCTGCGCCAAACGCAACCTGCTGCAGTTTGGTTGCGTCGGCGCACCGTCAAAAAGGCGCATGCGCCGCCAAACGCATACTGCGCACGGCCTGCGCCCCCTGTGATAAAGATAGGGGACGCAGGGCGCATGCAGCGTCATGCGCCGGTGCGCGGAGCTACCGGCGGGGGCGCGGCAGGGGGCGGGGCTTAGCGGCGGCCGTGCGCAGGCCGTCGCTGCGCTCATAAACGCTAGTGTGAAACTAGCCTAACTAGAACATATTTTGTTAGGTAAAATATACTGTATACTAAATTTGTCTTAGGTTTGCTCTTTATATTGCCTTTGCACTATTTTATAAGCTTCACCGTCATTGCAAAAATTACCCAGTTAAGAGCATTTTTTTATATTGGTGGACCAAATTCTATATCTTTTTAGACCTTTTATTAAGAGAACCTGCCAAAAGCGCATTTCTGCATTGCATTGGGACAGGTCCCTCTAAATCTGCTGTAGAGCGCCTCGGCTATTTCTCAGCCTGTTATTACGCCTCTTGGAGGTTCAACTAAAGAGCACCACAGCTCTGCCGGGAAATCCCTAATTTCCACAATCTGCCAGTTAGTAGAACACCAGTATTAGAGGACATAAAAAAAAATAAGAGACGTAGTCTTTGCTTAACCTGTATATAAACCTTGGTAATGATACATTTCACTTTTAATGCAGAGCTAATGGTAAATCCATTAGTGAAAAGTGCCAGGAGGGCGAACATTGGGAATTCATGTGCCGTAAAACTGAATAGGATTGTTAATGGTGTTTTAAGAGGCAAAAGCGAGTTGAAAACTTTGGATTTTGCTTCTTTTTCACTCCCACTCTGCATGACTAATATTATAGAATTTAAAGGGGTATAAAATTAAAAGAATGACATGAAAAATTGGTGAATTTTCTATTAAAGGGAATCTGTCACCCCTTTTTTCGAATATGAGCTGTCGGCACTGACATCAAGGGCTTATCTACAGCATTCTGTAATGCTGTAGATAAGCCCCCAATGTAACCTGAAAGGTAAGAAAAAAGAGTTAGATTATATTCACCGGGGGGGCGGTCTGGTCCGATGGGTGACGCGGTCCGGCGCCCCCCATTTTCATATGATGCTGTCCTCTTCTTTTCTTCCCGTCGTGGCTCCTGCGCAGAGCAGAGCAGTGCGCCGGAGCCAGAGCCACGACAGGAAGGAAAGAAGAGGACAGCATCATATGAAAATGGGAAGCACCGGACTGGACTGCGACACCCATCGGACCGGACCGCCCCCCCGGTGAATATAATCTAACTCTTTTTTCTTATCTTTCAGGTTACAATGGGGGCTTATCTACAGCAATACAGAATGCTGTAGATAAGCCCCTGATGTCTGTGCCGGCAGCTCATATTCGAAAAAAGGGGTGATAGATTCCCTTTAAAGGGAATCTGTCACCAAGATTTTGCCACCTAATCTGAGAGCAGCACAATGTGGAGACAAGAGATCCTGATTCTGGCGATGTGTCAATTAATGTAGTTTTCTTAAAATCACAGTTTTATCAGCAGGAAATTATCACTGGAGGACTTGTAAACCTGCAGCCAGGTAGTACTCCATATCCATGGGCTTTGTATAACCCCACCCCCACCGCTGATTGGCTGATTCCTGTGCATTAGCAGAAAGCTGCCAATCTGTGGTGTGGGTGGGGTTTTACAGAGCTCAGCATTCAGAGAACTGCTAGATCTAAAGCAGATAAAGCTGATTTTATCAAAACTGCAGCAAGCTGCCCGGTAAGTGACACATCTATGGAACCAGGATCTCTGCCCTTACTTCAAAAACTTGGTGGCATGTTTACTCTTAACAAAATTTTCTAGGATTTAAAAAAAAAATAGTAAAAAAAATGCTTCCAAACCTCAGTTTTTCCCCAGTCTATTTTCTTGCCTTCAGCTGCATTGATATCAATATGTACTCGTGTGAAGTACAGATGATGGCAGTAATGAGTAGGCCACTGTCACCTCCGTGAGTGTTGTGCCTATCAGAAAAGTCTCCTCCAAGAGCTTATCCCCAGAGTTACTGAGACACAGGTGCTGACTCATCATCGTACTCCAAATGACAAACTGGGAATAGCCACTAAGGCTACTTTCAGACTTGCATTATGAGGCGCAGCGCAGGGCCGCCACTAAGCTCCGCCCCCGGCCGTGCCTCCTCCTCCTTTTGGCGCTGCGCCGACGTGCGCCAAATGCACTGTGTTGCATTTTTGTGTGCTCGGCGCAGTGCCAAAAGGGCACATGCACTGGCAAAAGCATACCAGCGCACGGCCAGCGTACCCAACGCTAAATATAGGGTACGCCAATCGCATGCAGCGTCATGCACCCATAGGAGGAGCTGACCGGAGGAGGTGCGGCCGGGGGCGGAGCTTAGCTGTGGCGCTGCGCCTCATAACGCAAGTCTGAAAGTAGCCTTACTTGCATTTTTTTATTACAGCAATGAAGACAAATCATCTAATAAAGTGATTTGCAATGTTTCAGAACTTTCCTGCCTGGAAAAAATTAAATAAAAAAAAGTAAATTATTTTTTTAAAGGGTTTTTATTGACCCAAATCTTCACCATCATGTCTGGCTATGTGACCTGCTATGTTCCGCATCAACTCTAGTGACATGATCCATTTTACAGAACGTCCACAGACCTTCAGGAATACATCCTTCTGATCGCATCAGCCGGTTCATAATTAAGAATTTGGTATATAAACAACGCAACCAGTTTGACAATTTCAGCAAACTATGGCATCTGGTTTTTTGAAATCCCTCAAGTAATAAAACTGGGTTTACATGTGGAATGGAGGCCTCATAAACCAGGAGGAGCAGATGTCACCTTGATGTACAGGCATCTTATCTAAAAATATGTTTCCATCTACAAACTTTACCAAAGGGTAAACAGGGTATAAATTAGTGAATTTTGCAGATTTGAAAAACACTGGAGAAAATTCCACCATTTCTAAAATATTGTTCGTCTTTCCATAGACAAGAACATTTTCTTCAAAAGTATACACCGATCCAACAGGTCCACAGTCCAGAGGATAGGGGATAACTTGAATAAACCCAAATTCCTTTTAAAAAAAAAAAGCAATGCTATATACTCTCCAGCTCAAACAGGGAATCAGCTAAATGAAACCCTTTAATGGGGTTTTTACTGACTTCCAGTATTGAAAATATATCCTTAGGTCATCAATATTAGATTGTGAAGGTCCAACATTTGCCACCCCCCCTATCTACTTCTCTGCTGTAAATTGGACGTGGGAAAATAAAGGGAGGTATCACTCAAGAGGTTTGCCCTGATGAAGAGGTCTGGCGTGGAACGCGTTGACTTGTAAACCTGTTCTAATAAACGTTTTTATTTTAAGGATTCTATCTCAGCAGTGCATGAGTGATAACTCCCGTTGTTTTCCTTTAATCTGTGGTCATCCTTTTGACCGGTATTTGTGCAGCAGCTGTTACATGCCGTTCATGTGTTGCTATTGAGCAACTCAGTAAAGGTACTGTCACACTAAGCGATATTGCTAGCAATATTGCTACAACTTGTGACGTTATAGCGATATTGCTAGCGACATCGCTGTGTCTGATACGACCGGCTCCCCCGCTGGTTTTCGCTGATCGCGCGAGAACGTCCAGGACCGCTTCTCGTCGTCAGCTTCCTGCGGCGCTTCCTGTGGAGAGACGAATGACGAGCGTGGAGCCGGGCGGGAGGACGCAGGATCGCCTAGTGTGACAGGTAAGTAGCGACCCCCGCCCCCAGCAATGTCGCTGGTGAGATCTGCCTGTGTGGCAGCTCACTAGCGACCACTTAGCGATGTACCAGCGATCCTGACCACGTCATATCGCTGGTCGGATCGCTGGTACATCGCTAAGTGTGACAGTACCTTAAGGTGAGTGTTCTCACTTTTTCCCTGACACCCTATTGTCATTGGATAAGACCCTATTGTGCTTTTTTCTTCCCAGTTATTTTCCTGTTGTAAATTGGATGTGAACAGAAGATATTCACGTGTAGCTTTGCAATATTGAACTGAATACTTCAAAACTCTTGTCAATCCTAATCGACGCATCCTCTTCAGTATTTATATAGGTGGTTTTGCCTGGTACTCAAGCCTCCAGTTTGTTGGTCATGCTCCCTGTTGATCCATTCAACTTTTTCTAGTGGCTATTTGAGAGCCAGTTGACAAGTTCTGTTGACCAGCAGTTCGACCTAGACCGAGCCACCATATCTGCAGCCAAGAGGATAGGTGATAACTTGCATAGACCAGAATATCCCTTTTAAAAAAACTAAGCAATACTGTGTATTCTCCAATTCAAAATGAACTCCACTAAGTCAGAAGCATTAATGGGTCTTTTACTAGCTTCCAGTGTTGAAGAGCTACACAGCTCATTAATATTAGATTATAAAGGTCCAACACATCACCCCCTCAGATCTGCTATTTCGTAAATTGAACGTGAACAGTAGATGTTCACTGTATGGCTTTGTAATATTGAATTGAAGAAACCAAGACTCTTGTTGAGCCTATTCGACAGAGTCCATTCAATATCAGTGGTTTGCCAGTATTTATAGCGTTGCCTGGTACTTAAGCTCCCATTTTGTTGAATATCATACTGGGATCATGAGAGGTTGCAGCATAAGAGGTCAACTGTGACTCTACTGGCCCCCGGTCTCGTAATTTGGAGCTGGACTTGTTTAGATGGTTGCGACAGTGGGATCTCCCACTTCAGATATGGCACTTAAAGGGAATCTGTCACCCCATTTTCGGCCTATAATAGGCGGCCACCACCATCAGGGGCTTTTCTACAGCATTCTGTAATGCTGTAGATAAGCCCCTGATGTAACCTGAAAAAGAAGAAAAACAAGTTAGATTATACTCACCGGGGGGGCGTGGGCAGTCCGGTGCCTCCCATCTTCTAGAGATGACGTCCTCCTCCTTGCTTCATGCTGCACAGGTGCCAGGAAAGGTCAGAGAGGTCCAGCGCCTGTGCACTGCAGTACTTTACTCTGCCCTTAACAGGCCAGAGAACGTTCGCCTGCACAGGAGCGCAGCATGAAGCAAAGAGGAGGACATCATCTCTAGAAGATGGGAGGCACCGGACCGGACTGCGACACCCATCGGACTGGACCGGACGCCGGGGTGAGTGTAATCTAACTCTTTTTTCTTATCGTTCAGGTTACATCGGGCTTACCTACAGTATTACAGAATGCTGTAGATAAGCCCCTGATGGCAGTGGCCGCATCTTATAGGCCAAAAATGGGGTGACAGTCTCCCTTTAATACCAATGTAGAGTGAGAGACCCGGGATTTTAGAGGATCATATATGAGGAAAAATTGTTAAAGAAAAGCTGAGGAAGTTTACAATAAAGTTGGAGGACATACAAGCCGAGGCAAAACATTTTCCGTGATTGATGTCGAGGAGCAATGACAAATGTATTCATTCAAAAATCATTTTGTGTGTTTTTGTGTAAATAAGGTGAGCTTCGCTTTGATCTTCTAATATGAAGGAATGTTAATAAACGAGGTGATGTCATGGCGGTCACTGACAGACAATTTATACCATCATATGAGCTGACATTGTCTGAGGGTTCAGCGTGTTGAAAGAAGAGATTTATTCCCTGCCAAACACTGGGAGCTGCCCTCTAAAAGATAAATGTATGTCATTTCATTCTATGTTATAATTGTTCTCAGCGAGAAGCTCTGTTGTACATATAATGATACGGGGAATCGCCACATAAGCCGAAGACTACAACCTGAGGTCCGACTCCTAGCAGACATGTAATTATTACCTCCTGTAATGTAACATTTCTTAAGGTTCGTTTATACTTCAAGATTATCGCCAGCAAATGTTCATAGAAAAGCTTGTCTATGAAAGTGCTGTAGAGACTAAACATAGGGCTGAATCACCCAATGAATGAGCAGAACACTGTCACATCTCCACCAGGACCTGTTCCCATGACGTTGTCTTCTTTTGTCACCAAACGCTGCTATATTCATTCTGCAGGCAGCGCTGGTGATAGCAGAGACGTTGAAATCAGAAGTTCTGGTCGGCACGGGCTCTGTCTAGCCACTTCGATTAGGGTGGCTGGGACCTGCATTGCCAGCCAGTCTGACAGTATGGATTTGTGTGTACTCCACGTCAAGGTATCAGCTCCCTAAATCCAGCCAATTGGAGAGCATCACACCCTACTAAAGCTTCCAGCTTACTGCCGGTAGCTGCCACATATAATCTTGTGCTTCTCTGGTTCAGTCCTGTCCGTGCAGCTTCTCATTGCATCTTGTTGTACCTTATTTTTGACCTTCCATTTCTGATTATTGTTATGGATTCTTATTTTGTACTTTTCCTGATTCTGACCTGGCTACCTGACCTGTCAGCCTACACCAGCAAACAGCAGCATATTGCATGGCCCCAGACCTGAGACCCATGTTTAGGTCCATAGGTCCAGATCCCTATTGTCATGATCTGACAGTTTTAAATTGCACTGGGTGAACTTTTTTTACTTTGGAAAGTTCCAAGGTGTCTTGACTGTCCCCGGTGGTGGTTAGTGGTATTGCACTTTAGGTTTTTGTGCACGTAATTATGGATCAGGTGTGACACCCTATAAAGGTGTGCTAGGGGTGTGCAATCACTGCCTGTGATATTGTGAGATTGTGTTCACTCTGAGTTGGAGAGCCTGGTGGAAGGATGGAGCTGGAGAGGAGTCCTGCGCTGCTTAGCCAGGGGGGATGTGTTTCAGCTATGGTGTCTGGACGAAGGGCTGGCATGGCGTGGTGGGGTCGCAGTGATGGTGTCGGCGGGAAGTGTCTGCATGGACTGGTGGAGTGGCGACTATGGAGAGTGGCACTCACCATGTGGGACTTGGCTGCTGAGCTGGACTCAAGCATGCTCGACTTCGTGGCAGAAGCTGGACTCATCTTGGGGACTCTGTTGCTAAGCAGCAGCAACTGGTGGTGGACTCTGCTCCAAGGCTGCACTAAGGTGATGGATCCTGTTATGGTGATGGATCCAGGTGGAGGAGAAGATGCACGCAGGTGGTGGGCTCTGCTGCTAGGAGCGCACGCAACAGAGCAAAGCTAAGTGGTGTTCCGCCTGTATTGTCTCTTTCCTCATGTGTGTTATTAGTGCAGTGGTGGGATTAGTCTCCGCACCGCCCTATTCCCTAGTGAGGGTTGAGGGTCAGGGCGAGCAAGGGGTTAAGGTTCGCGTGTGGCGACAGGTGCGGAGCCTGTATAGGGAATGTTAGGAGTGCAGGGACACTGGCTCAGGGGAGCTTAGGAGGTCTCCATGTCCCCATTTCCTATCGCAGGGCCCACCATTGTTAAAGTTACCCAGGTTCCCCCTTTATTATTTGATTTATTGTATAACGTGTAATACCTAAATTCGCCAGGTGGAGGCGGCGTATCCACCTGCACGTTTTATTTAAATGCGCCCCACTGGAGGCGGTGTATCCAGGGTCACGTGTGTTATGGGTCCGCCTTGCGGTATCATCTGCGCCCTGACACACGTGACCATGACTTTATCACAGGCCATACAGTTTTTTTTTTTTTCTGGTGAGCTTTGGCCATGTGGAGACCTGTTAGTAATTGCTGCCGGGCCTCACTGAGGTGAGTGGGGAGCGGCATGGTGTGTTAGTGCCGCTGCAGCAGCAGTTATCAGGGTCTGGGGCATCTGCTCAGCTAACCAGAAAATAAAAAAAAAAAATGGCGGCTGCGGTCTGGCTAAAGCCCCCTAGAGTCGCTGCTGGGGAGCGGGACTGGTTCATGCATGCGGGCGCACCCAGGCAGGTGGGAGGAATGGTGCCCCACGGAGCTGCCTGGTATTCCCCGAGGTGAAGGGGTACGCCCCTGTGGTGAGCTGACTGGTGTGATAGTCCGCGGGGTTTACGCCATATCTTCTATACCATCGAAGAAGCCGCCCCTCCTGGTCGTGTGGAGGCGACCAGTGAGTGTATATATTTTCCTCCATATTCCTGCTGCTCTGGTACTAAAGCCCCCTAGAGTCGCTGCTGGGGAGCGGGACTGGTTCATGTATGCGGGCGGACCCAGGCAGGTGGGAGGAATGGTGCCCCACGGTGCTGCCTGGTATTCCCCGAGGTGAAGGGGTACGCCCCTGTGGTGAGCTGACTGGTGTGATAGTCCGCGGGGTTTACGCCATATCTTCTATACCATCGAAGAAGCCGCCCCTCCTGGTTGTGTGGAGGCGACCAGCGAGTGTATATTTCCTCCATTTCCCGTCCCCTTCTCCTCCTGGTGTGTGCAGCAGGTGTGCTGCGGGGGAGTAGGGACAAATCTCAACCCTCGCCATTAACCAACCCTGGAGGCGCAGACCTCATGGTGATGAGGGTTGGAGGGTGGTGTCCCTTGGTGAATAGTGGGGGTGTGAGTGTGGTGATGCAGGGGGACGCCTCTGCTGTCTAGTTCAGAATGAGTTCACCAATTATGACAAACGAATGTATGCAATAAACGTTCAGGTCCGGACCTGTGTGTGAACGAGCGTGTATGGTGCCACCAAAAAACATCTTGTGGAAGTGTGTTGTGGAGCCTGATCAGCTCATAACAAACAAACATACACATACATAAACTCGTTCCCCAGGTCGGCGCTGTGGAGATGAGTGGTGCCTCCAAAATAAACTTTATTGCCAATGCCAGCGGTACGTTTGTCATAAACCTGAAATGTCAGGTAATAGTGGGGTGAACTCAGGATCTGGGCGTCCCCGATGTAGGTGTTTCCCTAATGAGGGGTGGTCTTGAGGGTCCAGAGGCCCCTCATTAAGGAGGGGGTACTGTCATGATCTGACAGTTTTAAATTGCACTGGGTGAACTTTTTTTACTTTAGAAAGTTCCAAGGTGTCTTGACTGTCCCCGGTGGTGGTTAGTGGTATTGCACTTTAGGTTTTTGTGCACGTAATTATGGATCAGGTGTGACACCCTATAAAGGGGGGGTCGCAGTGATGGTGTCGGCGGGAAGTGTCTGCATGGACTGGTGGAGTGGCGACTATGGAGAGTGGCACTCACCATGTGGGACTTGGCTGCTGAGCTGGACTCAAGCATGCTCGACTTCGTGGCAGAAGCTGGACTCATCTTGGGGACTCTGTTGCTAAGCAGCAGCAACTGGTGGTGGACTCTGCTCCAAGGCTGCACTAAGGTGATGGATCCTGTTATGGTGATGGATCCAGGTGGAGGAGAAGATGCACGCAGGTGGTGGGCTCTGTGTTGCTAGGAGCGCACGCAACAGAGCAAAGCTAAGTGGTGTTCCCCCTGTATTGTCTCTTTCCTCATGTGTGTTATTAGTGCAGTGGTGGGATTAGTCTCCGCACCGCCCTATTCCCTAGTGAGGGTTGAGGGTCAGGGCGAGCAAGGGGTTAAGGTTCGCGTGCGGCGACAGGTGTGGAGCCTGTATAGGGAATGTTAGGAGTGCAGGGACACTGGCTCAAGGGAGCTTAGGAGGTCTCCATGTCCCCATTCCCTATCGCAGGGCCCACCATTGTTAAAGTTACCCAGGTTCCCCCTTTATTATTTGATTTATTGTATAACGTGTAATACCTAAATTCGCCAGGTGGAGGCGGCGTATCCACCTGCACGTTTTATTTAAATGCGCCCCACTGGAGGCGGTGTATCCAGGGTCACGTGTGTTATGGGTCCGCCATGCGGTATCATCTGCGCCCTGACACACGTGACCATGACACCTATACAGGTGTTATAGGGTGAAGGCTAGGGCTATCCTTGGGATCTGGTAAGCAGACAAGTCTGTCCGCGGTAGCCATTTCAGAGCTATCAGGCGACTTTACAATCTCTCATTGAGTGAAATGATCTTTTGTGCTGCACAAAAAATCCTTGTTCTTGGCAGCGCATTGTCCTATGTAAAGAGGATTCACTCTGTTGAGAACAATGGCAGCTTATGCACACTATTAAAGATCGTTCAGTTTGGCTATAAAAACTGGCAATAAAATGATTGCCAATCAGCAATCAAGTTCCTGATTGACAATCGTTTAATGCCTCATATCGTCAACTGTAAAGCGGCCCTTGTGGATGCTTCACAGAATGATACTTCTCAATTTATGGGGCACCTTACCTGTTTGGCTGAACTTTTTTATAAAAAAAAATTGCTGAGTGTAACATACTGTCCCTTTGCTCACTCCCATTATATGTTTCTTTGCTGCCAGTTGAAACTCCTTAAACATTTTTGATGGCACCTGTAGAGATGGTAGGTGTAACATGTTCTGTGCATGAAGCTACCAAGCTACACAGTCAGGTTTGCTGGTCATACAAATCATCTGTGGTCCAAAGGGCTTATTTAGCTTTGCTATATCCTTTAATCAGTTCCAATTTTGATTGTGAACTTTTATTGTGCATTTTGACCTATTTTAATACTACTTTCTGGACTAACTCTTTAACACCTTTGGACACTTTAACACCTGGACACTGAAGCCCCCATAGGCTTCAGTGTCCAGGTGTGAGCGCAATTCCTGCACCCACTGTAGGTACCGCACTGCCTCAACCCATAGTTTGCCCTACCATTTTGTCTCTTCTGTAATTTGACCCAGCTTTTTCTGGCATTGGACATTTTGATATTATCTAGCGATTCTCTTCTTTTGACCTACACTTGTTTAGGAATTATTTTCACCAGTCAGCAACTACGCTGCAAACACAACCTGGGAGCCCCTGCAGACCAGATCGCCGTATAAGGGCAGACGTTGAATACACCTTAGATTTTGCAAATGCAAAAACTGAATCCTTTTTGACCTGTAATGACTATTATTATTATTATTATTTATTGTTATAGCGCCATTTATTCCATGGCGCTTTACATGTGAGGAGGGGTATACATAAAAACAAGTACAATAATCTTAAACAATACAAGTCATAACTGGTACAGGAGGAGAGAGGACCCTGCCCGCGAGGGCTCACAATCTTCAAGGGATGGGTGATAATACAGTAGGCGAGGGTAGAGCTGGTCGTGCAGCGGTTTGGTCGATCGGTGGTTACTGCAGGTTATAGGCTTGTCGGAAGAGGTGGGTCTTCAGGCTCTTTTTGAAGCCAAGAAAACCATAACCATAACCAACAGGAAGCCCCATTTTGATTTTTGCTATTGGGTCCTCCTTTGCACTAACCGCCCCTATTAGACTTTTTTCACCTCACTTACACTTTACATTTTAAAATCACTGATCGGTCAGAGTTTTACTGCAATTATATATTAATAATAATCTAAGGCAAATAGAATTTAACTTTTTTCTTTTTGAATGAAATTACACAAAAGGATAGAATATTATTTTAGTCGCCAATTTCATTACAGATGAAAAATGGACTATGACACATGTTTGGAAAACTCGCTGTGGGTGAACTGAGAGCTGGACTGCCTGTCACCTGCACTTTCCATTTTACACTCAATTTTCAGTTAAACTGTCCACATTTTCTTCTTAATTGGGTATTAAAATTCAGCCGCTTGTTTAGGTAGGAGTTCCAAGAACCTATTTCTGAATGTTAGTCACTATACAAATTTATGTTGAATCATATAGACCTTCTCGAAAATCTACAAGTATCGCAACTGCTAGAATCTTCATCGCCATTGTTGTTGGTTAAACTTTCTAACATTTGTATTATGTTTATGTTTCTAATGAATTTTATTTAATGGGAACCGGTCGTCTTTTTCATACTGTCTGACTCACGGGCAGCAAGAATCCAGAGTCTGGCTGCTTGTGTATGTTTTACTCCGAAATGTTGCGGTATTTCAGATGAACATATTTTGAAAAGAAGGATGGAGAGTAAGTGTCTGAACTGACGAGTCCAAGGGCTTCTACCTCACTGGTCTCCTACACTCCCAGGTCTTTTTTATTCCATGTGTGCATGGGAAGAGACCTGTCAGTCAAAGGGATTGTGAGGAGCAGAAGCGAAAGGAGACTAGTTCTCCGAGATACATCGTCTCCAGTCAATTTTTGAAGGTATGTTTTTTGGTAAATGCTGCAATACAAAACTGCAATAAAGCAGCCTAACTCCGATTTTTGCTGCTCGTTGTTCATTCGGCATGAATCAGTTGATAGGTTCCCTTTAAAATGCATTTCTTGTTGGTTAAGTAGTTGTAACATATTCAATAACACTGTATGGAGATAATCATCACAATCATCAATCACTGGGGCAAATAATCTAAGTTGCCTATCTCACACACTTGGACTAAGTAAGACAATTTTATTGTACTCGCTTACATGGTGCCATCATATTCCAGTGCTACAGACATCATCATCACTGTCCCAATTGGCATTCATAATCTGAATACCCTATCAGTATGTGTTTGGAGTGTGGGAGGAAATGGAGAACCCAGAGGAAACCCACGCTAACACAGGGACAACATACAAACTACTTGCAGATGTTGTCCTTGGTGGGATTTGAAACCATGACCCCAGAGCTGCAAAGCTACAGAACCAGCCGTTGACGCCAATAAGCCTATTAGTAGATTTTTAAGCCCTCCATACATACAACATTATACTAACATTTAATTTTCATAATTGAGATTTTATCCAAGGGCTCCTTTTATGGAGGAGATAGATGTTAATCAAACGTTCGGCTTATTGCTAAATAATGTGTATGAAGGCCTTTAGTGTGCTGTAGGCAAACAGAAGAAACCTACACACACATTGGGAAATATAAAAATATGATAAATATATTGCAATGATCCCAAACTCAGGACCCACTTGTTGCAAGATCGGCTACAATCTACTTTGTATGAAGGAAGGAAGGAGGATGATTGGGGACAAAAGGATCAGTCGTTATGGATTACAATGTGGTGATTCTCTGTTCTGGTAGAAAATAACCGAAAGCCAGAAGTGTGTGGCAGCGGTATGGGTAATAAATGAAGAAGACTAAAAATGGTCGTTTATCTTAGATAGAATGTTCAGTTCATCCGAGCAGGCATGTGTAGGGAGATGGACCGGGCTAGTGGTATCTTTCTTTTGTCAGGGCCAGAGCTATCGGGGCTGTAACCATTATTGCCGGGGGAAGGACTTTCTGACTGGAAAAGACCTTTGCGCCTGACTGTAGAGGGTGGGTCTGTGATAAAAGAAAGGGAGCGCGGGAACACGGGGCATTTGGCAGGAAGACAGTCTGCGCAACAGGAGAAAGTTGACTCACTCTCTGCAGACCGACACCAGCAAGCAGGCCCGCGTTGCACCCTTCCAGCCCACGCGCAGACAGACTGTGATCCTTTAGAGATGCCGACCCCGCTTACCGCTGACATCAAGATGACAACCCGGTCCGTACCGCTGACTGTTGCCGGTACGCGACTCTGTACTGACCAAGCGGTGCACGCTGAAACAGGTAGCATTGCCTTGGTCTCCACTCCGGCACTTCGTCCACCAACATCTCCTCAAGCAGTGCCACGCTCTGGGACCGCAAGACTACGCCTAGGAGGGTCAGGATACATCACTGCCATTAAGAGACAGTTCCTCACCTTTCTCCAGGATCAGTTCAGAGACTTTGCGTGCCACTTATGGCACCATCGTGGGATTTTCCAGCCTCCTCCATCCGGGAACAAGAGACTGATAAGTTATCCCGTTTATTGAACTTATACTTTCTCTGTAACTGTATTCAGTATATTCCCCCCCATACTCCCTCACTCTCTCTCCCTGCGTGGAGTATTTGCTATTATAGTAATCCTTTATAAAAACCTGTTAACTCTTGCTCTGCCTCCTGCTTGTCACTGCATCCTGTGTTCCTGCTAGTAACTAACACATGCATTCTTAATGCGAACAGGACAGTAGACATCTGCTAGTCAACTTTTGCAGCAACCTATCTCCTGTAAGAACAAAAGGATTGAGTATGTGGAAATCCAGCATGCCTGACCTTACTTTCCCCTGACGTCTGCAGAATTAGGAGGATTCGGTCAATAGTTATCTAACATGTATAGCCACCATAATGATTGGGAAGTTTTGGACTATTTCTAGTATGATAACATTTTTATATTGGGTCATTGGGATTGTCCAGTTAAAAATTGCACAGTACGGATGAGTGGCAAGCATGTAAACCATTCTTTACCAATTACACATTAGGCAAACGGGGGGAGAGACTTGGTCAGATGCCTTGTACTACAGCTGTTTTATAAAATTGTTTAATGGAACCATGTATCATGTCTCATTTAACTTCATAGGCCCATGTTACGAGAGGGGATCATACGGAATTCCTTCTCCTTTCCCAAAATCACACACTGATAAATAGCTTCACAGTTTTAAGTTTAAAGTAGATCCTCCAACCTAAACACATTTCATTTAATTAGAAAGGAATGAGGTCCTGGCAAAAAAAAAAAATCCAACTGATGAAATGTTCCAGTTATTTGCTCTGTGTGCAAAAGCGCAGCATTAACAGATAATTACACTGCTTTGTTATATACAACTTGGAAAGCTGTACAAAACCTTCTCAAGTTGTAAGCCAAGTTCAAGTATAGAACATGGAAGAGAATTTTCACCAGGCTGGATCCTAGTCAAGTTACATTTTGCAATGAAAACGTAGATGGTAAATATTCTAGCAAGAGAACCCTTTATAGGTGGCTCAGTCCGCTGAAAGCTGAAGCTCCACCGTATTCTTCTCAAAGCATCCTCACAGTGAGAAGATGACTGGTGACCCACAGAGCAGATCGTACCATAAATTCCATTAAATACTCTGTATGTTCGTAATAATTTGTCTGCAGGAACATTAGCCACCAAGCTATGACTTGCCTACTTTGGCCACATCATATGAAGAGAGCAATCACTGGAGAAGGACATCATGGTCGGAGAATGGAAGGAATAATGCGAAGAGGAAGACCAGCAATCTGATGGCTTGATACAATCAAAATAATGCCAGAGAAGACCCTGGTGGACTTATCTAGACTTGCACAAGATCGATCTTCCTACAGATCGTTCATCCATCAAGTCACCATGTTTCGTGATCAATCTGAAGACCAATAAAAAAAAATACCGTTCATTAGCATAGTGACATTGTGCTTATCCAGGTTCTTGGATTGAATCTGGTCAAGGACAAAATTAGCATCAAATTTGTATGTTCTCAGCGTGGTTGTGGGTTTTGTCAAGATACTCCTATTTCTTAACATGCACTACAACATGGTTAACCTCTTCACGCCATGGCCATTTTCCATTTTTTTCATTCGCATTTTTTTCTGCCCTTCTTCCAAGAGTCATAGCTTTTTTATTTTTCTATCAATATAGCCGTATGAGGTCTTGCTTTTTGCAGGATGAATTGTACTTTTCACTGACACCATTAATTGTTCTATATAGTGTACTGGGAAAGAAATTGCAAGTGCAGTGAAATTGCAAAAAAAGTGCAATTCTACAATTGTTTTTTTTTTGTTTTTTTTTTTATAATTTACCATGCTTGTTATATGGTAAATCTGTCCTAGCAATATGATTCCCCAGGTCATTACTAGTATGCAGATACCAAACATGAACAGTTTATTTTTTATCTTAGTGGTGGAATTTGTTTTTTCAATTAGTATGAAAAAAAGTTTTGGAGTTTGCTGCCATTTTCCCAGACCTGTAGCCTTTTTATTTTACAGATCTGAAGCTGGGTGATGGCCTTTTTTTTTTTGCGCCCTGAGCTGACATTTTTATTGATACCATTTTGGGGTAGATATGATGTTATAATCTCCTCTTATTGCATTTTATTGCAATGTTGTGATGACCAAAAAAACTTAATTCGATTTTTTTTCCTTGTTACGCCATTTACCGATCGGATTGATTTACTTTATATTTGGATAGATCGGACATTTCTGAACGCAGCGATACCAAATAGGTGTATTTTTTTAATTGTTTTATTTTCAATGGGGCAAAAGAGGGATGATTTGAACTTGTGTTCGATTTGATTGTTTCATATTTTTAAAAACTTTTTTTTCCGCTTTTTAAAGACTTCAATAGTCCCTTTAGGAGACTTGAAGCTGCTATCATCTGATCGCTCATGTTATATATAGCATGGCACTGCCATGAATAGCAGAAATCATTGTCTCCTATGAACACCGGCCATGAGTAGACGTTCACAGGAGATTCACAATGACAGACATGGGTTCTTCTGCAGACTCCTAGATGCCAAAACAACCCATCGATGCCCCCCGATCACTTGACACGGGCACCGATGGGTGGGATTTGTGATGCACCTCCGGCTGGCTCATGGTAAATTCCTCTGGCAGAGATTGACAGCGTGATCTAACTGGACAACAGCAATGAGTGGAGCTCTGATCTACCAGTGGCTGTTAAAGGCACATGACAGTTGATTAAATTGATTGTCATGTGCAGGAAAAACTGTGGGCTCAGCACCGGAGGTGGCTTCAAAGTTGGGAATAAAACAACATATAAATATACGTCAAATGTTGTGAAGGGATTAAAGGGGTAAGGAGAAGTACTTATAAGTGTTGAAATACTCATCATTAAGAAATATTTTGCACTATCTTGCTCAGCTCTACACAATTTTAATGCTGGTATGGCTAACTGTGGGCAGGATTACTATGCAATGGACAACAGTTCCTATGATTGATATCCCATTTCACAGACATTATTTCTATTCTAGTTGCCTGCATACTCCTCTCTTATAAAATGTCAGGTAGGCAAAGCACAGATTTGCTACTGAGACACAGCTTTGCCATTCTTCTTTTGACTGACATTGACACTGCAAAATGTGCTGCCTAGCATGTGCTACAGGATTTCTCCTAAGACAGGAAGAGAGGAGCAACAAGGAAGCAATAGAAACAGCATGAGAAGAATAGGGATTTGATATGTGATTTCCCATTTAATACTATATGGAGGGTGTAATATTATACATAGTGATGAGCGAGTATACTCGTTGCTCAGGTTTCCCCCAGCGTGCTCAGGTGTCCTCCGAGATTTAGCTTCTGTCCATGCAGCTGAATGATTTATGGCTGCTGGACAGGATGAATACATGTGGGGATTGCCTGCTTGTTAGGGAATTCCCACGTGTATTCAGGCTGTCCAGCAGACGTAAATCGTGCAGCTAAGGCGATGAAAACTAAATCTCCGAGCACGCCAAAATACATGGAGGACACCTGAGCATGCTCAAGAAAACCTGAGCAACGAGTATACTCGCTCATCACTAATTATACAATATAAATGCTCAAATGCTAAACAATGTGGAGTTGAGCTGTGTTTATCTCCTGATACATCAGTGATGTGAAGCTGCAAATGTTGCTTTGTTGATGCACATGGCAGAACATAATCCTCTGCCATAAGCATCAACAGAGCGGAATTTGCAGTTTCCCATCACTTATCTGTTAGCAGCAGGCAACAAACATAGTTCAAATCTGCACTGTTTAGCAATTATAAGCTATGCTGTGGAAGAGGGCAGGAGAGTTGAGCTCTGCTAGAAACAGTTGTTAGGGATGTAAAAACACATTCAGTTGTACTGATGGAGATTATATAAGATAGAGTCCATCAGGCAGGGTACTGTCCAGGAGCAGAGAGTGAAAAGAGGAATAAAGTAAATTCTAAACTTAGATTAGCTTAATGATAACTCTGAGAGGTGGGGTTAGTCAGGAGCACAGGGATGAGAGGGGTCTGCAGCACTGAGGAGAAGCAGGGAGCTGCAAGGAAATGTAGTTTTATCAGTGTAACAATAGGACAGCCCATTAAATTTGAGAGGGTGGTCCCTTGATCAGGATCCTCATCTCTGTCAGGGTGGAGAGTTAGTTATTTCTCTGGAGGACCTTCCTTACCCTGCATTAATGCAGACAACTCAAAGATTTAAATGGGAACTCTGTAATATTTAGTTTCCACCTGTGATGGAGCTGTCGGTGAAACTATACACTGCAAGATTTATTCAGGTGTTATAATTGATCACCAGGGATCCAAGCAGAAGAAACTTTTGTGATCAGGCTATTGTCAATAAACCTTACTGACAAGGAAGACACTGTTTAAGGCAGATTACCCCTTTCATAACTAAAAACTTTTCTAAGGAGAGCTTAGAAAGCTCCTTTATTTAAAAAGAATGTATTTCTGTATTGAACAAAATATAACAAACAGGCATGAGTTAATAAAATATTCATGCACAGGATAACCCTTTAAATGTGTGAAATAAGTGCAGCCTTGAATAGGGAAATTTGACAGAAATTTGAATAACACTACTTAATGGGTCTTCACATTTGTGCCAGGAAAGAATGAACATAATAGCACTTCACCAGCAAACAATGTTGGGGAGGTCTAGAGAGACCAGAGCCCAGAAAGCAACTCCGACAATCTACAAGTCAAGGAAATGTCTGCTTATACCTATATAGTTAGATAGATAGATAGATAGATAGATAGATAGATAGATAGATAGATAGAAGGAGTGCTGCCTTCATTTTTGTATGTATATCTTTTTATCGATCTATTTTCTATCTATCCATCATTCCATGTATCTATTCATCCTGAGAGACACTTCGTGACACTCTGGGGAAGTTTTGGTTATACTGCTTGGCGGTATTTTTGCTGAGCCAACACTATATTGGGATATTATGGCTGCTACCGTTTTGACATATTGATACGACCCTTGAGCACCTGTGGTCAGCCATGTTACTTTTAACCATGCAAAACATTTTCAAACCTAGTCGAAATTATGATAGAAAATGATAAAAAAGATAAAAAAGAATCACTTTAGCACCAAATGTCTCTTGGACAAAGGGGTAAAGAGTGACGTCTTTTTAATCAGTAATGTTTAAAGTAAAACGTCCCTTAAAACTGTCTCTGACTGTTGAACTTTGTATCACGCAAATAGGAGACCACAGACGTTTATTACAATGGTTCATGCCGCCATAAATTTTTTTTTTTTGTTTGCAAGAACAAAGATGATTCAAGGAACAGACAGGGGGTCGGATTTACCGGAATCTAGGAAATATTTTAATGTCTGTTTAGATTTCAAGCGTTTAGTGAACAGGAAAATAGCAAATAAAAGCTCAATTTTATGGCGCAATAAGTTAAATATCAAGGATTCCTGGTCTAACCAAGTTATAAACAAGGAGAAACTGTATGCTGGCTCTATAGAGATAAAGGTCCATCCTGTATATTATAAAGCAGAGTTCTATCATTCTTGGTATCTTTGTCACTTCTTCTGTGTGACTGTACATTGGTTGAGAAAATCGTGAAGACAGCGCCATGTGCTACCGGTACCTAGAGTTATCTGTGGTCAGGTTGTTAGAGAAGTGAAGCAAATGGTACCTTATTAAAGAGGTGGTCTGAAGTCAAAGTAGTTTTCATTCCAAATCAGTTTCATAATAAACAACATTTTCATAATCTAAATTATTTTCTGATATAAAATGTAAAAAAGGAGCAATCAGCACAGCAAAATACTCCACTAATAGCAACAGTCCAAACGATAGCCGGCACTCACATATTCTTAAAAGAATTGCTTTACTGATCCAGTAGTATAAAAGGTACAAAAATGGTTGGACGCAACAGCACCAAAATGAAAAAGGCAGAAAAGAAATATGTTCTGCGCTCCCAAGCAACAAGCTTCAGACCTACATGATCTTTCGTCGAGGACAATGTAGGTCTTAACCATGTTGCCTGGGAGCGCAACGGATCTTTCTTTTCTCCCTTTTTCATTTCTCTGCTGTTGCGTTCAACCATTTTTTTGCGCCTTTTATACTACTGGATCAAAAAAGCAGTTCTTTTAAGAAGACGTGAGTGCCGGCTATCTTTTAGACTGTTGCTATTGTCTAATGTACTTGCATAAGAAAAAAATCCCTATCTTCCCTTTACTGTGCTATCTAAATGCTTTTCTATTTTTTTCTAATACTTCCGTTTTAATAATACTTTATATGAAATTCCCAGCGCATGCTGGGATGCTCAAGCAAAGCCTTATCATTGGGCAGAAGCGGTGGTCACTGCTGCAGCATCTGCCCACTCCTTGAAACGGAGCTTCATCAGTGTAGCTCATTTCGGCTGTTGGGCTAGTCCAAGCGCGATGTGCACAGTGACAGCTCAATGTGCACAATGACAGCGCGGTGTGCACAATGACAGTGCGATGTGCACAATGACCGCGCGATGTGCACAGTGACAGCACAATGTGCACAATGACAGTGCGTTCTCAGTTGCCGGCTCAGATCATCAGTTACGAGCTGCAACAGAGTGGTGTCAGAATATTTGGCGTATATTGCAAGGGTGCAAGAAACAGTTGAATACAATGGTGTAGAAGAGAGCCATCGGCTCACAATTCTCCACCATCCATCCCGTGCGAGCATTCTGAGCCGTTCGGGGCTCGGGATGACAATATTATAAAGCACCATCTGCACTGGATTTCAGACTGCAGAACTTGTGCGTTCAGAAATATAGTCTCCAATATTATATTGTGGCGTTTCCAATTACATTTCTTCTTGACTATTAGAAGCATTGTGATGCAGTATTCAGTAATGAAAAAAAAGAGCAATGCAAAGAGTCTTTGAAAACACTGTGCAATTAACTCATTGCTTGACGTCGGTCTCTTCTGTACTGTACCAGTCAAAAGAAAGTATCTGTGCTAAATATTACTCAAGGGTCAGACCCCGTGTGATTTTAAAAGCTACTGTAACTCTCCATGTAAGAAAATACCTAAACACAAATGGTTTTAAGGGAGTAGATACTGAGGCATTCTTGTCTGAAGTCAGATTCCACAGAGAAACAATTAATCTTGTGCTGGGTCTGCCATGAGAGTTGCAGTAACAACTGGAAAATGAAGCCTTTAAATCATCATCCATCTTCCCTGCAAAGATACCTGGAACAGAAACTTGACCCCTTAATGGAGATCATCAGCCCAATTTGAACGAAATCTAAAATGTCAACCGTCGTGCCAAATAATAGGAACTATTCATCTGTCAGTTCCTAGAAGCCAGGGCATAAGTACACTTTGGGCACAAATAAGTCAGAGCACATTCTATGTTGGCGGAACAAGCAAGAAAAATAATAAAAATCCAACATGCCGAATCAAAATTCTGAGTATTTGATTTGGCCACAACCGTCTCATTCATCATTTTTTTTTTTTGTGGCTGCAAAATGGAATAAATAATGGAAAAATACCATGTGATGCTGATAAATATATCATTTCTTTCACTGTGCAGTATACAGTTATAGTCAGCTATTAATAAAAAGGAAAACAATATTAATCTAAAAAAAAAAAAGATTGTAGAAGCCATGCATACATACTGGTAGAAGCCTAATTTAAAGGGAATCTGTCACCAAGTTTTTGCTACCCTATCTGATGTAGGTGCAGAGACCCTGATTCTAGTGATCCATCACTTACTTTTACTGGTTGCTGTAGTTTTGATTAAAAACTGTTTTATCTGCTACAGATCTAGCAGTGCTCAGAATGCAGAGCTCTGTATTACCCCGCCTACACCACAGCTTTCTGTGTACACTGAGCATAAACAGATAGCTGACAGTGCCGGAGACGGAGTTGGACTACTTGGCAGCAGGCTTACTAGTCCTCAAGTGAAAATCTCCTATTAATATAAAAACTACAGCAACCTGCTCAGTATGTGACACATTGCTGGAATCAGGGTCTCTGTCTCTACATTATTCTGCTTTCAGATCAGGTGGTAAAGCCTTTTGACAGATTTCCTTTAATAATATTTGTGTGGTTAAATAGAACATTTTAACGCGCCTTGAATCATTTAAGGGCCAAATAAATTTTCATCTAAATCACTATTTAGTGCAGTAATCTAAACTAATTACTCATATACTTGCATTAAAAATTCCCTAACTACACTTTCTAACTATCTTTGTATTTTTTTCCCTACTTCCTGCTTTGCTTGAGAATCCCAGTGCATGATGCAATACACAAGGCATCATTAGGGAGCTGAGGGTGCAGTCACTGCGGTTGGGCTAGTCCTTAAAAAAGAAACCACTGGAGCCATAGGTGGAGGAGGACATGACTTGGGGATGGGTGGACCTTTACTCCTGCAGGTTTTTTTTTGGTATAGTGGTGTAGATTTTAAGCACGAGTGATGTTGCTTTCAGAGTAAGAAGCCCAGTATGTCTGTGCCTGGGGGGTTACTGTGAGGAGGGCGGGGCTTATACAGGAAATCTGTGTCTCTCCCTCTTTCTTACACAGGATGAACAGGAGGAAGCATTTCCCGCCCTCCCGCCCCTGTTTATAATCATTATCCTAAAACGTTTTAATTATTGCTTGTATGATGAATGCTTTATTGTATTTTTGAAATTACCATTGTATATTTTGTTCCAGGTTCAATTTTATCATGGCTATAAAGAGTTAACAGCATTAACCTTCTAAGCCCAAGGGAATGGCCATCCTTCAGCCATGGTTCCCTAGAGGTTTCCTCCACAGGGAGTTTTTCCTCTCCCAACTCTTTGTTAGGCTGAGTTCACACGTGGCGTTTTTTTCGCGTTTCCGCGGCGGTTTTAACCGCGCGATTTTGCCGCGAAAAATAAGCATCCCATGCATTCCTATGGGATTTCGCAATGCTGTGCTAATGCTGCGGTTTTTACCGCGGCGGAATCACTTTGCGGTAAAAACCGCAGCATGCTCATTAATTTTGCAGAATCGCGGTGATCCCGCACCCATAGGAATGCATTGTTCCGCTTACTTTCCGCATGTGGCTGTGCACACCATGCGAAAAGTAAGCAGAACAATTGCGGATGGTACCCACGGTCCGGAGGAGAGAAGACTGTCCTCCGGGCTTTGGGTACCATATCCCTGTAAAAAATAGAATTTACATTAAAAAATATTGTTATTCTCACCTTCCGACGTCCCGCGCAGCCTTCCCGCCTCTCTCCACCCTCCCGATCCCAGTAAGCCTTTGCGAAAATGCCCGCGATGGCGTCCGTTCTCGCGGGATCGCGAAGTCTCGCGGTCATTCGCGAGAGGTCGTGATCCCGCGAGAACGGACGTCATCACGGGCATTTTCGCAAAGGCTTACTGGGAACGGGAGCGTGGAGAGAGGCGGGAAGGCTGCGCGGGACGTCGAATGGTGAGAATAACACCATTTTTATTTTTTTTATCTTTTACTACTGATGCCGCATAGGCGGCCTCAGTAGTAAAAAGTTGGTCACACTTGTGAAACACTATGTTTGACGAGTGTGACCAACCTGTCAATCAGTTCTCCAAGCGATGCTACAGATCGCTTGGAAAACGCTAGCAATTCTGCAAGCTAATTACGCTTGCAAAATGCTAGTTTTTCCGTGGGAAAATCGTGGGAATTTAAAATGCGATTTTCCCGTGGAATGAAATTCCGGAACTCTCGCGGTAATTTCCGTGAGAGTTCCGCTACGTGTGAACCCAGCCTGAGTCGGAGGTTTGCCAAGTTAGTCCCCTTAATGCTTTTGCAGGGACTTCTAGCTTATAAGTTTACTAAAGTGATTTATTAAAAAAAAAAAAAAAAAAAAGTGTCAAATGTGAATTTACAATCAGTACAACCAGTCACAGCTTTGCGGTTTAGGAGTCAGGTGGATGTTGCAGGCAAGTTAAGGTGGACTCATTTTAACTAATAGAGGATGTAAAACCTCATGGTGGTGAACAGGCTCGGCTTTGGTGGCCAGCCTCAAGGACGTTGTAATGGTAACGTCAGTCAGGGGCGGGCACAGTGGTTAAGCACAGGAGTGAGGATAATAGGGTCATTGGTGCCCTGAAAGTTTACTGGCTCAGCTTGAATGACAAGCCAGTGCGTGCCGCCCCTTTATGGCTGTCTGTCCTGGTTCTGTATGTCAGACAGCTGGGGATATCACAGTACTTGTGAATCCCAATGTACTAGCACTTCACCTGACTCCTACTGTGATTGCTTTAATCCTGTGATTTTTAATAAAGCTGTGGCCATTTTGACAACCAAAATAATGTGTTGTGTATTTATTCTAGTGCCTAGGTTTACTGTAGTTATGGTGGTTTTAAGATGGAGTGGGGGTCCGTCCCATATCCATAAGTCATGTCCCAGCGTGCTGTGCGCGATGTGCACAATCACAGCATGCCATGTTGCCAGCTCACAGGAGAGCTCACTGTCAGTGGACAGTGTCAGGGCATCTGGTGGTGCAGAGACCAGCACTGCCCCCAAAAGTGACATCACTGGTCTCTGTACTCCAGGAACCCTGACAGTGTGTTCTCATCTTTCTTGCCAGCTCCTCGCTGCTATTCTGAGCCGGCAACAGCATGCTCTGATTGTGCAATGTGCACAGAGCGTTGGGACAGAGCAAGGATTAGGAGAGCCCCTGAAATGAGCATCATTGATGACGCTTTGTTTCAGAAAAGGAGCTATATCCCATACATGATTGCTTAGGTCCTAGTAGAGACCACCGTTGTAAAGGCAATGGCTATTTCTTTATTTTAAGGCTCCTATACCCATTAGACTAATGTCTTCTGATTCCACTGACATTGATGGGCTCGGATGACAGTCTAATGTGTACGAGGTCTCACAACTTTGCCCCAACAGATGGTGATGTCCAATTTTGGACTGTTGATCATTTTGTTCTCAACAAAATAAGCTGCCAGAAGATTCTGACAGTGGCTTTCTCATAGATAACGCAAGCGATTCTCAGTGTGGGAGAGTCAGGAGGTACAACTGCAGGCCGAACGTTGACTACTACCAGGTATGACCAGGACACATTTGAGATGGACGACGATGAACTGGAAGTTGTAAAGGACCTCATCACTCAGGATGCAGCAATGACACCAGAAGTCAGCAGGAGAATAGCTATGGGGAAGTAAACAATTAAGTCATTAGACAAGGTCTTCAAACGGAGGAACATTCAATGGCGATCAAGACATGGCTTGGAAAAGTTTAATCTTTTCTGTAGTAACACCCGGATGCAAAACTTGAAAAATAAAGAAACAAGACAGAAGAAGTATCTGCATACTGAAATGTGGTGCTGGATGGCAAGAAGAGCAAGCAAATCAATTTTGGAACAAATCAAGCCAGGCATAACACGCAAAGCAAGGATCAACAAGCTACGGACTTGCCTACTTTAGACACATTGTTTGAAGAGAGCAATCACTGGAGAAGAACATCATGGTCGGAAGAATAGAAGGAACAAGGCGAAGAGGAAGACCAGCAACACAGTGGCTTAATACTTTGAAGGTAACGGTGGAGAAGACCTGGGTGGACCTATCTAGGCTTGCACAATATCGATCTTCCTACATATCATTTATCCACCAAGTCGTCATGTCTTGGGATTGAACAGCAGGTTGTTTAAAAAAAAAAAAAAGGATAAAGTATATGAGGGCCTTTATAATGATCCCTACTTATTGCTAAAGATCTGGAAACACCTTTAATTAGAGATGAGCGACTTTCCCTTTTTTCGGGTCGAGTCGGGTTTGGGCCACCCGACTTTCGCAAAAATCGAGTCGAACGCAATCGGACGATTATCGTGAAAAGTTGAAGGCCGACTGAAACACGAAACCCAATGCAAGTCAATGAGGAAGAAAAGTCGGCAGTGAGTGGAGAACAGGAAACACACCTACAGTGCCCATTTGGATGCCAAAAACATCAATTCTTATTGCTTAAGCTTGTCAACCTTAATTTACTTTATAATAATAGCTAGGCATTGAAAACTGGGGGTTATTTGGCTAAAGTTGTGGGGGGGGGGGGGGTAGGGCTGGCTCCAGATTTTCGTGGGCCCAGGGCCAAAGAGTGTCACTGGGCTCCTTTAACACATGCCACAATTCATGATCCTCTGATACGGCAGAGAAATAGCGGTATAGTACAATGAAAAATACTTCACTTCTTACATCACATGACTGATATCCATTTTAAATTCTCCAATAGCTCCAAAAGCGGACAGTATATTACTCCATACAGTATTATGGCCACCGCATAGTGCGCCATACAGAGTAATGAGGCCCATATATTTCTTCATACAGAATCATTGGTCCCATATAATGTTCGATAGAGTATATTAGAGTATATGATGAGCTCCACATAATGCTACAGTATATGTTGATCCCCATGGATAAAGCTCCCCTGTCTTATGGGCCCAAATAATGCTCCATATATAATGGGCCCCATTTCTAATGCTCCAGTGTATAATGGGCCCTGTAAATGTTGCTTCAGTGTCTCATGTCCACCTTTGAAGTGCTCCAGTGTATGGTGGGCCCCATATATCATTCTCCAGAGTATAGTGCTCCCCAAAAATTGCTCCCAACCTTTAAAACAATTAAATAAGTCTCCTCACTAGGGAATCCCTGTACTCTGGACTCCTCGTCATCCCCATCTTCCATCTCTCTGCACTTGGACTGTTTAGGCAGAGGGCGTACAGACGTGATGTCATCACACTGTCTGACCAGAATGTCACTGTCAGGAAACGCGGAAGACGTCACGGCGGTGGAGCAGGGAGAGGTAAGTATTTCAACTTTGCAAGTGCTGTGATCCTGAGCAAGCAGGGGGGGCCCACTTGTTGGCGACGGCACTGGCACAGGGCCCCTCATAGTACGGCAGTGTGTCTGACAGTGGGTGTTTCCCCTCCCTGCAGAGACACTTTTGCGTACTATGAGGGGCCCTATGCCAGTGCCGTCACCCATGAGTATGCCCCCCCCACCTGATCAAGGAACCTGCACTTTCATCTGCATCTACCTCTTTGTCAGCATGTAAGGTGGCATAGTATGCGGGAAGGGGAACCTGAGTTTCATCAGGGTCAGATTCTGGCTGTGTAGAGTGTGAGGGGAATGTAGTGGTCTGGGTCAATGTACCAGCAGAATCATCTAGCAGTGGCTGGGCATCAGTGGACTTGTGGCGCCCCCAGGAGTACGGTCGCCACAGTGGCATTACCTTCCTCCTAGGGAGTGTGATGTCATGCTTGGGAGCAACGAAGGATCTCTCTAGCAGTTAAACCAACACACAACACAGTTCCCACTCCAGGCCAGCAGGGAGAGCTCTGAACTTGACTGCAGAGGAGCTGCTCTCTGTGGTCAGGAGGAGGGAAGTTAGGGCAGTCTGTGAAGGGAAGGGGAAGTGTGTGGACATGAGAAGGGGAGCTGGAGGATGAGCAGAGTTAAGGCTCACTCCTAGCTGGAGCGCATGGGTCTGGATTCCAGTCTCCGAGTTTGTAGGGACACTGATGGTCCTGCAGCAGAAACAGGAAGAAGTAGCAGCTGTAAATGCTCTGTTCCCAACTAAGGCTCGGAGGCCCCAGCAGCGACGTGTGTGAGCCAGAAGGAAAAGGCTACGGCTGCCTGCCATACGAGAAAGTTCTAAAAGAAAGTCAACAGGGGGAACTTCAGTGAACACAGTACTGCGAGTACCTCAAATAAGCGCTAGAATGGAGGCCACACTAACTATCTGCAGAGAGAGAATTCCTAATTTGCTTGCAGGCTGACCAACTCCTTCTCCATCTGTACTCTGGGTCCTGGATGGCACTTACCAAGTACAGGTAAAGGAACTGCACGACTGTGTCTGTCATCTTTCTCCTGCGCCTGGCGCGCGGCTCTGCTACATCCTGCACTGCACACCATCTACCAACTCTTTCATCTGCCCTGCGACTACGGCCCTACCTGTGCAGGGCTTCTACATCTTAGCTGCACCACAACATCTGTCCCAGAGAAGCGACACTGCAGCGTTGGTCAATCTGATCAGAAACCACAGGTGGCGTCACGTATCATTCACCTATAAACATTATTCACCCCTTTGCATGGACGCCCAGGGCCACGGACCGGGTCACCACCACCGTGACACATCCCTCTGAGACCCCGGCCCTGTACCGATTAACCCCACTGCCCTGGCTGGTGACCCACACTCAATGTCAGATTCATCTTGGACTGTGGAATTCACAATTTGACTTGATAACCGAGGCATGGTATGTGAGGAAGAGCTCCATGGAGTAATCTGTAGTGTGGCCTGCCGCATCCTTCACTTTTGGTAGGGGTGAAGGACACAAGGAAAGGTGTTGTTCCTGACCAGGAGCCTCCACTGACGACTCAGCGCTTTCATTTTTGAAACTTCAGAAAAGGAGGCGATAGAGCTGGAGGCTGTGTCAGCAATGTAAGCCAAAACTTGTTCCTGAAACTCCAGCTTTAAAAGCGGTTTACCTACTCCCAGAAAAGGGAGCCTTCAAGGCCTTGTGGAGCCAGACGATGGCGCAGGCTCAACACCTCCTGCCTTAGGTGCTATTGTGCTTTTGCCACTACCAGCAGATGCACCACCACCATCAGTACCAGCTGGCAATCCCCGCCCACATCCACGGTCTCTTCCACCATACTTCCTCATTTTTGGGAAAATGTACCCAAAATACCACCAGCTATATGGTACTGTAAAACAAGGTACAAGATGTATATAGTATTGGGGAGAATTTGAATCTCCCTAGAGATTTTAGGAGGCTGAACTACTATCTCAGGCCCACTATAGATTACACCTCAATTTAACAGGCTGGAATAGGCTGGTGTATGACAAGGTGCAAGATGTATACAGTATTGGGGAGAATTTGAATCTCCCTAGAGATTTTAGGAGGCTGAACTATTATCTCAGGCCCACTATAGATTACACCTCAATTTAACAGGCTGAAATTGGCTGGTGTATGACAAGGTACAAGGTGTATATAGTATTGGGGAGAATTTGAATCTCCCTAGAAATTTTAGGAGGCTGACAATGATGCTCTCAGTCCAAGTATGGACGCAGGCAGCCTAATAAGCAGGACTGCTGAACACAAAAGTGTGGAAAAATGAACGCTTGGTAACTGTGCAGAAAAGAGGAAGAAAAATATTTTTGCTTTAAAAAAGCAGTTCGCACAGCAGTGTGCAAAGAGCAATGCAGCTATCAGGGAGCCTTATAAGGCAGCTTAATAACCAACAGAGCTGATGCACACAAATATATCCTTCCCTGTCACTACACACAAACTATTGTGTTGTGCAGTGAAAATCGCTAACAGCAGAAGCAGTTTTTTTGTTCTTCTTCCCTGCCTAACGCTCTCCATTATTCAGAATCAGCAGCTGCAACCTCTCCCTAATGCTAAGATCGGCAGAAGTAAGATGGCGGTCGGCGTGCACGCCCTTTTATAGCCCCTGTGACGCCACACAAAGCCAGCCAATCACTTGCATGCCCGTCTCAAAGATGGTGGTGACCGCTGCCCATGTCATTGCGTTGCCCACAGTGTGCGTCCTCCATCACTGGCTGAAAAAGGGCGCTGGAAGCATCGTTTGAAACGCGACTTTGGTGCTCTGGTCGCCGACCTCACGCTATGGTCAGGTTTCGTTTCATGAAACCCGACTTTAGCGAAAGTCGGCGACTTATGAATTTGTCCGACCCGTTTCGCTCAACTCTACCTTTAATATAATGGTTCTGAAGTTAAATTAATTATAATCTGCTAATGATAGTGAGGTCTTCTCTTATTATGTACAGTAACGTGTCTTCACAATGAACTTGCCCGGATATCTAAGTAAACGCTCCAGAGACTTGGGCAACTCTGCAGTTTTTTGTGTCCTTGGCTCATATAAACAGAGTCGAGCAGAATTAGTGCCCTTATCTTCACCAGGCATCACTGAATGGGAGCCATAAATACCTGTCTTATCTCAAAGATGTGCAACTGATAGGCATAATTCCCTCCTGGACCAAATTTCTTAACTGCAACAATAACGGCGTAGGACTGACTTCAATGACTGCCCTGGCAGGACTGTTTTCCAAGAGAGGACACAGGATTATGCAGTCTGGATCTATTAATCTCCTAAGTACATACTCTAAATTTTCTGGGCAAACACCGTCTATAAAGTGCGGGAGAGGTTCACCTTGATGATTAACTACATGCAAAGAAAAATGACCCAAAATGGGTGAACATCAAAGACCAGATAAATGGTGCAAGCTGACATATGGAAATCCAAAAATGATGAGTTCTCTGCAAAACAAAGATAATTTACCTGAGGTGAAAATATATCAGTCATACGGGACTCTAAACAAGGTCTGCACCTATATCCCCCCAACAAATATCATATATCACTCAGCAGATGTGAGGAGAGTCGCTGTCCACACCTGCTGCAAACACCTGAGGATGGATGCAGCTGGCTCGGATTAAACATTAGCCCCCTCTCTAGCTTATATTCCCTAGATTGCAAGTGATCATGTTTTATGGCCTTGGTGGGTCAGAGAGTTGTATTGGGTGGCAAGAACGATTTTAATTCTCCATTGTATCAACAGACGTGTTCTACTGACAGCTCGCAATCCCGGTGATGTCCAGAGGGTCAGTAGGTCACTGGAGGAACGTTGTTTTGCAGTTCATTGGAAATTCACAAGGCTAAAGGAGAACTCATGCTTATTAAAGGATGAGCGTAAGTCAAAATCATTTATGAAAAGAACAGATTTGATGATGTATGTGTTGGATGCTAAAATTTATATCATAGCTCCGGAAGCCAAGTGGCGG
The DNA here is from genome assembly GCF_039654945.1 of Dendrobates tinctorius. NCBI lineage: Eukaryota > Metazoa > Chordata > Amphibia > Anura > Dendrobatidae > Dendrobates > Dendrobates tinctorius. The sequence goes on along the minus strand of NW_027361706.1, from coordinate 6,126,465 downwards.
GGCATGATCAGGTCAGCTACTAGTTTCACCTCAACTAGTCTATATCTTCATTTAATGATGAAATAATGGAAATAACCCTTCAATAGCTGTCAGCCAACAAGTATTCCTTCAGATTCCTTCCACCAAACACATGTATGCTAGGTTTAATTGATCATGCATGTGTTTTCAATGGAAAGGGGAATGAGGCAACTAAGCATCCAGGCTTGTCTTCCCTAAGAACAGAGGGTTTGGCCATTGAAATACACCAGTACACACTAGATGGTTGGAGGTCCTGCCAAAATTGGGTGTTCAGTAATATATAATTTATATGTATGGAGGCATCAAGCCCAGGTAGGGCCAGGACTAGAGCTACTTGTCTCCTTGGCCACAAATGATGGCCTAATCTGTTCTATAAAAAAGTATTTTGGTACAACAAAAAGGCAAAATAGTTCAGTTCAATCATTAGGCATTCTGAAAACTTTTAATTCAGAGCCAAAATACCTTGTCCTACTTGTGGTTCCATGGTTGGTGAAACGCCCATTAGAACCTTATTTTTACTTGAGAAAACACAATATTGGTGTATCCACTGTAATTTCAGTATTTATATCACTAACAATGTTATAAATGAGAAAAAGTGGTTTGAGACGTATTGAATTTGCTTCTAATCTAAATGTGGATTCTCATGAATCTGATTTCTTATGATTCACATCATTCAAATTTGGCGTGTGGCTGCCATTTTGCCAATTTACATAGAGGGCCAGGAAAATGATGAAAAAACAAAAATAAATACTCGCCTCGCCACTCAGTGCACTCACCTGTCTTGCTGCCAAAGAACCCCCTTGTTCTTCCCCCATACAGCATCCTCCGACTACAATTTACTCCTAGGGTGCACAATGTACTCTTCTGTCATTTTTACTTTGCTTATGGGTTTTGGGCAACAGGTAAGCCTCTGACATCACAATGCATGTTGTGCCATCACGATGTGCATCGCCAGTGGTCTAGTGAACACCTTAGGCGACGCATATTGTGATGCTATGACAGGCCAAATTTCCTGGCCAATTTTATGGAAAACTGCTGAATTCATATTTTGACATATTCGCTCATCACTACACAATATGTCTGAACATCATTAGGTCGCAGACTGTGACGTCACAACATTTCAATATGCAGTCAACTGGCCGGGGCCAGAAGTCTTGGCCTATAGTGAAGCGGACAGAAATGCGGCACACTAAAGAAAAAAAAAAAAGGACCGGACTCCGAGCAACAAGCAGCCAAAGAAGTCAGCAATCAGATGAGTATTAGGCTTTGTGGGGTTTTTTTGCTGGCCATCTACCTGTGTTGCCTTACATACAAATTCGAGTTATGAACAAACAGTTCGTAAATCGGTGACTGCATGTATTGTAATAAATTGTGAAAGAAAAAGGAAAGTGTAAACATAAATCTTTCCGACCAAGCTGAGAGCCAAAAGATCAAGATCCAAATATATAACATTATGGCCCTAATTCATCAAATCTTTTGCACCAAAAAAGTGTTGAAAAATCTTTAAAAACTTGCAAATTGAGTGACTTTTGGAGGTTTTATGTCAGTTTCTCTTAGCTCTGCCAAAATGGATGTAGCTGGGTCGGGATGGGGCCTGACGACACAACTTGTCTACATTCACGATGAGCTGTGGCATTCCCTATGTGGGAGGAAGGACCGGAACAATAAAGGCAACGGTGTCTCTGTGCCGGAACCATTTGGAATGCCACTAGTGTTGCAGGGGGACAGAGAACCTGACCAGGACAGACCTGCGACCCCTGCTGCTAAGGGCGGGTCTGCTATAAAGAGGGTTGGGCGCGAGAATCAGGGGCCTTTGGCGAGAAGACGGGAGCTGTGGCAGGTGAAGGTTTGCTCCCTCCCTGCGGGTAATCCAACTGATGGCAGACTATCCTTGAGTGTGCACTTCCCAGCATCCAGCAACAGCGCCACTGACAGCTTACCGCTGCCGGATGGCGACCCTACGCGACAGCAGGCAGGAAATGCTGACCACTGACAGCTCAGGGTGCACAGCCCCTGTCAGAGACTTCACGTCTTCAGCTGCAGCTGCGGCTGCGGCCTTGAGACAGGGATCCCTCCTCCTCATTCTCTGAAGCAATAGCCACTGGTACCTGGACATACAGCGGCCCACCAAAAGTACACCAAAAGTGGGATCTTCCAATCACCTCCCTTTGGATGACAGAGTCTGATAAGTTGAACCTTACATTTTTCCTTCCCTGCCGTTTTGCAATTTTTCTTTTTTATCGTTGTTGACAGCTGAAGTCAGGCTGTCACCGCATTATATCGTATTTTTCTCATATCTGCCCGCGCAATATTTCTGTGCATCTTGTATATATTAACTCCCTGCATGGAGAAAGTGTTGTCATCTTTTTCTCTGGTTATATAAAAACACCCGTTAACCCTTGCTCTACCTCCTGCTCGTCACTGCATCCTATGCACCTGAAAGTACCCTACATCTACACCAGAAATCTTAAGCCAGTCCCTAACCGGAGTGAAATTTGTGGCGAGGTGCACGTTACTTGTCATGTGCTCCTGATTCATGAACAGCCATGCAACTCTTCATGAATCTAGAACGTCTGACTCCACCATACCCCTCATCAAGTCCAGTGAGAAAATCACCAGTCTTGATGAATTGAGGCGTATATCTTTATTTTTTTTCTACAAATCCCTTATGTCTTAAAATCTTTTTTTCCATAAAAACCTTATCTTGCGAAAGTCAATGAGACTTTTCCATGGACTCCTACAAATTATCATCTGTAACATTATCACCAACACCTATCTACAACCCCAATATCAGAAGGTTCAAAGTGACTTCTAGTTGGCACTTTGGGGTCTACAAGCCATAACTAGCCAAGCCACTCCATGCAACTACAGCAAAGTTTTGCGAGTATATGACAAAGGAAAAGTGAGAATGGTGATTCACTCTGAAATGGAACAATTCAACCCTTTCATATATTGAAAAGAAGATTATTGCCGAATAATAAGGAATGGTAATTTATGGATGACTTTAAGGACTTAAACATTTTACAACATGAAGGAATACAGATTTGCGCCATGAAATGATTTCATTATTTTCAGAGACACAGTAAAAATTCTTGATAATACAATTGATTTTTTTTCCTGTATATTCGCATTCATCTCAACCATCCCTGGAGCGTATTGGTTCTTCTTCGTTAATGCGGCAGTATCTTTGGGGAAATTAAGCCATGGTGTGAGCAGATTTTACATACAAGTGTGCTGGAGAACAACTAATATTGTTTAGGAGACATCCTCGCAGATTCGTTCTCGGAGATGTTGAGTCCTAGGAAAGGTCAAGATTGTGTTTCCCAAATATTTACAGAGAACTTGTAAGAAGAGTTTATTGGAATTAATAGAATTGTTACATGCAGATGTGGGTTTAATTGCACCATAACTCATATGACAGGAGAGGATTAAGAAACTGGAAAGGGTTTTATTATCATAGAACATGTCTGGTTTGTAACTTCTGAATCAGAACAAATACTGTATTTATCATACAGATAGGATGGACAATACGGGCAGACGATGCGTCTGCAATTTGTGATTTCAGTTTAACAAGTAGGCACTGTCTGGCAGTGTTTGGCTGCGGAGTAATAGTACAGATAACTGGACGTCATTTATAAGAAGAGGTATGCAACCATCTGTGGCCAAAAACCATAATAAAAGAATGAAATAATGAGTCGGCTCACTAGAAAAGTGAGAAATGTTGGCAAGGTCTCAAAGTTTAAACAGAGTTTTTCAGCAGAAAATGACTGTTCAACCCAAGCATAGGTGCTCAGCGTGCTCTTGGTGTGGTTGAGCAGTTCAGTGCACTTTCCCACTCACTTACATTCCATCTATTTCCACTCCCCTCCTCCTTGATTGACAGCTCTGGTTTTACGTAAAATGGCCTAAGATAGATGGACAACAAGTGGAAAGGTAAACTGAACGGTTTGGCTATGTCAAGAATATGCACAGAGCGCTTTTCTTTTGCTTGGTTTGAACAGTCATCTTAGTGCCAACATACTTTCATTAAAAAAAAATTAATTTGAAATTGAAAGGGCACCGCATATATTGAAAGTATTGGAGTGCTCTGAAGATGTCAAAAAAAGACCAGAAGGAAAATCATTGGGGTATAGATCTACACATGTCCAGATATAAAGTGCTACTGAGTGCATGGAGGGTCTGGATGCAAATGATAGCAATCATTTTCTGAGGAATATGTGGGAAGGGAAAAAAAGAGCAGTTAGATTAGTAAGGTGATGTCATGGGTCTGTCTAAAGAGATGTGTTTTTAACGTATGCTTAAAATATTGAGTACACTGGGAATTAACAGGATTGTCTAGGGTAGAGCAATGCAGAGAACTGGTGCAGCAGGAGAAACACCTAGGAGATGAGTGGGAGTTTTAGAGAATTTTGATGTATGTTGGATTTAAATCATTAGCAGTATGGAAAGCATGGGTAGGGTGTGAGACAGAGATGAGGGTAGAGATATAGGGTGGTACAGAACTGGAGAGCTTTAGGGTAAAGGCTCCGTCACACACAGCGATCTCGCTAGTGAGATCGCTGATTTTGTGACGCCACAGCCCCTCCAGCGAGATCGCTGTGTGTGACGGGAACCAGCGACCGGCCCCTTTGCCGGTTATCGCTGATCGTGCTCGATCGGCCTGGGCCATTTTTCGATCGCTGGTCTCCCACTGGCCAGCACGCATCGCTGTGTGTGGCAGCGAGAGACCAGCGATCAGCGACCCTGGACGCTGGTTTCTAATGTAAACATCGGGTATCCAGGAGCTGCGGCTCCTGGTACCCGCTGTTTACCTTGGAAACTGGCGTACACGCTGGTTTCTAATGTAAACATCGGGTATCCAGGAGTCGCGCGGCTCTTAGATACCAGATGTCTACCTTGGAAACCAGCGTGTACGCCGGTTTCCAAGGTAAACAGCAAGTATCCAGGAGCCGCAGCTCCTGGATACCCGATGTTTACATTAGAAACCAGCATCCAGGGTCGCTGGTCCTGATCGCTGGAGGGGCTGTCTTGTGACAGCTCACCTTATCAGCCTAACGATGTCCCAGCGATCCCATCATGTCGGATCATTGGTGGGATCGCTGGGACATCGTTATGTGTAACGGGGCCTTTAGTTTGATAAGTTTATATTGTACTCTTTGGCAGTTCGCTAACCAGTGCAATAGCTGGCACAGGGTGGAGGCTTCAGTGTAATGGCTGTACAGAAATATGAGACTATCGGCTGCATTCATTATGTATTTGAAAGGGGAGAGTTTACTGAAAGGAAGACTAATTAGTAGTGACTTGCAGTTATCAAGATGAGAATGAATACGAGCAACAGTAAGAGTTTTTGCCGTTTAAAAGTTGTAACACTGGTGGATGTGGACACACTGCACCATGGGTCGGGCTTACCCTGGAGGGGCATGACTAAGCAAATAATTGGTTTTTGCTAGAACCTCTGATGATGAGGTTTGGCTTGGCAGCAGGTAATCACCAGGTTACCACTCCAGGGCAGTCCCCAGAACTCCAGCAGCTGACCTGAGGGTCAGAGGCATGGGTGCACGGTACATAAGGTCACAGGCAAAACGTGGTCAGACAGTCTGAGGCCAGGGCAGGCAACACAGGATAAAAAGGTACAGCTGAGGTCAGAGACGGAGACGTCAGGGAGGACAGGAAAACTAACCGGGTCAGAGACAGGAAGCAGAATACAGAGACGAGCATGGACAACGACTACAAGGTAGGAACTAAACTTTCGAGCATGGAGTGGTGGGAGGAGCTTCCTAATATAGTGGCTGCTTGCATGAGATAGGCTAGGGAACCAGATTTCTACTGGACACAGCAGGGATAAATTCCTGCAAAAACTGGCCACGCCCCCATAAGGCATAATGGAAAAACCATGCTGCAACAGCAGTGCAGAGGAGTGCTGCAAGAAGCAAACCTCAGAAAGCTGACCTGACATGAAGAGACGTCGCATGGAGATCATGGTGGGTAGGGCTTCGCTGAGGAGGCACGCAAGTCACCACCATGAAAAAAGGTAAGAAAAATCCAGATTTTGGAACTATTTTTGAGATGAAGGTAACGTGAGCAAGCAAGTGATTGAATATAGAGTGAAGGAAAGCTCTGAGTGTAATTAAAGCTGAAGACAAAGGGTGTGCTGCCAGGGAGCTATGGTAGTATCACACATGGAAATTGAGCTATCAGGTGTAGGTAGACAGTTGTATTATTCTTAAGGGTCATCTTTGTTGGAATTATTTGGACAATAGTGAATTTTAATCAGCAGGTACCATAAGCTAATTGAATTGAGTTTTGCTGCTTGGCTGTCAGTGCTTTAGCAATGCTCGTTTTTTATTGCAGCCAGCTTCCTAACTAGGAGACCACCCTTTCTTACCAAAAATGGTCATAACTTGGAATGTGAAAAGGGACTGTCTATGTTAGACAACTTTTCTAAGAATGCCAGACGTGAAGAAATATAGTACAGAAATGTGTACTCTGAAGAAAGAGTAAGGTTCAAGGCAGGGTACTACCATTTATCATTCCAAGAAGGTCTGCAGTAGTTGATCACATGGAAGCTGAGGTATACAGGATAGGTTGGGGTTTTTTTTTGTTCTGCAGCCCAGGAGCATTCATAAATTTCCCCAAGTGCTACAGTATCAGACTGCTTCAATAGATCGCCAACTATGCCCATTGTAATGCATCACGCAATGTCTCTCCCATTATTTATTAGTTCATTGCAGGTGGTTGGAACCCGTCCAACCCTAAATGCTTGCCTTCACAATCCAGTTTACATTTATATTTTACTGCATTAAAACAATATTTGGGATAACAAATGCCTTTTTCAGGAATAATGAGTTCCTGCATTTGTCAAAACAGTTCAGGAATGTCTAAAGCCCCACGGGCTACATGTGAACCTGTAATATAATAAATATGATTAGCATTACCAAGTCCACGCTCAGCGAAGTGTTAATGTGCTGTCTGATACTGCATCGACAAGGAGAACAGCCTCAAAGGCATCCGCAATCCAGGGGAGTATAAATTGATGATTGTGTCCAAGTCACCCCCCAAGGACATAAAGGATAATTCTCATTCCTGGGAGACTTATTCAGAAAAAGAGAAAGATACTTATGTTCTTAAATAATTCCTTTAAGTTATTACTATACTTCAGGAAGTTCACTTAATTTTTAATATACAATGCAGAGTGATTCTACCAAATCTACTGCTATGTTCACATCTACAAAGCACTTTCCTTGAAAAATATCTCGTCTTTCCCCAAAAAGAAAAAATCATAGGGTGTCTCCCTATTGTCTAACTTACTGTCAACTGCCTGTTGTCAAGTGTAATCTGTGTCTAGAAGCAGAGACCAATTATAGGAAGTCAGGGCAGCTCTGCTCTTGCTCTCCTGTTTGTCACAATTTGTTCAGGCTTAACAATTTCAGTTCAGGAGAAATCAAATCGCTGGACAATGTAAGTTCTGGCTCCTATAGTGATGAAAGAATGCAGATGAAAAGGAAAAGATTGGATGCCAAGTTATAGTTAAAGTTCAGAACAAGTTCAGAGTAGAGCTACCAGGATGGTGAGCAGACTGCAAACTATGTCCTACGGGGAACAGTTAAAGGATCTGGGAACGTTTAGCTTGAAAAAAAAGATGGCTAAGAGGAGACGTAATAGCTGTCTACAAATATCTGAAGGGATGTCACAGTGAAGATTGATCATCCTTATTCTCATTTGCACATGGAAACACGAGAAGCAATGGAATGAAACTGAAAGGGAGAAGATACAGATTAGATATTAGAAAACTTGTTGACAAAACTTTTGACAGTGAGACTGATCAATGAGTGGAGCTGACTTCCATGAGAAATGTCGAGTTCCCCATCAAGGAAGTCTTCAAACAGAGGCTGGACAGACATCTGTCTGAGATGGGTTAATGAATCCTGGTGATAACTGGTAGATCGGTAGAAGTCTATGGGACAGAGCTTGACTATCTTCAGCAGAAGATGGAGCAGAAGTGCCTACTATAACAAAGGGGATTGGGAAACCCCTATTCTGACGACTGCCTTCACAAATTTCCAGTTTTCACCTGCCCATTGAATGGGAAAATTGGTGAAAATTTCAGAAACGTCTTCATAGCCGGACTACCGTTTAACATTTCCTTTACAGACAACAGAATATTTGTGGATGATAACAAAAATGATTTTATGATTGATCATTTCCTGAGTATCCTTGTTGGGCCCTCAAAACTTGTGCTCCACCAGCTGCTGTAAACTATGACTACCAATGGCGGATCTTAATAGGGGCGGATGGGGCGGTCGCCCTGGGCCCAAAGTTTTTTGGGGGCCCAGGGGCAGGGGCTGGGGTGGGCTGGGCCGGGTGGCAGAGAGGCAAATGCCCCCCGGACCGCTCCCCCAGCACCTGTACAGGGCCGGCCTTGCCCTGTGCTGTGACGCCGCCGGCAGCAGACAGCCGCCCGCGTCACATTCTATGAGGGGCCGGGAGCTGTGCACGGCCGTCACCTTGACGGCTGCTCAGCTCCGGCTGTACATCTGGGTCAGATGTTGGGCGTGCGCGATGATGTCATCGTGCACGCGCCGACATGTCCCGGAGGATGCTGAAAGCAGAGGCGCTGCTGGGGAGCGAGCCGGCTGTGAGGTAAGTATGGGGAACTTTTTTTATTTTTTTTTATTTATAAAATGAATTAAATGGGGGAGGGGGTGAGTGGGGGCTGTACACAATGAAGGGGGGTGACTGGGGCCTGTATATGATGAAGGGGGGGTGACTGGGGCCTGTATATGATGAAGGGGGGGTGACTGGGGGCTGTATATGATGAAGGGGGGGTGACTGGGGGCTGTATATGATGAAGGGGGGTGACTGGGGGCTGTATATGATGAGGGGGGGTGACTGGGGGCTGTATATGATGAAGGGGGGTGACTGGGGGCTGTATATGATGAACGGGGGGTGACTGGGGCCTGTATATGATTAAGGGGGGGTGACTGGGGGCTGTATATGATGAAGGGGGGTGACTGGGGGCTGTATATGATGAAGGGGGGGTGACTGGGGCCTGTATATGATGAAGGGGGGGTGACTGGGGCCTGTATATGATGAAGGGGGGTGACTGGGGGCTGTATATGATGAAGGGGGGTGACTGGGGGCTGTATATGATGAAGGGGGGTGACTGGGGTTGTACAGGATGAAGGGGGTGAGTGGGGGCTTCACAGGATGAAGGGGGGATGAGTGTAGGCTTCACATGATGAAGGGGGGTGAGTGGGGCTGCACATGATGAAGGGGGGTGAGTGGGGCTGCACATGATGAAGGGGGGGTAAGTGGGACTGCACATGATGAATTGGGGGTAAGTGGGACTGAACATGGTGAATAGGGGGTAAGAGGGACTGCACATGATGAATTGGGGGTAAGGGGGACTGCACATGATGAATTGGGGGTAAGGGGGACTGCACATGATGAATTGGGGGTAAGGGGGACTGCACATGATGTGGGGGTAAAATTAACTGCACATGATGATGGGGGAGTGGGGCTGCACATGAAGTTGGGGGGAAAGGGGACTGCACATGATAAAATGGAAGGGGGGATAAGGGGCTGCAAATGATGAAGCGGCACTGCAGATGAAGTGAGTGGGTGATAGGGGACTGCAATGGATGAAGTAAGGGGACTTCAAATTAAAGTGGGGACATTAAAGTGGATCCCTTATGGCCAGGATCACGTTGGGCGATTTTGTGCGTATTGGCCATAGGCCTACAGCTTATGTGCAACGTCTTTTTAGGCCATGTCCACACGTGGTGGAATGGTGGTGGGTTTTCCATATGGACCCACAGCAAACCAAGTGCTGCGGTCTGTACGGCTGTCAATTCCCGCACGGGGACCGCAGCGCTCAGGTGGGAAGGGGGGTACAGGGGCCCAGGTTTTATGAACAGCCCCGGGCCCATAGTCCACTTAATCCGCCACTGATGACTACCATTGGGCTGTAGACGTCTTCGGCTGTCAAGTCATGCTGGAAGTTGTGGTTTTGAAACATCAAGGGATCCATAGGTTGAATCTCCCTCGATCTACATGATCAAAATTTGATATTGATTTATAGATTAATAGCAATAGTCTGGAAAGCCCATAGTGTTGTAGGGCAGTAATGACATATGTTTTGTTTATGAAGCTCCCCGGCGCTGATTTACCATGTTTATATGTTGACTCCTGCTGAGATTTAGGATTTACTTCTACTTTATAACTAGCTTTGTTTTGTTTGACATATATATTATATCTTCCATATGCATGTTTACACAAAATGTACACATGTGAGCGGTGGTCTGGGGAGTAACTGCACTCGCACCACCATTAATCATCATAAAACTGTGACATCCTCACCTAGTTCACTTATGATTCCTGCTCTCACATTAATAACAATGACAACAGATAAAAAAAAAAGTCAGCTTATATGTTCGGGCTCCAGCCAAAGTGCCGAGGAGCCGGAAGTGTTAATGAAAAATACATTTATATTGAAAAAAATATATATTTAATATTCTGCGCACAACTTTTGGGGACTTTTGGACTATTTTCTACTGCATTCAATGAGGACAAATCTTGTATGACTTTTCCAACAAATCGGTATTGTATTAGTTAGGTAGCAGAACAATTTGGATGTATCATACCAAAGGCGCGTTCATTCATGCAAACTGGTGAAAGTGGATCTGTCAGAATATAAACTGGATACAACATTAAATAGATATCTTAGACTGGAGGAGCCTGGTTTACTTTTTATTAAAATCCAAGTCAAAATGGCAGTCTAATTCGTTTTGGAAGTTTACAGTCAAATTTCTCAGTGTCCCTCCTCCCTGCTGCTGTTGAGCCCTCATAGTACAATCTGCAGTTGTCAGTCAGGCCTGTTGAGGTGGGTACTTAATACACTGCGACTCATGAGTTTTCTCACTTTGTAGTTGGACTCGAAAATTGCTCCTCTTAATATCAGGATTGCACAGCTATTGTATTCTGATACAAAAATTGTGAGGACCCATAGAAAAAGTCCAAAATTAGGCCCCCATGCCAACCCCCCCAATAAAAAATATTTAGCGTAGTAGGTCCAGTCACAGAAGGCCATAAATACCAACTTTTAAAGACAGGGAAAGGGACAAGTATTATGGCATGAACAAAAAAAAAATAGTGCTTGTACTGGAAGCTCATAGTATATTCACCCACACCCACTACAAAACCCCTTTCATGGCTCTCAAAAATGTTCCCACACACAGTATGATACACCTGACATTAAACTTTACCACGTTATTTTCACCCATAGTACCCCCCCCCCCCACATGCACGGTGGGATGTCCCCACAGTGACCCGAGTAAGGAATGATGACCCCACAATGGTTTTAATGCTGTATGTTTCCACAGTGCCCCCATAACAGTAAAATGTCTGCATAGTGCCCCCATACAATATGATGTGCCCATTGTCCTCGAACACACTATGATGTCCCTACAGTGGCCAAATACAGAATATTGATTCCTTCATGCCCCCAATATGGTATGATTTCCCTCCAGGGTATGGTAGGGATGCCTCCGCAGTTTCCCCACACACAATATGAAGCCTCACAGTGTCCTCCACTATGACTGACTACCAAAATAAAAAACTAAATAAAAAAAAAAGACTAAGCCTAGCCAAATATAATCGATGTGCTGCTCCGGTCTAAAGATGTTTGAGGTCTGAGGCTCCACACAGCAGGCCCAATCTAGTGATGTTAACAGGCCTGGTATACAGAGACTCAGACGCACAGGCTGAATAGTGGAGCAGAGAGCTGATGGCTCCCTATTTCACCAATGTATCCAACTGTGTCTGCATCCAATGGATGAAGATACCGTTGGAATTGAGCTAAGGCAGCATGGTCTGGCATATTAGTAGTACATCACTGGGTATGTTCAGATGTATGGGCATGAGCTACATTACTAGACACGGTCCGTGAACAAGAGTGGAACTTCTTTCCTAGAACAAATCTGTTTAAGGCGCACTGAAGGAGCCGGAGCTCAATCTATTGTTCTACAGTCATTCTGGCACCACCCTCATCTTCCAAAATTGGATAAAGTGATGGAACAATAAATACAAATAGCATTATTTTTATTATAAATGGATTTTGGGCCAATGAATGGATTCCAACAAGCGGTGATTAGAGTAGGTGGGCTGAACAAGAGCTTTCATATCATCAAATTCTAAGTTTCTGTAAAACGCTTCACTGGAAAACAGTCCTCAATTCCCTGCTGTGCAATATGTTGCAGGAAAAGACAGACAACAGTACGGTAATGAAACCCAGATTCCCTATAAATGTAGCGGAATGTGCTTCTTATGTTCGAGCAATGGGAAAAACTGTAGAATTTCAGAAATGACATAACTGTGCAACATGAAAATCTGTAGAAACTTAAAAAACATCACTGGGGTTAAGAAATTGCATTTTCAGCAATATACCAATACGTTTGTAAAGAACTTTTTATTGTGCGGGCTCAACAGAAAGTCTATGGGTCCGGATACTGCTGTGCGCTCTCTCGTAGGAGTTCAGAAGTTCGGATCAGCCTTTTGAGCGGGTCTTTTGACCCAGACCCCCACCGATCTGCACGATATTTAAGGGCCTACAACATATCAAAAACTTTTGAAAGTTTAGTTACAATTTAGGATTAACTTCACTCACTTTCCTATGTTATTTTTATTTTCCTAAAAAAATACAAGTAAAAATTCAAGTGTTTTAGCATCTTTCATGGTAATCCTCAGCGGTGGTGAATTTTTTAATAACATGTTTTAGTGCCTGTGTGCTGTAAAACAAATGTATTGGGATTTCCAGATTCTTCTTAAGGCCCCGTCTCACATACCAAGATAGTTAGCGAGATCGCTGTTGCGTCACCGCTTTTGTGACGCAACAGCGATCTCGCTACGTGTGACACATAGCGGCGACCGCCCCTCCGCTGGATATCGCTAATCGCGCTCGAATGTCCCAGGCCATTTTTTCATCGTTGGTGTCCTGCTGGCCAGCGCGCATCGCTGTGTTTGACGCCGACGAGCGACCCCGTTGGCGACACAGAACTCAGGGACGCAGGCGTGAGTCGTCAGAATAGCTGCTGTGTGACAAGGTCCCAATGACCACCGAGGTCGTTATATGGATCACTGGATCATTGCTGCGTCGTTGAGTAGATCTGCCTGTTTGACAGATTACTAGCGACCATTTAGCGATGCACCAGCGATCCTTACCAGGTCGTATTGTTGTCGGGATTGCTGGTGCGTCGCTTAGTGTAATGGAAACCTTACAATCACAAGTAGCAACAAGAACACATGAAAATAATAATAAAAGATAAAGCACAAAGAGTAATATATATTAACACATGAATGTTACTAACCGAAAAAATGGTGGTCTAGGAGAAAAAAAAACACACAAGCTGTCAGAAAAAAAGCTCATACGGTGCAATTTAGAAAAATGAGCCATAGGAAAAAAAAAATCCAAATAAAACGAAAAACAAAATTTAAGTGAAAAATACATCTGCATAAATTTTGTTTAGAATTTTGCTCTCGACTCCTAGCAAACTATGGCCCAAATTTTTTGCTGCAAAAAAAATGAAACAGGAAACTGGTAATTAAATGCCACAGAAAATACATATTTAAAAAAAAAATAATGAAGGCACTCTTAAAATTATTATTTTTTTAGATCTATTATTAGGATCGATAAGAATTGGGAACTACAATCAATTAGTTTAATGAAGAGCTTGTGGCACTCACTAGTGCCTATTTAGGCGAGGAAAGGAAAAATGCTTAGGCTATTAGGGCATGTGAGCACGATAGCATTTTCTATCCAAGTGCAATCCCCAAAAACATTGATTGTATCACACTTGGACCAATGTTATTCTATGGGGCCGTGCACATGTCAGATTTTTTTCCGTCCGAGGAAAATAATTGCAGCATGCACAAGTTGCATCCAATATTCAGATCACACTTGGCCAAGTCAATGAGTCCATGGAAACAGTCGGATGATATATAAGTGAGGTCCAATTTTCATGGAGATGCAGAATTTTTCTTTCCATCTTCTCCACATCCGAGAAAGTCGGAACAAACTATGATCAAACCAGGGTGATGTGAGTGTGATATGAATTATCGACCTGATTCTCTCGGATGAGAGAAAATATGTAGGCCATTGGGGTGATGAAGAACAGCAGCTATGGAAAAATTAAACTCATTGCGATTTTTGTTTGTGGGTTAAGAATCCACGATCAAACAATGGGTGCCCATATTAAGTGGTCAACAATGGAGAATTTTATTTAGAATTGGAATGGCTAAAACTAAGAGGTGCGCACTGAGCTAAAAGAAATGTTGGGGAATAGCTACGACGAGACAGAAGCCAAAGTTGACCTTTTACCCTGGGAACCACGCGATGACGTTATGCTTTGTTCGTCAGGTTAACTGTTGCCAACATTTATGATGTATGTCAGATACAGTTGCACAAATCCATGGGAATATCAATGACCGTTTCAGATGAAAAGAACCTCCATTCATTTATGAGTAATAAACTCTTCAAATGACCAAATCCAGTACAGGATGCATAAATTGCCCATGGCGGTGTGGGATGTTTACTGTTTGGAATGCCTGTAAAGATTAAATGTATTTAACTTAATGCACTATATGGACAGACATTTTGGTGTCTAGTCATAAAATGTATAGTAAAATAAAGACCTAAATGGCAGGAGAAGGTAAATCAGCCTCTGTTCATTTTTACATCTTTGGATGTAGAAAAAGATCAAAGGGGAATCTTGGTATTTGCTATTTTTATGATTCACTTGAGTAAGATTCCCGACAATACCTTTACATTTTCAGCGTCACGCCATAGAATAACAGTGCTGATTGCTTACATTAGATGAAGAGCTGTGGTTCTGTTCTATGGTACGTCATTCGGTATGTCTTCCCGAGACACATCCCCTGTCTGGATGGTGTATGGTTCCTTGTTAGCATCAAAAGACCAATTATCCTGGGTGCAATAATGCCAATAACAAAAATTTAGGCATATAAATCAGCTGTGCTCCATAATAATCATAATTAATCATCCATGGTGACACAGTGGTTAGTAGCACTGTTGCTTTGCAGCACTGGGGTCCAGGGTTCAAATCCCATAGAGGGCAACATCTGCAAGGATTTTGTATGTTCTTCCCGGGTTTCCTCCGGGTTCTCCAGTTTCCTCCGATACTCCAAAGACATAGTGATAAGGAATGTCATTGTGAGCCCCAATGGGGACAGTGATTATAAGATCTATGAGGTGCTATGGAACTAATGGCGCTATATTATTAAATCCATGTGAGTCAAATGGATATCCAGCGCTTAAAATTGATCACCTATTCTTATATCATTATTGTATACTTGGTGGAGGCCTCAGAGCTTACACCCCACCGATCAGACACTGATGGCCAGTTTGGGCCAAGAATTGAAAAAAAAGATGACCTTTTTCTGGCTTCAGCCAAAGCTGCCAAAACAGTGTAATTTAGGTAGTAGTTGAAAGGGGCAGAGCATTAATGCCAGACACAGAAAAAAAGGTCTAATTTCTGGATAGAATTTGTATTATTGAGACCTTATTTTCCTGTGATCAAGAAGGTGATCATAAGGGTTAAGCTGTCAGGCAATCCCAAACACACATTGATAGCCTACCATAAGCATAAAGTACCTCCAGCTGCCAACAGACAGGTGGTGATTGGTGAATACATTGGTTTTTATCAGGTTTGAAGAACACTAGAGAATAGAATAAGTACTAAAAAACTATGGCTTCAATACATTGACACCGATGTTTTACACACAAAGGGAATATGGCATCACTGCTTGAAACTGGCGTGAAAACGGCCAAAGTAGAAAAAATGTGATAATTTTCAAAGTGTTTTACGCCAGTTAATGAATCGCTCCCCATGGGTTCTTCATACCTATTTTACTCATGTAGGCATGAACCTCCCTAAACACAATCCCCAGGTCAGTCTCTTGGAAAAGTCACCATTATCTTTAGCTGATGTGTAGACCAGCTGTAGATTCAAGATGAGAAACGGAGAAGTAGACGCCGGGCATAAACTAGAGAAAAGGCACTTCTGTTCGTTTTTCAAGAAAAGTTTAGAGAAACATGAAAAAACTGTAGCATTGAAGACACACTGGGATGGGCATTAGAATGAATAAATGTTATGATGTGAGATAAGTAGAATTAACTCCTAGAAACTTCAAATGATAAAGATATATTACTCTAACCCCTAAATAAATTCACTTTTTACTTAGAACAGTCCAAAATGTCTCCAGTATTTATAAAAACAGCAGAAATCCCAAAGAAATGCTGAACTGTAGTAAGACTTAAAAAAAACATAAAGGGATAAAAAGGTGGATTAACTCCGCGCTGGTTGAAAGATAGAAGTCCAAATGGATATTCAGATAAAAATGTGGCTTTATTCAACGCGTTTCGGAGTACTATGACTCCATCAGGAAACCACAAAAGTATATACATAGGCACATGTTTGACAGTTCTTAAATAAGTCCCCAATTCGAAAAAATGGGGCCAACAGCATCACATGACATGTCAAAGGTAAAAAAAAAAAAAGTGCAATATCATACAGACTTATTTACTTACAAATGGTCCGTTTCTAACATAATCTTTATTACATCTTTTGTAGGAATAAGTAAAATCAGGAAGAAACCAAAAGAACAAAGAAATGCCGCCGAAAAAAAAAAAATTATGCACAAGGGGACGAGAACTCACAGACAAAAAACAACCCCTCTCTAATACCCAGATAAGACCCTATTGCGCTTTTACTTTCCTTCTAGCTTTTTATTAAAAAAAAAAAACATGCAATATGCTTCAAATATTAGTTTGGCAGTACAACAAATATTTTATAAATTTCCACCCAAGAAGTAGACATCGCTGTACTGTGATGAAATTGGTCCTTTCCGTAATGTCTACAACGACAGGAATGGATTTAATAGGAAACAATATTTGCTTCTGTTCTTCTATTACCATTGTTATTAATTAGATCATGCCTCTGTTTTTTATTTTTCCCATGAATTACAAAATTTGGAAGAAAACTGAAAAACTATCCTACATTATTTCATGGCCAAGATGACACCAGGATACCGGACAACAGTTTTTGTCATTGAAGACTCTGTAGGCCTCAGTAAGATAATGCCATAGTTCAAATAAATGTCAAAAAGATTTGCAGAGAATGCCTGCTTACAGGAGACCTCTGTGTTGGTGTTTATGGCTTACACACCAAGACAGGAGCAAAAAATCTGGCACTCTCAGTAAAAGACATAAGGTCCAAATACACGACCTTAGTGCATCTAAATCTTTGAATGCTTTGGTATTATTTTGTTAGATCACTTTTCAGTTTATTTTTTCTTTTTTTACAAGTTCAGGTCTTCAGTGAACCATAGATTTTATTATTTGACCCTTATACTTCTCAACTTGCACAATGGCCCTGGTTTGGGTCTATGTAGTAACTATGTAGTAACTTCTGCTGATGGAGCAGACTGTCAGGGTATGTCAGATAGTTGATTCAGAGCCAGGAGATACAGATAAGGGGCTAAAATGTCAATCAGAAAACAAGCCAGAGAATAGAAAAGAAATCAGCACTAGCACAACAGGAGCAGGAGAAAAAGGGGTGTGGACTAGGTAAAGCATTACTTATAACTGTCAGTCACAGTCATAGAGTTAAGGTCCCGTTACATTTAGCGATGCACCAGCGATCCCGACAACGAAACGACCAGGTCAGGATCGCTGGTGCATCGCTAAATGGTCGCTAGTGAGCTGCCAAACAGGCAGATCTCATCAGCGATGCAGCAGCGGTCGGCGGTCGTTACTTACCTGTCAGACGGCAGCTCTGGTGACGACTTCCTCCCGTGTCCATGGAGTTGCTCGTCAGCGCCAGCAGGAAGCCGACGACGAGAAAAGGAGTAGGACGATCTCGCGCGATGAACGATAGCCAGCGGGGAGGCCGGTCGGAGGTGAGTGCACATGTAGCGATATCACTACCGATATCACTGTTGCGTCACAAAATCGGTGACGCTTTAGCGGTATCACCAACGTGTGTAAAAGGCCCTTTATATAGTTAGCAACCCCACCAAGGGTTCACAGCAGGTGGTAAAAACTAAACAAGATAAGAAAACACCTCTAACCTCTATGCCTGGACACCACCACCACAAGTCCAAGAGAATTTGTGCCCCGAGACAAAAGTGGAAAAAAAGTGTTTACCAAGATAAATAATTATGCAGTCGAGCCTATAGAAAGGCATCCAGAGAAGCCTGTAAGCAATGCCCACATGGTAAAAAAAAAAGAACATATAGATTAGCACTAAATCAAAAGGCCATTTCTCTGGAAAAGTGGGAATAAATTAAAATAAGACACTGGCCACTTTTGTCCTGGTCACAGGTCCTCTTTAAACAATAAGTTCTTTTCTCATCTCATTCCCTTTTAGGCAAAGTTCTATGTATATCTAATTTTTTTTTTTCATCTTACGTCAACAGGCTCTCTATTTTACAACATCTTAAATGTCCTCATGATCAGAGCCAAGAAAATCCTCTTTTATGTAACTTTAAATAAAACGGAAGTAGCTGAGGAACTTTATAAGTTGATTAAAAATCCACCCCTGCAGCTTGGAAATGCCAGGAACAATGCAGAGACAGTGAGTTTGAAATATTTCCTTTTGCACATTTGCACAACTTGAAGCTATCTTTTCATTGTGTCTGTTGGGAGGGGTTGAAGAGAAGAACAATTTACTGTGCTTTACAAAGTCTCTCTTTTTGAACTAAGCCGACTACCCCAGAATGCCACCTTATTGAGACCTTTTGTGAGTGATATTCCGTACATCACCATTTAATCGTCAGTGGCTAAACAAGAGTCCATTCATCTATGAGCTGAAGCCCAGGATAAAGACTTCGCCTGATCATTCATACAAGTCGGTAGGCATCGGTATTTCAGAAAAGCTTCTTTTGACAGCTTAGCAGCTGCAGGGACTGCTGGCCAAGTTCTTGATCCTACAAAAATTACAGCTAAAAATGTAGAGTTCACCAGGTTTCAGCACATCTTTAGATGCAATAAACGATCCATTGTAACCTCTCTGCTTGTGGACAATAGATTTATAAACTTCTCTGACAAAACCTGAAAAAAACCTAAGGAGTAAAATTACAAGTTATTGTTTAGGGAAGATGTCCAACTATTTGCTTCAATTAATTCTAAATAGAAACCATTAATCAACAAATGCTCATAAGATGCAGGCTAGATGTTCCAAGAAGAAAAACGGTAAGACTTGTTTTAGCACAACATATTTATTTTAAACCTTTGAAGACTTCAACCTTAAAGTCAGTCGCAGGATTTGCTAAAACTACACATGTGGCGATGTGAATGTTTGAGCACATTAGTTGTGTCGGTGCAATCATATATAAGATAGGGTGGCTGTAATTGACACCTATTCCCTTGTGGAAAGGACCAGAATAGGAGAAACCTCTAATCCCAGCCATTTAAATCTTGTAATGACCCAATCGATTGTGATCATGGCAAAATGGGCAGGCTCTCGAAATGCAAGAAAGCAAAAATGGAAATGTACACTGCATCCCGAAGACTAAACTGACCTGTCCTATCCATAGCTGAACCAGGATTAAACATAAGGCTGTGTGCACACACTGCGGATTATGTGCGGATTTCTTCCGCGCGGATTTTGTAAAATCCGCAGGTGAAACCGCAGGTCAAAAGACCTGCGGTTTTACCTGCGGATTGCTCTGCGGTTTTGCCCTGCGGTTTTTCATCTCCTCAATGGAGGAGATGGCAAACCGCAGGAGAATCCACAGAAAGAATTGACATGTCAATTCTTTCTGCGGATTGAAAACCGCAGATAATCCGCGCGGAAAATTCTGCACCGTCTGCACTGCGGTTTTTGATTCCCATAGGGAATCATGGTACTGTACACCGCAGCAAAAACTGCTGCGGGTCCGCAGCGGCCAAAACCGCTGCGGAACCGCAGCAAAATCCGCAGCGTGTGCACACAGCCTTAGGAGTCTTCTTTGTCTACAATGTATTCTCAAATCTCCAAAACTGGAGCGCATTACTCTGCAGCATCTCGATTTCTTGATTGCTGGAGGGTGGTGTTTCAGCTGGGTGGTGTCTCATGGTGCTGGCCTGACATGCTTAGCATGTCATTCTCCGCAAAGAGAAATGATACTTCTTGGATATCGGTCAGATGCCTCACTCACAGCCAAACCAGATCTCCCACTTTGCACTGATGAGGGGCAGTACCCCGAAACACAGTGTCTGCAAATGGAGATTCTGGTTTGGCTTTTATCCTAAGTCATGTAACTAGGCTCGTTAAAGGGTCAACATTGACTTTTAGGATTGCTACCTCCAATAGGTGGCACTAGAGTTCTAGTCCTCTTCCTCTCTGAAGAGACAATTTGCATAATTAGCATATTTCCCAGAGGAGCATTGCGGCTTTAAGTCTCCTCACCTCGACATGCTTAGCATGTCATTCTCCGCAAGGAGAAATGATACTTCTTGGATATCGGTCAGACGCCTCTCTCACAGCCAAACCAGATCTCCCACTTTGCACTGATGAGGGGCAGTACCCCGAAACACAGTGTCTGCAAATGGAGATTCTGGTTTGGCTTTTATCCTAAGTCATGTAACTAGGCCCGTTAAAGGGTCAACATTGACTTTTAGGATTGCTACCTCCAATAGGTGGCACTAGAGTTCTAGTCCTCTTCCTCTCTGAAGAGACAATTTGCATAATTAGCATATTTCCCAGAGGAGCATTGCGGCTTTAAGTCTCCTCACCTCGACATGCTTAGCATGTCATTCTCCGCAAGGAGAAATGATACTTCTTGGATATCACTCCAATACTGCCACATAAGGCAGCATTGCCTCTGGAGCATTGGAAGTATAGTGGGGTGACCAAGATCTCGAGCTAACAATCTGCTCCAGGGACTCCAGCCTTGCCACACTGAGGTGCTTACAAGCTGGAAAGAGCTTGGAAGCAGTAAACATGTTCGGGCACCACAGCTAGTCTGCAGCAAAAACCTATAAACAATAAAAGACTCAAAATTAAGAGATCTAAAGAACAGGAGCAAATTTAAATGGCAAAAATATCAAAAGGTTTGTTTTGTTTTTTTGCAATATTTTAAATTAAAACTTTCCAATTACGATAAAACACCTTTATTGTTATTATGATGATTATTGGTGACGGAATCTAAGGAGGTTAAACAGCTAAGATCAGTTTAATCTACTGTAGATTTTGCTGTGGTTTTGGTTTTGGATTTCTCCTTGTGCATTAAAATCCTTGTGTCATAATCCAAGGTGGATCAGACAGTTTAAATGCACAAAGTGAACTTTTTTTTCCTTTGGCTAGGTGCCAAAGTGATGTGATTGCCCCCGGTGGCCATTGGAATTGTTGCACGTGGTGTCGTTCATTCTGGGTGGCCCCGTTGGTGGTGAGCGGTAGTGCACTGTAGTTTCTTTGGTTTAATGTGCACTTAATTACAAATCAGGTGTTAGGCTCTAGAAAAGGGAGCCAGGGGTGTTCAATCACTGTTGGTGATATTGTGTGTTAGTCTTTCACAAGGAAGCCTGGGTGAGGAAGGAGCTCAACATGAGTCCTGCGCAGTACAGCCAGAGGGGACGAGTGGCAGCTATGTGGTCTGCAGGAAGGGCTGGCATGGCGTGGTGGAGTCACAGTTTATGGTGTTTGCAGGAAGTGCTTGCATGGCTTGGTGGAGTGACGACTATGGAGAGAGTTGCACTCAGCATGCGGGACTTGGTTGCTGAGAGCTGGACTCAAACATGCTGGACTTTTTGGGCAGGAGCTGAACTCATCTTTGGCACTCTGTTACTGGACAGCTGCAACTGGTGGTGGACTCTGCTCCAAGGCTGCACTATGGTGAAGGATCCAGTTATGGTGATGGATCCGGGTGGAGAAGATGAACACAGGTGGTGGGCTTTGTTGCTAGGAGCGTACGCAACAGAGCAAAGCTAAATGGTGTTTCCCCTGTTTTGTCATTTTCCCTCATGTGTGTTTAGTGCAGTTCTGGGATTAGTTTCCGCACCGACCAATTCCCTAGTGAGGGTTTAGGTCAGGACGAGCTAGAGTTTTTAGGTTCCTGTTGCGCGCCCGGTGCGGAACCGGCATAGGAAACGTTAGGAGTGCAGGGACACTGGCTCAGGAGAGCTCAGGAGGTCTCCACTTCCCTATTCCCTATCGCAGGGCCCACCATTGTTAATGTTTCCCAGGTTTCCCTTATTGTTTAAATTCGCCTTACTGGAGGCGGGGTTTCCAGACTTGTATATACGTGTAATGTCTAAATTCGCCAGTTGGAGGCGGTGTATACAGTTGCACGTGTTTATTATTTAAATTTGCCAAACTGGAGGTGGTGTATCCAGGGTCACGTGCGTCACATGGGTTCGCCTTGCGGTACTCGCTGCGTCCAGACACACGTTACCGTGACCATGACATTATCACCAACCCTACATTTTTTTTTCTGGTGAGCTTTGGCCATGTGGAGACCGCTAAGTTATTGCTGCCGGGCCTCACTGAGGTGAGTGGGGAGCGGCAAGGTGTTTAAAGGCGCTGCAGCAGCAGTTATCAGGGTCTGGGGCCCCTGCTCAGGCAACCAGGAAATCAAAATGGCGGCTTTGGCAAATTGTGGGTCTGGCAAAAGCACCCTAGAGTCACTGCTGGGGAGCGGGACTTGTTCATACAGGCGGACGTAACCAGACAGGTGGGTGGAGTTGGTGATCCCCATGGTGCTGTCTGGGGTTCCCCGAGGTGAAGGGGTACGTCACTGTAGTGAGCAGACTGGTGATAGTCCACGGGGCCCACGCCAAATCTTCAGTAACACCGAGGAAGCCGCCCCCTCCTGGTCGTGTGGAGGAAGGCGACCAGCGAGTGTATTTTTCCTCCATGTCTCTGCGGCTTTGGTAAAAGGCTGCTGGGGAGCGGGACTTGTTCTTACAGGTGGACGTAACCAGACAGATGGGTGGAGTTGGTGATCCCCATGGTGCTGTCTGGGGTTCCCCGAGGTGAAGGGGTACGTCCCTGTAGTGAGCAGACTGGTGTATAGTCCGCGGGGCTCACGCCAAATCTTCAATACCACCGAAGAAGCCGCCCCTCCTGGTCGTGTGGAGGCGACCAGCGAGTGTATTTTTCCTCCATATTCCTGCGGCTCTGGCAAAGTGCCCCCTAGAGTCGCTGCTGGGGAGCGGGACTTGTTCATAGAGGCGGACGTAACCAGACAGGTGGGTGGAGTTGGTGATCCCCATGGTGCTGTCTGGGGTTCCCCGAGGTGAAGGGGTACGTCCCTGTAGTGAGCAGACTGGTGTATAGTCCGCGGGGCTCACACCAAATCTTCCAAACCATTGAAGAAGCCGCCCCCTCCTGGTCATTTGGAGGAAGGCGACCAGCGAGTGTATATTTCCTCCATATTCCTGTCCCCTTCTCCTTCAGGTGTGAGCGGCAGGTGTGCTGCGGGGGAGTAGGGACAAATCTCACCCCTCGCCATTAACCAACCCTGGGAGGCGCAGACCTCATGGTGAAAGGGTTGGAGGGTGGTGTCCTTTGGTGAATAGCAGGGGTGTGAGTGTGGTGACGCAGGGGGACGCCTCTGTGGTCGTGTCCAGAAGGAGTTCACCAAATATATGACAAACGAATGTGTGCAATAAACGTTCAGGTCCGGACCTGTGTGTGAACGAGCATGTATGGGTGGCCACCAAAAAACATCTTGTGGAAGTGTGTTGTGGAGTTTGATCAGCTCATAGCAAACATACACATAAATAAACTTGTTCCCCAGGTCTTCGCTGTGGAGATGAGTGGTGCCTCCAGAACACATTGCCAATACCAGCGGTGCGTTTGTCATTAACCTGAAATGTCAGGTAGTGGTGGGGTGAACTCAGGATCTGGGCGTCCCCGCTGTTGGTGTTTCCCTAATGTGGAGTGGTCTTGAGGGTCTTGAGGCCCCTCATTAAGGAGGGGGTACTGTCATGATCCAAGGTGGATCTGACAGTTTAAATGCACAAAGTGAACTTTTTTTTCCTTTGGCTAGGTGCCAAAGTGATGTGATTGCCCCCGGTGGCCATTGGAATTGTTGCACGTGGTGTCGTTCATTCTGGGTGGCCCCGGTGGTGGCGAGCGGTAGTGCACTGTAGTTTATTTGGTTTAATGTGCACTTAATTACAAATCAGGTGTTAGGCTCTAGAAAAGGGAGCCAGGGGTGTTCAATCACTGTTGGTGATATTGTGTGTTAGTCTTTCACAAGGAAGCCTGGGTGGGGAAGGAGCTGAACATGAGTCCTGCGCAGCCCAGCCAGAGGGGATGAGTGGCAGCTATGTGGTCTGCAGGAAGGGCTGGCATGGCGTGGTGGAGTCACAGTTTATGGTGTTTGCAGGAAGTGCTTGCATGGCTTGGTGGAGTGACGACTATGGAGAGAGTTGCACTCAGCATGCGGGACTTGGTTGCTGAGAGCTGGACTCAAGCATGTTGGACTTTTTGGGCAGGAGCTGAACTCATCTTTGGGACTCTGTTACTGGACAGCTGCAACTGGTGGTGGACTCTGCTCCAAGGCTGCACTATGGTGAAGGATCCAGTTATGGTGATGGATCCGGGTGGAGGAGAAGATGCACACAGGTGGTGGGCTCTGTTGCTAGGAGCGTACGCAACAGAGCAAAGCTAAATGGTGTTTCCCCTGTTTTGTCATTTTCCCTCATGTGTCTTTAGTGCAGTGCTGGGATTAGTTTCCGCACCAATCAATTCCCTAGTGAGGGTTTAGGTCAGGACGAGCTAGGGTTTTTAGGTTCCTGTTGCGCGCCCGGTGCGGAACCGGCATAGGGAACATTAGGAGTGCAGGGACACTGGCTCAGGGGAGCTCAGGAGGTCTCCACGTCCCTATTCCCTATCGCAGGGCCCACCATTGTTAATGTTTCCCAGGTTTCCCTTATTGTTTAAATTCGCCTTACTGGAGGCGGGGTTTCCAGACTTGTAAATACGTGTAATGTCTAAATTCGCCAGTTGGAGGCGGTGTATCCAGCTGCACGTGTTTATTATTTAAATTTGCCAAACTGGAGGCGGTGTATCCAGGGTCACGTGCGTCACATGGGTTCGCCTTGCGGTACTCGCTGCGTCCAGACACACGTTACCGTGACAGTTGCATCCTGATGTAACTATGATGGACATTAATGATGAGATGCATTGAGGAGAAACATTTACAAGAGATGTCCACTACTCAGCCAATCCCTTCTGAATCCCTGTGTGTCTTCCAGTAAAATAATAATTCTTATACTCATCTTCGGTACCAACGGTGTCAGCACTGGCTCTCCCAGGGATTGCATGACATAATTTTAAAGAGTTGTCCACTACTCGGCCAATCCCTTCTGAATCCCTGTGTGTCTTCCAGTAAAATAATTACACTTACTGTATACTCACCTTTTTTGCCAGTGGTGTCAGCGCTGGCTCTCCCAGGGACTGCGTGACATTATATAATTTACATCATGTCACGCAATCCCTGCGGTCAATTAGCATTGGCTTCACTCACCTTTCCTACGGACGTAACTGACATCTGGAGGAAGTCAGAGCTGCGGCTGCTCTCACACTTCTTTTGGATGTTTGCTTTATCCAAAGGAGGGGAGAGTGAAACCAGCGCTGATTGGCCCCAGGGTCGCGCAACATAATGTCACGCAGTCCCTGGGAGAGTCAGTGCCGGCACCGGAGGCGCATATAAGAGTTATTATTTTAGTGGGGGGGAATCAGGGATTGAGAATGGGTTGTTCAAATGTTTGACAACTCCTTTATTATACAAATAAAACTGAGTCACAGGACAACTAGACATATTGAGCTGTATGGATGACAAATTGCACAACATTGTTATATAGCGTATAAAGAAACTTTAGCTCATGAAAGTAATAATGTGACAAAACCAATACACTCCATGCACTAACCCTATTCCAATCTCCGTCACGCTGGATAGGAAAAATAACCATCAAGTCCATTACCTCTATGGGAAATATAATTAGGAACCTATAACGGCAATTGTTTTGTAACGGTATCAATATACAAAGGAAATGTCATCATCACCAAGGACTAATAGAGAATCTATGAAATAATCTACAGTGAACGATCTCATAAAGCTATATATAATGAGTCACAGTCTGTGCACCCAACAGGCAGCGGTTCATGGGTCACACATGGCTAGATCCCCTGTGCAGACACAGTGAGTAGTGCTGCGTTTATGATGTAGACCTACACAGATCCTTGTTTGCGGATTTCCTTGTCACTCACGTTGGTAATGCAGCTGGTAGTAAACGTATGAGAGGGGCTGCTGACAGACGTAAAACAGCCGCCGTTGTCCAGCCAATGACTCCAGTGTTCTCGTTAGCGCTTGCAATGCACAATTCTTCCTACTGATGTACTGGCTGAATAGTACAAATAGATAGCTGAAACCCCCCACCTTGCAAAAATGTTTCCCCCATGGCAGTGCACCAAAAGGCTACGTCAGACTCGATATGTACTAAGATATTCTTCCCTGTGAGCGATGTTCTGCAAGTCAATCTAGTGATCACTTTTTTTATATACTTTTCTACTGGAAAGCTTATACAAAATCCCTGGCTCTGTACGTAACACAAGGTCCTTACTTTTAAGAACCCAAGCAAACAGTACGGACTTAACGGGAGTCTTCTGTCAACCCCAAAAATGAAATTACATTACTTATACAGTCATACAGGGGACTCTATAAAAATCATAAATATTGTGTTATACTGTATATAATTTACTTTAACGTAAAAAGTAAAAAAAAAAATAAAAAAATTATTACATATGGTAATTAAGGGTCTCTGATGCACTCCAGGCATGGCCAAGGACTCAGTGGATTGTACTGCTCCCTCATTTAACATCCTCCGCACTTCTCTGATTGCTTTCAGTGCTTTCTGAATTGAATCCCCGACTTTATATGTCTCACGGACACTGCGGGAGCTTTAGGAGCACACATATATAGTGTCAGTGAGGGTGCTCGCTCATTCTCCTCTTAGGTGTGTATTGGCTGAGTGATTATGTGTATTTCCATGTACGGCAAGCAGCTGCTGCAGACAGTAGAGAGAGGTGAGAGCACACCCACGCTGACACTGTAAGGCTAGCTTCACATTTGCGTCTTTGTGCGCAGTGCATCGTGCGCATCCGTCCACATGCATCATGCATACCTATGTTTAACATGGCGTACGCATGGTCTTGCATTTGCATGCGTTTGTCTGCGTTTTCGTATGCATGCGTTTTTACCAGGTGTGCGTCTAGACGCGCCGGACGCAACATGTTGCATTTTTGGGACCGTCCAAAGGCGTCAAAAAAAGCAAGCGTACGCTTGCGCACGGAATGCATCAAAACTACGCATTACAATCTATGGGAACGCAGGCGTGCACATGGACATGCGTACACACGCATTTTAAGAGTAAACATGTCTAGACACTGGTTTAAACCACCCCCTACACAAAGAAACATTGCTTGGGGTGTAGTACATATAAAAGAAGGTGTTGGAACTGGCAGGCAGTCCACTACTCTACATCCTAGGATCAAGCCACAAACGTGCAAGGAGAAAACCAAGAATCTTTTAAATGTGAGTATAAAAATCTAATGTCTGAAGAATTCAGCTGTAACAGGGTCAATATAAAGAATTCCCATGACACACGCCCACTGGTGTCCCATTGGTGGAGTCTGTTTCAAGGATTTTTCAAGGATTTTCCTCCTGTGAAATGTGACACCTAGAGAATGCATGCGCATACAAAATGCAAACGCATGCAAAAATGCATGCAAACAGTGAGTTTTTTTGTTGTCATGCGTACGCTGATGCGAATGCATTTGCATGCGTTTCTACTTGCGCACGATGCGCTGCGCACAAAGACCCAAATGTGAAACTAGCCTAACTCCCTGGGCTTATGCAGCGTCAGGTGCTTATTTCAATGTAGTTCAGTATCCTGCTTTATTCCCTTCAACCGCCATCTTGATTCCTACCTTTCATTCTGCATTCTATTCCTTTACACTCACCTCAAAAACATTTCTAGAATTCGACTTTTTCTTAATTTTGACTCCGCAAAAACTCTGACTGTTTCTCTTATTCATTCTCGTCTCGACTATTGTAACTCCCTTCTAATCGGTCTCCCTCTTACCAAACTCTCACCCCTCCAATCTGTCTTGAATGCAGCTGCCAGGATCATATTCCTCACCAATTGTTACACCGATGCCTCTACCTTGTGCCAGTCATTACACTGGCTACCATCCACTCCAGAATGCAGTACAAACTTATTACCCTCACCTACAAAACTCTTCATGGCTCAGCACCACCCTACATCTCCTCCCTTGTTTCAGTATACCATCCTACCCACGCCCTCCGTTCTGCTGATGACCTGAGGTTAGCATCCTCAATCAGAACCTCCCACTCCCGTCTCCAAGACTATACACGTGCTGTGCCAATTCTTTGGAATGCACTTCCCAGGTCAATACGATTAGTCCCCAATCCCCACAATTTTAAGTGTGCCCTGAAAACGCATTTATTCAGACTGGCCTACCACCTCAACACATTAACCTAATCTATCCCTATGTGTCACAGCCAAAAGTTTTACCATAACCAGGTTCCCCGCATCATGTTCCCACATGCTTTATGCATCCATTAGCCCTCTGTATCTGTACTGTTACACACTTAACATTATGGCTGGTCCATACAATCAGGGCAACTGTTACCACCCACCTTTCGTGTCTCCCCTTTTTTCCTCATAGATTGTAAGCTGGCGAGCAGGGCCCTCATTCCTCTTGGTATCTGTTATGATCTATGTGATTATTGTTATGCTGTACTGTCTATTGTCTGTACAAGTCCCCTCCAAAATGTAAAGTGTTGCGGAATATGTCAGCGCTATAGAAATAAAAATTTATTATTATTATTATCAGCACTGCATCATATGACCATCTAAAGCCAATACCATCTGTATCTGCTGGGAGGACGTCGTGATTAGTCCTTCCCTCTACATTCTCCGAAATAAAGCAGATTATAAGTATATGGTCAGGAGGCTGAACTGCTATCTCCTACATTAGAATTGTGACAGGGGCTGTGCAGTCATCATCATTTTCTGCGATAGTAGCTTCTGTTCTTCCTGTGGAGAATCTGTGTGGTACAGTCCATGCAATTGCATTATACAGTCAGTTCTATTGACATAAAGCAATGTAATTCTCAGGAGGGGTCCCTACTCCATAACTGTGAACTAACTGTGGAGATGTGCACCATCAATTTAAAGATATAACCCAACTTTATGGTTATATACGCATAACTCTGTAATTTTCAGTAGTTTTTATTGGAACATTGTCACTCAAATCCCCATCTAACAATAATAACATGAAAATATAATGCTCAAAACGTAATGTTTATTTTACCCAGGGGAAAAAAATATTATTTATAACATCTTAAAGAGCTAATTTAGAAGGAGAAATTTCATCACTATCTGGCGATATAATTTTTAGAGTAGAAAGAAGCCAGCGGTGGCAGAGGCATTTTTCACTCTTTTGTTCTACACAGTTAGAATTGTGAATGTTGTATAGTGTTTCTTTAGTTTTTTTTTTTTTTTTATACAGCGCTGATTTGTATATTGGCAACTATTTTAATTTAAGAAGATCAATTGAATAACATTGTTGGATCTAAGGATCTTACATTTGTCAAACATGTTTTGCAGCCAATTTCTGCCTCTCGGAGCGAGTTTAAAATAACTTTATACTAGTAATCAAGAAGAGTAATATAAAGCAAACACTTCCCACATGTGTTTTACACTGTAAATACTACTTTATGCGGCTTAGTGTCTTTTTACTAAAAATGTCTTCAAAAGTCTGGTAATAATTTCATCAAGCGAGATTTGGCTTCTCGTATTATGGAGAGGATGAAATGCTATTTGGGCTTTTCCTATAAAAGAGGAGTAAAACGAAACACAGGTCTATATTTATTTTTTTACACACGGAATAAACAGACATAAAATAAAAAAAAAAACCTGAAAGAGATGGAACATCTGTGGCACTTATGCAGTGCATGGCCTTGACACTGAATCCTTTATTAAGTCAGAGATGCTGAAGTACCAAGTTCTGACTGAAGCCTAAAATGATCCAGAATTCCCATACTTGTCCAATTCACTTGCAGAGTAAAAGGTTAAATTTTTTGTCTACAATGTTTAGTCTCGTGAAAGAACCCCCTGGTGTTCCTAAAATAAAATAGCTACTCAGCCACCGAAGCCCTGCCCTCCACCGGACACTCACCAGATCGCTGCCTGTGTCCCCATCGGTCTCCTTGATTTCTCTTCTCAAGGGAAATGTGATGTGGATGCAGCGGCCAAGAAACTCTTTCCTAACCTTCTGTTTGGGCTCAGAATGTCACCAAGGCATCCACGTCACATGACATCCCCCAAGGGCATCCGCAGGGGACACAGGCAGCAGTGCAAAGGAACGGCAGAGAGTCTAGAAGATACACTCCTTCATAGTAATAACGGGAGTTGTCTGGCTTTAGGCTACAAGTCTGCTGTCACTTTATATGACTGCAGACTTGGGAATTCGAACAATGCATGCACTGCCCACTCTGGGGATTCGCCGATACCGGCGCCGGAAGCGGGTGGTCATGTGACCTCAAGTACGTGATTTGCATATTCCTAACCACAATCCAACTTGACATGTCTGGCCTCACTCAATACACTTTCATTGGGCCCTGTCACACCCATCTATTTGGCAAGTAATCGCATGTATGCAAATCACATACTTGCAGTCACGCTCCCGAAACAGAGAATTCTCACAGCTCACAGTGCGCACAATGTGAGGATTCACAAGTCTTCAGTCACATAGACTGACGGCAGACTTGTAGCCTATGACCGGACAGTTCCTTTAAGGTTGAAAGAAGGCACAAGTCCATCGTGTTCAACCTATAACTAGAGTTGAGTGAAACGGGTCGAAAAATTTCAAAAGTCGCCGACTTTTGGCAAAGTCGGGTTTCATGAAACGAAACCCGACCCTAGGATGAGGTCGGCCACGAGGTGGGCGACTTACGCGCCAAAGTCGCGTTTCAAAAGTTTGTTTTGCGCTCTTTTTCAGCCAATCAGGATCCACGGACACTGTGGGCAACGTGATGACATAGGCAGGGGTCACCACCATCTTTCAGAAGGGCATGCAAGTGATTGGCTTGCTTTGGTGGGCGTCACAGGGGGTATAAAAGGGCGTGCACTCCGACCGCCATCTTACTTCTGCCGATCTCAGTATAGGGAGAGGTTGCTGCTGATTCTGTAGGGAGAGCGTTAGGCAGGGAAGAAGACAAAAAAACTGCTTCTGCTGCTAGCGATTTGGCCTGCACAACACACCAGTCACTGTGTGTGCAGTGCAAGGGAAGGCTATATAGTGGTGTATCAGTGGTGTTGGTTGTTGGGCTGCCTTCTAAGGCTTCCTGACATTCCTGCATTGCTGTTTACCCACTGCTCCGCAAACTGCTTTTTTTAAAAGCAATCCCAATTTTTTTTTTGTCCTGCTGAGAAGAAAAAAAAGCTGCTTCTGCTGCTAGCGATTTGGCCTGTACAACACACCAGTCACTGTGTGTGCAGTGCAAGGGGAGGCTATATAGTGGTGTATCAGTGGTGTTGGTTGTTGGGCTGCCTTCTAAGGCTTCCTGACATTCCTGCATTGCTGTTTACCCACTGCTCCGCAAACTGCTTTTTTAAAAGCAATCCCAATTTTTTTTTTTGTCCTGCTGAGAAGAAAAAAAACTGCTGCTGCTGCTAGCGATTTGGCCTGCACAACACACCAGTCACTGTGTGTGCAGTGCAAGGGGAGGCTATATTGTGGTGTATCAGTGGTGTTGGTTGTTGGGCTGCCTTTTAAGGCTTCCTGAGAGGCTGGCATTGCTGTTTACCCACTGCTCTGCAAACTGCTTTTTTAAAAGCAATCCAATCTCCCTTATCCTCTAGTCACTTTTGTCACAGCTGTGCCATCGAGCCTGTGACATAGCGCTCAGATATCAGTGGCCCTCACACAATCCAAAAGTGTCCAGTGTCCACAAGTGTCTGCAGAAATTCAAAATCTCCCTTATCCTCTAGTCACTTTGGTCACAGCTGTGCCATCGAGCCTGTCACATAGCGCTCAGATATTCATTGGGCCTCACACAATCCAAAAGTGTCCAGTGTCCACAAGTGTGTGCAGAAATTCAAAATCTCCCTTATCCTCTAGTCACTTTGGTCACAGCTGTGCCATCGAGCCTGTCACATAGCGCTCAGATATTCATTGGGCCTCACACAATCCAAAAGTGTCCAGTGTCCACAAGTGTGTGCAGAAATTCAAAATCTCCCTTATCCTCTAGTCACTTTGGTCACAGCTGTGCCATCGAGCCTGTCACATAGCGCTCAGATATTCATTGGGCCTCACACAATCCAAAAGTGTCCAGTGTCCACAAGTGTCTGCAGAAATTCAAAATCTCCCTTATCCTCTAGTCACTTTGGTCACAGCTGTGCCATTGAGCCTGTCACATAGCGCTCAGATATTCATTGGGTCTCACACAATCCAAAAGCGTCCAGTGTCCACAAGTGTGTGCAGAAATTCAAAATCTCCCTTATCCTCTCGTCACTTTTGTCACAGCTGTGCCATCGAGCCTGTGACATAGCGCTCAGATATCAGTGGCCCTCACACAATCCAAAAGTGTCCAGTGTCCACAAGTGTCTGCAGAAATTCAAAATCTCCCTTATCCTCTAGTCACTTTTGTCACAGCTGTGCCATCGAGCCTGTGACATAGCGCTCAGATATCAGTGGGCCTCACACAATCCAAAAGTGTCCAGTGTCCACAAGTGTCTGCAGAAATTCAAAATCTCCCCTGTCCTATAGACACCTTGTACCTTGTTTTACATTACTATATAGTTTGTTAGATTTTGTCTACATTTCTACCAAAAATGAGGAAGGCTGGTGGAAGAGGCCGTGGAATTGGGCGGGGGTTGGCAGCTGGTAATGATGGTGTTGGTGGTGGATCTGATGGTAGTGGCAAGAGCAAAATAGGACCGAATGCAGGAGGTGTTGAACCTGCGTCATCGTCTGGCTACATAAGGCCTCGAACGCTTAGTTTTCTAGGAGTTGGCAAACCGCTTTTAAAGCCAGAGCATCAGGAAAAAGTTTTGTCTTACATTGCTGACTCAGCCTCCAGCTCTATCGCCTCCTCTTCTTCAGTTGTAAAAAGTAAAAGCACTGAGTCATCATTGGAGGCTCATGTTCATGAACCACACCTTTCCTTGTGTCCTTCACCCCAACCAAGATTGAAGGATGACGCAGGCCATACTACTGATTACTCCATGGAGCTGTTTTCACATACCATGCCTGGATTATCAAGTCAAATGGTGAATTACCCAGGCCAAGATGAATCTGACATGGAGTGCACTGATGCACAGCCGCTGATGGATGATTCTGCTGGTACATTCACTCAGAGCACTACATTGTCCTCGCAGTGTACAGAGCCAGATTCTGACCCTGATGAGACTCAGGTGCCCCTTCCCGCACACTATACCACCATACACGGTGACACAGAGGAAGGTGCACATGACATAGAAGAGGAGGTGATGGATGACCCAGTTGTTGACCCAGATTGGCATCCATTGGGGGAAGAGGGTGCTGCTTCCAATAGCTCAGATGAGGAGCATCCACAGCAGACATCGACATCGCAACAGCTGTTATCTGGCAGGCCCGGAGCACTCCAAAGACAGGTTCCAAACATCAAAAGAGTTGCTGGACAGCTTGTCCAGAGGGTCAAAAGATCACAGCGTGCTAGGCCGCAAAATGTCTGCCAAAGTAGGAAGAGTGCAGTGTGGCACTTTTTTGAACAAAATCCTCATGATCAGGCCAAGGTTATCTCTAAGAAGTGCGCAAAGACCTTTAGCCGAGGGAAAAATCTGAAAAATTTGAATACCAGTTGCATGCTTAGACATTTAACCAGCATGCACTTGCAAGCGTGGACACAACACCAAACCTCAAGTGCCACATGTGCAACTGATCACAACGAAGGTAGTCAGCAACGCTACATTGTTTCCCCCACTGTAAGCCCACCGGTTAGCACAGCAGCATATGTTGAGGTGTCGTTGCAAGGCCACAGCAGTCAGGGAATCCCACTGTTATATCAACGAAAGACTGATTCTAGGCCATCAGAAAGAACACCAACTCCATCACCATCATCAACCCTCTCTCAGTCCGCCCTGTCCACCGCTACTTCCACCATATGCAGCTCTCAAGTCCAGCTCACCCTCCCAGACACTATGAGTAGGTCAAGAAAGTACTCAGTCTCTCATCCGCGTACACTGGGTTTGAACGCCCACATTGCCAAACTAATCTCGTTTGAGATGATGCCCTTTCGGTTGGTGGAAAGCACAGCTTTCCGCGAACTCATGGCCTATGCAGTACCACGCTATGACCTACCCAGTCGCCACTTCTCTCGCAAAGCCATCCCAGCCCTCCACCATCATGTGAAAGACCGCATTGTCCATGCAATCAAGCAGTCAGTGAGCGGAAAGGTGCACCTCACAACTGATGCATGGTCCAGTCGGCATGGCCAGGGCCGTTACGTGTCCATCACTGCGCACTGGGTTAATGTGGTGGATGCAGGGTCCACAGGGGACAGCGGTGGTGGGACAGTGCTGCCTAGCCCACGGTATAGGAAACAGTTGGCTGTAGGCGTTCGACCCTCCTCCTCCTCCAGAAGCAAAAGCTCGTCCACAGAGCGCAGTCATACGAGCACTCCATCTGCAGCTGCCGCTGTTGCACACGATGTGTCCCCCTATCGAGCAGCTAGTGGAAAGCGTCAGCAGGCTGTGTTGCAGATGATGTGTTTGGGCAACAGACACACCGCCGAGGTGCTGGCCGAGTACTTGAAGCGACAAACTGAGTCATGGCTGGGCAGTGTACATCTTGAGGCAGGCAAGGTAGTTAGTGATAACGGCCGTAATTTTGTGGCAGCCATAGCCCTTTCAAAACTCAGCCATATACCTTGCTTGGCTCACACCTTGAACCTGGTGGTGCAGTGCTTCCTCAAAAATTATCCGGAGTTAACAGCCCTGCTCCAGAAGGTGCGAAGACTGTGCGCGCACATCCGCCGGTCGCCTGTACACTCCGTTCGTATGCAGAAGCTGCAGCGATTGCTCCACCTTCCCAACCACCGCCTCATTATCGACATTGCAACAAGGTGGAACTCCACCCTGCACATGGTGGAGCAGCTGTGCGAGCAGAGGCAGGCCATAATGCATTTGTGGGAGGATACACGGCCAGGCACTTTGAGAGCAGACATGGAGTTGACAGGTGTGCAGTGGTCGAAGCTGAAAGACCTCTGCAAAGTCCTTCAGTGTTTTGAGGAATGCACACGGCTGGTAAGCACAGACGACGCCATCCTAAGCATGAGCATCCCACTTATGCGTCTGCTCATGCAAACTTTGACGCACCTTAAGGAGCAGGCGTCTGCAGCCAATGTTGATGAGGAGGAAGAGGAGGAGGGAATCCTTGATGACATTTAGCCATTGTCTGCTCAGGGACCTCTCCTGGACGAGGTGGAGGAAGAAGAGGAGGAGGAGGATGATGGGGATGATTACTTAGGGGAGGAGGATGCATCTCGTGGGGCAAGTGAAAATGTTGGCGTGGCAAGGTCTGGTACAGGATTTGTGCGTGACTGGAGGGATGTGGATTTGCCAGAAAGTGCTCCTCCAACCAGCACTCGCAGTGCATCATTGACACCGGGAACATTGGCCCACATGTCAGATTATGCCTTGCAGATCCTAAAAAGGGACCCACGCATTGCCAAAATGATGAACGATGACGACTACTGGTTGGCCAGCATCCTGGATCCACGCTATAAAGGCAAATTACAAAACATCATGCCACAGGAGAACCTTGACCTAATATTGGCTAATAAACAAGCAACTCTGGTAAATCGGTTGCTTGAGGCATTCCCAGCACACAGCAGCGGTGATGGTTCTCACACGAGCCGTACGGGCCGGGGGCAGCTTGGCAGAGGTGTTCGTGGTGCACACAGCAGAAGTGGCGTTGGAGACAGGGGTTTCATGACAATGTTGTGGACTGATTTTTCAAGTACCGCTCACACAACTGGTAATACTGCATCGATGGAAAGTGACAGGAGACAGCAGTTGTCAACTATGGTTACAAACTACTTTTCCTCCCATATCGATATTCTCCCACACAGGTCATTCCCCTTTGACTATTGGGCCGCTAAACTGGACACCAGGCCTGAATTGGCACAATATGCCTTACAGGAGCTCGCTTGCCCAGCTGCAAGTGTGCTATCGGAAAGAGTCTTCAGTGCAGCTGGATCAATCCTGACAGAAAAAAGGACCCGTCTGTCAACCCAAAATGTGGATGATCTAACCTTCATTAAAATGAACCACGCATGGGTTTCCAAGGATTTTGTCCCACCTTCCCCTGATGACACATAGGGTGACAGAAAAATGGCTTGCTTTGGTCCACCTCTTCCTGGGACTTGACCTATTTCACCTTTTGCATCAGCTGAATGTCCAACATCAACATATGCCACTTTCTAAAACTCCCTAACTGTGCTGCCTCCCCCCCCCCATGGCCGGGGTCACCACCTAGCGCACGACACCGTACGAGTGCCGTTGCCCTGGACAGGTGGGTAGGCCGTCTCTTGGGCACGGGCACTGGTACAGGGTCCTTCATAGTGCAATCAAGTGTCTCTGACGGTGGTGGTGCACACCCGCCGTCAGACACACCGCCGTACTATGAGGGGCCCAGTGCCAGTACCGACGCCCACGAGTGGGCCCCCCTTGCTTGGGCAGGGCCCCAGCATTTGCAATCTTTACCTCTCCCTGCTCCTCCGCTGTGTAGTCTGGGCCGTCAAATCCATACTGTGCCTGACACCGTCTGAGCCTGCCTCCTGATGTATAGACATATATTTTGAATGTGTACGCTATCCATACATGTTATCTGGGGATACGGTACCCTTTCTAACCTTTGTGCAATCACGTGCAATCCATACTGGGCCTAACACCGTCTGAGCCTGCCTCCTGATGTATAGACATATATTTTGAATGTGTACGCTATCCATACATGTTATCCGGGGAAACGGTACCCTTTCTAACCTTTGTGCAATCACGTGCAATCCATACTGGGCCTAACACCATCTGAGCCTGCCTCCTGATGTATAGACATATATTTTGAATGTGTACGCTATCCATACATGTTATCTGGGGATACGGTACCCTTTCTAACCTTTGTGCAATCACGTGCAATCCATACTGGGCCTAACACCGTCTGAGCCTGCCTCCTGATGTATAGACATATATTTTGAATGTGTACGCTATCCATACATGTTATCTGGGGATACGGTACCCTTTCTAACCTTTGTGCAATCACGTGCAATCCATACTGGGCCTAACACCGTCTGAGCCTGCCTCCTGATGTATAGACATATATTTTGAATGTGTACGCTATCCATACATGTTATCTGGGGATACGGTACCCTTTCTAACCTTTGTGCAATCACGTGCAATCCATACTGGGCCTAACACCGTCTGAGCCTGCCTCCTGATGTATAGACATATATTTTGAATGTGTACGCTATCCATACATGTTATCTGGGGATACGGTACCCTTTCTAACTTTTGTGCAATCACGTGCAATCCATACTGGGCCTAACACCGTCTGAGCCTGCCTCCTGATGTATAGACATATATTTTGAATGTGTACGCTATCCATACATGTTATCTGGGGATACGGTACCCTTTCTAACCTTTGTGCAATCACGTGCAATCCATACTAGGCCTAACACCGTCTGAGCCTGCCTCCTGATGTATAGACATATATTTTGAATGTGTACGCTATCCATACATGTTATCTGGGGATACGGTACCCTTTCTAACCTTTGTGCAATCACGTGCAATCCATACTGGGCCTAACACCGTCTGAGCCTGCCTCCTGATGTATAGACATACATTTTGAATGTGTACGCTATCCATACATGTTATCCGGGGAAACGGTACCCTTTCTAACCTTTGTGCAATCACGTGCAATCCATACTGGGCCTAACACCGTCTGAGCCAGCCTCCTGATGTATAGACATATATTTTGAATGTGTACGCTATCCATACATGTTATCTGGGGATACGGTACCCTTTCTCACCTTTGTGCAATCACGTGTAATCCATACTGGGCGTGAGAACGGCTGGCGAGCTGTTAAGCAAGCTACAGCACCTGTGGTTTGCACACGTAAGTTTTTCATTTTTTCAGGAATGACGGTTAGGCCTAATTCCGGAACTGCGGTTGACCTGCACTTACTGGGAAATCATTGTTCGCGGGTAATAATTGTAATCAGTGATCCCCATCACTAACGTTGTTCAGCGGGTTATCTGCACCTGTAAGCGACAAACGCTGGCCTTTTCAGTGTAGCGCACATGCAGCCACGGACATGTAAGGGCATGACACACCAGTTATTGGCCAATCTCATGTGCCAGAGCCTCACGTGTCCCTCTAGTAAGCCGGACTCGGACCGCGGGGCATGACGGAGTCTCGTTCGTTAACGGAATTAAGCTTGCAATGTGTGCATCTGTTCTGTAGCTGGCATGGTTGAGGTTTCCCAGGTGGAGTCGAATTTAACCGTAGGCTCCACTCCTGGTGGTGCCCTTCTGGACATTCCTTTAAGGTTCAGCTTTGCAACCATACTGCCCACGTAAAACAAACACTTTGCCTTCATGAACGCTGTTTGGAGGGTCATGACTCGTGGGAATAACGCCGCCCAATCAGTTAACCTGCTAGAGAGATCGTTCGTTGCTCCCAAGCATGACATCACACTCCCTAGGAAGAAGGTAATGCCACTGTGGCGACCGTACTCCTGGGGGCGACACAAGTGCACTGATGCCCAGCCACTGCTCGATGAATCTGCTGGTACATTGACCCAGACCACTACATTCCCCTCGCACGCTACACGACCTGAATCTGACCCTGATGAAACTCAGGTTACCCTTTCCATATACAGTTCCATCTTACATGGTGACAAAGAGGAAGCTGCAGATGAAAGTGCAAGTTCGGCCCACCCGCCATCAGACACACCACCGTACTATCAGGGGCCCTGTGCCAGTGCCGTCGCCAACGAATGGGCCCCCCCTGCTTGCTCAGGATCACAGCACTTGCAAAGTTGAAATACTGTGCAGTGAGATGGAAGATGGGGACGACGAGGAATCCAGACAAGTACAGGGATTCCCTAGCGAGGAGACTTATTTGATTGTTTTCAATGTTGGGACAGCAATTTTTGGGGAGCACTATACTCTGGAGAATGATAGATGGGGCCCACCATACACTGGAACATTCCAAAGGTGGACATCAGACACTGGAGCAGCATTTACAGGGCCCATTATACACTAGAGCATTAGAAATGGGGCCCATTATGTTTGGAGCATTATTTGGGCCCATAAGACAGTGGAGCTTCATCCATGGGGACCAACATATACTGTAGCATTATGTGGAGCTCATCATATACTGTTTCAAACATTATATGGGACCAATGATTCTGTATGGAGAAATAGATGGGCCTCGTCATGAGATGTAAAAAGTGAGGTATTTTTCATTGTACTATACCGCTATTTCTCTGCCGTATCGGAGCATGATGAGTTGTGGTATGTGTTAAAGGGGCGCTCTTTCGCCCAGGGCACATGAAAACCTGCAGCCAGCCCTCCCCCCCCACAACTTTAGACAAATAACCCCCATTTTTCAGTGCGTAACTTGTATTATGAAGTTAATTAAGGTTGACAAGCTTAAGTAAGAAGAATTGATGCTTTTGGCATTCAAATGGGCACTGTAGGTGTGTTTCCTGTCCTCCTCTCACTGTCGACTTTTATTCCCCATTGACTTACATTGGGTTTCGTGTTTCGGGACGACCCCGACTTTTCCCTATAATCGGACGATCTTGCTCGACCCGACTTTTGGAAAAGTCGGGTTTCACGAAACGAAACGCGACCCTAAAAAACCAAAAGTCGCTCAACTCTACCTATAACCCATCGTGTTGATCCAGAGGGAAACCCCACAAGGCAGATGGCAATTGCCCCATAATAGAGGAAAGTTTCCTTTCCGACTTCCCACAAAGCAATCAGACTAGTTTCCTGGATCAACATGCCGAGCTGAGTTTCTTTTCTTTTTTTTTAATTTTTAGAACCATATTGGCCACATTTTTAAATCTCGCAATGGACAATCCCTTTAAGGATCTATTCACAGAGTTTTGGTATCTTCTCTTAAAGGCTCAGGGCACTATTAAGCTATATGGGCATCATAGGGATCCATTCTGTGAGCTATAGATGACAGCCTCTAATAAACAAGACCAGATTCTGACTTTTGACATGGAGTAGCGAGGACTACCTTCCTTGACCCCAGTGTCAGGATATTGGGTCTGGTGGCTCTCAGAAGTAATGTGGACTATACACTGTAAGGGCAAGCAGGAGCATAAATATAAAAAGCGCAGGGGTTACATTGGCACCTGAGTCCTAGGGAATAAGGAGGCCCAAAAGGTCCCTTTCCCCCATATGACAAGACTATTACTATTAAAGACCTGTGATAGTTGGGGACACTTTTAGGGATTTTGCACAAGCTTCAAGTTACGCAAGATCAAATAAGTTACTAGACCCCAAAACACCATGAGGTTTGGAGTCTGCATTAATTTTGGAGTCTATGTTTGTTTTGAAGGTCTAGTCTAGATTCTGAATTTATTAAGGGATCCAGTTCTCGGTTCTAAAATTATATAGGTATCTGCTCAAGTTTCCTTTAGGAATCTCATAATATTTTGTCATGGGATCAATTTTGCCAAACTCTGCCTTTTTTAAAAAATTTTCTGGACTGGTTACCCCAAAAAATCACGGACAGCCAATAGTTTTTACGGACACATTGGAAAACCATCATAAATCATCATGACGATAAGCGATCCATGTCTGCAGCCCATAATTCTGATATGAAGACATCAGCTGCCTTCACTGTGAACTGTAATGTAATAATAACTACAGTCAAAACAATTTGTATCAGTTCCTCCAACATCAAAAAATCATTCGGACGGGGCAGAAAAAAACATGCCCTGTTTTTACGGACTGTCCTGGAATTTCTGTACGGTTGGCATCCCTGTATGGGATCTGAATTTGTATTAGGGTCTTTGGTAATGTCGGAATATGACTGATTTAACCGAGCACTAAAATATACATTCTCTTGCATTTAAGGACCCCACAGTCTTTGATTTTTCTCACCAGCCTAAGTGTGAACTACTTTTATACCATAACATGGTTCTATTATTCTTTCTTCCTCTGTTAATTATGGCATTATTAAAACACTAAGACTTTTAAGACTTTTTGTATATAAGATCAATGAATTAAGGAAAGGCTGTTTGAGTAAACTTTGGCTGTGGGGCCAAATAAGCAACAAGCGCATACTTTTCTTTCACTAGGGCTGGGAAGTGCTTTATTAAACTATAGTTCTCGATTAAAAACGTATGTGTTTGTTCAGTGCAATATGGGTCACTGGTTTGATTGAAAGATTCTCTTGACATGGCAGAGACCCCAGTTACATCTAGCGTGTGCCAAGTATGTCTTAACCACAACCAGATCTAGGTCTTTGCAACTGGAGAATTTACTGAGTAACAGAGATCACCACTGTCTTTTTGGAACCTTTTTTCATTGTACTACATCATAGCTGCCTCATACTTGGATATCAAGAACCGAACATGTCTGGAGGAAAGTGACTTCATACTAAAACACTGAAAAATACTTAATAAAGGCAACACACACACCTACCACAAAAATCGTTGACGGCGATATCACCGTATCGTCTGTTAACTAGGTTGAGCAAAATGCAAGATATAATCTGCGTGAAGCTGAAAATATTTAGAATCGATAAGAAAGTGGATAGTACTGTTACCCTGCAGTAAGAGGTCATGGGTTCGAATCTGATCAAGGTCAACATCTGCAAACACTTTGCATGTTCTGTGTGGTATTTGGGTTTTCTTTTGGCTACCCAGGAAGAAAAAAAAAGTAGATTCCAGTTCCTTTAAAAAGCAAGATTTTATTGGAAAAGAATAGAATTGGATTTTATATCACCGGATAAAAATGACAACGCGTTTGTTCACACACGTTCCGCATTTTTTGTCTGAGCAGGAATGCGTTATGACTTCCACTTCAGTGACCTCCGACATGCGCTATGATAAGGTTCTCTCCCCACTTCGTCCCTGCATAGTCATCGTTATGTACACTTGGTTTCTAGCTGCCACGGGTTTACCACAATGGAGAGGAGCCAATAGACCTCAGCGTCTGAGTTCTCCTACTCCTGTGCTGAATAGAAGCATTACTTCTTATTCAATGGTGTAAATTTCTTTGGGAAATGCAGAAGTCAATCTGCTCTGTTGAGAGCTCCTGGAGCTAAGGCTCTCAGCTGTGCTCTGTTGGCCACTCCCATCACCTATATAATCTGGGTCCTGACTAACATTGTTAGAGCTAGCTTATAGTGCATGGCTAGGAGGATAGATGTTGGTTATTGGATTTATCTGTGAAAGTTGCTTGGTTTTGTGAGTGTAATAATTCCCTATCTTCTCCTACTTGGGTTTAACCCCATCTTTCACTCCCCAGTGCATATCTGTTATATGTGAGTGTATATTTGGGATTTTCCATTTCCCCTGTTCGTATTACCGTATTACTCTGGTTGGTATTTAACGGTGCACTACTATTCCTCTTTCTCCTGGGTGGGGGAATGGTATAGACTGAAGGTGCATTCAGGCGGTAAGGCAATGTACGTG
This sequence comes from Dendrobates tinctorius, assembly GCF_039654945.1. NCBI lineage: Eukaryota > Metazoa > Chordata > Amphibia > Anura > Dendrobatidae > Dendrobates > Dendrobates tinctorius. The sequence continues at coordinate 6,083,652 of NW_027361706.1, read as the reverse complement.
GCCCTGGCATCTTCACCTTCAGAAGTAACCCGGATAACAAGGGGTGCTAGGGTGCCCCCTGGTGTTAAGGACAGGGAAGGAGCCCCTGATTCCGGGACAGCCAACAACAGAGTCATGACAGTAGCGATGATTATGCAAGGAGGAAGTGGGGAGAGCATCTTATCGGCGTGCACACAGGAGATCACAGTGACTAGCTGGCACCTGCGCAGAAGATCTCTGAATGCAGTGTCCATAAAAGAGAGGAAAATGTATGTATTGTGGAGGTATTGCAAGGCGAAGATGCGGAATTCCAGTGCCAGAAATTACAAGCAAGGGGGGAGGGTAGTATTGTGATGAAGACAAGAGGCAGGGATTTCTTCCAGGCACCATATGTACTGGAGCCTTGAAGAAATCATTAGCATAAGAAAGGAATGTAAGATTTCTCAACAACAAGACTGCTAATATGAGGCATACAGGTAGGACCAGTTTAACATTTCTATTACCTGTATGCTCTATAAATAGGTCATATACATACAAGGGGGTGGCATATTCCCTTTAAATTGCCCACAATGTATGTAATAGAATATATCTTACGAAGACCGAATTCTGGTGGTGGAAACGCATTGTTTGCAAATCATAAAGGAATTTATATTTGTGTCAATTATGACCTTATTTTATTTGCCAGCAAAGAATCGAGAGGAATGTTCAAATGACCAATTCAGAAATCATACGAGACTTCTAAATTACAAATGTAAAAACTCCTGGAGTTGTGCCCACCTATCGCAAAACCCACCAAGGAAAGAGTACACATATTACTGGCTCTGTTTCCAGTGTTTTTTTTGCTAATACATCACCTACAGTTGTGGCCAAAAGTATTGACACCCCTGCAATTCTGTCAGATAATACTCAGTTTCTTCCAGAAAATGATTGCAAACACAAATTCTTTGGTATTATTATCTTCATTTAATTTGTCTTAAATAGAGTTGAGCGACTTTTGGTTTTTTAGGGTCGCGTTTCGTTTCGTGAAACCCGACTTTTCCAAAAGTCGGGTCGAGCAAGATCGTCCGATTATAGGGAAAAGTCGGGGTCGTCCCGAAACACGAAACCCAATGTAAGTCAATGGGGAATAAAAGTCGGCAGTGAGAGGAGGACAGGAAACACACCTACAGTGCCCATTTGAATGCCAAAAGCATCAATTCTTCTTTCTTAAGCTTGTCAACCTTAATTAACTTCATAATACAAGTTACGCACTGAAAAATGGGGGTTATTTGGCTACAAACTGTGGGGGGGGAGGGCTGGCTGCAGGTTTTCATGTGCCCTGGGCGAAAGAGCGCCCCTTTAACACATACCACAACTCATCATGCTCCGATACGGCAGAGAAATAGCGGTATAGTACAATGAAAAATACCTCACTTTTTACATCTCATGACGAGGCCCATCTATTTCTCCATACAGAATCATTGGTCCCATATAATGTTTGAAACAGTATATGATGAGCTCCACATAATGCTACAGTATATGTTGGTCCCCATGGATGAAGCTCCACTGTCTTATGGGCCCAAATAATGCTCCAAACATAATGGGCCCCATTTCTAATGCTCTAGTGTATAATGGGCCCTGTAAATGCTGCTCCAGTGTCTGATGTCCACCTTTGGAATGTTCCAGTGTATGGTGGGCCCCATCTATCATTCTCCAGAGTATAGTGCTCCCCAAAAATTGCTGTCCCAACATTGAAAACAATCAAATAAGTCTCCTCGCTAGGGAATCCCTGTACTTGTCTGGACAGGTGCTGTAGCTTGCTTAACAGCTCGCCAGCCGTTCTCACGCCCAGTATGGATTACACGTGATTGCACAAAGGTGAGAAAGGGTACCGTATCCCCAGATAACATGTATGGATAGCGTACACATTCAAAATATATGTCTCAGGAGGCAGGCTCAGACAGTGTTAGGCCCAGTATGGATTGCACGTGATTGCACAAATGTTAGAAAGGGTACCGTATCCCTGGATAACATGTATGGATAGCGTACACATTCAAAATATATGTCTATACAGCATGAGGCAGGCTCAGACGGTGTTAGGCCCAGTATGGATTGCACGTGATTGCACAAAGGTTAGAAAGGGTACCGTATCCCTGGATAACATGTATGGATAGCGTACACATTCAAAATATATGTCTCAGGAGGCAGGCTCAGACGGTGTTAGGCCCAGTATGGATTGCACGTGATTGCACAAAGGTTAGAAAGGGTACCGTATCCCCGGATAACATGTATGGATAGCGTACACATTCAAAATATATGTCTCAGGAGGCAGGCTCAGACGGTGTTAGGCCCAGTATGGATTGCACGTGATTGCACAAAGGTTAGAAAGGGTACCGTATCCCTGGATAACATGTATGGATAGCGTACACATTCAAAATATATGTCTCAGGAGGCAGGCTCAGACGGTGTCAGGCACAGTATGGATTTGACGGCCCAGATTACACAGCGGAGGAGCAGGGAGAGGTAAAGATTGCAAATGCTGGGGCCCTGCCCAAGCAAGGGGGGCCCACTCGTGGGCGTCGGTACTGGCACTGGGCCCCTCATAGTACAGCGGTGTGTCTGACGGCGGGTGTGCACCACCACCGTCAGAGACACCTGATTGCACTATGAGGGACCCTGTGCCAGTGCCCGCGCCCAAGAGTCGGCCTACCCACCTGTCCAGGGCAACGGCACTCGCACGGTGTCGTGCGGTAGGTGGTGACCCCGGCCATGGGGGGGGAGGCAGCACAGTTAGGGAGTTTTAGAAAGTGGCATATGTTGATGTTGGACATTCAGCTGATGCAAAAGGCGAAATAGGTGAAGTAACAGGAAGAGGTGGACCAAAGCAAGCCATTTTTCTGTCACCCTATGTGTCATCAGGGGAAGGTGGGACAAAATCCTTGGAAACCCATGCGTGGTTCATTTTAATGAAGGTTAGATCATCCACATTTTGGGTTGACAGACGGGTCCTTTTTTCTGTCAGGATTGATCCAGCTGCACTGAAGACTCTTTCCGATAGCACACTTGCAGCTGGGCAAGCGAGCTCCTGTAAGGCATATTGGGCCAATTCAGGCCAGGTGTCCAGTTTAGCGGCCCAATAGTCAAAGGGGAATGACCTGTGTGGGAGAACATCGATATGGGAGGAAAAGTAGTTTGTTACCATAGTTGACAACTGCTGTCTCCTGTCACTTTCCATCGATGCAGTATTACCAGTTGTGTGAGCGGTATTTGAAAAATCAGTCCACAACATTGTCATGAAACCCCTGTCTCCAATGCCACTTCTGCTGTGTGCACCACGAACACCTCTGCCAAGCTGCCCCTGGCCCGTACGGCTCGTGTGAGAACCATCACCGCTGCTGTGTGCTGGGAATGCCTCAAGCAACCGATTTACCAGAGTTGCTTGTTTATTAGCCAATATTAGGTCAAGGTTCTCCTGTGGCATGATGTTTTGTAATTTGCCTTTATAGCGTGGATCCAGGATGCTGGCCAACCAGTAGTCGTCATCGTTCATCATTTTGGCAATGCGGGGGTCCCTTTTTAGGATCCGCAAGGCATAATCTGACATGTGGGCCAATGTTCCCGGTGTCAATGATGCACTGCGAGTGCTGGGTGGAGGAGCACTTTCTGGCAAATCCACATCCCTCCAGTCACGCACAAACCCTGTACCAGACCTTGCCACTCCAACATTTTCACTTGCCCCACGAGATGCATCCTCCTCCCCTAAGTAATCATCCCCATCATCCTCCTCCTCCTCCTCTTCTTCCTCCACCTCGTCCAGGAGAGGTCCCTGAGCAGACATTGGCTGAATGTCATCAAGGATTCCCTCTTCCTCCTCATCAACATTGGCTGCAGACGCCTGCTCCTTAAGGTGCGTCAAAGTTTGCATGAGCAGACGCATAAGTGGGATGCTCATGCTTAGGATGGCGTCGTCTGCGCTTACCAGCCGTGTGCATTCCTCAAAACACTGAAGGACTTTACAAAGGTCTTTCAGCTTCGACCACTGCACACCTGTCAACTCCATGTCTGCTCTCAAAGTGCCTGGCCGTGTATCCTCCCACAAATGCATTATGGCCTGCCTCTGCTCGCACAGCCGCTCCACCATGTGCAGGGTGGAGTTCCACCTTGTTGCAATGTCGATAATGAGGCGGTGGTTGGGAAGGTGGAGCAATCACTGCAGCTTCTGCATACGAACGGAGTGTACAGGCGACCGGCGGATGTACGCGCACAGTCTTCGCACCTTCTGGAGCAGGGCTGTTAACTCCGGATAATTTTTGAGGAAGCACTACACCACCAGGTTCAAGGTGTGAGCCAAGCAAGGTATGTGGCTGAGTTTTGAAAGGGCTATGGCTGCCACAAAATTACGGCCGTTATCACTAACTACCTTGCCTGCCTCAAGATGTACACTGCCCAGCCATGACTCAGTTTGTCGCTTCAAGTACTCGGCCAGCACCTCGGCGGTGTGTCTGTCGCCCAAACACATCATCTGCAACACAGCCTGCTGACGCTTTCCACTAGCTGCTCGATAGGGGGACACATCATGTGCAACAGTGGCAGCTGCAGATGGAGTGCTCGTACGACTGCGCTCTGTGGACGAGCTTTCGCTTCTGGAGGAGGTGGAGGAGGAGGATGGTCGAACGCCTACAGCCAACTGTTTCCTATACCGTGGGCTAGGCAGCACTGTCCCACCACCGCTGTCCCCTGTGGACCCTGCATCCACCACATTAACCCAGTGCGCAGTGATGGACACGTAACGGCCCAGGCCATGCCGACTGGACCATGCATCAGTTGTGAGGTGCACCTTTCCGCTCACTGACTGCTTGAATGCATGGACAATGCGGTCTTTCACATGATGGTGGAGGGCTGGGATGGCTTTGCGAGAGAAGAAGTGGCGACTGGGTAGGTCATAGCGTGGTACTGCATAGGCCATGAGTTCGTGGAAAGCTGTGCTTTCCACCAACCGAAAGGGCATCATCTCAAACGAGATTAGTTTGGCAATGTGGGCGTTCAAACCCAGTGTACGCGGATGAGAGACTGAGTACTTTCTTGACCTACTCATAGTGTCTGGGAGGGTGAGCTGGACTTGAGAGCTGCATATGGTGGAAGTAGAGGTGGACAGGGCGGACTGAGAGAGGGTTGATGATGGTGATGGAGTTGGTGTTCTTTCTGATGGCCTAGAATCAGTATTTCGTTGATATAACAGTGGGATTCCCTGACTGCTGTGGTCTTGCAACGACACCTCAACATTTGCTGCTGTGCTAACCGGTGGGCTTACAGTGGGGGAAACAATGTAGCATTGCTGACTACCTTCGTTGTGATCAGTTGCACATGTGGCACTTGAGGTTTGGTGTTGTGTCCACGCTTGCAAGTGCATGCTGGTTAAATGTCTAAGCATGCAACTGGTATTCAAATTTTTCAGATTTTTCCCTCGGCTAAAGGTCTTTGCGCACTTCTTACAGATAACCTTGGCCTGATCATGAGGATTTTGTTTAAAAAAGTGCCACACTGCACTCTTCCTACTTTGGCAGACATTTTGCGGCCTAGCACGCTGTGATCTTTTGACCCTCTGGACAAGCTGTCCAGCAACTCTTTTGATGTTTGGAACCTGTCTTTGGAGTGCTCCGGGCCTGCCAGATAACAGCTGTTGCGATGTCGATGTCTGCTGTGGATGCTCCTCATCTGAGCTATTGGAAGCAGCACCCTCTTCCCCCAGTGGATGCCAATCTGGGTCAACAACTGGGTCATCCATCACCTCCTCTACTATGTCATGTGCACCTTCCTCTGTGTCACCGTGTATGGTGGTATAGTGTGCGGGAAGGGGCACCTGAGTCTCATCAGGGTCAGAATCTGGCTCTGTACACTGCGAGAACAATGTAGTGCTCTGAGTGAATGTACCAGCAGAATCATCCATCAGCGGCTGTGCATCAGTGCACTCCATGTCAGATTCATCTTGGCCTGGGTAATTCACCATTTGACTTGATAATCCAGGCATGGTATGTGAAAACAGCTCCATGGAGTAATCAGTAGTATGGCCTGCGTCATCCTTCAATCTTGGTTGGGGTGAAGGACACAAGGAAAGGTGTGGTTCATGAACATGAGCCTCCAATGACGACTCAGTGCTTTTACTTTTTACAACTGAAGAAGAGGAGGCAATAGAGCTGGAGGCTGAGTCAGCAATGTAAGACAAAACTTTTTCCTGATGCTCTGGCTTTAAAAGCGGTTTGCCAACTCCTAGAAAACTAAGCGTTCGAGGCCTTATGTAGCCAGACGATGACGCAGGGTCAGCACCTCCTGCATTCGGTCCTATTTTGCTCTTGCCACTACCATCAGATCCACCACCAACACCATCATTACCAGCTGCCAACCCCCGCCCAATTCCACGGCCTCTTCCACCAGCCTTCCTCATTTTTGGTAGAAATGTAGACAAAATCCAACAAACTATATAGTAATGTAAAACAAGGTACAAGGTGTCTATAGGACAGGGGAGATTTTGAATTTCTGCACACACTTGTGGACAGTGGACACTTTTGGATTGTGTGAGGCCCACTGATATCTGAGCGCTATGTGACAGGCTCGATGGCACTGCTGTGACAAAAGTGACTAGAGGATAAGGGAGATTTTGAATATCTGCACACACTTTTGGACACTGGACACTTTTGGATTGTGTGAGGCCCACTGATATCTGAGCGCTATGTGACAGGCTCGATGGCACTGCTGTGACAAAAGTGACTAGAGGATAAGGGAGATTTTGAATATCTGCACACACTTTTGGACACTGGACACTTTTGGATTGTGTGAGGCCCACTGATATCTGAGCGCTATGTGACAGGCTCGATGGCACTGCTGTGACAAAAGTGACTAGAGGATAAGGGAGATTTTGAATATCTGCACACACTTTTGGACACTGGACACTTTTGGATTGTGTGAGGCCCACTGATATCTGAGCGCTATGTGACAGGCTCGATGGCACAGCTGTGACAAAAGTGACTAGAGGATAAGGGAGATTTTGAATTTCTGCACACACTTGTGGACAGTGGACACTTTTGGATTGTGTGAGGCCCACTGATATCTGAGTGCTATGTGACAGGCTCGATGGCACTGCTGTGACAAAAGTGACTAGAGGATAAGGGAGATTTTGAATATCTGCACACACTTTTGGACACTGGACACTTTTGGATTGTGTGAGGCCCACTGATATCTGAGCGCTATGTGACAGGCTCGATGGCACTGCTGTGACAAAAGTGACTAGAGGATAAGGGAGATTTTGAGTATCTGCACACACTTTTGGACACTGGACACTTTTGGATTGTGTGAGGCCCACTGATATCTGAGCGCTATGTGACAGGCTCGATGGCACTGCTGTGACAAAAGTGACTAGAGGATAAGGGAGATTTTGAATATCTGCACACACTTTTGGACAGTGGACACTTTTGGATTGTGTGAGGCCCACTGATATCTGAGCGCTATGTGACAGGCTCGATGGCACTGCTGTGACAAAAGTGACTAGAGGATAAGGGAGATTTTGAATATCTGCACACACTTTTGGACACTGGACACTTTTGGATTGTGTGAGGCCCACTGATATCTGAGCGCTATGTGACAGGCTCGATGGCACAGCTGTGACAAAAGTGACTAGAGGATAAGGGAGATTTTGAATTTCTGCACACACTTGTGGACAGTGGACACTTTTGGATTGTGTGAGGCCCACTGATATCTGAGCGCTATGTGACAGGCTCGATGGCACTGCTGTGACAAAAGTGACTAGAGGATAAGGGAGATTTTGAATATCTGCACACACTTTTGGACACTGGACACTTTTGGATTGTGTGAGGCGCACTGATATCTGAGCGCTATGTGACAGGCTCGATGGCACTGCTGTGACAAAAGTGACTAGAGGATAAGGGAGATTTTGAATATCTGCACACACTTTTGGACACTGGACACTTTTGGATTGTGTGAGGCCCACTGATATCTGAGCGCTATGTGACAGGCTCGATGGCACAGCTGTGACAAAAGTGACTAGAGGATAAGGGAGATTTTGAATTTCTGCACACACTTGTGGACAGTGAACACTTTTGGATTGTGTGAGGCCCACTGATATCTGAGCGCTATGTGACAGGCTCGATGGCACTGCTGTGACAAAAGTGACTAGAGGATAAGGGAGATTTTGAATATCTGCACACACTTTTGGACACTGGACACTTTTGGATTGTGTGAGGCCCACTGATATCTGAGCGCTATGTGACAGGCTCGATGGCACTGCTGTGACAAAAGTGACTAGAGGATAAGGGAGATTTTGAATTTCTGCACACACTTGTGGACAGTGGACACTTTTGGATTGTGTGAGGCCCACTGATATCTGAGCGCTATGTGACAGGCTCGATGGCACAGCTGTGACAAAAGTGACTAGAGGATAAGGGAGATTTTGAATTTCTGCACACACTTTTGGACACTGGACACTTTTGGATTGTGTGAGGCCCACTGATATCTGAGCGCTATGTGACAGGCTCGATGGCACAGCTGTGACAAAAGTGACTAGAGGATAAGGGAGATTTTGAATTTCTGCACACACTTGTGGACAGTGGACACTTTTGGATTGTGTGAGGCCCACTGATGTCTGAGCGCTATGTGACAGGCTCGATGGCACTGCTGTGACAAAAGTGACTAGAGGATAAGGGAGATTTTGAATATCTGCACACACTTTTGGACACTGGACACTTTTGGATTGTGTGAGGCCCACTGATATCTGAGCGCTATGTGACAGGCTCGATGGCACTGCTGTGACAAAAGTGACTAGAGGATAAGGGAGATTTTGAATTTCTGCACACACTTGTGGACACTTTTGGATTGTGTGAGGCCCACTGATATCTGAGCGCTATGTGACAGGCTCGATGGCACAGCTGTGACAAAAGTGACTAGAGGATAAGGGAGATTTTGAATTTCTGCACACACTTGTGGACAGTGGACACTTTTGGTTTGTGTGAGGCCCACTGATATCTGAGTGCTATGTGACAGGCTCGATGGCACTGCTGTGACAAAAGTGACTAGAGGATAAGGGAGATTTTGAATTTCTGCACACACTTGTGGACAGTGGACACTTTTGGATTGTGTGAGGCCCACTGATATCTGAGCGCTATGTGACAGGCTCGATGGCACAGCTGTGACAAAAGTGACTAGAGGATAAGAGAGATTTTGAATTTCTGCACACACTTGTGGACAGTGGACACTTTTGGATTGTGTGAGGCCCACTGATATCTGAGCGCTATGTGACAGGCTCGATGGCACTGCTGTGACAAAAGTGACTAGAGGATAAGGGAGATTTTGAATTTCTGCACACACTTGTGGACAGTGGACACTTTTGGATTGTGTGAGGCCCACTGATATCTGAGCGCTATGTGACAGGCTCGATGGCACAGCTGTGACAAAAGTGACTAGAGGATAAGGGAGATTTTGAATTTCTGCACACACTTGTGGACAGTGGACACTTTTGGATTGTGTGAGGCCCATTGATATCTGAGCGCTATGTGACAGGCTCGATGGCACAGCTGTGACAAAAGTGACTAGAGGATAAGGGAGATTTTGAATTTCTGAACACACTTGTGGACAGTGGACACTTTTGGATTGTGTGAGGCCCACTGATATCTGAGCGCTATGTGACAGGCTCGATGGCACAGCTGTGACCAAAGTGACTAGAGGATAAGGGAGATTTTGAATTTCTGCACACACTTGTGGACAGTGGACACTTTTGGATTGTGTGAGGCCCACTGATATCTGAGCGCTATGTGACAGGCTCGATGGCACTGCTGTGACAAAAGTGACTAGAGGATAAGGGAGATTTTGAATTTCTGCACACACTTGTGGACAGTGGACACTTTTGGATTGTGTGAGGCCCACTGATATATGAGCGCTATGTGACAGGCTCGATGGCACAGCTGTGACAAAAGTGACTAGAGGATAAGAGAGATTTTGAATTTCTGCACACACTTGTGGACAGTGGACACTTTTGGATTGTGTGAGGCCCACTGATATCTGAGCGCTATGTGACAGGCTCGATGGCACTGCTGTGACAAAAGTGACTAGAGGATAAGGGAGATTTTGAATTTCTGCACACACTTGTGGACAGTGGACACTTTTGGATTGTGTGAGGCCCACTGATATCTGAGCGCTATGTGACAGGCTCGATGGCACAGCTGTGACAAAAGTGACTAGAGGATAAGGGAGATTTTGAATTTCTGCACACACTTGTGGACAGTGGACACTTTTGGATTGTGTGAGGCCCACTGATATCTGAGCGCTATGTGACAGGCTCGATGGCACAGCTGTGACAAAAGTGACTAGAGGATAAGGGAGATTTTGAATTTCTGAACACACTTGTGGACAGTGGACACTTTTGGATTGTGTGAGGCCCACTGATATCTGAGCGCTATGTGACAGGCTCGATGGCACAGCTGTGACCAAAGTGACTAGAGGATAAGGGAGATTTTGAATCTCTGCACACACTTTTGGACACTGGACACTTTTGGATTGTGTGAGGCCCAATGAATATCTGAGCGCTATGTGACAGGCTCGATGGCACAGCTGTGACAAAAGTGACTAGAGGATAAGGGAGATTGGATTGCTTTTAAAAAAGCAGTTTGCAGAGCAGTGGGTAAACAGCAATGCCAGCCTGTCAGGAAGCCTTAGAAGGCAGCCCAACAACCAACACCACTGATACACCACTATATAGCCTCCCCTTGCACTGCACACAGTGACTGGTGTGTTGTGCAGGCCAAATTGCTAGCAGCAGAAGCAGTTTTTTTTTCTTCTCAGCAGGACAAAAAAAAAAATTGGGATTGCTTTTAAAAAAGCAGTTGGCGGAGCAGTGGGTAAACAGCAATGCCAGCCTGTCAGGAAGCCTTAAAAGGCAGCCCAACAACCAACACCACTGATACACCACTATATAGCCTCCCCTTGGACTGCACACACAGTGACTGGTGTGTTGTGCAGGCCAAATCGCTAGCAGCAGAAGCAGTTTTTTTGTCTTCTTCCCTGCCTAACGCTCTCCCTACAGAATCGGCAGCAACCTCTCCCTATACTAAGATCGGCAGAAGTAAGATGGCGGTCGGCGTGCACGCCCTTTTATACCCCCTGTGATGCCCACCAAAGCAAGCCAATCTGAAAGATGCCCTTCTGAAAGATGCCCTTCTGAAAGATGGTGGTGACCCGTGCCTATGTCATCACGTTGCCCACAGTGTCCGTGGATCCTGATTGGCTGAAAAAGAGCGCAAAACAAACTTTTGAAACGCGACTTTGGCGCGTAAGTCGCCCACCTCGTGGCCGACCTCATCCTAGGGTCGGGTTTCGTTTCATGAAACCCGACTTTGCCAAAAGTCGGCGACTTTTGAATTTTTTCGACCCGTTTCGCTCAACTCTAGTCTTAAATGAAAAAACACAAAAAGAATTGTCCTAAAGCCAAATTGGATATAATTCCACACCAAACATAAAAAAGAGGGTGGACAAAAGTATTGGCACTGTTCGAAAAATCATGTGATGCTTCTCTAATTTGTGTAATTAACAGCACCTGTAACTTACATGTGGCACCTAACAGGTGTTGGCAATAACTAAATCACACTTGCAGCCAGTTGACATGGATTAAAGTTGACTCAACCTCTGTCCTGTGTCCTTGTGTGTACCACATTGAGCATGGAGAAAAGAAAGAAGACCAAAGAACTGTCTGAGGACTTGAGAAACCAAATTGTGAGGAAGCATGAGCAATCTCAAGGCTACAAGTCCATCTCCAAAGACCTGAATGTTCCTGTGTCTACCGTGCGCAGTGTCATCAAGCAGTTTAAAGCCCATGGCACTGTGGCTAACCTCCCTAGATGTGGACGGAAAAGAAAAATTGACAAGAGATTTCAACGCAAGATTGTGTGGATGTTGGATAAAGAACCTCAACTAACATCCAAACAAGTTCAAGCTGCCCTGCAGTCCGAGGGTACAACAGTATCAACCCGTACTATCCATCGGCGTCTGAATGAAAAGGGACTGTATGGTAGGAGACCCAGGAAGACCCCACCTCTTACCCCGAGACATAAAAAAGCCAGGCTGGAGTTTGCCAAAACTTACCTGAAAAAGCCTAAAACGTTTTGGAAGAATGTTCTCTGGTCAGATGAGACAAAAGTAGAGCTTTTTGGGCAAAGGCATCAACATAGAGTTTACAGGAGAAAAAAATGAGGCATTCAAAGAAAAGAACACGGTCCCTACAGTCAAACATGGCGGAGGTTCCCTGATGTTTTGGGGTTGCTTTGCTGTCTCTGGCACTGGACTGCTTGACCGTGTGCATGGCATTATGAAGTCTGAAGACTACCAACAAATTTTGCAGCATATTGTAGGGCCCAGTGTGAGAAAACTGGGTCTCCCTCAGAGATCATGGGTCTTCCAGCAGGACAATGACCCAAAACACACTTCAAAAAGCACTAGAAAATGGTTTGAGAGAAAGCACTGGAGACTTCTAAGGTGGCCAGCAATGAGTCCAGACCTGAATCCCATAGAACACCTGTGGAGAGATCTAAAAATGGCAGTTTGGAGAAAGCACCCTTCAAATATCAGGGACCTGGAGCAGTTTTGCCAAAGAAGAATGGTCTAAAATTCCAGCAGAGCATTGAAACTCATTGATGGTTACCGGAAGCGGTTGGTCGCAGTTATTTTGGCTAAAGGTTGTGCAACCAAGTATTAGGCTGAGGGTGCCAATACTTTTGTCTGGCCCATTTTTGGAGTTTTGTGTGAAATGATCAATGTTTTTCTTTTTGCTTCATTCTCTTTTGTGTTTTTTCATTTAAGACAAATTAAATGAAGATAATAATACCAAAAAATTTGTGTTTGGAATCATTTTCAGGAAGAAACTGAGTATTATCTGACAGAATTGCAGGGGTGTCAATACTTTTGGCCACAACTGTATATTGTGTCTTTTTCTCCCCCTTTTTCGATCATTATTGTGTTCTAATATATGTGCTAATTTTTAGCTTGGCCATGTGTATCAAGATATCACATGGGATAAAAACCTATTACATACGTGAAACTATTACCCCCTACAAAATGTAGTCTCAATAACAAATACCGAAAATCTGGCAGCTCTCCATACATTTTAATGAAAACCTAAAACCTTTAGGCAAAAGAAATTGACGACAGTAAGTTAGCGGTGACAAGTAAGTCACGAGGCTACATCTACATTAGTACTGTCTGCCAATCACATTCAATGTCCAATTAGGCAAGTAGAGTCAGATGAACGGCAGTCTCCAGTGGTTTAAGAGCCATATCTTTTTCACGTAAGGAGTTAAACTGGAAAGTCCAGTTCGTAGACAGTGTTTTTGAGTTTTCGAGGCTGACTTGTCACACGGTATTACAATTTGAGGTTTTATTTGAAGATAATTTATTCTGAATTGAGATCAATTTACTGAAAGACTGAGACCTCAAGTCACTGGAGTGTGGGTGAGGCCCAAATATGTGAGCCATCTGACATTTTGATTTTTTGATGACTTTTCTACCACAAAATTTGGATAGCCTAAGACCTACAAAAATTAAATCAGGAAGGAAAAAGAGAGAATCATAGCAAGTACAATAAAGTTAAAATATTCTATTTAGAAGCAAATTAAGGCATGATGTCTAGCCAGTTATACATAATTTTGGCTGTGTTATGGGCTTGCCTGGTGAGATGAATTCTCTAACTTGCAGGTCAGGGTGGATTACATGCAGGGCTGCCATCAGGGCATTACTGCCTTGACTGGCATATGGGGCCCAGTGGGCAGAGGGGGCCCGCATCGGGCCCCATCACTTTCTCCCATCAGGCCCCACTGCCCATCAAATAACTGAACCTGCGTCCGAGACGCAGGCTCAGTTACTCTATTGCCGTGCGCGGTCCCGCGCACGGCAATAGTTAAAGCTGCCAGTCAATCGGAGGCTGGAAGCTGACATCAATGTGCATGCGCCGGCATCTAATGTGATTGTCAGTCGCTGGCAGTGCACGCTACAACGGAGTTGATGATGGATCTTCGGCACAGTACCGCAGCCTAGTAAGGAGAATATTTGTTTTAATTTTTATTGAAAGCGGAAAGCCGGGGGCAGAATGGACACAGGGAAGCAGAATGGACGACACAGAGGGAAAAATGGAGGCACAGGGGCAGAATGGACACAGGAGGGCAGAATGGACACAGGAGAGCAGAATGGACACAGGAGAGCAGAATGGACACAGGAGGGCAGAATGGACACAAGAGGGCAGAATGGACACAGGAGAGCAGAATGGACACAGGAGGGCAGAATGGACACAGGAGGGCAGAATGGACACAGGAGGGCAGAATGGACACAGGAGGGCAGAATGGACACAGGAGGGTAGAATGGAGGCACGGGGGCAGAATGGACACAGGGCAAAATGGACACAGGGGGCAAAATTGAGGCACAGGGCAGAGTGGACACAGGAGGGCAGAATGGACACAGGAGGCAGAATGGATGCATGGAGGCAGAAAGGATACAGGGGGCAAAATGGAGGCACGGGGTTAGAATGGAGATGGGGCAGAATGGACATAGGGGGCAGGATTGGAGACATGGGGGAAGAATGTGCGACACAGGAGGGGGCAGGATGGGAGACACATTGTGCAGAATCATGGGACAGAATGGAGACAGATGGGGCGGCAGAATCATGGGACAGATGGGGCAGGATTGGGAGATCACATGGGGCATAATGGATACTCATGAGGGCAGGATGGGAGAACATATGGCTGGAGCCAGAAATGAGGTACATGGGGCCAGGATGGGGGATATTAGTACCATAGGGGCTAATTAAGGGATATTATTACTGCAATGATGTATTTATTTTATTTTTTTGAGGATGCGGTTTTAAATGGGGGCGGTCCTGTTACTGTGCAGTGCGACACTGTCGCTTTTTTCTTCATCTGGTGTAGTGTAGAAGTTGGGAAAAAATTAAGTAATGTGTTCTGCAAGCAGAGCTCTAGATAACTGTGTTATTTCCTGCAGAGACGAGCCCTGGCTGGAAAATGTGATGGTGGTCTGTGCTGGATGAAAGATGAAAAGCGAAGCTGAAGGACTTCACCTAGAAACGTCACTGGTGAGTCAGTGTGTTACCTGTACACTGACACTATACACTGAATACAGAGCTCCTGTGTAAAATGTCACCAGTGATCACTGTATTACCTGTACACTGGCACTATATACAAAGCACCTTTATATATTGTCACTGGTGATCACTGTATTACCTGTATACTGACACTATATACAGAACTCCTAAGTATAATGTCACTGGTGATCACTGTATTACCTGTGCACTGACACTATATACAGAGCTCCTGTGTATAATGTCACTGGTGATCACTGTATTACCTGTACACAGACACTGCATACTAAGTACAGATCTCCAGTGTATAATGGCACTTATGGTGATAGTATTGTGTTTTTTTTTATTAATGATCAGTATGTAGTATTCAGTCACCATGTGGTGGTAATATGTGGTCTGGTCATGGTGTGGCTGTATTTTTTCCTTGTATGATGTAGTATTATAGGTCAGTATGAGGTCTGGACATGGTGCGGTGGTATTTGTCCCTTTTGGATGCAATATTATTGGTTATTTTAAAAATTGAAAAATAAATAAAAATATACATAAATTGTATTGGATGTTGTAACAAATATTTAATAGTTTAGAGTAGAGTAGGGCCCAGCCAAAAGAGTCTACCTTGTGGTGGTGGACTTAAAAAAATCTTTTGGCCAGAACAAGAGCTATATGTGTGATCTGGTGATGGGAACTGTTAATGTGTGATTAGTAAGAAGTGGAGTTTTTCCAGGAGAGCGCAGTGGGACTGTGGACAGTTCGAAAGGTGGAGGCGGGGCTGGGGTGGAGCCTGGGCAGAGTCTCAAGGAGGTCCCTGAAAATTTTGCCAGTATGGGGCCCCAAAATTCCTAGTGGCAGCCCTGGTTACACAGACTGAAGGTATTGGCACAGCAGATAGGACTTGCCAGATGGTGCATGTATGGCCCCCAGTCATAACAGTGGCAACCTCATGAATTGGGGCCACACAGAAAGGCAATAGGAACCACATATTGCCCTCAGGATGCAGGCTAGGCACCCATAATATATAGCTCTACAGGAATTAATGTAGTCTATTGATCTTGGGATCTGTCTGCCAGAAGGGATCAGAGACAATTTTTTTCACTTTTTGGAGACTTGTATCTCTGCCAATTATAGTTTTTGCCATCTTCTGGATTAACTGTTTTTTAAGTTTTGCAACCCACTAACTATGTAACTACGTAATTTCAATGATATTTGGAAAAGCATTTCCAAGGTTTCCTTCAGTCTACCACATTACTTACAGGTGCTTCTCACAAAATTAGTATATAATCAAAATGTTAATTTACTTCAGTTCGGCTAGTTTCACACTTGCTTTTTTTTGCAGCGCGTTTTTCCCGCAAAAAAACGCATTGAAAAAACGCATACAAAAGCATACAACTGCTGCGTTTTTTTTCAAGCATTTTTATGAGCATGCATGAAAAAAACGCAGCGTTTTTATGCGTTTGTATGCGTTTTTAGTGCGTTTTTACCGCGTTTACGTTTTTTTCCAACATTAGGTGGCCCCTCACACTAACCCAAACCATGACTTTACTAACCCTGACCCTGACCCTAACCCTAACCCTAACCCTGACCCTAACCCTTAACCAAACCATACTTAACCCTAACCCAAACCCTAAACCCTAACTAACCCTAACCCTGACCCTAACCCTGACCCTAACCCTAACCCTGACCCTAACCCTAACCCTGACCCTAACCCTGACCCTAACCCTTAACCAAACCATACTTAACCCTAACCCAAACCCTAACTAACCTTAAACCTAACCCTAACCCTGACCCTTAACCAAACCATACTTGACCCTGACCCTAACCCTTAACCAAACCATACTTAACCCTAACCCTGACCCTAACCCTAACCCTGACCCTAACCCTTAACCAAACCATACTTAACCCTAACCCTGACCCTAACCCTAACCCTGACCCTAACCCTTAACCAAACCATACTTAACCCTAACCCTGACCCTAACCCCAACCCTAACCCTGACCCTGACCCTAACCCTAACCCTAAACCCCCTTAACTAACCCTAACTCTAACCCAAACCCCTAAATTCCATGGTTAACAAAAAAAAACGCATGTGCAAAAAAACGCATACATGAGCATGCCAGTGCGCATGTATGCGCATCCATAGGCTATAATGGCCATTTTTAGCGCAAAACGTGCGCATACGTGCGCATGCGCTTTTTTGCAGGGCCAAAAAATGCAACATGCTGCGTCTGGAAAATACAAACGCACACCCCAAAAAAACGCAGCGCATGAAAATCGCATACGTGCGCTTACCAGCGCGCAGGTATGCGCACCCATGTTAAATATAGGGGAAAAAACGCATGCGCACGTATGCGTTTTTTTCCAGCGCAAAAAAACGCAAATGTGAAACCAGCCTTCTTCAATACAAAAAGTGAAACTCCTATATTATATAGAGTCATTACAGAGTGATCTATTTCACTTGTTTATTTCTGTTAATGTTGATGATTATGGCTTACAGCCAATGAAAGCCCAAAAGTCATTATCTCAGTAACTTAGAACACTTTATAACACCAGATTGAAAAATGATTTTAAAATCCGAAATGTTGACCTACTGAAATGTATGTTCAGTAAATGCACTCAATACTTGGTCAGGGATCCTTTTGCATCAATTACTGCATCAATGCGGCGTGGCATGGAGGCGATCAGCCTGTGGCACTGCTGAGGTGTTATGGAAGCCCAGGTTGCTTTGATAGCAGCCTTCAGCTCGTCTGCATTGCTGGGTCTGGTGTCTCATCTTCCTCTTGACAATACTCCATAGATTCTCTATGGGGTTAAGGTCACGCAAGTTTTCTGGTCAATCAAGCACAGTGATACTGCTGTTTGTAAACCAGGTATTGGTACTTTTGGCAGTGTGGACAGGTGCCAAGTCCTGCTGGAGAATGACATTTCCATCTCCAATAAGCTTGTCGGCAGAGAGAAGCATGAAGTGCTCTAAAATGTCCTGGTAGACGGCTGCACTGACTTTTGTCTTGATAAAGCACAGTGGACCTACACCAGCAGATGACATGGCTCCCCAAACCATCACTGATTGTGGAAACTTCACACTAGACCTCAGGCAGCTTGGATTGTGGCCTCTCCACTCTTTCTCCAGACTCTGATACCTTGATTTTCAAATGAAATGCAAAATTTACTTTCATCTGAAAACACCACCTTGGACCGCTGAACCACACTCCAATTCTTTTTCTCCTTGGTTCAGGTAAGACACTTCTGGCGTTGTCTATTGGTCATGAGTGGCTGACACAAGGAATGTGACACTTGTGGTCCATGTTCTGGATACGTCTTTGTGTGGTGGCTCTTGAAGCAATGACTTCAGCAGCAGTCCAGTCCTCGTGAATCTCCTCCAAACTTTTGAAAGTCCTTTTCTTAACAATAATTTCAAGGCTGTGGTTATCTCAGTTGCTTGTGCACCTTTCTCTACTATACTTCCACTTAACTTTCCATTAATATGCTTGCACACAGCTCTCTGTGAACAGTCAGCTTCTTTAGCAATGACCTTTAGTGGCTTACCCTCCTTGTGGAGTGTGTCAATGACTGCCTTCTAGATATCTTTCAAGTCAGCAGTAGTGTTGAGCATTCCGATTCCGCAAGTATCGGGTATCGGCCGATACTTGCTGTATCGGAATTCCGATACCGACTTCCGATATTTTTTCAATATCGGAATTCGGCATCGGAATCGGAAGTTCAGTTGATTGACGGCCTGACGTCATCATGATGCGCGGTGTGTGCGCATCATGATGCGCCGTCATTTCGGGCCTGCCGGGGGGCTGTGCCGGCCTGCCGGGGGGCTGTGTGGACTGCCCGGGGTCTGTACCGGCCTGCCGGGGGGCTGTGCCGGCCTGCCGGTGGTCTGTGCACCCTGTGGGGGTCTGTACCGGCCTGCCGGGGGGCTGTGCCGGCCTGCCGGGGGGCTGTGCTGATGTCCGGGGGTCTGTGCAAGCATCGTCCGATGGGACTACAAGTCCCATCGGGCGATGCCTGCTACCATGACAGTGATTGACACATTAGCCAATGATGGGACAGTAGTAGTCCCATCATCCGGCTAATGTGTTAAATGTTAAAAAAAAAAAAAAAAAATACTACATACATACTACATGCATGCTACATACATACTACATGCTACATACATACTACATACATGCTACATACATACTACATACATGCTACATACATACTACATACATGCTACATACATACTACATACATGCTACATACATACTACATGCTACATACATACTACATGCATGCTACATACATACTACATATATACTACATACATACTACATACATGCTACATACATACTGCATGCTACATACATACTACATACATACTACATACATACTACATGCATGCTACATACATACTACATATATACTACATGCATGCTACATACATACTACATGCTACATACATACTACATGCTACATACATACTACATATATACTACATACATACTACATACATGCTACATACATACTGCATGCTACATACATACTACATACATACTACATGCATGCTACATACATACTACATATATACTACATGCATGCTACATACATACTACATGCTACATACATACTACATATATACTACATACATACTACATACATGCTACATACATACTGCATGCTACATACATACTACATACATACTACATACATACTACATGCATGCTACATACATACTACATACATACTACATACATACTACATATATACTACATGCATGCTACATACATACTACATGCTACATACATACTACATATATACTACATACATACTACATACATGCTACATACATACTGCATGCTACATACATACTACATACATACTACATACATACTACATGCATGCTACATACATACTACATATATACTACATGCATGCTACATACATACTACATACATACTACATATATACTACATACATACTACATACATGCTACATACATACTGCATGCTACATACATACTACATACATACTACATACATACTACATACATACTACATGCATGCTACATACATACTACATGCTACATACATACTACATACATACTACATACATACTACATGCTACATACATACTACATATATACTACATGCATGCTACATACATACTACATGCTACATACATACCACATACATACTACATACATGCTACATATATACTACATGCATGCTACATACATACTACATATATACTACATGCATGCTACATACATACTACATGCTACATGCATGCTACATACATACTACATACATACTACATGCTACATACATACCACATATATACTACATACATACAATACATTCATACAATACATACATAGACATACAGTACATATAACATAGAGTAACATACTTACCAATACTTGTCACATTGTTCCCCGAAGCCATTGTCTTTTCCGGAATAAATATTAACATAACAAACCACAAAAATACTCACCCACGATCCGAAGCAGTCCACGAGTGTGTCCCACGACGATCTTGGGTAGAGAACTGCAGCATCAGATGATGCTGCCGTTCTCTACGGGCTGCAGGAATCCAATGACGGAAGGTAGGTATCCTTCTGCACTGTATTCCTCCGCCATTTAAAAAAAAAAAAGTCCCTAGTCTCACTTTATGCCATTGCTGCGTCTCATAAAGTGAGACTAGGGACTTTTTTTTTTTTTAAGTGGCGGAGGAATACAGTGCGGAAGGATACCTACCTTCCGTCATTGGATTCCTGCAGCCCGTAGAGAACGGCAGCAACAGCTGATGCTGCAGTTCTCTACCCAAGATCGTCGTGGGACACACTCGTGGACTGCTTCGGATCGTGGGTGAGTATTTTTGTGGTTTGTTATGTTAATATTTATTCCGGAAAAGACAATGGCTTCGGGGAACAATGTGACAAGTATTGGTAAGTATGTTACTCTATGTTATATGTACTGTATGTCTATGTATGTATTGTATGAATGTATTGTATGTATGTAGTATATATGTGGTATGTATGTAGTATGTATGTAGTATGTATGTAGCATGCATGTAGCATGCAGTATGTATGTAGCATGCATGTAGTATATATGTAGTATGTATGTGGTATGCATGTAGCATGTAGTATGTATGTAGCATGCATGTAGTATGTATGTAGCATGCATGTAGTATATATGTAGTATGTATGTAGCATGTAGTATGTAGCATGCATGTAGTATATATGTAGTATGTATGTAGCATGTAGTATGTATGTAGCATGCATGTAGTATATATGTAGTATGTATGTAGCATATAGTATGTATGTAGCATGCATGTAGTATGTATGTAGCATGCATGTAGTATGTATATGGTATGTATGTAGCATGTAGTATGTATGTAGCATGCATGTAGTATATATGTGTTATGTATGTGGTATGTATGTAGCATGCATGTAGTATGTATGTAGTATGTATGTAGTATATATGTAGTATGTATGTAGCATGTAGTATGTATGTAGCATGCATGTAGCATGCAGTATGTATGTAGCATGCATGTAGTATATATGTAGTATGTATGTAGCATGTAGTATGTAGCATGCATGTAGTATATATGTAGTATGTAGCATGTAGTATGTATGTAGCATGCATGTAGTATATATGTGTTATGTATGTAGCATGTAGCATGCATGTAGCATGCATGTAGTATGTATGTAGTATATATGTGGTATGTATGTAGCATGCAGTATGTATGTAGCATGCATGTAGTATATATGTAGTATGTATGTTGCATGTAGTATTTATGTAGTATGAATGTAGCATGTATGTAGTATGTAGTATGAATGTAGCATGTATGTAGTATGCATGTTGTATGTATGTAGCATGTAATTTTTTTTTTTTTTTTTTTTTTTTTTTTACATTTAACACATTAGCCGGATGATGGGACTACTACTGTCCCATCATTGGCTAATGTGTCAATCACTGTCATGGTAGCAGGCATCGCCCGATGGGACTTGTAGTCCCATCGGACGATGCCTGCACAGACCCCCGGAGCCTGCACAGACCACCGGCAGGCCGGCACAGCCCCCCGGCAGGCCGGCACAGCCCCCCGGAGCCTGCACAGACCACCGGCAGGCCGGCACAGACCACCGGAGCCTGCACAGACCCCCTGGCAGGCCGGCACAGCCCCCCGAAAGGCCCGTACAGACCCCAGAGAGGCTGTACAAGGGCAGGAAAGGGTTTTTCTTATTCCGATACCGGAAGTCCCATAGACTTGAATGGGACTTCCGGTATCGGAATCGGCGATACCGATACTTTTTTTAAAGATCGGCCGATACCATCCGATACGATACTTTGAAGTATCGGACGGTATCGCTCAACTCTAGTCAGCAGTCTTCCCCATGACTGTGAAGCCCATTGAAACAGACTAAGTGACCCTTTTAAATGCTTAGGAAGCCTTTGCAGGTGTTTTTGTTTATTATTCTAATTTACTGAGATAATGACTTTTGGGTTTTCATTGGCTGTAAGCCATAATCATCAACATTAACAGAAATAAACACTTGAAATAGATCACTCTGTAATGACTCTATATAATATATTGGTTTCACTTTTTGTGTTGAACAACTGAAATAAATTAACTTTTTGATGATATTCTAATTCTGTGAGAAGCACCTGTACTTTTCTGGATGGATAGCCTCGTATCAAAAATCAATAAGTTGTGTAAAAGATTAAAGACAATTTTATGATAATTAGAGCCTTGTACATCCAAGCATAGGAGTCAGGACCCCACATCTATCTCCAATATAGTGCTCAGAGTCAATACATTGTATATATAACCAACCCCTACCACTGTGCAGCCACTCGCTTCCAATTACCATTGGACACACAGACACAGAACAGTGCCTCTTCTATCTGTGTTACTGTATTGTATATAGTGGTTATTGCTAGCAAAAATTCGGAATGACGACCAGGTTCTGCTTCTCTGCTATCTGTGCCCATTCACGATCTCGGTGCATGCTCCTGACAAAGACAAAGACAACAGAATAATAGTCTTCATCAATATGTAAGGCTGAATTCAAACATTTGGGAAACACGGACCAAGCTGAGATCACAATATGAATCCCAACCGCGGGGTCTCCTAAACTAAGCCAACTGCGTCAAATATGTCTTATATAGCTTAGGCAAGACATTGTGATAAAAGCATTGAATGTGTCTAAGAGGGTAGCCATAGAAGATGCGACTTTTCAGAGCTGTGCGGCATTTGTGACCGACGACTGCCACCTACTGCCCAAATGAAACCCTGCCGAACCAATAAGAGAAGGGAGTCTTTCGATAACAAGATCAGGTGACATTTGTGACGCAGTTCCCCGATTTAAAATGCCAGAGTGGCAAGGCAGGAAGAGTTTTGGTGCCAACAAGAGAGAGCAGCAGGATGTATGCTCAGAGGTACGCCGCAGCTCAGACACCAGGATACACTTGGGGTCCTGAACCACAGGGCTGCTGCGCGACCGTAAGTGAGATCCTGACTGTGCCAGTCAAAATCTGGGAACCAGACAACGTTGGTCAAGACCTGAGGCCCAGCCCTGCACCAATCAAGATCTGGAGACCAGACCACGCAAGGCAAGGCCCAGCCTTTGTCTGTCCCAACCCAACAGATGGCCGTCGCATTTCAAACACGTAAGAACTGGCGAGGACCCTCATTCAGCAGTGACCAGGATGCATGAGTGAATCGTGCCATTATGTCATTTATTGATGTATGGTACAGGGATGAATGTGGGGTGACGCAACAGACGGGGTGGCAGGGCCAGAGTGCATTGACTGACTTTGTCAGAGGGACTTGCAGCCTAGTGTGAATCGGATCACACCAAGATCACACTTAAGTGTCATCAGCATAACTGGCCCAATCATCTCGCATGAGATAACCTACGGGCATCTGACCACAGCCTAAATATAATAGTACCTCTTAAACCTCAGTCAAAGAGCTCTCACCCAAGAAATCAAATCCCTGCTCTACATAAACAGGAAGCAAGAACCACAAAACAACTGTCTGCAGGTGGTGTCTTTTTCTTTTGGTATGAGTAATTACCCTAAAGGTACATTTACATCATGTAATGCTACTGCAGGTGCCCTGCACGGTTTCCCTTTCCCCCTCCATGCAGGGACACCGACTTACTCAATGCTCTAGGCCTGTGGCATGTCCCTCCTGCTACTTGTGCTACCGGTGTGTGCATGCCACAGTCCAGCAGCGTGCCTGTTAGCATAATTAGTACACCTGCAAAATGGCTCCAAGCCAATGGCTGAGAGGCATCTTGTATAAAAGATTTCCTCTCTCCTACAGAGTGGCCAAGCAACATAGTGAATCATTAGTAAGGCGTACTGCTAGTGAGCTGTGAGGTTCCCTGATCCTGGTGTGGCCAGAGCCTGAGTGTTATCCGCTGTCCCGGTAAGGTCAGTCCTGTGTCCAAGGTGCCCTGGTCCTGGTGTGGCCAGTCCTGTACCCTCATTCCCTGGTTCCAGAGCAGCCATTACCTGAACCTATTCTCCTGGTCCCAGAGTGGCTATCGCCTGAACCTTGTCCTCTGGTCCCAAAGTGGCCAGTGCCTTAACCTCATCCCCTGGTCCCGGATGGGCCATGGCCTGAACATTGTCGCCTGGTCCTGGAGCGACTATTCCTGTTTCTGAAGTTCCCTTGTCCCAGTGCGGCCAGTGCATGAACCATATTCCCTGGTCCATGAGTGGCCTAACCCTGATCCTGAATCTTAGACGGGTGTAGTACGTGAGCCGACTTCGGGGTGGTCCCTTTCGGCTGCAAGATGGACTGACGACAGACGCAGAAACTTGTTCAAGAAGGTCCAACTTTATTGGGTGTCCACTTGACATCCACAGCAAACACAACAGCTTCTGCACCTTGGCCCGGGTACCTGTCACCTCCTCCTACTCCTGTTTTCATTGACCCTCCGGGTTCTTTCACCGTGGCTGCCATTAGGTCCACGGCCACAGCGCTTTCCCCGGCCGAGTCTGCCTACTTCAACACTTACTGCCCCTTCTGTGTCCAGCCGTCCGTTACCCGAGGCGTCCTTTAATCAGCAGCTGTCTGGTCAGGGCCACGCCCCTCTGAGTATCCGTCTCTTTCTCCTCTGTCTCTCCTGAGCTCTTCCTTCAGCCATCCTCTCCTGAGCTCTTCTCTCTCCTCCTGGGTGTCTGCCCTAACCCTGGGATTCCACTTGCTTTTATCTCCTTACTTTGGAAATCCCCTTCTCAGTCCCGTAACTCTGCCCACCATGACTCTGTGGTTTCCTAGCATTAGCTGCTGTTAGGTTCCTTAACTCACTATCCTTTGTCTCCATCTAGTGGCCAAAACCCGGTACTACACCGTCTTTTACCAAATCTAGCTGTTTCCTTAGACATATACGAATTCTCATTAAACAGTGTACACAACATATTTTACATGTTCCTTCTTCATCAGACAGGTCCATAGCTCAGTCCACCCTCCTACACCGGCATGTCTGAACTAAGCAATAAAGTAGTGTCAGCGTACCTGACTTCTGGGGTCAGCAGCTCTAATACTGGGCTCTGCCCAGGAGTGGCACCTGGCGGCTATATGCCACACAAGCGTTATCTCACCACTAGAGGCTCCAGTGAACACCAAGGTAGCCGCCTAGTTACGCACCTAGCTGGGTAGACCCGGTCCTCCAGTGTGCATAGGCTGCCATTGTTCTCGGCAGCACGAGCCCCCTTTACACAAGATTGTGTGCTGCTGAGAACGATGATCTTCTGTGCAGCACAAAAGATCATTTCACCCAACAAACGAGCATTCGTAGGATAATCTTGCAGCAAGAGTCAGACATTGAGAATGTCTAGAGCAACTACATCCAATAGGTGGCACTATAAAGCCAGCATTCTACTTGGATGATGGTTCATTTTCCTACCTTTTGGCCAAAGATCATTGGGTTATAAGTCTCCCTATGCCAATATGATGGTCTTCACAAGTAAAAATAACTAGACCACAGGTGAGGAAACATTTTCGAAAATAATGAATGCTTAGATTAGGTTCACACCTGCATCAGCGTTTTTGTGACAAGTTCCCGGCTCATGAGGGTAGATGAGCAAATCATTGCTGCAACACAGATCTGCAAAAATCAGTAATGGTCTGGTAAGCATTGATTTGTGGGGTTTTTATTTGTTATTTTATGGCATTTTCAGCATGGTCAATAACATAGAATATTTTTTGTTTCAGGAAAAATTAGTATTACTGGGCATAGATCAATCTCTATAAAAAAAACAAGTCTCAAAAATGTAGAATATATGTCCTACCACTATACTTTCCAGCAGATAAACCATCCTGAGATATATGAGGGTATTAGGTGGTACAAGGTTCTCGAAACTGCAGAGGATTTTCATTTTAATGAGATGTTTGTGTTATTTAATTGCAGCCCAGAACGTGGCATGCCTAGGAATAGTTGATGAAACCATTTTTCCATTTATGCGAGACCACGAGAAGTTGTCTGACAAGTCGCTGCCTGTTAAAGTGCTGCAGAGTAGATGGGGATGTACAGTAGTCACGACGGGCATGGAATCAATTCAGAATTCTTAAGAATTTTTCATATTTATTCTTTCAATATATAAAAAAAAATAAATCTACAAATTACCCAGTGTCTTTTCAATATCTCTCATCGATATGGAAAGGTATACACTAGAGATGAGCAGATCAAATGAAAATTCTAAATCGAAGAATTTTCCGTGAAATTCGATTTGCAGAAAATTAATGTTCAGGAGAGCATGACACACTTCCGGCATGCTGGGAGCAGTATGCTCATGATTGCAGATGTTGTCCAGTACTTTATAATTGAAGACTTATCCTTAGGATAAGTCGCAAAGGTCTGGTCGGTCGGGGTCCGACATCCGGCACCCCCAACAATTAGCTGTTCTCAGTGTTGGCGGTACCCAGACGGAAATGCTCAATTGCGGAGATGCTCCGTCTTCTGTTAGTGCCACTATGAGATGATGGAGCACTTCTGCAATTGAGCATTTCCATCAGGCAGCCGCCGACGCAGAGAACAGCTGATCAGCAGGGGTGCCAGTTGTCGACCCCAACTGATTATACATTAATATTAGGTCATCAATGATAAAGTAGTAGACAACCTCGGTGAAGTGGCATGGCTGCGCCAATGGCCAAAACTATGTAATTTTCTATACTGCAAGCAGTGGAGTTTTGTGTTGTGAGCTCATTTTCTCATTCACCTTTGATGTCCGATGAACTCCCTCTGCTGGTGAAAGGAGGTGGTGAAACTGATTTGGATGGGAGAGACCTGTCATCTGAACAGGTGGATTGCGATTGGACATCCAGAATCTCTGAGTGGATATAAGGCAGCCGACGCCCTGTAGGGTTGCTGGTGATTTCTCTGCTCTGAGCTCTGGCCTCCAGTTCAGTTCCTGTCTTCTAAAGCTAAGTTTTGCTCTGTTATTGTTCCATGAGATTTTGTCTGATTTGCTTAGTTTTGTGTTCAGCTGCCCCGGCTGGGGCTTTGCTGAATTTCCATTTTGTCCCTGATCGGTTTAATCTCTTTTGCTCTGTCTTCAGAATATATCGGAGTGCTGATATAGGGATTTTGAAGTCTAGTGACTTCAGGGCCGTTTTTCCTATCAGACGTGTTGGAACATTTTTGGTAGGGTTTTTGCGGATTGCAGCTAGCATCTTTTCTGTCCTGTCCTATCTAGTTAGTTGGGCCCCATCGTTTGCTCTGCCTGTCTTTCTGTCTGTGTTTGTGTTTTCATCTGTTTTCACCGACAATACATGTTGGGGGCTGTCTATTGCTTTGGGGTCTGCTCTGGGGCAGTTTAGATTTCCCCTTTCTTTCTTTAGGCTTATGTAGCTCTCCGGCTGTGACGAGACGTCTAGGACCACCGTAGGAACGCTCCACGGCTACTGTTATTTGCTGTGAATATGATCTGGGGTCTGCAATCCGCTAGCTACCAACCTCTCCGGTTTTCTGGACTTAGCTTGCATTTTTGTTTTTTCTTCCTCCGGTGACTCATTCATAAGTTTTGCCTCAGCAGCATCGGAGGAGCAAAGAGGCATGAATGGGAGGTGACACAGATTAGATATTAGAAAAAACTTTTTGACAGTGAGAGTGATCAGTGAGTGGAACAGGCTGCCACGAGAGGTGGTGAGTTCTCCTTCAATAAAAGTCTTCAAACAGAGGCTGGACAGATATCTGTCTGGGATGATTTAGCGAATCCTGCTTTGAGTAGGGGGTTGGACCAGATGGCCCAGGAGGTCCCTTCCAACTCTACGATTCTATGATAGCTGGCAGGATCCAATTATCTGGCCAGATTTGCATCATCGTTTGCAAGCTCTATACCAAAGAGCTTTCAAGCATGCGCTCCTTACCAAGGAGACTGGCCATCTCAGCAAGAGGTGACCTATAACTCGTCTGTCCTTAAGCTTCAAGTCTGCAACCACTCTATTTGACTACAGACTTGTGAAACTATACATCACACATGCTGCATCCTGTCAGGATTGTCCAGTGCCAGGAGTCGGTGGTCATTTGTATACATCCAGACACATTCCGACTAGACGTGTCTGGCCTCGCTCTATACACTTGCATTGAGCAATGCTGTGCATGTCAGGCCGACATTTAACTGCATGTATGCAAATAGCACGCTTGAGGTCATGCACCACCACTTCAGGCAATGGCACTGGTGTCATGGGTGTGTCAGAGGCTACAGACAGTCACACTGCATCTGTCTGCAGAAGATGTCAGCGGTTGGCCTTGTAGACTTGTGACCACCTTCCCTGGCCTTAAAGGTGTCACCTGGATCTGGGTGTTTATAACTCCCAACTTCCTTTTGGGAGTTGAGGGTGATATTTTCTATTTGCATTTCCCTGTTGAGGCTTGTAGCAGTAGCAGTCGGCTATTGTTCTTTTGGAGTTTGGAGGATGTTGGTGTTTCTCTCTGAGTCTTCTCAAGCTAAGTGTTCCCTTACATAGTAACATAGTTATTAAGGTTGAAAGAAGACTTTAAGTCCATCTAGTTGAACCCATATCCGAACCGAACATGCCCTAACATGTTGATCCAGAGGAAGGCAAAAAAAACCATGTGGCAAACAGTAAGCTTCACATTGGGGAAAAAAATTCCTTCCCGACTCCACATATGGCAATCAGACTAGTTCCCTGGATCAACACAATATCAATTGTTTCATTTGTGTATCCCAGTTGTCTTTAGTGGTAGTGAGGATTGAATAGTGCTCATCCTGTCCTCCCCGATGCAGGGCTTATTGCTAGGGTCAGGCACAGATTAGGTATCCTGCTCAACGATAGGTGCAGAACCTATCTATTCTTCCGACAGGTATGTCCATCCACCCAGCTCTCCTGCTCTCCTGCTGTCTGTCTATGAAGGACACACAGTGCGTCACCCAGCTTTGCACATAGACTTGCCTCTGCACCTAGCATTCACATGGTATGTCCATCCACCCAGCTCTCCTGCTCTCCTGCTGTCTGTCTATGAAGGACACACAGTGCGTCACCCAGCTTTGCACATAGACTTGCCTCTGCACCTAGCATTCACATGGTATGTCCATCCACCCAGCTCTCCTGCTCTCCTGCTGTCTGTCTATGAAGGACACACAGTGCGTCACCCAGCTTTGCACATAGACTTGCCTCTGCACCTAGCATTCACATGGTATGTCCATCCACCCAGCTCTCCTGCTCTCCTGCTGTCTGTCTATGAAGGACACACAGTGCGTCACCCAGCTTTGCACATAGACTTGCCTCTGCACCTAGCATTCACATGGTATGTCCATCCACCCAGCTCTCCTGCTCTCCTGCTGTCTGTCTATGAAGGACACACAGTGCGTCACCCAGCTTTGCACATAGACTTGCCTCTGCACCTAGCATTCACATGGTATGCCTTTCAGCTAACCCCAGCTTACCCCAGTGTTATTTATGACCTTGTTTACTCTGGCTTGATCATATACATCTGGTCCACTCTTAATTGTCTGGCCAAGATGAGCAGAGACCACTCCTCTCTGCTTCACACCTGACTGCACATATATTGCAGAGTACAAGTCTGCATAGACTTCAGTCTGCATTGTGATTGCTATAAGTGTGTGCTAGAAGTGTGAAGATTAATTTAAGAATTAAAACCAGAATTGAACCAGAAGGGAACTGAAGGTAACTGGACACAGTCACTGTAAACAATGTTTCTGTTTGTTTTCACTTTCACCCCAATAATCCTTCACTTTCTGCTAATTCCCCTAATCCCTACTCCTAGTAAGGAACTGCTCATCTCTTCTTCAATCCTCCCCATCCACCTCACCTCCGCCTCAAAACTGTTCCTTAACATACAATCCTCTGTCTCCAAACACAGACAGCCCCCTCATGCGCTCTCCTGCTCCCACCTGCTAACACTTTCTCTGCTCCTTCTCACTGCTGGTGATATCTCTCCAAATCCTGGTCCTCCTCACCACATTCCCACAGTCATTTCTACCTCCCATCCACGCTCTATCACAACCTTCCGTAACCTCTCCAACCTTATACCCATTCACCCAGCCCCCGCTTCCCCAGTCCCACTAACAGGAGCTCTGTGGAACGCTCGCTCTGTCTGCAACAAGCTTTCCTACATCCATGATCTTTTTGTTACTACCAAACTCTCCTTCCTCGCCATCACCGAAACCTGGCTCACCCCTTCTGACACAGCCTCTCCTGCTGCACTTTCGTATGGCGGCTTCCACCTTTCTCACACCCCCCGCCCCAGCAGCAAACATGGTGGAGGAGTTGGTTTTCTCCTGTCAGATACCTGCTCCTTCACCCCAATCCCACTGCCACCCTCTGTTACCCTCCCTTCCTTTGAGGTGCACTCTGTGCGCATCTACTCCCCCTCCAACCTCCAACTGGCTGTCATCTACCGCCCCCCAGGGCCAGCCACCACCTTCTTTGACCACTTCACCACCTGGTTACTTCATTTCCTTTCCGCGGACATCCCTACTATCATCATGGGCGACTTCAACATCCCCATTGACACTTCCCTCTCAGCTGCCACTAAACTTCTATCTCTCACTTCCTCCTTCGGCCTCACTCAATGGTCTTCTGCAGCCACTCACAAAGATGGCCACACACTAGACCTCATCTTCACCCGCCTCTGCGCCCTATCTAGCCTCTCTAACTCGCCTCTTCCTCTCTCTGACCACAACCTGCTCACATTCTCTTCCCTCTTCACTCCATGTCTACAATCCCCACCCCACAAACTTTCACACCCTCGCAGGAATCTTAAACACCTTGACCTACACTCATTCTCCGAATCCCTCCTCCCTCTTACAGATATAAGTTCCTTACACAATGCGGATGACGCTGCCGCTCTATATAACACCACAATAGCTGTAGCTTTGGAATCCGCTGCCCCACTTACACATACCAAAACTTGCAAAATCAACAGACAGCCCTGGCACACCAGCCTGACCAAAGAGCTGAGGCGAGCTTCCAGGGCTGCTGAGCGCAGATGGAAAAGATCCCACTCCAACGAGCATTTCATCGCATTCAAACAGTCCCTCACTACTTTCAAGACCACACTCGCCACAGCTAAACAAACCTACTTCTCATCTCTCATATCCTCCCTGTCTCACAACCCTAAACAGTTATTCAACACCTTCAATTCTCTCCTCCGCCCCCCAGCACCTCCTCCCTCCCCACTCATCTCAGCTGAAGACTTTGCCTCATTTTTCAAGCAGAAAATTGATAACATCAGGGACAGTTTTGGTCAACAACCCCCAGAGCCCTTCCTCCCGACTTCCCAGCCCTCCACCTTCAAAACCAACTTCTCCACCATTACAGAAGATCGACTCTCCACTCTACTCTCAAGATCACATCTCACCACCTGTGCACTCGACCCGATCCCATCCCACTTCATCCCAAACCTCACCACAGTCTTCATCCCAACCCTAACCCATCTCTTCAACCTATCACTAACAACTGGTGTTTTCCCCTCAAGCTTTAAACATGCCTCCATCACACCTATCCTCAAAAAGCCCTCTCTTGACCCATCCTCTGTATCTAGCTATCGCCCTATATCACTTCTCCCATACGCCTCCAAGCTACTGGAACAACACGTCTACCTTGAACTGTCCTCCCATCTCTCTTCTTGCTCCCTCTTCGACCGCTTACAATCTGGCTTCCGGTCACACCACTCCACTGAAACTGCCCTTACTAAGGTCACCAATGACCTCTTAACTGCCAAGAGCAAGCAACACTACTCTGTCCTCCTCCTCCTGGACCTGTCGGCTGCCTTTGACACAGTGGACCATTCCCTATTATTACAGACCCTCTCATCCCTCGGCATCACAGACTTGGCCCTCTCCTGGATCTCATCATACCTAACAGACCGGACATTCAGCGTCTCCCACTCACACACCACCTCCTCACCTCGCCCCCTATCTGTCGGAGTCCCACAAGGTTCAGTCCTAGGGCCCCTGCTGTTCTCTATTTACACCTTTGGCCTGGGACAGCTCATAGAATCTCATGGCTTTCAGTATCATCTTTATGCTGATGACACACAGATCTACATCTCTGGACCAGATATCACCTCCCTACTAACCAGAATCCCTCAATGTCTGTCCACTATTTCATCCTTCTTCTCCACTAGATATCTGAAACTCAACATGGACAAAACAGAATTCATCATCTTTCCCCCATCTCACGTGACCCCCCCTACGAACCTATCAATTACAGTAAATGACTGCCCACTCTCCCCAGTCCCACAAGCTCGCTGCCTCGGAGTAATCCTTGATGCTGATCTCTCCTTCAAACCACATATCCAAACCCTTTCCACTTCCTGCCGACTTCAACTCAAAAATATTTCACGCATCCGTTCATTCCTCACCCAAGAATCTGCAAAAACCCTAGTCCATGCCCTCATCATCTCTCGCCTTGACTACTGCAACCTCATGCTCTGCGGCCTCCCCTCAAACACTCTCGCACCCCTCCAATCTATTCTAAACTCTGCTGCCCGACTAATCCACCTGTCCCCCCGCTATTCCCCAGCTTCTCCCCTCTGTCAATCCCTTCACTGGCTCCCAATTGCCCAGAGACTCCATTACAAAACCCTAACCATGACATACAAAGCCATCCACAACTTGTCTCCTCCATACATCTGTGACCTCGTCTCCCGGTACTTTCCTGCACGCAACCTCCGATCCTCACAAGATCTCCTTCTCTACTCCCCTCTTATCTCCTCTTCCCACAATCGCATACAAGATTTCTCTCGCGCATCACCCCTACTCTGGAACTCTCTACCACAACATATCAGACTCTCACCTACCATCGAAACCTTCAAAAAGAGCCTGAAGACCCACCTCTTCCGACAAGCCTATAACCTGCAGTAACCACCGATCGACCAAACCGCTGCACGACCAGCTCTACCCTCGCCTACTGTATTATCACCCATCCCTTGAAGATTGTGAGCCCTCGCGGGCAGGGTCCTCTCTCCTCCTGTACCAGTTATGACTTGTATTGTTTAAGATTATTGTACTTGTTTTTATGTATACCCCCCTCACATGTAAAGCGCCATGGAATAAATGGCGCTATAACAATAAATAATAATAATAATAATAATAACCTATATAAGGATGATAGGGCAGGCATGGTGATGTTAGATCTGTCTATGGGTCTCCACTCCCCCCTTTCCTAGTGTTTGGTTCCCTTTCCCTTATCCCTTTGTGTTACACTTAGTCTGTCCTACACTGTGCGTGACAACTAGAAAATCCTCACAGCACATAGCGTGACTGTAGACTTGTAGCCTAAAGCCGGACAATCGCTTCAAGCAACGAACAGTACACAGTAGAATAAAAAATCCTACAGTTCATGAGAACAAAAGTAAACTGCAGAATTGCTTCCAACTTGTGACTCTACTCATATATAATAATGAGCAAGCCTCCTTAGCTGCACATTTATTATATTACAGCCCGCAATTTAATACGCCTTGACATTTTCAATGAAATTTGGCCAAATCTCTAAATGGCCTGTTAGTTAATTTTTTTTACGAAATCATACAGAATGGTATCACGTCACACCTATATCAATATGCATAAAGCCCTGTACTTCCAAACTAACGCATTTCGCGCCTTCAATATATCATTAACGTGAAACTTCCCACTAGGTGTAAATGAACCACAACACAGAGATAGACGGTGGAACTGCAGGAACCCCTATCACATAGCACACGGCAGCCAGCACACTGTGCCGCTTGTTAAAAGACCCTTAATCCTTGAATGACATAGGAAACCAGTGTAATTTGTCAAGATGGCAAAGGCTAGTCGTGAATGGTTATTCAAATATGAGATCGGCATGACACAGTGCAGGCTCCCACCGCTGCGCCAAATGTAAATAATCGGCAGGAACAAGTGACAGCTAACATGTTTGCAGTAGAATGGAGACAGCGGAGGAAACACCTTCATTTGGTCTAGGTGCTTGGTTTAACATTACAGGGGAAAAACACATCTTTCAGCTTTCCGTCTCCTACTGACAAAATTCTGGTAGTAACACAAGTAGTGACACTAAGCACCCAGCTTTCGCCTAAAGTGAAAAGAATGGCGGTTACAACAAAATCCGAGGCATTCTAAAAGCTAGATATTAAATGTGATATTTAAAAGGAATGTCAAGAATAATTTAATTGATTCAATATATCTATAATGAAGAATGTAGAAACTTTTCAAAACGTTCTAATGGAGTTTTACCAAGATTCCAACTTATCCTGTGGGTACAACTCACAGAACGGGAGATTAATATTAGAGATCACGAACATAGAAAAAAAACCTTAAAATCATAGTGCATTAACAGCTACAAAAACACCCAGATATGAGCTAATAACTAGTTATACATATATTTTTTTTTTATTATTTTTTTTTAAATAATCCTTCACTTTGGGTATATGGCGCCCCTGAAGAATAGACTGTTAGGCTAAGGTGTACTATCTATCAACATAAATCATGAACATAACGAGTGTGAGGGTGCTACATTATGTACAGGAAGGCAATAACAAAAAGAGGGAACCAAAGTTTGATACATGATGTGCACACCTAGATAATCAATGAAAGTATGCTTTATTGGCATAAATGGACAGAACAAGGAAATCTAATTTAAAACCACGAAAAGTGCAAACTTTCTGCACCCCTGAATGCACAATAATAAAACAACCATATGTAAATGGTAATACAATAAGAAAAGTAGATATTAGCTACTGGCGCCAATGCAATAAACGGAATGACATCAAGATTGACGATGCTGACAAATAAAGTCAGTTCAATATGTAATCAAAGTACTTCTGTGACCCATGCTGAGGATCTGGGAAAAGGGGATTAAAGCCAATAGTAGCTGAAATAATCTGGCACGAAAATATGACATATGGTCAGCTCCCATATGGCTAATAGCCAGCCAAATCAATGGTATGCCTCATGAGCTAAAAATGAGAGCCAGGGTACTGCGTCACAAAAATTATACAAAATGTGCACATCGTACAATAAGGCACATAGATTGCGAAAAAATAACTTGGAGCCCTCCCTATATTTAATAACCAGCAAAGGCTAAGCAGACAGCTGCACGCTGACATTAACCACTTAACGGCCAGAGGTATTTTTGGTTTTGCTTTTTCATTTTTTGCTCTCCTTCTTCCCAGAGCCATAACTTTTGTATTTTTTTTGGTCAAAATGGCCACGTGAGTGCTTGTTTTTTGCAGGACGAGTTGTACTTTGAACACCACCGTTGGCTTTACCATGTTGTCCACTCGAAAACGGGAAAAAAAAATTCCAAGTGTTGTGAAATTTCAAAAAAGTGCAATCCCGTACTTGTTTTTTGGCTTGCTTTTTTTTTCACTAGGTTCATTAAATGCTAAAACTAGGTCATTACGAGTTCATGCACGCCAAACATGTCTAGGTTCTTTTTTTATCTAAGTGGTGAAAACAAAATTCGAAACTTTGCTAAAAAAAATTGCGCCATATTCTGATACTCGTAGCATCTCCATTTTTCGTGATCTCGGGTTGGGTGACGGCTTATTTTCTGAACGCCAAGCTGACGTTTTTAATGATACCATTTTGGTGTAAATCATAGAAAAAAATTGGCACTCAAAGAGAAATATGAGAAAACAAAAGTTCCATTCATTGCATCCATAATCAACGTTAAACGTTTTCGGTCCACATCTGGACCTTCATCAGAACTGATATGGAAAGCCGAGAGTGAGGTTCTATATCTTGCTAAGGAAGTCCTATTACATGTTAATGGAATGTCGCAGGAACCAAAAAAATGTAATTATGGCGTTTTGACTTTTTTTTTATCACTATGTCGTTTAATGATAAGGTTAATCCATTTTGTTTTATTGATAAATTGAGCAATTCTGAACACGATAATACCAAATATGTGTATGTTTGATTTTGTATTGTTTTATTTTGAATGGGGCGAAAGGGGAGTGATTTGATCTTTTGTATTTTTTTTCATCTTTTTAAAAACTTTTTTTTTTAACTTTTGGCATGCTTCAATAGTCTTCATGGGAGACTAAAAGCTGCCATAACCCAATAGGCTCTGCTACATACACGCGATGATCAGATCACATGTAGTATGTAGCAGAATACCTAATTTGCTATGAGCGCCGACCACAGGGCGGTGCTCAGAGCAATCCAGCAGTGACAGCCATAGAGGTCTCCAGGAGACTTCTGGTTGTCATGCCAACCCATCGATGACCGGCGATCACATGACGGAGGTAACCGATGGACGGATATCCGGCACAGAGATTGACAGCAGCACTTAACAGGATAATAGCCGTGGGTGGATCGAAATTTCACCCTCGGCTGTTATGGGCACATGTCAGTTGTTCAAAACAGCTGACATGTGCCGGGAACGATGTGGGCTTACCGCCAGAGCCCACATCAAAGGGACGGAAGTCCGACATTGGCGTAAATTTACACCCGATGTCGGAAAGGGGTTAATATGTTGGGGTTGGGGAGGGGCCATGGATACTGGCATTCCATCTACTTTTATCAACAGGACTTCACCATGGAGCACTCATATTTTGTATTCTGGCCATAGAGGATGGCACCTAAACAATAAAAAATTTAAGTGGTGCCCCCCGCTTATAGTCTAATATCCTTATTTTCAACCATGTTTGCCTACTATACATTCAGTATAAGACAAAGAGGTAAATGAAGAACTAGAAGAAGAGAAGATATGAAAGTGCGAAAACGGAAATTGGTTTTGCTGGCGATGGGCTAACGTGAGCAACTGCGAAAACATAAGTGTATGCTTGCCTACTATAGATACAATAGAAGAAAAAGATAAAGGCAAAGGGAAAAGAAGGAGGAGAGGGTAACAGGAGAAGAAGGAAAAGAAGAAAGAGAGGGAGGAGAAGAAGAGGGAGAGGGAGAAGAAGGAGAGGGAGAAGGAGAGAGAGAAGAATGAGAGGCAGAAGGAGAGGGAGAAGAAGGAGAGTGAGAATGAGAGGGAGAAGGAGAGGGAGAAGAAGGAGAGGAAGAAGAAGGATAGCGAGAAGACAAAGAAGTAGAAGGAAAAGAAGAGGAGGAAGGAAAAAACAGAAGAAGGAAAAAAAAGGCAGTTAAAAAAGGAGAACAATGAGGAGAAGGAGAAAGATGAAAAAGGAGGAGAAGAAAAAGGAAAACAAGAAGGAACAGAAGAAGGAGAGGAAGAAAGCAAGGGGATGAAGGAGAGGAAGGGGAGGAGGAGGAGAAGAAGGACGGAGAGAGAGAAGAACGTTCAAAAATGAAAATCTGCTTTGTTGGAAATGGACTAATGTGAGCAACTGTGAAAACAAAAGTATACATATGCCTACTATAAATGCAATACATACAAGGTGGAGCAGACAAAGAAGAAGGAAAAGACAAAGAAGTACAAGAAAAAGAAACTAAAGTGTAAAAATGAATATTAGCCTTGATGGAGATGGGCTAATGTGAGCAACTGTGAAAACAGAATGAGTGTATTACAGAATGGTTATCTATGCAAATTGCTACCATTCAATCCAGGACCTTCAATTCAGCAATAGATATCTAGGGAACATAGCCTCTGCCCTGGAAGAATCCATGTAACATGGAGGAATAAAATACATGTAACTTCAGCAGGGTACAATCACACAGGTATGTTAAACAGAATGCCATAAAAATAGAATGAAAACACTGAACTGTCGCATGGCGTAATCAGAAAGTGTTTGCTGTGGAACTTGCAGAGAAGCAAAAACAGAACCGGCAATCAGCCTCGAACATACTTTGTGCTGACTCTCTTCATCAAGTCTGAAAAATGCACATTATCCAAACACAGCTGGGATGAATAGAACAAACCACATGGGAAGAGGAGATAATTTTTCCAAATTCTGTGTACGGGGCGAAGCATGTTTAACATTCAGATGTGCAAAACGGCCCTGAGTGGGCTGAGACGTGGAAATGCTCACCTCATCAGGGCTAAGCCTTGAGTGGGCTAAGAGTTTTCATAGGGAATTAAGGGCCGGTCGGTGAGGAGAGTTTTTCTGTTTAGACACAATTTACAAGAACGCTCAAATTTTAATGGTGTGGTGTACCACCGGCCTACCACTAATACAAAACACAAATAACCCTGGATTCTTTCATCTTTCATGTGCAGGGAGATTACTGACAGTCTGCTGGTCCATCTGTAACCCATGCCAAATACAACTTTTCCATAATCACTATGAAGCACTCCTTGTCGTTTTCAGTTTAACTTTATAAAGTTCAGTGAAAATCCATGCAGCGAGCCCGTAATTACCGGCTCCCACAGGCAGCTGGCAAATCTTGCACTCTCCCTCACCTACCTCTATGTACGGAGACTATTATATTCTTCTATATTTCTGAAACTCTAGCAAATATCTATGAGCAAAATTATATTTTTTTATTACAAAATTATTATAGCAATTATAGCACAGATGCAAAGAAAGGCATTACTTCACCGAGATGCAAATATTTAGCTTGGTGCACCTACTTTCTCACGCCTTGAAACTTAAAATAGTTGTCCAAAAAAATCTTACAAATAACAAGGAACAAAATGAGGCTTACCCATTGGCTCCGACCCTCAGGAAGCAGATCTGGTTGTCTACAAAGCGATGATATGCATTTCTTTGGTCACCTAGCAGCTAAGACATGTGACTGGCTGCAGCGGTCAAGTCAATGGAACAGGATGTAATTCGAGACATTTGGTTCCAGTCCATGCTAGACCGAAGAAGAATACAGCATTGTTTACTTCCCCTCGTAGACCAAGAGCATGATCAGTGCTGGATCTACCAGTTAGAGTAGATGAGCGTGCCTTATTTTATTGTTTTTATCCCATCCTTACCATTTGGAAGATTTTTGTCGTAGGTGGACAATCCCTTTAATTAAACAGCCACAATATGTTCCTATGTAAACCTAAATACCTTGGCCAAGGCATGCTTATAACAGCCATCAATGCATCATTTACATGACGAGGAA
Organism: Dendrobates tinctorius; assembly: GCF_039654945.1. NCBI lineage: Eukaryota > Metazoa > Chordata > Amphibia > Anura > Dendrobatidae > Dendrobates > Dendrobates tinctorius. The sequence continues at coordinate 6,044,118 of NW_027361706.1, read as the reverse complement.
TGGCTAATTGATGACTTTTACTATAAAGAATCATAATGATAGGAGTTATGATAAGGATTCTTTATGGTAAAAAGTTTGGAATTCCAGAACCAAGTATAGAAAAGGGCTGGGAATTTAGGATATAACTAAGGATACTGAGGGTATACAGTATATAAAAAGTAAGACTACAGGGTGTCACGGTTCCCGGATCCAACTGGGCAGTCTTCTCAAAAATAATTGGCCTTGGATCCAACGACTTTGTAATCTTTAGTGATCAGCTGGGAGCAGAGGTTTGTGATAGAGAGAGACCACTATGCGGAAAATGTGGACAACTTTGTAATACATTTCCATGCTGAGTCTACCAAAGCGAGAAAGGCCCCTTTCATGAAACTCTTCACTCTAAATGGACATCCCAAGTGTGCAACTTTCTCATCTCCTCTACGATGCCCATGTGCTAGGACACAGTATTTCACAGGAATTATTAAAAGGAACTTTAAAAGGATTTTGTCACCTCAAAATGGTAATACAGCTGCGTAAACATTCATGTAGGGGACTTGGTCCCTATAACAAAATCATACCAGTATGAAACATTTTATTATTGTAGATACATTGACTTTTAATTCATATGTAAATGGGAGAACTTTACTTCAACCTTGGCTTAGCCAATGGGTCAATGCTCCGATTTGCATATCCAGCACTGTCCCTGTTCCTAAGGTGTTGACCTTGACTAAGGGGTACTTCACACTAAGTGAGACCGTTAGCTAGATCGCTGGAAAGTCACCAATTTTGTGACACAACAGCGATCACTGCCAGCGATCTCGCTACGTGTGACACATAGCAGAGACCGGCCCCCCCGCTGGATATCGCAGATTGTGCTCGAATGTCCCAGGCCATTTTTTGATCGTTGGCATCCCGCTGGCCAGCATGTATCGCTGTGTTTGACGTCGACGAGCAACCTCGTTGGCGACGCAGAACTCATGGATGCAGGCGTGAGTCGTCAGATTCTGCTGCTGTGTGACAAGGTCCCAACGACCGCCGAGGTCGTTATATGGATCGCCGCATCGTTTCATAGATCTGCCTGTTTGACAGCTTACTAGTGATCATGTGGCAACGCACCAGTGATCCTTACAGGTCGTATCGTTGTCGGGATCGCTGGTGCGTCGCTTAGTGTAACGGTACCCTTACACTGATGGCCTATCCTTAGGACAAATCATCAAAGTCTGATCAATGAGACTGTGAAACTCGGCACCCCCACCAATCAACTGTTTCCAGTGTCGGCGGCGGGCAGAACTGCTCAGTTATGGACCTGCACAGCTCCATGTACTGTATAGTGGCCAATGACAGGTACTGCAGATATGCCCCCTATTTAAATCAATAGGGTGGATGTGCACTACACGGCCATGGCCACTATTTCGTCAACAGAACAATGTGGCTATTTAACTGAGCCGTTCTAGCTGCTTCTGACACCGGGAACAGTTGATTGGTGATGGTGCCAGTTGTCACACCCCCACTGATCAGAATTAGATGACCTAGACAACCCGTTTAAATGACAAAGCTGACCACAGCTAGTGCTCCCTTAACTGAAATCCCTGTTTCTGAGCATGCTCACTGACACTGGAAGCTCCTAGCGCCATGCTCACAGTACCAACTGGGTGCGCACTCAGCATGTACGGGCACACTCTGATTTCCAGCTCCTCTCTGAAGCCGCTCGCTCACTCACTAGCGAGTGGCATCCACAGACTGGAGGGAGTGTTCCCACACCCATACTGAGTGTGCGCCTGAATGACACTGTGCATGGTCCTGTCCCCCGAGTCAGTGTGCATGCACAGGAACAAGGATTTGAGTTTTAATAACACCTGCTGTCAGCGTTGTCATTCAGGATCAGAGACAGCGCTAAATATGCAATTCTGAGGGCGTAACAGTGCACCGAGCCATTGGCCATGCCATGGGTGCCCCAAAGCACCTTCATTACATATGGATTAAAAGAGAATTTATCTGCAGCTACAACACTAAAATATATATTGCTGATATATTTTTTTTATTGGGGCCAAGACCTCTACAGGGTGGGTCATTTATATGGATACACCTAAACTAAATGGAAATGGTTGGTAATATCAACTTCCTGTTTGTGACACATTAGTATATGGGAGGGGGAAACTTTTCAAGATGGGTGGTGACCATGGTGGCCATTGTGAAGTCGGCCATTTTGGATGTAACTTTATAAATGGCCCACCCAGGTGTATCTACAGTATATAAATGGCCCACCCTGTATATAAATGTTTAAGTAACTGAATTTGTGGTGACAGTCTCCCTTTCAACTAGGTCTTTCTCTCTCTTACTGCCATTTTAACCAATCAGAGACCAAATGACTTTAGCACTCCCAGCCTACAATTGTAGTAAATGGATGAAAATTTATTTAAACAGATATCATTTAACACTACATTTTGCCTCAAGGGGCTGCTGTAGAGCAATGCTGCTTCAGTAGCTAGACCTCCAGCAATCAGAAGATCACCAGGTGGACTTACTTTAAAAATGAAGGGTGACGCCAGCTCTTCAAGTGCCATTAAAACTGAATATTAAAAAAATTAAAAATCAAAGGATTAGGAGAATAATAGGATAGGAAGTCGAGACTTGTTTGACACCGTGCCCGGCATTGACTATCCTGCTTGGTTTTCACTTCTCTAAGTGGTCGGTGGCATCTGTGGTTCCTGGAACTTAGCTGGCAAATATGAGTTTTTGTTTCCAAAGTTTATGTTTTATCTGTGATCTTTATAAACTATGTACAGTATGATTAAACATACATCTTAGGAAAGAGAATTTGCTTGCAGCTCACATCTGTGTTGAGACGTGTCAATACTGCCGCAGCCGCTTGCCTTCCCTGCCTTCCCTGCCTTCCCAATATTTTTTTTTTTAGTCTGTTTCCAGTCAAAGTGCTTACTTTGGGTGCAGGATGTTGCTGTTTTATCTGCTCAAACAGAATTTCTGACCAAAGAAAACAAGAAGGACGTGCTCAAGCAACAATTGTTTTAGCAAAAGTAACCTCAGGGGCAGACGCCATCTTTGAGTCCTGCTTCTTCTAAGCTACCGGAGGCCGAGAAGCAATTGGCAGGAAAGTAGTGTCAAGATCAAATGATGCTGTGGGATCTTTTCAAGGGGTCATGGATTCAATCACAAGCAATTTTCTTTTCTTGCACATCTCACAAACCAGAAGTTTGATCTAAGGACTCCGGAGAAGTGTAACATTTCCATCGTTTAGAGCATGATAAGAAATTGGAAAGCCAGGAGATATGATCTGATGAGCTTATATCTCATCCTAAGAGTCTTCCGCCTCAACCTATGCACGAAACTGTAAAGTAAAATAAAGTCTACTGAGTTATAGGACAATAAAATGCTCCACTAACTTGCTTGGGTCTAACCAATGTATCTTGAAAATCTTGGAAACCTTTCCCAGACAAAGGAAAAAGGTATTACAGAACATATAATACAGGCAAGATGGTGCATATAGCATAGGTAGATGTCAATTTAGTAAAGGAGGAGAGCAGTCAGTCCAGATCAGTTAGGACATTTAGAGAGCATTGCAGTACTGCAATCCAAGTAGATAGCAGTTCAGAACGTGCAGAACAGGTAGAGAGTAATAAAGAGCATATAATACACTTCGAGAACATTAGAATATTTCTAATAAAGATAAAGAAGAGGCACAGAGGTACATAAAATACAGACTGAGCAGTACAGTACATGTAGTACAGGTAGAGAGAGTTACTATATATATATATACACTCACTGGCCACTTTATTAGGTACACCATGCTAGTAAGGGGTTGGACCCCCTTTTGCCTTCAGAACTGCCTCAATTCTTCGTGGCAGAGATTCAACAAGGTGCTGGAAGCATTCCTCAGAGATTTGGGACCATATTGACATGATGGCATCACACAGTTGGCGCAGATTTGTCGGCTGCACATCCCTGATGCGAATCTCCCGTTCCACCACATCCCAAAGATGCTCTATTGGATTGAGATCTGGTGACTGAGGAGGCCATTTGAGTACAGTGAACTCATTGTCATGTTCAAGAAACCAATCTGAGATGATTCGAGCTTTATGACATGGCGCATTATCCTGCTGAAAGTAGCCATCAGATGTTGGGTACATTGTGGTCATAAAGGGATGGACATGGTCAGCAACAATACTCAGGTAGGCTGTGACGTTGCAATGATGCTCAATTGGTACCAAGGGGCCCAAAGAGTGCCCAGAAAAAATTCCCCACACCATGACACCACCACCACCAGCCTGAACCGTTGATACAAGGCAGGATGGATCCATGCTTTCATGTTGTTTACGCCAAATTCTGACCCTACCATCCGAATGTCGCAGCAGAAATCGAGACTCATCAGACCAGGCAACGTTTTTCCAATCTTCTACTGTCCAATTTCGATGAGCTTGTGCAAATTGTAGCCTCAGTTTCCTGTTCTTAGCTGAGAGGAGTGGTACCCAGTGTGGTCTTCTGCTGCTGTACCCCATCTGCCTCAAAGTTCGACGCACTGTGCGTTCAGAGATGCTCTTCTGCCTACCTTGGTTGTAACGGGTGGCAATTTGAGTCACTGTTGCCTTTCTATCAGCTCGAACCAGTATGCCCATTCTCCTCTGACCTCTGGCATCAACATGGCATTTCCGGCCACAGAACTGCCGCTCACTGGATTTTTTTTCTTTTTCGGACCATTCTCTGTAAACCCTAGAGATGGTTGTGCGTGAAAATCCCAGTAGATCAGCAGTTTCTGAAATTCTCAGACCAGCCCTTCTGGCACCAACAATCATGCCACGTTCAAAGGCACTCAAATCACCTTTCTTCCCCATACTGATGCTCGGTTTGAACTGCAGGAGATTGTCTTGACCATGTCTACATGCCTAAATGCACTGAGTTGCCGCCATGTGATTGGCTGATTAGAAATTAAGTCTTAACACACAGTTGGACAGGTGTACCTAATAAAGTGGCCAGTGAGTGTATATATCTATATATATATAGTATAGGTAAAGAGTAGTACAGTACATGTAGTACAGATCAAAAGCAGAACTGTACATGAAGCACAGGTAGAGAGCAGTATTCTACATCTAGTGCTGGCCGAGAGTAGTACAGTACATGTAGTACAGGTAGAGAGCAGTATTCTACATCTAGTGCTGGCCGAGAGCAGTGCAGTACACGTAGTACAGGTAGAGAGCAGAAACCTAACAAGTGATACAGATATAAAGCAGTACTGTACATGTAGCACAGGAAGAGAGTAGTAGAGAACATGTAGTGCTGATAAAGTAGTAATGTATATGCAGTAGAGTTAGAGAGCAGTACAGTACATGTAGTACAGGTAGAGAGCAGAATTGTACATTTTTACAGGTAGAGAGAAATACTGTACATGTAATACAGATATAAAGCAGTACTGTATGTGTAGCACAGGAAGAAAGTAGTAGTGAACATGCAGCACCGATAAAGTAGCAAAGAACATGCAGTACAGTTAGAGAGCAGTACAGTACATGTAGTACAGGTAGAGAGCAGTACAGTACATGCAGTACAGCTAGAGAGCAGTACAGTACATGTAGTACAGGTAGAGAGCAGTACAGTACATGTAGTACAGGTAGAGAGCAGTACAGTACATGCAGTACAGCTAGAGAGCAGTACAGTACATGTAGCACAGGTAGAGAGCAGTACAGTACATGTAGTACAGTTAGAGATCAGTACAACACATGTAGCACAGGTAGAGAGCAGTACTGTACATGCAGCACAGGTAGAGAGCAGTACAACACATGTAGCACAGTTATTGCAGTATTGTTCCTGTAATAGAGGTAATGAGCAGCACAGTACACGTAGTACAGGTAGAGTGCAGAAACCTAACAAGTGATACAGATATAAAGCAGTACTGTATGTGTAGCACAGGAAGAGAGTAGTAGAGAACATCTAGTGCTGATAAAGTAGTAAAGTATATGCAGTAGAGTTAGAGAGCAGTACAGTACATGTAGTACAGGTAGAGAGCAGTACAACACATGTAGCACAGTTATTGCAGTTTAGTCCCTGTAATAGAGGTAATGAGCAGCACAGTACATATAGTATAGGTTGAGAGCAGGACAGTACATGTAGTACAGACACAGTAAAGTACATGCAGTACCGTTAAAGAGCAGTACAGTACATGTAGAGAGCAGTACTGTACATGTAGTACAGACAGAACAGTATAATGCACATAGTACAGGTATTTCAGTATAGTGTATGTAATTAAGGTCAATAGCAGTACAGTACACATAGTGCAGGTAGAAAGAAATACTGTACATGTGATACAGGTCAAGAACTAAGGTTCATGTAGTACAGGCATTGTAGTACTGTACATGTAACAGAGGTAGAAAGCAGTACAGTACATATAGTACAGGTAGAGAGCAGTACTATACATGTTGTACAAGTAGAGTAGTGTAGTACATGTAGTATAGGTAGAGCAATACAGTACATGTAATAAAGGTAGACAGCAGTACAGTACATGTAGTACAGGTAGAGCGCAGAACCCATTCTATATACACTAAACAAATGATATCTACAAGTTCTATATAGGGGACCACACCTAACTGACAGAGAGCTGGCCTCTCTAGTATCATGGTGCAGTGTTATTTGGGGCATCACTGATGTCTCTATGACAATCAGTGGTCATCTCAGATTTTCTATACAAGAACCAGATCCTATTATTAAACAGATTTAAAAATATGGAAGGAATTTCTGCCGTCTGCCGCGAAGCATTGACCTAATCCGATACTCTTTAAAGAGCTGCTCCGGGATTCCAGGTCAAAACTGAACATTATATTTTATCTTCGTGGTTATTAACAGAAGAAAAAAAATAATCAATTTTGGGTGTAGTGATCCACAAAGTGGATGAAATACAAACCAATGTCTCCAGATATTGGAAAGAATATAGGACTATTAATGTCCGATGACGCACGTCCACACAGATGTTTTCGGTTTGACCAAATCTTTATAATAATGACATTGTTAAGTGATTTGGAGATAGAAGCGTTCTATTGATCCATCTGTATTCATCATTACAATCATTCCAGTTAGGGCTATTAGAGGAACTTGGCCTACTCTTTTCAAGTGGTTTAAAAACAAGGACATCAAAGACACAACAATGAAAAATGCAACAATATGTTCCCCGAATACATACAGCTTCACCATACACGAAGCACGCCCAGAAAATATTCACAAAATTACATCACGTAACTCATCCATATGATTTACACTCTATGGACAAAAGTATTCTGACGCGCCGCTTAATCATTGAATTCACGTTTTTCCATTCGGTTTCATTGCCCTCGGTGTATAACATCCGGCCACATTGCCCCTGGTGTATAACATCCCGCCCCTTTGCCCCTGGTGTATAACATCCTGCCCCTCGCCCCTGGTGTATAACATCCCGCCCCTTTGCCCCTGGTGTATAACATCCTGCCCCTCGCCCCTGGTGTATAACATCATACCCCTCGCCCCTGGTATATAACATGCGGCTCCTCGCAACTGGTGTTTAACATCCTGCCCCTCGCCCCTGGTGTATAACATCCGGCCCCTGGCCCCAACATCTGGCCCCATTGTGCCCAGTATATAACATCCGGCCCTTCGCCCTTGGTTTATAACATCCTGCCCCTCACCCCTGGTGTATAACATCCGCCCCTCGCTTCTTGTGTATAACATCCGGCTCCTTGCCCCTGGTGTATAACATCCGGCTCCTCGCCCCTGGTATATAATATGCATTCTCTTGCCCCGGTGTATAACATCTGGTCCCTCGCCCCACGGTGTATAACATCTGGCCCCATTGCCCCTGGTGTATAAAAGGGCAGGGTGAGCATACATATGGCATGTAACATAGCAGAAGAGCATGCTGGAAAGACATTATCGGATACAGGTAAGTGTGTGATCTGAATAAAGAGGATAACACAGATTATGCCACACAATTTCCAAAAATAAAATAAAAAATAGCTAAAAATATTAATAAAGAAAAACAAATAAAAGTAAAAAAAAAAAAAATTAAGTAAATAAAACTAATCCAAACTGTTATCCCAAACGCCTGCACGGCAAGGGACCATCTTCTGTTATGTCATATAATCAGTGACTCGTATAATATAAAGCCTGTATTATGTAATACATGTTATAGTCACACTTAATATTACCTTCGACTAGTTTTTTATTCTTAAATCAGCCTCTACCTGCATATACACATTAAATGAAGATTTCTGGACATGTGAGCTTTGCGTCCGTTTACGCACCATGCATAAAAGTTGAACATTGGAAAAAAAAGTCCTATGATCTTGGACGGACTAGCGATGACTTAGGTTGGTGATCTGTAATAATTGATCTATATGGGGCAATGCAGAGATTAGGATACTTTCACACGTGTGTTAGGAGGTGCAGCGCAAGGCCACCGTGCAGGTCCTCCCCCTGCCGCGCCCCCTCCGGTCAGCTCCTCCTATGGGCACATGACGCTGCATGCACCCTGCGTACCCTATCTTTAGCATTGTGTATGCAGGCCGTGCGCTGGTATGCTTTTGGCGGCGCATGCGCCCTTTTGACGATGCGCCAACGTGTGCCAAACGCACCGTGTTGCATTTTGGTGCGCTCGGCGCACTGTCAAAAGGGCGCATGCGCTGCCAAAAGCATACCAGCGCACGGCCTGCGTACCCAATGCTAAAGATAGGGTACGCAGGTCGCATGCAGCGTCATGCGCCCATAGGAGGAGCTGACCATAGGGGGCATGGTAGGGGGCGGAGCTGCACGGCAGCAGTGTGCTGCACCTCCTAACGCAAGTGTGAAATTAGCCTTAGTCTGATTCAACAAACCACAATACATTGCAAAAAAAAAAAGGTATTTCATCCTAAAAAATTTAAAGATATTGGTTTGATACCAGATCAGGCCGGTTTCACATTAGCGCATTTTCAGCGCGCGCACGGCCGGGGGTAGCTCCGCCCCCGAGCCGGCTCTCTGCCCGGCGTGCCCGCCCCTTCCTCGAAAAGTTTGATTTTGGCGCGCACGGCGCACCGTCAAAAGTGCGCAGCGCAGGTCAAAGCGCAACTAGCGCACGGCCTGCGCACGATCGGCGCACCCTATGCTAAAGATAGGGTGCGCCGATCGCAGGCGCCGCTGTCCGCTAGGAGGCGGCGCTACAAGGAAGGGGAGGGCACGCCGGGCAGAGAGCCGGCTCGGGGGCGGAGCTACCCCCGGCCGTGCGCGCGCTGAAAATGCGCTAATGTGAAACCAGCCTAAAAGCCCCATTTGTATCACACACAAAAAAAAACAAAATTGAAAGTAAAAAATAAAATGAATAAAATAATATCCAATGGGAAAAATATAATAAAGGTGTTATCCAGGCTTTGGGCTTAAGTCTGCAGTCACTATGTGTGACTACAGACTTGTAAATTTGTAAATTCTCAAAGCGGATTGTCCAGTGTCGGGGGCGTCAGGCACATGACGGCAAGTAAGTGATTTACATACATGCAAACTTGCGGTCACATGTCGACTAGACAAGCGTGGCCTCACTCAATGTAAGTGTATTGAGCAAGACTGGACAGTCGGAATGTGGCCGGAAGTATGCAAATCGCATTATTGTGGTCACATAACCACCCGCTCCTGAAGAATCCTGACAGAGCGCACTGTGCATGATGTGAGGATCGAAAAGTCTACAGTCACAAGGGTTTGATGCTAATATTTTTGTCATTAAAAAATGTCAAATTTTGGAGCAAAAATGTGCAAATTTTTGCTAAGCGGGTGTTGTTAGCAATGGAAATGAGCTGGAAACCAGATTTATGAATTGCGACAAAAAAAAGGCGCAATTCTACTCAAGTTGGAGGGTGGAGCAAAAAAAGTGCCATAATAGTTTTGTAATTAAAGACGGAACAATATTATCATACAATCGTGTAATACTTTGATAAAAAGTGACTACTAAAAGTCTCCTCATAATAACTTTCCCCAATGCGTCATTCTAAAAGACGACATTTTGCTGCAAAAACGTAGGCCTCGGAAAACCTCGGGTAAAGTATGACAGCAAATAGGATATTTTTTTATACAAATTACAAAAAAATAAAAATAAACAGCATTTCTTGTACTCCGAAGCGCAGTCTAATCTAAATTTTCTTTTGCTGAAAAACGGAGACACGGAGTAGAAAAAAATAAAATCCGCCCTCTCTGTAATCTGACGAAGCCATTTCATCAGCAAAAAATGCAAAACATAAAGCAGACGAAAAGAAAGGCAAAATAGGAGTAAATAACGTTTTAGCGTTAAAATCGAAGGATGAAGGCTAATTCCCAGAATTTCATCCAATCTGGCTTTATGAGAACAGCAGTTGGATCGCTCCGGAGAGGAGAATGTTTGCAGGCGAGGACAGCGGTTCTTGCAGTCGGATCTAATTTAGTGTCTCGCCCTTTATGCAAGCAAGACGCAAGACAACTCAGAACTTGGCAGCGGCTGCATATTACTGGAGAATCATAAATAAGGGGAATGGTCTGTATTATTATGTCTTCTGGGGAAACATGCAGACATTTTATTAAACACACCCATTTACCACGAAGAAGTGAATTCACACATTGAAGGCATTGGATTTTGATGTAGATATTCAGTGCAGATGGTTTGCACTTAGGGTTATTACCAAATATTTTCCTCAATTTCACGGGATATTGCACCGAATAAAAAAAAAATAAACTATTGGAATAAATCCATAAACGTGGAATTGTGGGAATCCCAAGTAAGCTTTGCTGTTGCCACACAGGTACAATCCACTATATACGTCTGTGAGTTTGTAGAGCCCCTTCCCTCCAACATGGTGCACTAGATCTCTACCCAAAGCCCAGCTACATCCAGTGCACATGCAAACATTACGGTTGTGGCTGCATGAATATTTTTCATAACTTTTTGTGCCTTATGGTACAACTCTGCAGTCATCCTATATATGTGATTACAACACTGTGAATCCTAACAAACGCGCACACTGCACATTGTCAGGATTCTCCGATGCCGACGTCCGGTCCGGAGCGGGCAGCCATGTGATTGCAAGTTTGCCATTTGAATACATGCTGTCACATGACAACTAGACGTGTGCAGCCTCGCTCAATGCAAGTGAATTGCGTGAGGCTGGATATGTCTAGTCGGAATGTGGCCAGAAGTATGAAAATGACATGCTCCTGGCATCGGCATCAGAGTATCCTCACAACATGCAGTGCAGTGCATGTTGTGTGAGATGGATTCACAAGTCTGAAGCCACGTAGAGTGACTGTAGAGTTGTACCCCAAGGCCGGACAACCCCTTTAATAAAGACATGTCTCCAGGTCAAAAGTGGCTAGTAAATATATAAACAATTAGGTAGTATTGAATAAAGTGACATCAGCTCATTAATAAATAATAAAGGATGAAATAATGATGAAAAAGTCCAAGAGATATATAAATGTAGCCAAAATGACCCTCAATGAAATGTTCAAACCAAGAGACACATATAAAACATAAAACATCAGGATATACCAGCAAAAGATTGCAGTAAAAATCAACAGAGCATATTAAGAAGATACAGACCCCATAGCATGAAAGAACCGACTCGCGTTTCGCAGGTGGCATGGATGAGGGAATGGGGAAAGGCAAGTATCATGGGTATTTAAATCCAAACGGATCAGTCGAATGACACTACCGGTAATCGATATTGGCAGCAGCGTGACCTAACCCAAGCACAGGGTAATAATGCAGAGCATATAGACTTAAAAACAATATCCAAAAATTAGGCAAGAGATAAGACTGTAAAATATGTAAGCACAAATTTCATGCCCAGGAGTTGTAGGGAGGTCATACAGGCACAGAGGTGCAAATACACATCTATGTATTTTACTGGACTTTTTACATACAGTATATTCAGTACATTTGTGCAATGACTATATTTAGAAAATAAAATAATAATGTCACCTAATGGAATGCCACATACAAGGTTATCACAGCAGAGACGCAGGACGGGTACATACAGCAGCCGAAGTGTAAACACTGGGCCGGACTTTGAAGTGCTATTCATAATAAAGAACTCCATATGAAAACACTCTGCTCATACAAATCACCTCTCTATAAAAGGTGTTTGACAATCATTTCTGAAGACAAACACAGAACCCTATTAGATAATAGATTTGCTATCTAACAGGAAATAGAAAAGTCAATAATCAAACAAAAGCCAGAAACGCCAATCTCATTAAATCAGTATTTAGAACCATTCAGTTCCAAATAAATATTACTTTATCTATATTTTCTGTAGTGCAAAGGAGGACAGATGATAACCAAATATAGAAAGACAATTAGGTTCCCAGTGCTAAGTACTCAACTGGACTATTAATACTTTATTTTTTACAACCCTACCTGGATTTGCTCCAGAGACATATGCACCAAGCGCCGCGTTATTCACTCTGCTAGCAGTGCTGGTGATGGAGGAAACGCCATGGCCAGTATCTCTGGAGAAACAGGTGCTTTCCATCCTGGAATACCGGTGTGGAAGAGGCCTATGAATGGGACCCAAAAGCTCATCATAATGCACAATTCCACCTACGTTGGAGCTGAATGTGGCCCCCTTACCTGTTGGGCACCTGTGGGTTTTTTTCATCTTTTACATTTTAAACATCTCAAAAAGGAAAATGGGGCAATGCCCATTTAGGCCTTTTAGAGACTCTGTCAGCAGGATTTAACACCTCAAACTATTTATATGTTCATGTAGCTCTTTAAAAGACAAGTCAAGTGCTACCTTTAAATGGCCGGTCCGTTCCTCCATTACTTAGAAATCTGAGGCTGTAGAACTATCAGTAGTTATGAAGCTTCTGGCACTCCACCTCCTTCTGTTTGACTGACAGCTCCTTTGATAGAAGTCTTACAGTATAGAGACTGTCAGTCAAGTACAAGGAGGCACTGGGTGGGGAAAAGAGCTGGTGTGACAGAGGCTTTAGACCTTCAGTCTCATTTGCATATCTATTCACACACTGATTTCTCAGTACCGGTGGAACGGACTGGCCATGTAAAAGTATCCCTGGACTTGTCTTTGAAACATCTACATGTGAATATACCATAAATAGTTTGAGGGGTAAAATTATGCTGACAGATTCCCTTTAAATACTGAACCATGTTTTACTTCCTGTGCCCCAATGCCAAATCTGTAACAGTTCCCTTACAAACATGTGACATGTCTATTACATGTCAACTTTTTGATATGCCCTTCCAGAAGGATGTGGATCTCATAAAAAAAAAAACTTTCAGAAGCTTTTGGTATAGTTATTTGATAACTTTTCTAGAAGACTGGGAGGCCTCACCTTTACCACAAAAGTTGGCAAGTACATGTGTAAAACAATTTTTTTTTTCTAATGAGGTGTAAGACCCTTTGGACCTCCTTGGGCCAGTGAGGCAAGTTGTGACTACTACCACCACACCTTGTATAGCTATGACCCTTAAAACAGGGCTGGGAGACTGCCAGTTGAGTAGCAAGATGGAAACAAGGGAGCCTCAAAGAGCAATGTGCATTCCATGAAGGAGAATTATTGCAAACACATTCAAAACTCATCAAAGTGCTTAAGCTAATCTGTGATCTCACGTTAATGCAGTAAGTAGTAAGTAGCACTCATATATTTCCAAATCGTGTTGAAATGCCCAATCCTTTTAAGCACATTAGATCTAAACAATATTAATAAAAGACTCCCAAGAAGCCTTTGATCATTTCATTGCTGTTGGCACCCATGTGGATCAAACTCAAAAAAGAAAAAAAATAAGAAATGATGGTATTGATTATACAGCTTTCCCAGAAACTTAGAGCCACTCTAAATTATTTGGAGGACACATCTGGCCCACAGGCAGCAATTTGCATTTCATTTGCATCTACCATCAATAATAGATTTCTCAACCTTCACGGAAATGAAACAGGACATGCCATATTCATGAGAAAACTCTGAGAAATCTAAAAAAAAATCAGCATCAATCTCCTGGCCGCTACCTATATAAAAATCAGGTTCAAAAAGATTCATGGAACATAGGAGGTACAATCAATACCTCTCTATGACAGCGCCCGCTAGGCATTCGGAAGGGCTTGTGATGTCACCAGGAGTCCCGAGAAGACCATGGAGTTTATAATGAGCCAGCATGGTTTTCAAGGGGGAGATTTTGTCTTGACAAATCTGCCAATGATTCTGCCTTGAGTTCTCCAGCTCGTAAGAAAGTGAGGTGTGGAGCGAGTGCATCCCTAATGAGAACCAGATGGAGCACCGTACAATAATAAAGTTGGTCCTAAAATACTTGTTTAATTTTAGAATTTGTGCCTCGGCATAACTCATCTTGGTCTGACTTATGAAGCACTCTGTCTTCCTGAAGTAACGTATCTATATCTTATTAGAGCTACAACCGGTTACGTACTCGGAGAGTTTCTAAGTTGGTCCTCCTCATATTTGGAGGCTGACATAATCTTGTTAAACTGTAACGCTTCCTGTTTTCCCAGAGTGGTTGACAAACGGCCATATGTTCAGAATACAATATACGTTTTCTCACAAACATGCTCACCACCTTGTCTAAAAAAAAAGTGAACCATTACTTCGAAGTACTGGAGGAGCTTTCTGTGACTGAACAAGAGAGTTTTACATTGAGAAAAGAACATGGTTGGATTCTATCAGAGATCCTTCATTTCTCCTGGACTCTGTGCACCTTTGGCTTTCTTTCCAAACCAATGAAGATATATTTCAAATAATCAGATGAAAATATAGGGTTCGACATTGCTTTTACATGTAGCCCTGTACCAGGATCTTTATCAGGCCAGGGTTGCTAACCGTCCAGAAATTCTAGGGCAGTACGTAAAAGTAGGGCACTTTTTTTTTACCTGTCCGTAAAAAAGAAAAATTGAAGGCGTCCATCATATTTTTTTTTAAGCTGAAGAACGTAACACAGATTATGTTGAATGTAATTATCATAAATTTACAGGTCACAAACAATGCAAATTATGTAAAACTTATGGGCTGTTGACATGGATCACTTACAATCGTAATGGTTTACTAGGGTTTTCCAATGTGAGTGTAAAAAATTGCGTTTGTCTGTGATTTTTTGGTAAGTTGCCAAAATAAAAACTCAAATTGGCAACCCTTTATCATCAGAAAGGAGAAATCCAGTTCCACAGACATACAAATCTTCTTTATTGGTACATGTAAAAAAAAATCCAAATAATATCCATGTTGGCTTATAACAATAAAGCAATAAACATTGATGCGGTGTGGTGCATCTTCACATATTCAATGGTTTTATACCAATTCCCTGCCATATAATGCCATATAAAGTCCATGTATAAACATATATGGTACAGTTATGTGCTCAATGAAGATTGCAATATGGGGTCAAAATATGGTGACTATATAAGTAATGTAAAAGCTTATATCCTCATCTCCTGATCTAATATCCATCTCCATTGGTTTAGATACAAAAATGAAATCCGGAGACAGGAATGATCTGTGGGAAAATTAATCTCAGCTCCGTATTTGGAACTGGGGAATCCCCAAAGTGCCGCGGCTTTGTTGGTGGATCAATACTATCCTGAATAGTGATGAGCGAGTATACTTGTTGCTCGGGTTTTCCCGAGCACGCTAGGGTTTCCTCTGAGTGTTTGGGCATGCTCAGAGATTTAGTTTGGGTTGCTGGAATTTAGTTTGTGTTGCCTGAATAAAAAACAGGCAATCCCCACATGTATGCTCGCTGTCTTGGAGCCGAAAATCATGCAGCTACGGCAACACAAACTAAATCTCCGAGGACATCCAAATACTCAGAGGTCACCCGAGCATGCTTGGGGAAACCCGAGCAACGAATATACTCGCTCATCACTAATCCTGAAGTCAACGGTAGGGTTGAGCCTAGGGCATGATCGGCCAAGGTCAATGTATTGGGTAGCTCTATATTATGAGACTGCTTAACTTATTGCTTCAACTGTACAATGCATGCGACATATCTGCAACTTGGCTGTTTTATTTACTGCCATATCGGAGCTCTAAAATAGTGACGAAATAGCAAGTCTTACAAAAATTGCAGAAATGTTTTTGTTGCGAGACTTTTTAGGAGTACAAATTATGGCAGTGGAGCGATCAACACCTGTGTCTCACATAGGGTTCATTTAGACCTCAGTGCACATCAGTCTGAGATTGGACCACTAATGCACAGAACAGCTAAGGGTCTTCCGAACTGACCATGACCGCTTCATGTATTTTTATGAGGCTATCATAGGGCTGGAGAGCCATGGCCAGTCCATGCAATGCGGTCCAATCTCTGACCAATGTTCGTGGACATCTGAATGAGGAGTCTTAACTCTGGGGGTACGTTGATGCAGAAGACTGATCTGATAAGCAGAACACTCAAAGGAAGAGACAGATGTTGACTCATCACTGCCATCATCTATACTCCAAATGAGTATGTTCTGATATCAATGAAGTTGAAGGCAGAAAAATAGACTGGGGAGAAAAGGGATTTGGAAGTCACTTACATGCATTTTTTTTACAGGAATGAAAACAAATCTCTAATCAAGTTTCATAACTTTCCATGCTTGTCAAAATTTTTACTAAAGCAAAAAATTTAGTTTCTTGTTAAATTACAAAAATATACAGAACTTGGGATGAGCGAGTAGTGAAATACTCGGACTCGCTGTACTCGTTGCAAGTAGCTCCTAATACTCGGGTACTCGTAACGAGTAGCGAGTCCAATGTAAGTCTATGGGAAATGCAAGTAATGGGCCGAGAATGTGTGTGGGCGGAGACTGTGTGTGTGTGTGTGTGGAGAATGTGTGCTGGGGTCTGTAGGGCTGTGTGTGTGCGGGGCCTGTGCCTGGCTGTGCGGGCATTGTCCGATGGGACTACTTGTCCCATCCGGTTATGCCCGCTACAGTGACAGCATTAGCGGATGATGGGAAATTAGTATTCCCATCATCCGACTTATGTGGTGAATGTAAAAAAAAAAAGACATACAGAACATACAACATATAACATACAGTACATACACATAACATACAACACATAACAAAGAGTACTTACTCACCATGCACACCTAATTCCCCGAAGTCATTGATCACCTGTAAAAAAATAAAAATAATAAATCAACCTATACTCACCTTTCCGCCTTAATCCCATTAATAACGAGGGTCCCACGTCGATCTCCCATGGAGAGCAACCGCATCAGCTGGTGCGACCGCTCTCCAGGGGCTCCAGCGATACAGTAATGCTGCGCGGCCAGCCAATCACAGTAATTCCACAACACGGAAGGCAGCAGCTTTACTGTGATTGGCTTACACATGCCGGGTGGGAGATCCGAATATTGCGAGGTGAGTGGTGAAATTTACTCGCCAGGATTCGAGTACCGCGAGTACCTCATTACTCGCCGAGTACCGAATCCTAACGAGTATACTCGCTCATCCCTATACAGAACCAAAACTTTTTTTAAACTTTTTTTGTTGGTCCACAATTGTCCACCTTTTTTCCAATTTCTTCTACAATGTACACAGTAATCTTGGATAAAGAGCAAAGTTTTATACTTAATGACCTATTTTGCTCCCCAACACCAAAGTTTTTAATTATCATCCATTCCCCAAATAATGAAGCCTTAGACTAGCCAGTTGGGAATGCGCTCCAGTGATGATATAACCTTGTTAATGTAACAAAAGAAGGGTTTACTTAAATCTGCGTTGCTAGTGGATTTGGGCCAAATTTACTTGAAAGAGGAAAGAGACTGTCAAAAATCCTACGGTAAACATAAAAACTCAGCTCTTTCACAACCTTCACCTTAATTCATATAGACAAGCAATTTACATGTAAGTGGATTCATATGGCTGGCTCTGGGGCCGCTTGTCTTAAGACTTTTCCAGGAGCTGCCCTCCCCTCTTTTTGTTCTTTTTTTTCTCTCTCTTTCTCATGCAGCGGAAAGCAATAAACGATGGCTGAGAATTAAAAAATCATATTTATCGTGACAAGCTTTCAATATGTTTTTGCAAAGCTAAAAAAATAGGACTTGCAGCAAAGTTGAAGCCTGTCCAAGAATTTATGAATTATGGACACTGTGCTGTACCTACAGCAAAACCAGCCTTGTGCACAGGCTAACGTTGCACTTCTAATGAGGTAATAGTTACATTAGGCTTAAGTAGATGTTTCTTGTTAAATAGTGATATCCCCAAATGTTCTGAAGCCAAATTACAGTTGGGATTTCCTTGCATGGTCTGCTATTTAGATTACTAGTGGTTATTGCATTAGTAAAACTCTAGCAGAGACTAAACAAAACTCTGTGGGATCATGTTCTGGAAGTAGAGCAGAGGGATCTTCTCTTCGATACCAATTCTATTTGTCTTCTTATGCCGAATTTAGATGACAATATGATAGGCTGTAAGAAGCTTGGGGCCAAAATGAAGGATCATCTTTAGATTCCGCTCTTTTGAAGGATCAGACTTGGGACGATCATGTGAAGATGTGGCTCCAACCATATATGATTCCCAGGACCATTGGCCCCATGTGTTTTTTTATATGAAAAATATAATATAATGGCAGCAAAATGCCCGGTTATATAAGTGTAAAATTGCCAGAACCCTAGTCCAGCATCCAGGTCAGTATTCCATGTGAACCATCTCCTACCTTCCGGTATCTTTGGCTTTCGTTTTGATCAGCCGGTGTGGAGCAATGTTGAGCGTGTGTCACGCCACAAGTATTACGTCGTCCTGAGGAGCTGGGGATAATGACAAGAAGGAAGTAGTTCATGGGACATCTGTTCAGCATCCAGGGAACAACGTCCCAGCTGCTTGAATCTGGCAGTTGAAATCGATTCATTCATCTTGACTTATAACCCTATATAATGCTCTGTTCACTTAGTTTTCTCCCTTTACGATTGGCATCTGCACCAGTTTATAAATATGAAGTATATACCTGTCACACACAGTGTAGGAAAGACTAAGTGCAGCACAAAGGGATAAGGGGAAGGGAACCCAACACTAAGGAATGAGGGAGTGGAGACCACTAGGCAGATCTAACATCACCCTTGTCTGCCCTAACATCCCTATAAAGGTTCTGCACCTATTGCCGAGCAGGAACCTAATTCCTGCCTGCCCCTAGCAGTAAGGCCTGCATTGGGAAGGACATAATGGGCACTAGTCAATCCTCACTACCATTAAAGACAGATGGGATACACAAACAAGGGGAACATTTAGCTTCAGTACACTCAGAGAGAAACACAAACGTCCTCCAAACACCAAGGAAGATTGCCGACTGCTATAGATCCAAGCCTCAATAGGGAAAAGGAAATATCACCCGCAACTTCCAGCAACAAGCTGGGAGTTAATAACACCCGGTCCCAGGTGTGTCCATTAGAGTAGAAGGAAGGTTGCCACCGGGTCCTACAGTCAGAAGGACCAGGAAGAAGTTAGCAAATCAAACTGCTGAGACCTTCTGCAGTCAGATGCAGTGCAACAGTCTGCAGCCTTTGACACATCTGTTACAACATCCATAGAGCCTCAATACCAGCAATTTCCAGAAAGACAGGTCAACATATTCACATGACAAGCCTGAGTGTGACCTATACAAATAAGACCTATATAAAGTTTACGCTGCAGAGCTGAGATCTTTGACTACAAATTAGGTACAATGCCCTTACGGAGTCTGCATTAGCCTTAAGCTAGCCATACACATTAGATGGCTAATGGCTGAAAGATTGTTCAGCTGAGACTCTGAGAGACATCTCAGCCAACTTCCATACCCAAGAGCGCTCACCCTGCCCAGCACTCGTGTTCTCTATGAGAAAGCCCCCGACTGACTCATCAGCCAATGGCTTATATTAGGGATAACAATACAATCGGCATTCCGACATTGGTCATGCACACCCAACCATCATTTGGCCAGTGTCGCCACACTCATTGGACTGTCGGGGAGAGCCCGTCAATATCTGTGGGTTCGCCCAACATTAGTATAATGTGTACAGCCAACTTAAGATGCATACACTAATGTTATTTTCCTCCCCCTTAAGTTCTCGGATTGGCTGCTGGGTATAAAACATGTCCAGCACAAGCTCGCCATGAAGTCAGCGCATGCGGAGCTGAACTAGTGGAGCTGACATACAATAAAGTAAGGGTAGAAAGATTAGAAAGTACAGATTATCGAGAAAAAGAAGATAGTGTCAATCATATACTGTAAACAGTGAGCCTTATAAAGGGGAAATCTGGGGGGCTGCTTTAAATATATTTTTGCATGATGGATCAGGAAGTTTGTATCTTTATATTAAACTAGCTGAAGAGCCCGGCGTTGCCTGGGCATAGTAACCAACTGTGGTTAGTTATAACAAATTATGATTATATTGCACATAAAAACCATGCATCTAATCCTATCCTGTGTGATACTGGCTGTTGAGCCGTGTATCTAATCCTATTCTGTGTGATACTGTCTGCTGAGCCGTGTATCTAATACCATGCTGTGTGATACTGTGTGCTGAGCTGCGTATCTAGTCCTATCCTGTGTGATACTGTCTGCTGAGTCGTGTATCTATTCCTATCCTGTGTGATACTGACTGCTGAGCTGTGTATCTAATCCTCTCCTGTGTGATACTGACTGCTGAGCTGTGTATCTAATCCTATCCTGTGTGATACTGACTGCTGAGCTGTGTATCTAATCCTATCCTGTGTGATACTGGGCTCCCCCTGCAGTCTGTGTCAGAGGGTGGTCTGTGTTGGCACGGTAATAAATTGTGTTATTTCCAGCTTTACAGACGGACGATAACATCATAGAAATTATAAGAATAATAGGCCTCAGTTATCACAACTGTCTACAAAGAAAACTGTTGCTGATAGCAACCAATCACAGCTCATTTTTCATCTTTTAAACAGCTCTGGGACAGCGTGGCGAATTTTGAGTGGCGACTTTTGTGTTTGGAGCTTTATGTGGCGAGGTTGGTGTATGTGTGGTGAAATGGGTGCTGAGGGTGGTATATGTGTTGAAGCACGTGGTAGTGTGTGGCGCATTTTGTGTGTGTGTTCATATCCCCGTGTGTGGTGAGTATCCCATGTCAGGGCCCCACCTTAGCAACTGTACAGTATATACTCTTTGGCGCCATCGCTCTCACTCTTTAAGTCCCCCTTGTTCACATCTGGCAGCTGTCAATTTGCCTCCAACACTTTTCCTTTCACCTTTTCCCCATGGTCACACAAGACCAATTAAATAACAAATAATAAATGGCACAACACCATTTCTAGTGGATGAAAAGTGGCCGTGAGTTTATTTAGGGTTAATATAAATAGTTAAAACCAAATCCATTATTAAATAATTCCAAATAAATTCCCAGTATTACCATATCAGAGACACAATCCGCCCCTTAGCGGGCGATTTTCCCAACAGCCAGGGCTCACAGAGACATGGCCCTGCCCCCCAATAAAAACAGCCACTTTTGTACCATAGATTGTAAATCCAAATTGAAAATGTCGAGACCAATATCTGACAAATGTACTAAATCTTGCCTATATAATCCTGGAATAAAGCCTTTGAGGTCGACATGCCTGAATGAAAAACTGTTAATCAATGGTAAAAATTTTTGTAAACCTCTATTGACCCGAATCCGAATTTTATTTAAAAAATTTGAATTATTCTTTTTCCATAGTAGACTAGGAACGATTTCAGAGAAGATGAAGTCGGTCTGAGGGAAGGATTGCTTCAAATAAGAAACGTCAGACCTCATCATTGCTAATAAATCTAAAGTCTTCATTTTCCCTAAATCGCTACCACCAAGATGGAATATAACTAGGTCAGGAGCTGGTAACATTTTTGAAAACTTTTTAAACTCTAAAATAAAACTTGATCACTTCATTCCTCGAATGCTGTGCCAGAAAATTTGGACCAAAGCCGGATTGAAAGATAAGTTCTCTGAGTAACATCGAAGTTTGGCCCTCTTCTGGGCCCAGAAAACAAAAGAGTGGCCAATGATCCAAATCACCAGCGGGCCTGAAATTAAATAGAATATTAATAATCATAAAGACTATGACGAATATAAAATTTAAATCTATTTGAATCCCATCTACCCATCTTTTTAATTATAGCATCAGAGAGGCTGGCCCTGGCCGCTTTTGTAGCAGCCCCAATTCTGAATGAGTGGGAAGTAAATCTGAGATGTTCTTTCCCTAAAAATTTCAAATATTTTTTTAATAAAAAATTAAACTTAAAAATAGTAACGGGAGTAAGATCTAAATGAACGAATAAAGGGCTGTGAACAGAAGGCCAAAGTTGAAACCATCTTTTTAGATTAACTACAGGGCAAATATCTAAATCCTAAAAATTGTCAATTTTGATCCTAGACACTCTACCATATTGATCTGTTTTTGATTTTCTCACAAACAAAATCAAGTAATCATCATAAAATTCAATATCAGAACTCATTAAGCCGGAAGGAATGGATTTTTTTGCAGAAATTAACTCGCCGATACGAAGAGCACCAAAAAAGGCGATCAAAAACGCAGAAGAAAATAACATTGCTTCATAAGAATTCAAACAGACTCTGTGAAGCGAAAAACAAAGATCTTTTCACAAAGAATGAGAAATCGGGCTGTCATGGTCCAGTCCGGAGTTTATTTTCTGCTGTCTTCACTCCGGACTGGTCACGCAGGAGTTAATCTCCTCAGCCTTGTTCTGGAGCTAGCTGGGCTATTTCAGTCTCTCACAGCCTGCTGACCAGTGTTAGTGATAGCGCAAGCTTCCAGTTTAGAGCCTCTGACCCTTGTACCTTGGTGATCCTCCTGCCTTTGACTGATATTCACGTGTATGACCGGGACTGATTTCTGACCCCGTCTCTTGGTATTCGTCTCTGCTGTTATGTTCCCTCTCTGGCATCTGACTCCCCGGCTTGTACCCCGACCATGTATTTCGTCTCACGTTTTGGACCCCGTGCTCATGTTCTGGCTTTTTGACTCTCGGCTTGGTATTTTGACTACGTGTATTGCTGCTCCTTCTGGTATGTCTGCTCCTGCTAGTTTCTGACTCGGTTCGTCTGACTATTCTCTCTTGTTACCTGTGGCACCTGTGCTGTTGCTCAGGGTTGCTGCTCATAGTGTGTAACCTCTCTTCCCTTGCCAGCTCCCCCTGGTGGAGGTTTCACTAAATTAACACTAACCTATACATTTAAACGGGATTTTGCACTTTTTTTTTCTTTGGTCATGGATCTGCTGCATAACTTGGCAGATCAAGTGTCCAGTTTGACACAGATGGCGCAGGACTTTTCTGTGAATCATCAGTCCCTTGTCATGTCTCATACCCACTTACAGAAAGAACTGACTGAGACTATTAAGACCATGCAGGGAAACACCTCTCATATTGTTTGTCCACCAGGTGACTCTGTAGATGTTATTTTGCACTCTCCTGAACCCTCAGTTAAACTTCCTGACACATTTTCTGGCGAAAAAGATAAATTTCACATATTCAAGGAGAGTTGTAAATTATGGTTTTCTCTTAGACCCCGATCATCTGGGGATGAGACTCAGCGGGTGGGGATTGTTATCTCCTTACTTAGGGAAGGTCCCCAATCCTGGGCTTTTTCGTTGCCCCCTACTGCCCCTGAACGGATGTCGGTAGATAGGTTCTTTGAGGCCCTAGGACTTATCTATGATGAACCGGACCGTGTTAAGGTGGCAGAGGACACTATTTTGAGTCTGGGGCAAGGGAAGCACTCAGCCGAATGGTACAGCTCCGAATTCCGTCGATGGTCCACTGAGGTGTCCTGGGGTGACTCCGCACTGAGATGTCTGTTCAGGAAGGGACTGTCGGATTGCTTGAAGGACGCTCTGGCTCTCCATCCACCTCCCAGCTCATTGGAGGAGGCTATGACTCAGGCTATCTGTACGGATCGGAGACTGCGGGAGAGAGGTGTTACTCAGCGAGGGTTTCTGTTTTTCCCTGCTAACCCTGATGTTTTGCTTCCATCTGAACCTATGGAGGTGGGAGCCACCAACCCCCAGGAGAAAGAGAGGAAACGGCGACGTGATGGAAAATTGTGTTTTTACTGCGGAGATCCCGGACATTGGAAAAAAGACTGCTCCTCCTGTCCTCCGACTAACAAGCGGCTGAGTCTTGGTGATAATCGTGGAGGTCACCCAGACTCTCAGGTACCTTTTTCTTCTTTTTCAAAGATACTGCTAAAGGTGGAACTTGGTGTTGAGAACGGCTTTTTCCATACTTAGGCTTTTGTAGACTGTGGGTCATCCCTGAACCTGATTGACTCTAAGCTGGTGGCTCGCTGTAGATTAGGGACAGCTAGGTTGGGGACTCCCTTAAAAATTGTGGCTATTGACTTTACACCTCTCACTAAGGATGGTCTTCATTTCATTTCTAAAGAATTCACCCTCAGGGTGGGGGCCCTACACCAGGAGCACATGTCATGCTTTGTTTTGGATAACCTCCCTGCTGGCCTGGTGTTAGGGTTTCCCTGATTGCAACAGCATAACCCGGTTATTGATAGGGAGTCCCGGGATATTGTTAAATGGGGACCTGGTTGTTCTGAAAATTGTCTTGCTACTGTGTCTATGTCATCTGTCAGTCTGGAGGGTATTCTGGAGTACCTGAAGGATTTTGAGGATGTGTTCTCCGAAAAGGAGGCTGAGGTTCTACCACCACACCGCCCATTCGATTGTGCCGTGGATCTTGTTCCCGGTGCCAAATTGCCCAAAGCCCGGCTGTACAATCTCTCCGGCCCAGAGCGGGCTGCTATGAAGGAGTATATCTTTGAGAGCCTCCGTAAAGGGCATATACGGCCATCTGTCTCTCCTGTGGCAGCGGGGTTCTTTTTTGTGAAAAAAAAGGATGGTGGTTTACGCCCATGCCTAGATTTTCAAGAACTGAATAAAATAACCATAAGAAACGCTTATCCTCTCCCACTGATACCTGATTTGTACAATCAATTGTCGGGGCCAGGTGGTTCTCTAAGTTGGACCTCAGGGGAGCATACAATCTCATCCATATGCGGGAGGGGGATGAATGGAAAGCTGCGTTTCTCACCTCTGAGTGTCTGTTTGAAAATTTGGTTATGCCTTTTGGTTTGACTACCGCACCAGCGGCATTTCAGAATTTCATTAACCATGTTTTTTCTGATTTTATTGGACGCTTTGTAGTTGTTTATCTTGACGATATACTCATATATTCTTCTGATAGACAAAGTCATATGGGTCATCTTCATGCGGTTCTCCAGAGGCTCAGGGAGAACTCACACTTTGCCAAATTGGAGAAATGTTCATTTTTTACTCAAGAATTGTCCTTTCTAGGGGTCATCCTGTCCACTGAGGGGTTTCGTATGGACCCTAGGAAGGTACAGGCCATTGTTGATTGGGTGCAACCCAGAGATCTCAAGGGTCTTCAGCGATTTCTGGGGTT